>NC_047089.1:130113158-130748435 GCF_902459505.1 Geotrypetes seraphini
GCAATGTTACAGTAGTCGAGTTGACTTAATACGAGGGATTGTACCAAGATTCTGAAGGCAGAGTTATCAAAGTATGCTTTAATGGATTTAAGTTTCCAGAGGGTGAAAAAACTCTTTTTGATTAGGGAGTCCACCTGATCTTTCATGGTGAGGCATTGGTCCAGAGTTACACCCAGTATTTTAATGGTGGGCTGTATGGGGTAGTTATGTTTGTTGATGTCTAGTGGGGTTTTGGTGTCAAGAGGGCGCGGTGAAGCGACAAAGAATTTTGTCTTCTCAGTATTGAGCTTGAGTTTGAAGTCTGTCATCCAATGTTCCATCAAGTTTATGGCTTCTGATGCTTTTGGAATTGTTTCCGAGATGGAGTTGGCAAATGGGATAATAATTGTGAAGTCATCAGCGTAACTGAATAATTTTATCCCCAGCTGGGTTAATTGAACGCTCAGTGAGGTCATGTAGATATTGAAAAGCAGAGGGGATAGTGGGGACCCTTGCGGAACGCCGGATGAGATGATGGCAGATAAAGGCCAAATGGCCCATCTAGTCTGCATATCCGCCTTTGATAACTCTTGATAGTGTTCTGCAGCTAAAGATTTTCAGAAGATTCTGTGAGATGTCCAGCTCCATGATAAGTCCATCATTCATATACAACATGGAACCAATGTGGGATCCTAAGCCCCAGGCTCAGAGATGCTTCTCTATTTAGAGGCAAGTCTGGCATGAGTTTCTCCAGCTCATCCAGGGATTCTATCCAGGCTTTGCCATTTGACAAATTGATCAATAAGGCCTACTGTTTAGAGAAGACACCAGGCCATTTTTTTTCACCTCACAAAGAAAAACATCAAACATTTAGTATTTGCCATTTCCTCTACTAAAGTTTAAGGTTTCTTTGTTTCTTCAGTCATCAGAGTCTTCAGTTTTTTGCTCAGGCAACCAGAATCTGAGAATCTGAATAATTGAATATACTTAACAGTTAATAGCCCTTGGTATATATGATCGAGTGATTTTTTTTGAAACTGGTAATATTTTTCTGTTCCTTTGTAGCCAGGATTTGGGATCTGATGTCATCCTTCATTTCCAGTTACTCAGGGATGTTCTCCTATTTTATGTTCTATCCCAACTTGCTTTAGCATGATTATTGCAACAACAACTTGACACTGGGTCATGTTCCAGGACATCTGCTATGGCTGTCAAATTAAGTAAAGCCATTGTATGATAACTGAGACACTGTTCCCTAGGAGCTGTGAGTTTTGTCCCAGAACATCCCCAGGAAAAGTCAGTGCGAAGAATCAAAGACCCGAAGCAGAAACCAAACATAGGACAATCCGCATGGCAGTCTTCTAAATCACCACTGAGTAATTGGGCCACCTCTTTACTAAGAACACTTATAGAGTGTTCTAGCATGTCTAGGGTGATCATAGAAATCACAATTTTGATACTTACACATGTAAGTGACGCTTTTATTTATGCAAGTGGCATTTTTCAGAATTCTCCACATGCACAGTAAACTGATTAAGCAACCTTCTCAAAAATTCGGACTTATGCAGATTGAAGTGATCTTGAGTCTCAGAGATGAAAACAATCTTCCTCTTCCACTCCCACCCCTCAACTCCCCTCCCAATCCCAGAACCAAACTAGATATTATCTGATAGTTGTGGTAATTTGTAGCAGTTATAAATGCTGAGGGGGGAATTTTCTGGGATGTGTGTATATTGGAATCTTAAAATATATTTCAAAGTCTGTGTCAAGAAAACACCACTTAAACATACTGTATATGCCAAGAAAACACCACTTACACATACTATATATGTCATGAAATGGAGAAATTTCAGTGGCCTATATTAGAACCACTAGTTAACAGATGCTTTGTAGAGTGGAGGAGCAGCTTAGTGATTAGTGCAGTAGGTTGAGAACAAGGAAACCTTGTGACCTGGGCAAATCACCTAACCCTTCATTGCCCTGGGTACAAAAAAATCCACAAGATTTGTGAACCCCCACTATAGAGACAAAGAAAATACCTATATAAAGAAGATCTTTAAACAGCTTTGGTTGTACTACAGAAAGACAGTATATCAAATGCATTACCTTTACACATAAATGGCATATAACTCTTAAACTAAACTTTAAGCTTATATGCCGAATCTTCTCTATAAATATAGAGCTCAACACGGTTTACAAAAGTTAAAAGGGAAGTACAGTGGGAGTTGGTGGTAGGGGGAAGTGGAAATTTACATTTTTGAAAATAGCCACATTTTCAGGTGTCTACGGAATAGTTGGAAAGAGCCCAGGTTGTGCAGCTGGGCAGGAAAATTATTCCAGAGCTCTGTAGTTTTGAAGTGAAGAGATTTCCCTAGTTTTCCAATGTAGGTAACGCTTTTTAGTGAGGGGAAAGATAATTTGAGCTTTTGGATAGATCTGGTGATGTCAGGTCTCGTAGCATTCCAAGACTGAGGAATTAAAGGGGGGAAGAATGCCAAGGAGGATCTTGAAAGTTAGGCAGGCATATTTAAAGTAGATCCTGGAAATTACTGGGAGCCAGTGGAGTTGTAGCAAGAACTGCAAAACATGGTCAAATTTGCTCTTTGCAAAGATCAGCTTAGCTGCAGTATTCTGGATCTGCTGAAGTCTTTGAAGACTTTTCTTGGTCAGACTTAAATAGACAGAGTTGCAGTAGTCCAGCCTCGAAAGAATGATTGTTTGAACAAGGACAGCAAAATCTCACTTTCCTCAACATATGGAGGCTAAAAAAGCATTTTTTTACTATAAAGTTAAGATGATCAGTAGATGAAAGTGTTGAGTCTATAATGATGCCTAAAACTTTGCTTGAGAATTCAATCTGCAGTGAAGGTCCAGAAGGCAGTGGAATGAACGGAGGTAGCTGATCTAACTTTGGGCCAAGCCAAAATAGTTTTGGACTCATTTAGCTTCATTTGTACAGTAAGGGCCCAAGATTGAAGTTTCGTTACGGTGAGGTTAGTAAGATTTGAATCTATCTTGAGAAGGACGAAGATGTCATCTGCCTATGTATACAGTGTTTCAAAAGGGGGGAGAGATGGAAAAGCTTCAAGGTGGACATATACATATTGAAAAGAATATGGGACAGAGGTGATCCCTGTGGGACTCCGCATAGCGGCTTCCAGAGTGATGACCTGGTGCCATTTATATTAACAGTGTTATAAGCGAGATCGTAAGAATTTTGAGAACCAGTCTTAAGACAGTAGAATCAATACCTATCTCAGAAAGTTGGTAGATCAGAATGTCGTGGTGAACGATGTGAAAGGCCGCAGATAGGTCAAATTGTAATAGAATAGCAAACTTATTACAAGAGTGTAGTTGCTGAACCTTTGAGATTAGTGAGACCAATAGAGATTCGGTACTGAAGTTAAGTCTGAAACCATATTGGCAAGGTAACAGAATGGAAAATCTCTCTAAATATGATGAAAGTTGAGTAGATATGATAGACTAAAATTTTGATCAAAAGGGGAATGTTCGCTATGGGTCGGTAGCTAGACAGTGAGGAAGGGTCTAGGTCAAATTTTTTCAGTAGTGGGGACAGAGTAATGTGGCCCATCTCTTCAGAAAATAGACCTGACAGTAAGGCAGAATTTATAAGTCTGTTGAGCAGTGAGATAGCCTGAGTGGATCCATTTCCTTCATACCTATATGCATTTACAAGATCTTAATTTGTGACACAGTTTTGAAATCTGAGCCTCAGATACATACTCGAAGGTAGTCCAGGATCTGTTTACTGGGGTAGAAGTAGTGTCGCTGAGCACCAGAGAGTTGTAAGAAATCAATGATGGAAAAGAGTTTCTTATAGTAGCAACCTGCTGGAGAGGGTGCAGAGGCGAGCTACGAAGATAGTAGAAGGTATGGAAAATTTGAGCTACAAAGAACGCCTCAGAAAACAGGGCTTATTCACCCTTGAGAAGAGAAGACTGCGAGGGGATATGATAGAGACTTATAAAATAATAAAAGGATTCAACAAAATAGAGTGAGAAGCATCGTTATTCACGTTGTCAAATGTGAATCAGACAAGAGGTCATGGACTGAAGTTGAGAGGCGACAGGCTCAAGACAAATACCAGGAAGTTCTGTTTCACGCAGCGAGTGGTGGACGCTTGGAATGCTCTCCCGAAGGAGGTTCTGACGGAGACCACCATTCTGGGTTTCAAGGGCAAGTTGGATGCACACCTTCTTGCAAATCACATTGGGGAACACCTGGCTTGGCCTCCGCGTGTGTGGTTCACCGGACTGGATGGACCAAAAGGTCTGATTCGGTGAAGGCGTTTCTTATGTTCTTATGTTGGTAAAAAATTTTGTGACTGGGGAGGAAGGATGTATGGATGAATCCTTGTTAGAAGTTAAGGAGTGCCAGATGTTAAATAGAGTAGTACTTTGATTATTGGATCTGGTAATTTTGTACCATAAAAATTTTTTCTAGCTTTTTTTAGTACTGTATTATAGAACCTAATACTGTCCCTCCAAGACTGTCTATCTGCAGGAGATTTTTCCCATTTCCACTCCAGTACTCAGCATTTCTGCTTCAGTCCTCTGTGGTACTATGGAGCCTTGCAGGAATAGGAAACAGTCTTAGTAGATAGGGAGCAAGAGAGCAGTAAGTAGATTAGGAGAGGGTTATCTATTTATGCCAGTTTATTTCTGAGGTATCGGACTTAGGGCAGAGAGTGAACTGCTCAAGAAATTGGGTCCAGAACTGTTCACTTGCAATTTTCTTGAGGAAGGTAATAGGTTTTGAAGCACAGGATTGAACCCCAAGTTGAGACATAAAAACAGAAAGCGCCTAAAAAGTGGTCGGACCAAGGGACTTGTTCCCAACGAACATCTTCAACTAAAGTTTTATAATAAGTAAGTGCCCCTTTTCATGGGTTGGAGAGGTCTTAAGAGAGGGAAAGTCCAGAGAATTAAGAAAACTGCTGAATTCAATTACATCCTTACTAGTGTTATCATCTAGATCAGGGGTGTCATACTCAAATCACATAAGGGGCCAAAATCTAAAACACAGGCCAAGTCATGGGCCAGATTTTTTTATTAAGATACTTGCCCCCTCCTTTGCTGACATGCAGTGTGGGCCCCAGCGCCGGTGGCAGCTCTGATGCTCACAGGACTTCTATGAGCATCAGATCCGGCGCCAGCGCCAAAATCCATGCTGCGTGCCAGCAAAGGAGGGGGTTAGTCTTAGTAGAAGTATAGGGATGCAACCTCTCCAACCCCACACTGGCTACAAAATAAACAAAAGACTTTTCCTCTCTTTTAGGTCCTAGTTCACGCTTGCTGTCTTAACACCAGCTCTGGCAGGATACATATTTCAAATCTGACATATTGTAATCACAAAATAGAAAATACATTTTTTTTTCTACCTTTTGTTGTCTGGTCATTTTGCTTTTGGTCCCAGTTTCTCTTTCTGATTTTGTCTATCTTCTAATTCTCTGTCCAGTGTCTGGCTGTCCATTTTTTTCTCCTCTTCTCTCTTGCTCCAATCCCTGTCTCCAACATATTGATTTTTCCCTTTCTACTTTTCTCCTTTTTTCTTTTCTGCCTCTGTCCACTCAAATCTTGCCCTCTTTCTCATCCTTCTCCTTTTAAAATTTTCAGCTACCTATCAATTTTTCATCTTCTCTTATTCTGTAGCTCTCCCATTTCCTATCTCACTCCTTTCCCAGCCTCCTATTTCCTTCTATCTCTCCTCCTCTCTCATCTTGGTCCAACATTATACTCTATCTCTTTTGTGTTATTCTTCTTCCCTCCCCCCTGGATGCTGAACAATGAGATGGAAGGAAAAAAAAAGAGATGCATCTTTCTCTCCCTTCCACCCCCAGGCCTAACATTTCTCTATCCCCTTCCATCTCCAAATTCAACTTCTCTCCCTTTCTCTTCCCAACTGCCCCCCATCCCATCTCTCCCCCTGTCTACCTGCCTCCCTCCCCCCAGGTCCATCATTTCTCCCTTTCTCTTCCCAACGGTTCTCCCTTCAAGTATCTTTATCCCTCTTTCTCCACACTACCCCAGGTCCAACCTCTCTCCCTTCATCTCGCTCTCTTCATAGCCCGTCGTGCCTTTCCCTCCGGCACCGGTCCGATGTCGCTGCCGGGCCAGGGAATCTGACAGAGTGCTGTGCGTGGCTCCTCCTCCTGCTTTTTGCCTGCCGCTGTCTGTCTCCTATGATGTGCAACTTCCTGTTTCCGCCTGGGTGGACTGCGGTGGCCAGAGAGCAGGAGGGGGAGCCACGAACAGCACTGCCGAGTCACTGCCAAGGCCTGCGGACTTTCCGGCGTAGTGTCAGCGTCGGACTGGCGCAGAGGGGAGGACACGGACTAAAAAGGGGAAGATCTGGAACGTTGCCACAGGCCACATAAAAATGCCAGGCGGGCCTTGTGTTTGACACATGTTAATATCACCAATAATCAGTAATCTTTGAAATTTTAGAAAAACGCTTGTTATAATCTCAAAGACAAGTTCGGAGGATTTATTCCAAGGAATTGGGGGATGGTATAGTACCAGAATACCCAGTGGGTGGCAGTGAAGTTCATCATTGACAGAAGCTAGCATATATTCTAATGATGTGTCACTACCCTTTTTGAGAAGCTGTACGTCAAGAAATGATTTATAGAGAAGGGCCAGGCCTCCTCCTTTCCGGCAATTTCTGGGAGAGAAAAGGCCTTGATAACCATGGGAACAAAGCTCATTTTGCAATCCAGGATTCGGTAATGCACAGGAAGCCCAGATCGAAGTCCCCTGGTAAGTCATTTAATATTTGAATCTTGTTGCATGCTGTTCTAGCATTACAATATATTTATTTATTTAAAAAATTTATATATTGTTTAAAACTAAACAGTTTACATAATTTATATACACAATATTAAAATGAAGACAAAATAAAAGCAAATACATAATAAAATAGACATGAGAGAGTCAGAGGCAGGGCTGGGCAAGTTGGTGGTTGGTACAGGTTTTAAGGAAGCATGATTGACAACTTGAGGATATTTTTTTTTGAGGAATAATTTCTGGTGCGCACCAATACGGGCATTCTGAGACCAGGGCAGGTCTCACTATCACTAGTAGAGCCAAATACATTGGGGGATTGAGATTTTGTACAGTGAGTGGTATTGAAAGCTGCATAGAGTAAGAGAAGAAGGAGCCAAAAACGTGGTTTCATGATGAAAACTGGGAGAAACCGCAAGGTTGAATCTTACACTGATTGAGGAAAGAATTGTAAGAAGAGTTAAACTAGCCTGTTCCAGAGGCACAATATAACAGCCTCTTCACTGGGCTGGGTCTGGAGCAGTGTTCCCTCTAAGCGGGCGGGTGTTGTGAGCAAACTTTTTTCACCGTGAGCCAAAAATATCGGGCGCCAGCAAGTTATGAGCCAACTCGCCCGATTCTCCTCTCGCCGCCCTGCCATCTGCCGTACGCCTCTTCCGATCGTGCGCTGTGACGAGAAACGTGTGCGCTGCGATGTAATATTTTGTGCGCCAGCGCACGCCAGCGCAGCTTAGCGGGAACACTGGTTCAAATGGTTTTATTTATTTCCCCAAATTTATTTTTGTTATACGCATTGAAAATATTTGATATTGCGTTTAAATCAAAATCTCAATAAACTTGAAACGAGTGCCCGTGAGATTGTGGGAGGGTTAAATACTCAAAACTTAGAAGTTTTTGCTACGCCAGCTTTCTGGTATCTTTACATACAGTGGCGTACCTAGCATATGTAACATCCGGGGCCCATCATTTTTTGGCACCCCCCCCCCCCATCTGTACGAAAAACGTGATTTTTAGTAACAAGCCACACGTCACACATGAGTACCTAGGAAAAGGCAGCATCTTACATATTGCAGTGAACAGTACATCAATACACCCATTGTAAAACTAAACAAGCCAGACCAGCACAGATCAATCCTACACCGTCAATCCTAACAGAAAACCATGTCTTTCGAACACACAGAACACAGAAAACACCTTCGCCTAGTAAGGAATATGTAATCACAAACTAACCCCTCCCTCTTTTACAAAACTGTAGTGTGGATTTTAGCTACGGAGGTAACAGCTCTGATGCTCATAAAATTCTGAGCATCAGAGCTGCTACCACCAAGGCTGGTGCTAAAAACGCTTCACAGTTTTGTAAAAGGGGGGATAAAATAAAAATACATAGACAAAGGTTAAATTGAACCAGCAAGAAGCTGGACTCTGCATACAATGCTTCACAGAAACAGTGACACATGTCTCCTAAAGCAATAAATAAATAGAAATTTTTTTCTACCTTTGTCTTCTGTGGTTTCTCCTTTCCTCATCTTCTTGTAACTCTCTTCCTTCCATCCACTGTCTGCCGTCTCTCTTCCCCTATATGGTATCTTCTCTCCTTCTATGCCCCTTCCAGAAACTGTATGCCTCCCCCTTCCATCTCTCCTTTCACCCCATTGGTCTGGCATCTCTCTCCTCGCCTTCCCTCTCCCACACCTCTCCTCATAGTCTGGTATCTCCCCTTCCCTGATTCTCTGGCATCTCTCTCCTTTCCTTTTCTTCCATCTTTCGCTCCCCCTCCATGCTCTCACATCTCCCCCTTCCTTTTCCCTTAGACTGGCATACCTTCCTCCTACGCTCCAAGCCCTGGCATCTCCTTTAATTCCCTCCCTCATCTTCCTTCTCCCTCCAGCTGGGTACCGCAACACTCTTCCCTGCAGCTCTGCACTTCCCCACAATTGCCATGCTTCGGTTCCTCTTCTTCCTTCCTTCCTCCCCCCCCCCCCCCGCGGGACCCTGCGGCACCATCAACTCTTACTCCCTCTAATGTCGGCCCTGCAGCTCCAGACTTCCTCGCACCTTCTCCCCTCCCCCTTTGGATCGCTATTATTTTAAATGTTATAGCCGCGGAGCTGTATCCATCAGTGGAGATGTCTAACCTCGGCCTGCCCCGGAACTCTTACTGCAGCAGCCGCCCGTCTAGGCAGGAACAGGAAGTCACTGTTGCAGTAAGAGTTCCGGGGCAGGCCGAGGTTAGACATCTCCACTGATGGATACAGCTCCGCGGCTATAACATTTAAAATAATAGCGATCCAAAGGGGGAGGGGAGAAGGTGCGAGGAAGTCTGGAGCTGCAGGGCCGACATTAGAGGGAGTAAGAGTTGATGGTGCCGCAGGGTCCCGCGGGGGGGGGGGGAGGAAGGAAGGAAGAAGAGGAACCGAAGCATGGCAATTGTGGGGAAGTGCAATCCCCCCAATGCGTCCCCTTACCTTACCTCCCCTTACCTTTGCGACGCGTGTGTGCGCTGTGAAGAGAAACTTGTGCGCTGCGATGTAATATTTTGTGCGCGAGCGCAGGCCAGCGCAGCTTAGCGGGAACACTGGAGGTGGATTGGTCCACTGAGCCCTTAAGACGGCTGGAAGTAGACTGAGGTGGAAGATGGCTCTGAGGGGGGCTGGGCTTCCTGCCGAAGATGATTCTGACCTCGGTGTAATGAAGGGGAACAACCCGATGTTCTTTCCTCTTCATTGAGCTGGAACTGGAGGTGGCCTGGTCCGCTGAGCCCTTAAGACGGCTGGAAGTGGATCGAGGTGGAAGATGGCTCTGAGGCGGTGTGGCTTTCCGCCGAAGACGATTCTGCTCTCCGGTGCAATGAAGGGAAACAACCCAATGTTCTTTCCTCTTCATTGAGCTGGAACTGTAGGTGGCCGGGTCCGCTGGACCCGTAAGACAGCTGGAAGTGGATCGAGGTGGAAGATGACTCTGAGGGGGGCAGGACTTCCCGTCAAAGAGGATTCTGTCCTCTGGTGCAGTGAAGGGGAACCACCAATCTCCATTCCTCTTCACTGAGCTGGAATTGGAAGTGGCCTGGTTTGCTGAGCCTTTAAGAGGGCTGGAAGTGGACCGAGGTGGATGACGGCTCTGAGGGAGCAGGGCTTCCTGCCGAAGATGATTCTAACCTCCAATGCAATGAAGGGGAACCACTTGATCTCCTTTCCCTTTTACTGAGCTGGAACTGGAGGTGGCCTGGTCTGCTGAGCCCTTAAGAGGGCTGGAAGTGGACCTAGGTAGAAGATGGCTCTGAGGGGGCGGGGCTTCCCGCCAAAGACGATTCTGCTTTCTGGTGCAGTGAAGGGAAACAACCCGATATCCTATCCCCTACACAGAGCTGGAACTGTGACCTGGTCCGCTGAGCCCTTAAGAACTAAAATTGCCTCCCAAATCTGAATAGCTATGAGGGGGCGTTCAATAATTTATCCCAAGACAAGCAGGTAGCATATTCTCACAGCTGGGTAACATCATCATGGAGCCCGGTACAGATAGTGCAAAAGTGTACTGTCACTTTAACTTTCTACAAGTTTCAAAACTGCCCGTGCCTTCCCACCTGACGCTGGCTCGTGGGAACATCAATTCTTAGTTTTCCACGGAGGTGAGAAGACGTGTATCATTGGAGTCTCTCCAGTGGTGCTACTTTTTTTCCCTTTTTGTTCCTTCCCATATTGATTTTCTTCATTATTTTCTTTTTCTTTAATATTACTTTCTTTTTTCAGTGTTTTGCCCCAAAATTTAACTTTTTCATTTTTTGGCCTTCAGCACCCATTCAGCCAGGTTTCTGACTGGCGACATCGACTCTTTTTCTGTTGCGAATTTACGTGACCATCGGAGGAAAAAATGATTCCTTCAATCTTGCATCAGCAGTTTTTCACTCAATGTTGAAGCCTTCTACCAGCCTCGAGATGTTCTCAGTGCAATAGGGCCGTATCAATCACTGATCCACACAATTGGTGCCTTCAATGTTTGGATCCTGAGCCCCAGGTAGACTCTTGTAATCGTTGTTCAAAGTTACAAAAATGTTCTTTGAACAACGACGATAAAGTCTGCACCACAATCACTGCATCATTCGGCGTCAGCTGCCTTGGTACGTACACCATCAAGTAAACAAGGTAAGAAGAATTCCCATGCTTCACCTCCCCAAATGGCGCAGACATCTATAGCACTGAAAAAGGTGTTTGCCAAATGACATTGAGGTCACCAACGCCTCAATGCCCTTTACCATCGGTACCGCATCCTATTTCAACCAGGATCAACTGTGAGAACTGCTTCAACAGGAGTCAGCAATGCTTCAAGGCCAATCAAAGCCAACTACTGCACCAACTCCTCCGGTACCGGCCCAGCCTGAGCATGGCTCAATGAGGCCTCACAGTACATCTGTCTCCTCCTCAACACAAATCCAGGTTCCATCATCGGCGCACTTCTTCCTCATCGATGTCGGACCAACACCGAAGGAGACTAAGGAGTCTATCCTGGCACTATCATCAATATTGTAGGCACCACACTGCACAACATCATGCTGCTTCTGGGGGAACTGTTTTTACATCTCCAGTTTTACAACAGAAGGATTCCATTATATCCCTCCAGAACTTCTATGACCCACAATATTCTGCACTGGAACCCTATAGACTTTTGTTGGATATATTGCCTCCTCTACCTAGACATAGGTAACTGCCAGAGAGCCTTTCCTTCGTCATGTTCATAAGGCAAACAAGTCAAGCTTTTTCAGTACATATGGAATCTGAGCCAGATCTTAGAGCTGCACTCTTTGATAAACTTGACTTTGAACAGCTCCCAAGGGAATTTTTAGAATTCCCAATCCATGACCTTATAAGGGATGCCATGTTGAAAACCTGGGAGACTCTCCTGCATATACCAGTGGCTCCATCCAAATTGGATTCCTTTTACATGGTGCAGTCATGTCCTGGCTTTAATAGGCCACAATTGCAGCATCAATCTCTTCTGGCTGAATCTGTTTTGAAGAAGTTGTCCAGCTCCAGATTACATGCCACTGCTCCTCCAAGTAGGGAAGTCGTACTTTGGATAAATTTGGTCATATTTCAAAATACAATGTTTATCAGCCATATCCTTAACTATGCTTTCTATATGATATTCTATTTTAAGCACTTAGTTCAACGCCTGTCTCATTTTGAACAATTCATTGCTGTAGACCAACTTCCTGACTTTCAGCAAACTTCACATGATCTCCTTGAGATCATAACATTCAAGTCAAGATCAATCTTTGATGCTTTTGATGTTACTTCCAGAGCATCAATTTATCAAAAAACTTGGGAATATATATAAACTCTAGCACCCTATATCCAAATGTGAATGTCAGTTCTGGTACTTAACTCCAAATTGTCACTAAATGAAATAAATCAAATAACTCTTATGCTTATAAATATGTTGAGTGTGCTCAGTACCCCCAATCTCACCGTCACGGGAAATGAAGACCAATGATACGGAGAACCATCACAGCCCTATTCTGTTCTCCATAAATTCATTTCTTAAGAAAATGGGTCAAGCACACTGGTAAAATGGTAAATTGAAAAACCACTTATCTGATTATTATTTGTTGACTGTGTTCATTGTAAAGTCATGGTAAATGGCTCTTAAGGTACTCCATCTCAATGTCCAGGTGTGATGTATTCCCAAACACCATCTGTGTAAACCGTGATAAAATTATTATAACATCCAACTATCAATCCATGTGGCGCTATACACTGCACTGTAATTCCCCTCGACTCCAGCAGAGTTTCAAGTGTCTTCTTCAGGAGGAGACAGCATGAGGCGTAAGTAAATACACAAACGCCACTCGCTGGTTGTGCTGCATAATATAAAAAAACAATGGTTAAATCCAAACTTCCTCCTCTTCAATGGTGCATCACAGAGTCCATAATAATTATAACCTAAAATTCACAGCATAGTAAATGACTTACTCGGCGGACATCCAAACAGTGACTTGCCATGAACTGGCAGGAACCCGCCAAATCATCTAAACTCACTGTTAAATCTCTGCTAACTGAATACTATCTCTGATGTTATATGTCTCAAAACATATTGACGTCGTCATATTCAACTTATCCTATAGGTTGCTCGATCTCATTGTTAAGCCCCATAGGATCAATGATGTTCCATTCATAAATAATTTTTTGCTCCTTCAGAGTTAATAAATTAGCAATATTACCCCTTCCACTAATGAAAACCTTTAACAACACTGCAAATTTAAGATCTTGCAGAGTGTGTCAGTGTGCTGTCAATGGTGCTTCCATTCTCTGAGTGTGGATAGCACCGAGGTGTTCTACTATTTGCGTCTTAATCTGTTGTTGAGTTTGACCTATATATAATTTTCACATGGGCATTTAACGCCATATATAACCCTACTAGTAGTACAATCTGTATGATCTCGCAATTGAAACATCTGTTTGCTGTGGTTTCTTTATAGACATGACTACCCAATGCGTAAGAACAAATCGTACAGCTTCCACTTTGAAAATGTCCAGTATTCTGATCCCTTTGACATAAGAAGTTCACCCAAATTTTTATTATCAGTAAATGCAAATTTTTGAATCATGTGGAATACCTCAGTACTTAAAACGTGCCAATATTTTAATATAATCGCTCAAATTTTATAAGCGTGTGAAGAGTATGGAAGCACACTACTTTCCTTATATCTTCTTTTTTTATTTTCTTTTTTATTAGATTCAATTGGGGGGGTTTGAGATGACTGATCCTCATACCATTCCCGATGGGTATTAAAGGCCCGTTTATAAGCTCTTTTAACCACCCTATGAGGGTAGCCTCTTTGTATAAATCTGTTCTGGAAAGGTAAGGCATGGGATTTATAGGTATTTACATCTGAGCACAGTCATCGTACCCTTAAGAATTGACCACAAGGTACATTGTCGCACAAAAGTTTTGGATGATAACTTGTGTAATGCAGCAATGTATTACGATCTGTGCTTTTCTTATATACTTCTGTAGAAACACCATTGTCCATAGAGAGGCATATCTGAATATCCAAAAACTGTATTTTTGATGTATGCCATTGGGACTCAAATGTGATATTAACATCAACCTCATTATATAATTCAAGAATTCTTGAAGCTCATTTTCTGTTCCCTTCCATATCATAATCACATCATCTATATACCGCCTCCAGGACAAAATATGTGATTGAAAAGAACACCCTCCTCAAACTGGGTCATGTATAAGCAAGCTAGGAAGAGAGCCAATATGGCTCCCATAGCAACTCCCTTGACTTGCAGATAATACTATCGCTTGAATTCAAAATAGTTGTAACAATCCACCAGTTGAGTCATTGCAATCAACATTGGCAATTTCTGTTCCGAAATGGGTAATTTACTTAAATATAATTCTGCTACCTGGACTGCCTGATTCTGTGGAATATTAGTATAGGTTCCGTAATAACTAAGCACAGGACAAAAGCGCTCCGACAAAGGCATGCAAACAGTTGCATGCAGGACGTATATGCGCTGCCGCTTTAAAGCCTTACCGATAGTGCTGTGAGTGGGGGTGTGGGGGGAGAACCCCCCCCCAGTACATGTACAAATACGCTCCCATTGGAGGGGAACCCCCCCAAGTACACTGAAAATTCCCATTTTCCTTTCAGTTTTCGATGGGAGCATGAGGACTTGTTCATGTAGTGGGGGGTTCCCCCCCACACACACACCCTCACAGCACTAAAGGTATGGCTTAAGAGTGGGGGCGCGCTTATATCCTGCACGCAATTGTCGGTGTGTGATTGTCAACGTGCCAAAGTCTGGAGCGCATTTGACGGGTCACCTTAGTATATAGGGCAGTCATATCTAGAGTGACCAGCAGAATGGAACTATCCTGAGGGATCCGTAATGACCCTAAAATCTCTATATAATGTGATAAGTCCTAAACATATGACTCGGCAATATCAACAAATTTTTTTCAAATAAAAATCTACCTAGTGGTTCCATAAGGGACTTTCATCCCGAAATGATAGGACACCCGGGAGGGGGGAGGGGGGGGAGATGTTAAACTCTTATGTATCTTGGGCACAAAGTACATGTGCAGAACCTTGGGATATTTATTAAACAGGATCTTGAATTCTTTATGGTAATACTGATGACTCCAGCCATGTTATAAATTGCTAACATTTAAAACCAAATTTTTAATTTAATCAGTGGGGTCTTCCTGTAATGGTAAGTAAAAGAACCGATCATGTAGCTGACACTGAGCTTCCCCAATGCACTGATTTTTATTTAAAGCTACAATGGCCCCACCTTTATCTGTCATTTTTATTATGATAGACCGGTCCTCTCTCAAATTTTTTAATGCCCTATATTGTGCCCTTGTCCGATTTTGATACACCTTCTTGGATTCCAATTTCAACTGTGTGATGTCCCTAATAACAAGATTTTCAAAAGTGGTCACTGCTTCATTAGAAATAGCAGGAGGCATCCAGGTAGATGACAATTTACCTTTCAAAGAAAATACCATAGGGTCCTGCTGTTCAACTTGATGTCCAAAAAATTGTTATAACTTTTATTTTCTAAAAAATCGTTGAAGCTGACATCTGGCGGCCAAAGAATCAAACGGAATTGTTGGTACAAACAACATGCAGAGCATCAGCCTTGTCTATTGTAATCAGACAAAAAGCATGGCTTCATAGAAGTTCCAGCCTCTCTTTTCAGAGCGAACCATATTGCTTCTTCTTCTCCCCAGGTCCTTTACATTTCAGTCACTTGGATATCAATCTTTACATAGAGAGCTACTCCTCCGCCTTTTTGACCATCACTGTCCTTTCTAAAAAGATTATATCATGATATGTTTGCATCACATCCATGGGATTCACTAAACCATGTCTCTGTGATAGCAACAATATCCAGATGTTCCTCTAACATCAGGGCTTGCTGATCATGAACTTTGTTGCTTAGGCTATGAGCATTTGTGATCATCACTTTCCAGCTATTTTTCAGTGGTAATCTTTTTTGTATAGTTTTTTGTTTTGTTTCCCTTTCCGTTGCAATGCTAAGAAGTGAGTTGCTAATATTGTTTGTGTTGCAATCTTTACTACCATCACCTCTTGTCTTTTGCTGGGGGTGATCACTATAATTGTCCTTCACATGTATGCCACCCCCACCTTCTAGTTTAAATGCCTAGAAACATATTGTCTAAATTTCTCTGCAAGGATTCTTTTTCCTGCTGTAGTAATATATAGCCCATCAGTACAATATAGCTTCTTGTCCTTCCATGTATTTCCCTATCCTCCTATGTACCTAAATCCTTCTTAATGACACTAGGCTTTGAGCCATCTATTGAAGTCCTCTGCTGCTGGAAGTTCTTCACCTCCTCCAGCGTCTGAGGGTGGCGGGGTGCCCTGGGGGAGCTATTCTCCTTCGTCCGCTCGGCCTGTTCTTCTTTCGACTCCTGTTCTAGGGGATCTGGCAGCTGATCCTGACCTCTCCGATCCTTTGTTTGATAGTGCAGCCCTTCCCGGATTGGGGGATCTGGATGGGTACTGGATCCATGGATCCCTTAGGGGCTTCGGATCTTGCTGATGATCCTACCGTGCTGCGCTTATTTAAATTTGCAGCTTTGCCTGATCTGATTGCTGAATCTTTGCAGGAATTGAACTTGGCTGCTCAGCCAGCTTCTTCTACTTCTTCTTCTCCCTGGCTTTGTAGCGTGCGCTTGCAATCTACAACCTTTCCTTGGCATCCGGATATGAGTTGTATGGGCTATGGCGTAGGAGTGCCAGCAGCCTCTGGGACAGCCCAAGGTAGATTCCTTGGTGATACAGGTTAAAAGGCTCAGCGGCAACAGCGCACAGCCATTCGGCGTGCCGTCAAAGGCGCCTTTTGCGAAGCGACCGCAAAATCATCATCCTTTGACTTTAGGAACAATCTCGGCACAATACAACGACCCCGAGCCGCAAAAGAGACTAGTCCCGCCTCCCATAGCCAGAAAGGTCCAACCTTCAAGACCAATTTCCCACACAACAGGGAGCACAATCACCCCTTGCCAGCACCCTGAACCAGCACAAGACCACATCCCCAATCACCAAAATGAAGTTATCCCAGAAAGCACACACTCATGCCACCCTACTGATAATCCTCCTCATTACCAGTTGGAAAATAAGAGCAAACAACCTACCCACTTTTCCCGCAAGTTCCTATGCAACCAACATCCAGAACCTCAACAGGAGACACCTCACAACAGGAAACTCGAACCACCACCCAAGCACTCAATACCCTATCACCATAACATGGAGCAGAAGACCGGCACACCACAAAACCAAACCCCAACATCATCCCAAAACTCTCATCTACCCTGAAACGGAACACAATCAGCAAACAGACATCGCTTCCATAAACTGTGCATATGTAAACATCAGAGCCATAGGACCCAAAACGGACCATATAAAAAACTGGATAACAACAGAAAACCTAGACTGTCTCTTCCTCACAGAAACCTGGCTAACCTCAGACACAGACCCTAGAATAACCGAGGTATGCCCTCAGGGGTACAAAATATCAGTGACTTGCAGAGAAAAAAAAAAGAGGAGGAGGTCTAGCAATAATAACCAAGGATTCCCTTACCCTAAACATACTAGAAAAAACATCCACACCACAAATGGACTTTCTCGCCTGCCATCTCACAAGCACTACTCTAAATAACTCATTAAACTGCATGCTCTGCTATATAACACCAGGCAACTGGACCACAACGAGACCGGAATTTGAAAACTTCATTTACCAAAACTCCTTAACTGCGGAATACAACCTTCTCCTAGGAGACCTAAATCTTCACCTAGATGACCCAACTTCCACACCAGCAAAAAACTGTCTATCCTTCCTCAATGCCCTGTCCTTCCAAATCCTAAACCCACAAACCACACATGAAAAAGGTCATCAACTGGACATTGCAGCATTCATGACGTACCAACGATCCACCCCAGTAATTCAAACCCCCAAAGGTACCTGGTCCCCATCGCTTTGGTCAGACCACTTCACCTACAACTTCAAAATCAATTGGAACAAGACCAAAACCACATCTCAATCTAACACAAAAAGAACATACACCTCACGCAAATATATCGAACCAACCACCTTCTGGTCAAAAGTAGATGAATCACTCCAAGACCAAGACCCCAAAAATTTCATCTCTCACTGGAAACATATGTCCACCAACATCCTAGATGAATTAGCACCACTACAAACCAAAACCAGAACCAACAGAAGATCAGACCCATGGTTTGACAATGAACTGCTCCAACTCAAGAGACAATGTAGAAGATTAGAAAGAAAATGGAGAAAAACAAACCTAGAACAAACAAAAACTGCTTGGAAAAGCATCATCAAACAATACAAACAACTACTAAAAGACAAAAGGAAAACTCATTACTCAAATCTAATAGGCACAGAAATCCAAGACACCAAAAAACTTTTCCAAATATTAAAAGATCTGACAGACACCAAACCCTAAACAACCACAAACAATACCCCACCCCCATCAGCTACCCTCCTAGCTGATCACTTCAAGAACAAAATTATCAATGCCAGAGCCACCCTCGATTCTACCCCATCCCACCTAAGCATAATCACAACTCACCCCACAGGAAAAGATTCAACCGCAGCAGACAGAACTTGGTCTCAATTCACCAACATACAATGGCCCGAGTTCAATAACCTCTACAAAAAATACAGCCACGCCTCCTGTGACTACAACCACTGCCCTTCTTACCTCCTTACCACCTCCAGTGTAAAATTCCGAACACTACTTCTACAATGGATTCAATCCACGCTAACGGATGGCATTTTCCCCACTGTACTCAGCAAAATCATCATCACTCCAATCCAAAAAGATCCAAAAGGACCACCAGACCAACCCTCCAACTTCAGACCTATTGCCTCAATACCGCTATACATCAAACTTACAGAAGGCCTAGTGGCCAAACAACTCACTAATTATCTGGATGACCATAACATACTCCACCCTACACAATCTGGTTTCAGATCCAATTTCAGCACAGAAACTCTCCTAGCCTCCCTTATGGACACAATCAGACAACACCTTAGCACAGGGAAAAAAATGCTCCTTATACAATTAGACCTAACCGCAGCCTTTGACCTAGTTGATCACAATATCCTTCTGCAAATCTTGGACGCAATAGGTGTCTCTGATAAAGTATACGCTTGGTTTGAAGGCTTCCTAAAATCCAGAACCTACAGCGTAAAATCAAACAACGTAAAATCAGAACCTTGGGCAAACCCCTGCGGAGTACCACAGGGTTCTCCACTGTCCCCCACCCTCTTCAACCTATACACTGCCTCTCTCGGAACACATCTGAACAATCTAGGTATAACCACCTATAGCTACGCGGACGACATTACCATCCTCACACCTTACGATCAGCCTAACCCACCATGCCAAACATCCTACACCGAATACTTAATACAGTTATGATCTGGATGAAAGATCACAAACTTAAACTCAACCCAGACAAAACCAAACTCATCCTATTTGAAAATGACAAAATCCAAACCTCAAAAAATTTAGAAATCAACTCAATCAACTATCCCATCCAAACCACCATAAAACTACTAGGTATGACCTTAGACAGAAGCTGTACCATGCAACCACAAATAAATAATACAATCCAGAAATCCTTCACAATCATGAGAAATTTGAGAAAAGTCCGGAAATTTTTTGAAAGAAATCAATTCCAGCTTATAGTACAATCTTTAATCCTAGGACTGCTAGACTATTGCAACATCCTTTTCCTCCCATGCCCTGCTACTATGATCAAACAACTTCAAACAATCCAAAACACAGCCTTGAGACTCATCTTCTCATTAAGAAAATTTGACCACATCACAGAAGCTTACATCAACTCACATTGGCTACCAATCCAAGGAAGAATACAATTCAAATTCTACTGCATGCTATTTAAATCCCTAAACGGAGACAGTCCTTCCTACCTGAATAACCGCCTCAACCAAGCATCCACACTCAGACACAGAAAAGCGCACTCCCCATTCATACCTCCCCCAATCAATGAAGTAAAAAGATCAAAACTTCACGATGGCCTCCTAGCCACTCAAGCCGCAAAAATGGATACCCGAATCTCCAACCTACTGATGACCACATCAGACTACAGAACATTCAGAAAAGAAATAAAAACAATACTTTTTAAGAAACTCCTAAATCAGCCCTAACTTCACCTAATTTTACCTCCATGTACACAATTTACTGTAAACTGTAATTATCCTTACCTCGAAATTACCTAACTACCACTCTAATGTATCTTCGATTCCTACATTGTAACCCCGTTTTATAAATCTTTTGTAAGCCGCCTTGAACCGCAAGGTAATGGCGGAATAGAAATCCCTAATGTAATGTAATGTAATGTAATGTGACTAGGCACACCTCTCTTCCCAGTGATGGGTGAGTGGTGTTGAAGGATATACAGGACTGCCGTGTGGGTATGGTCCTCAGGAAAATTTTTGAGATGGCGTATTTAGGCATTAAGGCAGCAGTGGCAATGTCCTTTGTGGCAAGCACCTGTTTCTCTCAGCTGTGTATGCTGGAGACTGAAGTGAGGATCTACAGAAGAGGAAGCAATATAGTGACTTGAAAAGAGGGGTGATATTGATATAGTAACAATATCATTCGTCGAATGAAAAGTCATTCAGCTGAATTTTGAATATGTTGTAATCTTAGAAAGATAGTTCAAGGGGAAACTTTTTGAAGAACAGATTTTAGTAGTCTAGGTAGAGTGCAATTGAAAAAAATGTATAAGAGTTTTGGTAGTATAGTCAGAAAGGAAGGTTTTCTGTAGAAAGGGAGTTAAAGATGACACACACAATTGGCATAGTGGATTTTTGGAGGGTTTAAAGCCACCATGATTGGTATGTTTTTGTGGTAATTATTTTAACTATGATGAATTTCTTTATTTGTTAAGTACACATATGCATACTAATATGCAGTGTTTTCTATGAGCAACTTTCCTGATAAGAAGACTTGCATGCATAGGATATTTTTATCAGTAGTTTTCTAAATAAGCTCTAAACTATCCTTGGAAAAAAATTGCTATAACCTTTATCCTTTGGACATGAGACATAAAATGTAAACCATTAACAGAATCCAGAGGTCACATAATTACCAAATGCAAGATAGGATTTGTACTGTGGCAAATTATCTGTTAAATTTAGTTTAATTATAAACAAAAATTTTTATAAGTTACATGAAAAAAAACAATCAAATGGATGATAGTGCCAATTTTTTTGCTTTTAAAAGTTATATTGTCTTATAACCAGATAATGAGTTAAGCAAATTTTTTTTTTGATAAGTACATGGGAAAACAGTAGATAGACAAGACAGTAGCTATTTTGTTGTTTTTATGTCACCCAACAAAGCTTAATAAAATCTCACAGAAGGTGGGAAGAACAAAGATTTGACTGGATTGGGGAGAGCAACTAAAATAATTAAAGGAGGTCAGTTTAATAAAATGCAATGTATGACATACATTGTTATAACTTTTGCATAATTTAATAAAAATATTTGAAATTAAAAGTTGGGTGGTGTGAAATATGGAGAGTGAAGGAGACTCTTAAACACAGCAGGGAGTTTATTTAGTCCATAATTATTGTGCTAGTAGGCATAGGATATAAAACTACAAATAAGTTTTGCATAGTATGTAAAGCAAGAAAATTATAAGTAATTCCCTTGAGATCATCACCTATGTTCAGAAGAAACTGAATTATTTACAACAAACCTCACTGGAGATTCAGACAACCAAAGCAATTAAACTGAAGAATTGCAAAGATAATTTAATTTTTTTTCCAATCCTGTTTATTCATTTTAAGAAAATATAATCAGATATAACAATGCAACTCAGCAGATAAGTTGCCAGTTACAGAAATGCCAGATACAGAAAAAGAAAAGAATATATTGTCATCAAAATCTAACAAATTAACTACCCATAGCTGCACTCAAACTCCCCCCAAAAAACCCTCCCCAGCAATGTGAGGAAAAAGATAACAATACTCAAACTAAGGATGACCAAGGAAGACACAGCTGTGTGTCTGTGGAGTCAAAGTATCCAAAAGGGCTGCCAAATAGTAAGCAACACTCTTCCCTGTATGGTTTTCCAATTGGACAAACACATGGCTTCCATAGTCAAGAGGTGGATCATATTAGAGCGCCAATGTCCATAAGTAGGACTCTGGGGCCCTACCCAGTGAAAAAGAAGAGCTTTTAGGCCCAAAAGAATAGCCCGTTGAAGAAAGCCCTTAAGCCCTCTGAGTATTGGATGCTGAAGGTCAAACAGCCAAAACAAACTATAGCTATTACAGAGAAGACAGCAGACCAGAAAATTCGGATCAGGTACAGTCCCAAAACATATGAGACAGGGTGGCCTTAGGATGTCCACACTTTGGGCAAGAGCACATAGAGATGAGTGTGCCAAGGTGCTATATACAACCTGCAAATAAATTTATAACCCATTTCAAAATAAGAAATATCAGGCAAAAGGCCAGAAAGTAGTTTCAAGAAGCGTTGTATATGATGGCCTTGCAACTTAATCTTCAATTCAAGACTTCAAGCCTGGGCCACTCGAGCATAGTCCAAGGAAGGAGAAAAGTCCAACAGGGAATGGTGAAAATATTTGAGGGGTACCATCAGCTGGGCATCTAGCCAATAGATATCAGATAAACTTTCATAGTTTGTGGCAAGGAGTGCTGAGGAAGGCAAAGAAAGTACTGTACATAGAGGGGCATAACAAAAAAAAGTCTAAGTCCCCTTTTGGCCTAAGGCCTTAAACGTTGAAAGTAGAAGCAGGGAAAATGTCTATTATAAAAGGAAATGTCCAAAAGGAGGTTTTTTTGATAATAGCCTGCCTCTACGTTCAGCTGTTTAAACTCCCAGACCACCACTACGTCTAAACTTACACCATATAATCAACCTAAAAAAACCTAAGTCCCAAATGTCCAAAACAAGAGCTTTTAGGCGAAGGAGGAGCCAGGGGAGATCTTGCCTCACCAATTTGCTTGGATTCTTTGAGGGTGTGAATAGACACTTGTATAGGGGTGGGCCATTGATGTGGTGTATCTAGATTTTTAGAGGACTTTTATTAACCAAGCTCTGGAAGTGTTACATATTTCTCCTTCGGCCTTCACGTCTTCTGCCGCTGTGAACTCTGTGATGGCCAGTACAAAGAGGCCCCTAGGTCTTTCCCAGCCCATGAAGCCATGCAGGAGCTCATTAAATATGTAGAATCGGACTCCGATAAAGCCGAACTACTCAATGAATACTTCTGTTCAGTCTTTACCTGCGAGGCGCCAGGATCCGGTCCACAGCTGCAGGCAAGGGAGAGCTCAAACAACCCGTTCCGGAATTTTGAATTTACCACCGGCAGCGTCTACTAAGAACTATCAAGGCTCAAAGTGAACAAAACCATGGGACCGGATAAACTACATCCCAGAGTACTTAGGGAGTTGAGAGATGTCCTTGCGGAACCGTTAGCTACGCTCTTCAATCTTTCCCTGAGTACAGGAAGAGTCCCATTGGACTGGAAAACAGCTAATGTCATTCCGCTGCACAAAAAGGGATGCAGGATGGAGGCTGAAAATTACAGACCGGTAAGTCTCACATCGATAGTGTGTAAACTTATGGAAACGTTAATTAAACACAAATTAGATACGATCCTGAATGATGAGAGACTAAGGGATCCCCACCAACATGGATTTACAAAGGGAAGGTCCTGCCAATCCAATCTAATCAGTTTCTTTGACTGGGTAACGAAAAAGCTAGATATGGGAGAGTCCCTGGATGTCATGTATTGGACTTTAGTAAGGCTTTTGACAGTGTCCCACAAATTGAACAAGATGAGTTCGTTGGGATTAGGGGAAACATTGATGGCATGGGTTAAAGACTGGCTCAGCGGCAGACTTCAGAGGGTGGTGGTAAATGGTACTCCCTCCGAAATGTCGGAAGTGATCAGTGGAGTGCCACAGGGCTCGTTCTTGGGTCCCATCCTATTTAATATCTTTGTACAGGACCTGCCTCATGGACATCGAGGTAAAATTGCATTATTTGCCGACAACGCTAAACTGTGCAACATAGTGGGCAAAAGCACAATGCCCGACAGTATGACGCAAAACCTACTCTTACTGGAACAATGGTCCGCAACTTGGCAACTGAGTTTTAATGCCAAAAATGTAAGGTTATGCACCTTGGTAGCAGAAATCCATGCAGTACTTACACTCTGAATGGTGAGACCTTAACAAGAACTGCTGCAGAACGGGACCTAGGAGTAATCATTAGTGAAGATATGAAGACTGCCAATCAAGTAGAGAAAGTTTCATCCAAGGCTAGGCAAATGCTGGGATGCATCCGAAGAAGTTTTGTCAGCGATAAGCCCGAAGTTGTAATGCCGTTGTACAGGTCCATGGTGAGACCTCATCTGAAATATTGTGTTCAATATTCAAAAGGATGTGCTGAGAGTGGAGTCGGTTCAGTGAATGGCCACCAGGATGGTCTCAGGACTCAAGGATCTCCCATATAAAGAACGTCTAGGTAAGTTGCAGCTATACTCTCTCGAGGAACGCAGAGAGAAGGGAGATATGATATAGACGTTCAAATATGTTACTGGCCGTATTGAGGTAGAAGAAGATATCTTTTTCCTTACAGGACCTACGGCAACAAGAGGGAATCCATTGAAACTCAGGGGTGAGAGATTTCATAGCAACACTAGGAAGTATTTCTTCACCGAAAGGGTGGTTGATCATTGGAATGATCTTCCACTTCAGATAATTGAGGCAAGCAACGTGCTCGATTTTAAGAAAAAATGGGATAAGCATGTGGGTTCACTTCGAGAAAGTGCTTAGGGGGGAGGGTCCTTAGAGTGGGCAGACTTGTTGGGCCGGTGGCCCTTTTCTGCCGTCATATTCTATGTTTCTATTCATACCTCTTCCTGGAGATCTCTCAAGGATTTGGTTCAGGTTATAGTGCTTCTCTAACATTTAGAGTGGGTAGTCAATCTCCCCAAGAGCCATCTGGTTCTAACCAGTCTCTTGATTACTTGAGTACACTTCGATACTCAAACACATGGGTGTTTCTGCTGGATTCCAGGAGAGAGAAATGAGAAGCTTCACACAGATTCAAGTCTACAAAATCCTGAGCAGAGCAGAACGGGTACAAGTGGATCGATTTTTCACTCCATCAAAAATTACAAAGACTAGGAACACTCGATGAAGTTACAGGGAAATATGTTTAAAACCAATAGGAGGAAAAAAAATTTTCAGTTAGAGAATAGTTAAGCTCTGGAATGCGTTGCCAAAGGATGTGGTAAGAGCGGATAGCGTAGCTGGTTTTAAGAAAGGTTTGGACAAGTTCCTGGAGGAAAACTCCATAGTCTGTTATTGAGAAAGACCTGGGGGAAGCCTCCGCTTGCCCTGTATCGGTTGAAAAGAAAAATCACTCTATGGACCTGTTCAAAGAGTAATATGGATGATATAACACAGTTCACAAAAACTTGCTCAGAATCAAGGAGGGGAAAACTGGGGCTAACCCCAGAAAAACCACCTCACAGCCCAATCATCGCATGGAAAGTAAACAGAATGTTATATCATTTCATATATGCTTTTTGTGTTATGAAAAAATCACTGACGTTCAGCACAATGTTTACTAAGATTTTTAGTCAAAGATCTGAGCAAACTTAACTTGCAGCTTGCGGGTTCCGATCCTGCCTCAGGGAACACACAGGAATAGTTGGAAAAAACTCATGCGATAGGTACAAAGATTCTGAAAAAACAAAAATTAAATGAATCAATACTTTATTCAAAAAAGAATTAAAAAGTTTTAGCACATTAAAATTAAAGCGATTTAAACTCAGCTTTCGGGTAAACAGGAAAAAGGACTCACCAGAACGGACTGCTGTCTCACATAGAGAAGCGCATATAGCGCGGCTTGACTGCTTTGAGAGGTAACCAGAGCGGAAAGACCGCCGTGATTTTAAAGGGCTCTAAAAATGTGATCACGCGCCTAATGTACGGGATGACGTCACGGCACATACGGAAAAACAAAAGTGCCAAAAGACTGAAGAGACACTGTCAATTGAAATGCAATGAAAAAATGTAAATTGCTCAAAGCCCAAAGGATTGATAACATAAATGCTGATTTACAGAAAAAGTGCTGATTTACAGGAAAGCGCGCCACTCAATCTCACTATTAAGACCCAGTGGGTGCAAGGTGTTTAGTCTGAAAATCCAGTGCTGCTCCCTCACATATAATTTGGCTTTCAGATTGCCACCACGAGGTAGCACAGGGACTTCCAAAATAGAGAATTTCAATGAAGTAAGGGGATGGTTTTCAGTCACCCAATGTTGGGTGAGGGGAGCTTCCATTACTCGAGTTGAAATCCTGCTAAGATGTTCTCCAATATGTACTTTAATACTTCTAATGGTGTGTCCCACGTATAGTTTATTACAAGGACATTGGATGACATACACGACTCCACTGGTAGAGCAGTTAGTAGAAGGTATATTAGTACGTTTGTGCATCCACGAGGGTAAGTTAATGCTGGTAAGTGGCACACTGTACGGGCAAACTTTACAGGACGAGCAAGGAGAATGCAGCTCCCAGGTAAACTCAGAACAGGACCCTCTGATAAAAATTGGGACCTTGTCAGACATTGTTTAAGGTTTCGACTACGAGAGTAGGCGAAACGAGGGAGATCATGAAAAACAGCGTGATGTTGTAAAATGCTCCAATGTGATTTTATGTTACATTTGATCTTAAAAGCTTGCTGTGAGTAGGGAATAACACACAATGGAGAAGACTCAGACTCCTTATTGTGAGGAGAAAAAAGAAGAACATCTCTTTGGGCAAATAAAGCTCTTTTAAAGGCCTCCTTAACAACAAAGTGAGGGTACCCACGTTCTCTGAAACGTTGTTTCATGTCTTCAGCTTTGTGCAAAAAATCACTTTGGGTAGAACATATACGGCGGAGTCTTAAAAACTGCCCCGTAGGAATGTTGTCACGCAGATGTTTCGGATGGTGACTATCATACCTGAGAAGGGTATTTCTGTCTGTGGGTTTCCTGAAGATTGTAGTGGAAAACTTGCCGTCCTGTAAAGAAATATTGATATCTAAAAATGGTAAAGTATGCATATTAGAATTGATGGAAAATTGAAGATTGGGATCACCTTGGTTAAGCCACAAAATGAATGATGTTACATCTTCATGG
The DNA here is from genome assembly GCF_902459505.1 of Geotrypetes seraphini. Lineage (NCBI taxonomy): Eukaryota > Metazoa > Chordata > Amphibia > Gymnophiona > Dermophiidae > Geotrypetes > Geotrypetes seraphini. The sequence continues at coordinate 130,140,214 of NC_047089.1, forward strand.
GTACCCAACCAAACAGCAAACACATCATCGATGTATCGCTTCCACATCAGTAAGTTTGAATAATGTTCAGAAGAATATATGTATCTTTGTTCGAAAGCTGACACATATAGGCATGCAATAGTGGGGGCTATTTTGGCACCCATAGCAGTGCCTTTGATTTGAAAAAGGAATGACTGGTCAAATTGAAAATAATTCATGCCAAGAGCCACCTTGGCTATACTGACTAGAAATTGTACCCGTTGAACAGATAAACACTTCTGTTGTAGATGATATGTGATAATGTGAATAGCTGCATCTTGTGGAATGTTAGTATACAGTGAGGCAATGTCTAGAGATACTTGATCTTTAAGTTGGAGATCTAAAAATTCCGACAATGGTTCTAAAATAGATCCTATGCCAGCCACTATAGTGCGAGCAGGCGGATTCATCATTGATTTATGGATTTTGGGAACAAAGTATATGACTGGGATGACAGGACGTAAACAGCACAGAAACTTATATTCCCCTTCTGTGATCGTACCAGCTTCCAAGGCCTGAATTAGGAGATGTGCAATACCCTCAATTAGTTCTGTGGTGGGATCATGATCAATCAACTTATAATATGTATCATCTGCTAGGGTGGCAGCATGCAACTCAGCTCGAATAATACTTCAGTTATCAGACAATACATATTATAAGTTGAACTCTCGCGAAATTCGGAACCTCTCCTGTCAGTGACTGCTTGATGTAAGATGACAGGACACAGTGGGAACGAGGAGCGGGTAGCGGCGAGAGTTAGCTCTGCCCACCCGCACCGCATCATCACCAGCGTCGGCGCCGGACTCCCTTAACAGGAAGGGAGCCAGCGGCGCACAGCCGTTCGGCGCGCGGCGAAGGCGAGCGGCAAAGGCGCTCGCCTTAGCGAGAGCGCCTTTGCGAAGAGCCGTAAGAAGAGCCAGACCGCTACACCCTAGAACACAAGGAGAGGCAGCACGGTAAGTGGTAGCAGGCACACAGGGAAAGGGTAACAAGGGCGAAGGAGGAAAGAAGCATACAGACAAGAGAAGCAAGAGGGACAGAAGGCACTAAAGACAGGAAAACAGGTAGGTCTAGGGAGGCCGCACCCACACAAAACAAAAGAGTAGCGACAGGCACAGAGGGCATAGAAGTGTAGCAGGAAGATCAGAAGACAGATAAAGGACAGGCACAGAGAGCACAAGAGTGTAGCAGCAAGAACAGAAGACAGATAAAAGAGACAAACCCAAGAGGTAACAGGGGGAACTCACAAAAGCTGAAGGCAGTGGTGGAGGGTTAAGAAAAGACAAACTCAAGCAAAAAGGTTCTGACAGGCAGAGAGGGCTACAAAGAACAAGACAGGCGGAAGGAAGCAGAGGACAAAGAGGATCAAGAAGAGCCAGGATCAAGAGTGAGTGCGCAAGCAAAGAGCATACGAACCTCTAGAAGGCGGACAAGCATGGAAGCTGAAGGAGCCCAGGGATTGAGCTTCCCAGTGTTCTGCACGGACTGCCACATGTACGACTATCTCCCCTCCGGGAGACAGTTGTATGTGTGCGGACGATGTCAGGAACTGAAGAGCTTGAAGAGTGAGGTCAGTCACCTGAAGCACAGGATCCAGGAACTAGAGGGACTCTACATCTCAGAAGACCCATTCCTGACAGCCGATTACCCAACGAGAGAGAGGCACTTCAAGGAACAGGTCATGGAACTTGAGAAGTTCATCGAGGATGCCTACAGGAGAGTAGAAGAAGAACCCGAGCATAGCACGCACAAGGAGGATGAGCTGAGCGAAGGACACAAACTATCCAACATGAACGAGGAAGGATCCCATGGAGGGTACTCGCAGGAGGAAGAAGCAGGATCCTACCAGAACCTAGAGGGAGAAGAAATGAGTGCCACCGAAGACACTGATATGCGACCACAGCGGAGACTGAAAGAAGGGAAATCTGCAATCCTGGTGGGAGACTCGATCTTGAGACAGGTGGACAGTCACATAGCAGGAGGGAGAGAGGATCGGCTGGTGACCTGTCTCCCAGGAGCAAGAACCAGGGACATCATCGACAGAATCGAAAGGATCCTGGAGGGAGCAGAGACGGAAGAGACGGCAGTGATGGTCCATGTCGGGACGAATGATGTCGCCAGGAGAAACTACAGCAGGAAGGCACTCACCGAACAATTCATGATCTTGGGAAGGAAGCTGAAGATGAGGACACAGAGGATAGCGTTCTCGGAGATCCTACCAGTACCGAGGGCTGATGTGAAGAGGCAGACGGAACTACAAGCAATAAATGCTTGGCTGAGGAGATGGTGTGAAGAAGAGGGGTTTCAATTCGTGAGGAACTGGACAACGTTCTGGGGCAAGAACAAGCTCTACAGGAGAGATGGATTACACCTGAGCACGGCGGGAACTAGACTACTAGCAAGCAACATCAAGAGAGGAATAGAGCAAGCTTTAAACTGAGAGGAAGGGGAAAGCCGACAGTCAACCAGATGTTGATGATTCGGAAGACAGTATCCCAAAAGGATACTGAGTGGGGAAAGTGCAGGGAAGACACCAACAACGTCAAACAAACAATGGAATACCAGCAGAGCCAGACAAATCAGGAAAGGGATAGGAGGAATCTACTACATGGGGAAGTCAACAAGGGGCAAGAAGAAGAAAATGAACGTAATGAAGAAACACACCACGCCCCACAGGAGGAAGACAAGAGAGACAATAAACAAAAGTCTGCAGAACAAGAAGGGGACGGAAAGGAAAATGGATCGCAAGGGAAACCAACAAGAAAACAAATTCATCGAGACTTAAACTGTATGTACACTAATGCAAGAAGCCTGACAAACAAAATGGGGGAACTAGAAACCAGGGCCAAAGATGAGAACCTAGACATCATAGCAATCACGGAAACATGGTGGAACGAGGACAACAAATGGGACACAGCACTACCAGGGTACAAGCTCTACCGAAGAGACAGGACACATCAGAAAGGAGGAGGAATAGCACTTTATGTAACGGATACAATTCATTCGATCGGAGTGGACACACCAACAATTAATGACCAACTGGAATCAATATGGGTTAAAATACCAGGAAGAAAGGGAACCGAGATAAAGATGGGGCTGTACTACCGCCCGCCCGGACAAACAGAAGCAATAGACGAAGAACTGAGAGCTGAGTTGAGGCGAGAATGTAAAAACGCTAACACCATAGTTATGGGAGATTTCAACTACCCAGGGATAGACTGGAGCCATGGAGTTTCCAATTGTTCAAAGGAATTGGAGTTCCTAGAGGCTGTAGGGGACTGTTACTTGGAACAGCTCATCAAAGAACCAACGAGAGGGGCAGCTATTCTGGATTTAATCCTTAATGGGCTGAGAGGGCCTGCCCAAGAAGTGGAAGTAGCGGGACCTTTAGGGAACAGTGACCACAACACGATCCAATTCAAAGTGGAACTAAGTATGCCAAAGGGGAAGAGAACCACTGCAACAACGTTCAACTTCAAGAAAGGGAACTATGATGCCATGAGACACATGGTAAAGAGAAAACTCAAGAACAGCACCAGAAAGGCACTGACGGTGGACCAAGCCTGGACCCTTTTTAAGGACACAGTGAACGAGGCGCAAAGCCGATATATACCCAGATTTAGAAAAGGGGGCAGAAAGAATCAAGAAAAGGACCCAGCATGGTTAACAAGAGAAGTTAAGAAGGTGGTAGGAGATAAGAAAAAATCCTTCAAGACATGGAAAAAGGATAAAACTGAGGAAAATTGGAAAAAGCACAGGAAGCACCAAAAAGAATGCCACCGCGTAGTCAGAACAGCAAAGAGAGAATATGAAGAGAAACTTGCAAAGGAGGCACGGAACTTTAAACCTTTCTTTCGATATGTGAAAGGGAAACTGCCGGCGAGGGAGGAAGTGGGACCCCTGAATGAGGGGGATAGGAAAGGAGTGGTAAAGGAGGAAAAGGAAGTGGCGGACAGATTAAACACGTTCTTCTCGTCGGTCTTCACAAAAGAGGACACATCCAATGTTCCGGAACCGGAAAAATTCTTCAAGGGGGACAAAGAGGAAAAATTATCGTGCATGGAGGTAAGCCTCGAAGACGTACTCAAACAGATAGATAGGCTAAAAACTGACAAATCGCCAGGCCCGGACGGAATTCACCCAAGAATACTAAGAGAACTTAGAAACGAAATAGCGGAGTTACTGCAACAGATTTGTAACCTATCCCTGAAAACAGGGGTAATACCGGAAGACTGGAGGATAGCAAATGTTACACCTATCTTCAAGAAAGGAACCAGAGGCGACCCGGGGAATTATAGACCGGTCAGCTTGACCTCAGTTCCGGGGAAGATGGCCGAATCATTGATCAAGAACAGTATCAGTGAGCACATAGAAAAAAATAAGCTGATGAGAACAAGCCAGCATGGTTTCTGTACTGGAAGATCCTGCCAAACAAACCTACTGCACTTCTTCGAGGGGATAAGCGGACATTTGGACAAAGGTGACCCCATAGATATAGTATACCTAGACTTCCAGAAAGCCTTCGACAAGGTACCTCATGAGCGCCTTCTACGGAAACTGTGGAACCACGGGGTGGAAGGGGACATACACAGATGGATCAAAAACTGGTTGGCAAACAGGAAACAGAGGGTAGGAGTAAAGGGACACTATTCTGACTGGAAAGGGGTCACAAGTGGCGTCCCACAAGGGTCAGTGCTGGGACCGCTGCTATTCAATATATTTATTAATGACTTGGAAACAGGGACAAAGTGCGAAGTTATAAAATTTGCGGATGACACAAAGCTCTCCAGTAAGGTTAGATCTGTAGAGGAATGTAAAAAACTCCAAAGGGATCTGGACAAACTGAGTGAGTGGGCAGATAAATGGCAGATGAGTTTTAATGTGGAGAAATGTAAAGTTATGCACATAGGGAAAGGGAACCTGATGTACGACTACATGATGGGGGGGATGACATTGGGAAAGGGCAACCTAGAAAAGGACTTGGGGGTTTTGGTGGATAAAACAATGAAACCGGCAGCACAATGCGCAGCGGCCTCAAAAAAGGCGAACAGAATGTTGGGCATTATCAAAAAAGGTATCACTACCAGAACCAAGGAAGTTATCCTCCCGCTGTACAGGGCAATGGTGCGACCGCATCTGGAGTACTGCGTCCAGTACTGGTCGCCGTACCTAAAGAAAGATATGGCGATACTCGAGAGGGTCCAGAGAAGAGCGACAAAAATGATAAAGGGCATGGAAAACCTCTCGTATGCTGAGAGGCTGGAGAAGTTGGGGCTCTTTTCCCTAGAAAAGAGGAGACTTAGAGGGGATATGATAGAAACTTATAAGATCATGAAGGGTATAGTGAAGGTAGAGAGAGACAGATTTTTCAGACTGGCGGGAGCAACAAGAACTAGAGGACACTCAAAAAAATTGAAGGGAGATAGTTTTAGAACAAATGCTAGGAAGTTCTTCTTTACCCAGAGGGTGGTGGACACCTGGAATGCGCTTCCAGAGGGGGTGGTTGAGCAGAGTACGGTTTTAGGTTTCAAAAAGGGATTGGACGAATTCCTGAGGGGTAAGGGAATCCAGGGGTACAATTAGAGGGTTACTATACAAGACAAAATGCTCTTGAGTAATAGATCACTACAGGTCATTGACCTGGGGGGCCGCCGCGGGAGCGGACTGCTGGGCGTGATGGACCTATGGTCTGACTCGGCAGAGGCCATGCTTATGTGCTTATGTGCTTATGACAGTTGTGTCCGGTGCTGGAGGAGGTGAGAGCTGAAGGCAGTTGCAGACGCAACCACCGGACACTTAAGGCACAAGTTGGATATTGATTCTCCCCTCTATAAAAAAACCTAGAGGACTACACCAAAATCTTGTCTCTTGCAGTTGATACTTAAGAATCTAAATCACAATTTTGCATGAGGTAAAACTCGTTATAGTTTATAAATCTTTCCTTAATTGCTTCTGATAATTTCAGCTATACACAGCTGAAAGCAGTGCAACATGCAGAAAGGGAAAAACTATCTAAACTTCACTTTCTGCATGTTGCACTGCTTTCAGCTGTAGGAAAGAAAATGAGTTTTACTTCATGCAAAGTTGTAATTTCTTTAATAAGACATTAACTATTTTTTCTGTGGCCCTGCAAAGGGTTTGAGTTTGAGACTGCTGGTATGAGGGTTTGTCAGAGCCAACACTCATTATTCCTTTTTACTATTTATTTTGTTTGATTAGTATCAGTGAGAGAGATCTGATTAATCTAATCTAATCTTCAGTTTATATACGGAATCTACTCCCTAAGTGGGGAGGGTTGTTTTTTTTTAGGTGGTTTGGATGTGCGAGGGGTGCAAATGTATTATTTTTATTCTTTATTCTGCTCTTGTCTGGGTTAACAAGGATGATTCTTGATCATTTGTACATTATCTTTTATGGTGTCTTTGGCATTGCAGCTTTCTTTTGTTATACTTGGCTTGTGTCTTTCTTGTAATGCAATAAAATAGATTTGACATCATATTAAAAGTTACATCAGATTTGAAGTGTGGCCTTGTGCTGCTGCTGCCTAAAACAGTAAAATAGTGACCGTGATGAAAAATGCATTCTTAATTCTAGAATTAAGCATGTCCACATGCTGAGTGATTTGTATTTGGAGATGAGTTTTGTTTGATCATTTGTGAAAACTACCTATTCTGTAGCTGTATATAATATGTAATCTGCTTTAGTTGTACTGAGTAAAATGGCATATAAAGAATCCTAAACATTAAAATAATTCTGAACCTATGTGTGCAGTACTTTGCCACTTGTGCCTCTTACATCAAGTCTGCTTTTATATAAATTACCTTGAACTTTCAGAACAAATTGTCTATTTTTCTTCTTGATTTCTCTGAATGTTCTTTCCTGATACAAGTGTTGTTCACAGTAATCTCCCTTGTGGTTCAATGATTTAATAGTTGTTTCACTGTAATTTGTTTGAACAGGATGTGCTGATGGAGTTATTGGAGCAGTGTGCAGATGGACTGTGGAAAGCTGAGCGCTATGAGCTGATTGCTGACATCTATAAACTTATAATTCCAATTTATGAAAAACGCAGGGATTTTGAGGTTTGTCTCTTAGTTCAAAGTGTTTTAACTTAGAATTCTGTACCAGATTAACATCACTGTACATTTAAGCTGTATTTGTGAACAGATGGTGTTTTCTGGCGTGTTCATAACATCTATAATCATGATAGATATATCTATTTAAAGTAAACACCGTGGCACTTCAGATATCTTATACTATAATCAAATGTACAAGAAATGGTGTCTAGTGATTTAGAAATATTTCAAATATGTTATAACAGTTTTGAAAGGAAGTCAGAGCCCTATATCATACTATATAAAGAATCAATAACTCTAATCAAAATGCCCCGTATGTAATTTAAGTATTAGAATTCTTTTCAAAGACTAAAGGCTCCTTTTACTAAGGTGCACTAGCAGTTTTAGCGCACCCAGAATGCCACGCACACTAGACGCTAACGCCTCCATAGAGCTTGCATTAGTATTTTTCGTTTAGCGCGTGGTTTGCATGCGCTAAAAACACTAGCGCACCTTAGTAAAAGGAGCTCTAAGGGACCTGTTTACAAAATTATGATAAGATTTTTCAGTTGCTGAAAGTTAATTGTTAAAGCTAAACTTGCAGTAACTGTAAAAACCTTTCCATTAACTGTTGAAGGGTTCCCAGGAGTTTCTAATAAAACTAAAGAAAAGGAATGCCATTACTGCATGCTAATGGTATTGCAGATAATGCAGTGCTGTTAGCCAAACCTAGTGAGGTGGCTTTAACTACACAATATTACAGTCCATTCTTGTTATTCGCGCGTTCTCGTTTTGTGATGTTGCTTATCCACAGCTGCTTGCATGGGACCGCTATTCGCACCATGTGTTTGCGGACCTCCGACCTTAGCAAAAAAGCTTTGGTTTCCTTTCTCTTTCACTTCCAGTTTTGGCTTTGCTTTCAGAAATGGCCACCAAGTATCAAGAGAGTGAGTTAGAAGCATAAGAGAGTGAGTTACAAGCATCTGCAGGTACACCTTCAAAGAGAAAGAAGCATGTCATGTGTCTGAGTGACAGAATACATGTTTTAAACAGTCTTCGTTCTGGTAAGTCTGTTTCTGCTCAATGTGAATGAATCCACAGTCCAATCCATCCAGCACAAAGAGGATGGTACTCATCTGTTTGTTCACGAAGCTGCACCGGAAAGTTCCAAAACTACATATGTGGTTTGTGATCAGTCAATGGAAAAGATGGAGAAGTGTCTAAATTTATGGATAATGCAAATGGTGAATGAGAAGAAAGCAGAGTGGACAGCATTGTTGTCAGGATGAAAGCCAGAGACATTTACAAACGCATTACTCAAGGAAAACATGAAATCCTTTTCTGCGAGTTCAGGTTGGCTAGCGTATTTTAAAAAGCGATATGCTCTTAAAAAAATGTAAGCCTTTCTGGGGAGGCAGATTCAGCTGAGGAATTTAAAACATACCTGCTAAGTATAATTGAAGAAAAGAGGTTTGTGCCAGAGGAAGCATTCGATGTGGATGAGACTGGCTTGTTTTACAAGCAGACTGGAAAACAGATATATATATAATATATATATCTGTTTGTTGCCATTATATATATGTTATATATATATAATGGCAACAAAAGTCTCAGGATTCAAGGTATTTAAAATTTGCACCACCCTGCTACTGTGTGCCAATGCCAAGAGTGATTTCAAATGCAAGCCTCTTATGATCTACAGAGCCCAAAATCCTCACACAGTTAAAGGAAAGAACTTAACTGCATTTCAAGATGGCATCAATGTTAGAAAAACTATTCAGTGACATGGAAGAATGTGATCCAATGCTGGAGCGCAATGTAAAATTCAAGCGTCTGACAAGCTCTTTGTTTGCCTCTTACACTGACACTTAAAGACTTGAGAAGGAAAGCCAAGCAGACAAGGCTGACAGTATTTTCAGTCAAGAAGTCGCAAGACCCACGTACCAGAGGTTGATGTGTCAGCAGGAAAAAGAAACCTTGCAGAGAAATTTAGACAATATGTTTCTAAGCATTTAAACTAGAAGGTGGGGGTAGTGTATGTATGAAGGACAATTATAGAGACCACCCACAGCAAAAGAAAAGATGTGATAGTAGTAAAGATTGCAATATAAACAATATCAGCAACTAATTTCTTAGTATTGCAATGGAAAGTGGAACGAAACAAAAATCTATAAGAAAAAGGAGATTACCACTGAAAAATAGCTGGAAAGCGATGACCACAAATGCTCGCAGTCTAAGTAACAAAGTTCATGATCTGCAAGCCCTGATGTTAGAGGCAGATCTAGATATTGTCGCTATCACACAGACATGGTTCAGTGAATCACATGGATGGGATGCAAATATACCAGGATATAATCTTTTTAGGAAGGACAGAGATGGTCAAAAAGGTGGAGGAGTAGCTCTCTATGTAAAGATCAATATCCAAGCGACCGAAATGCAAGGGACCTAGGGAGAGGAAGAAGCGATATGGATTGCTCTGAAAAGAGAAGATGGAACTTCTATCTACGTGGGTGTAGTCTACAGACCTCCGACTCAATCTCAGCAAATTGATAAGGATCTGATTGTGGATATCCAAAAGTTTGGAAGGAAAGAGGAGGTTCTGCTGTTGGGAGATTTCAACCTGCCGGATGCGGACTGGAATGTTCCGTCTGCAGAATTGGAAAGAAGTAGGGAGATTGTGGATGCCTTTCAAGAGGCTCTGCTCAGACAAATGGTGACGGAACTCACAAGGGACAAAAGTGATATTGGATCTGGTCCTCACAAATGGAGAGAGTATCTCTAATGTTCAAGTGGGTGCTCACCTGGGAAGTAGCGATCATCAAACGGTTTGGTTTGATAAAACGGCTAAAGTGGAGCGCGGCCGCACGATACTTAAAGTCCTAGATTTCAAACGTACAGACTTTAACGCAATGGGAGAGTACCTGAAGAAAGAGCTGCTAGGATGGGAGGACATAAGAGAAGTGGAAAGACAGTGGCTTAAGCTGAAAGGAGCGATAAAAATGGCTATGGACCTTTATGTGAAGAAAATCAATAAAAACAAAGAGAAAAAGGAAGCTGATATGGTTCTCCAAACTAGTGGCAGAGAAAATAAAGGCGAAAGAGTTGGCGTTCATGAAATATTAAAAAAACCCAAGAAGAGGAGTGAAAAAGGACTCTACAGGGTGAAACTGAAAGAAGCCAAGAGAGAGATACGTCTGGTGAAAGCACAGGCGGAAGAACAAATGGCTAAAAATGTAAAAAAGGGAGACAAATTTTTTCAGAGATATTAGTGAAAGGAGGAAGATGAAAAATGGAATTGCTAAACTAAAAGATGCTGGGAACTGATATGTGGAGAGTGATGAGGAAAAAGCAAATGTGCTAAACAAATACTTCTGTCTGTGTTCACAGAAGAAAATCCTGGAGAAGGACCGAGAATGTCTGGCAAAGTTACATGAGAAAATGGAGTGGATTCTGCACCGTTCACGGAGGAGAGTGTTTATGAGCAACTTGAAAAACTGAAGGTGGACAATGGGACCAGACGGGATCCATCCCAGGATACTATGGGAGCTCAGAGAGGTTCTGGCGAGTCCTATTAAAGACTTGTTCAACAAATCTCTGGAGACGGGAGTGGTTCCTGGGGATTGGAAGAGAGCGGATGTGGTCCCTATTCACAAAAGTGGTCACAAGGATGAAGCAGGAAACTACAGGCCAGTGAGCCTCACTTCAGTTGTTGGAAAAATAATGGAAGTGTTGCTGAAAGAAAGGATAGTGTACTTCCTTGAATCTAATGGATCCGAGGCAACATGGCTTTACAAAAGGTAAATCGTGCCAAACGAACCTGATTGAATTTTTTGATTGGGTGACCAGAAAGCTGGATCAAGGACATATGCTAGATGTAATTTACTTAGATTTCAGCAAAACCTTTGATACAGTTCCTCATAGGAGACTGTTGAACAAACTTGAAGGGCTGAAGTTAGGACCCAAAGTGATGAACTGGGTTAGAAACTGACTGTCGGACAGATGCCAAAGGGTGGTGGTTAATGGAAGTCGCTCGGAGGAAGGAAAGGTGAGTAATGGAGTCCCTCAGGGTTCGGTGCTAGGGCCGATCTTGTTCAATATGTTTGTGAGTGATATTACTGAAGGGTTAGAAGGAAAAGTGTGCCTTTTTGCAGATGATACCAAGATTTGTAACAGAGTAGACACCAAACAGGGAGTGGAAAATATGAAAAAGGATCTGCAAAAATTAGAGGAATGGTCTAATGCCTGGCAACTAAAATTCAATGCAAAGAAATGCAGAGTAATGCATTTGGGGATTAAGAATCGGAAGGAACCGTATATGCTGGGAGGTGAGGAGCTGATATGCACGGACGGGGAGAGGGACCTTGGGATGATAGTGTCCGAAAATCTAAAGGCGAAAAAACAGTGTGACAAGGCAGTGGTTGCTGCCAGAAGGATGCTGGGCTGTATAAAGAGAGGCGTAGCCAGTAGAAAGAAGAAGGTGTTGATGCCCCTGTACAGGTCATTGGTAAGGCCCCACTTGGAGTATTGTGTTCAGTTTTGGAGACCGTATCTGGCAAAGGACATAAGAAGACTTGAAGCGGTCCAGAGGAGGGCGACGAAAATGATAGGAGGCTTGCACCAGAAGACGTATGAGGAGAGACTGGACGCCCTGAATATGTATACCCTAGAGGAAAGGAGGGACAGGGGAGATATGATTCAGACGTTCAAATACTTGAAAGGTATTAACATAGAACAATATCTTTTCCAGAGAAAGGAAAATAGTAAAACCAGAGGACATAATTTGAGGTTGAGGGGTGGTAGATTCAAAGGCAATTTTAGGAAATTCTACTTTATGGAGAGGGTGGTGGATGCCTGGAATGCGCTCCCGAGAGAGGTGGTGGAGAGTAAAACTATGACTGAGTTCAAAGAAGCATGGGATGAACACAGAGGATCTAGAATCAGAAAATAATATTAAATATTGAACTAAGGCCAGTACTGGGCAGACTTGCACGGTCTGTGTCTGTGTATGGCCGTTTGGTGGGGGATGGGCTGGGGAGGGCTTCAGTGGCTGGGAGAGTGTATATGGGCTGGAGTAGGTTTTAACAGAGATTTCGGTAGTTGGAACCCAAGCACAGTACCGGGTAGAGCTTTGGATTCTTGTCCAGAAATAGCTAAGAAAAAAATTAAAAAAATTAAATTGAATCAGATTGGGCAGACTGGATGGACCATTCGAGTCTTTATCTGCTGTCATCTACTATGTTACTATGTTAGAAGTTGATCTGTCAGCCTCAACTCATGTGCTAGAAGTTGATCAGGCTGAATGATACACTTTGAGTGATACAGTTTAGTACTGTATACCTCTATTTGTATAAAGCTGTTTTTTTATCATATCTTTACAGTTTCCCAGTCTGTGCTTTAGCATCTTACAGTACCTCTGAACCATTTTGTCTTAATGGTGAGCACACTAAGGGCCCCTTTTAGAAAGCCCAATGGCTTGTCCCAGCACAGCTAATGCACCAAAGACCATTCAGTTCCTATGAGCCTTGGTGCATTTGTCACAGGAGAATCGCTACAGTTGCTTTGTAAAAGGGGCCCTAATTGCATACTGTGGTTGTGTGATACTATACACTACATTTCTTAAAGATGGTTATCCCAGGACAAGCAGGCAGCATTCTTTTAGTTTTGGCCATTTTTGACGGCAGGGCCTTGTCCTCCGCCTCAGCCCTCAGACTTTGATTTGGCAGAGGCAGTTTATCCTTCCATGTTCCGCCCGTTAACCAGCTTTAAAAAGTATAGCAGATGCCAGCGCACTATTTCACTTACGGACCCCCACAAATGTGCATCCAATGCCTAGGGCCAGACCATCAGGTGGAGTCTTATTCGCGCTGTGCAATGCTACATAAGCGGTCCACCAAAAAACGTATACTCCAACAGAAGCAGCTTTTCGTTACTATGGATACTGCTTTGGTACCTTGATACCGACCAAATCCTCGACATCCAAGGCATCAACATCGCCAGAGGTACCGGTGTCTAAGTCAGTGTTGCTGTCGGTTGCTCCTTCAGGTAAGCCAGCCAAGAAGCCACCAGCTTCTCGGACAGTGTCTCAGGCCATAAAGGTACAGAGTCAAGTCGTACTGGCCAAACAAAGACCTCTGATGCGGCTCGCTTCCACGTCTAGAGGTGCATCTTCTTCGATGTCTTCCTCGCCGGAGCAAGATGTGGTACCAATGATAACGGCATCCACCCCCACCCCAGTTATCGGTGCAAGTTTTTAAAGAGAAGCTGGATGCTCTCTTTAAGTTAGAATTTGGGAGCATGTTTCAGATGCTCACTCCCATGTTGGCTCCTCCGGTACTGGCCAGCCTGAGCATCACTCCATACGAGATGCGGGTACCAAGACTGCCTCATCGGTACCACCTCGACAAAACCGATCATCATCATTGAGTAATGCTTCTTGACACTGGTCTTCAAGGCATTGATCTACTTCACCGAAGCATCGTTCCTCAAAGCTTCGGTCCCCTACATCAAAGTGTCGCTCTTCACCTCCACTGAAGCAACTCTCCTCACTTTCACCGAAGCATCGTTCCTCACCTACGCTGAGGTGTCGTTCCTCACCTTTGCTGAAGCATCAGTTTTCACCTTCACCAAGGTGGTGGTCATCGAAACTTCGGTCACCTTCTCCGAACCATAGCTTTTCTAGGTACCGTTCAGCTTCTCCAGAGCATGTACAAAAACAGTATCATGCTTCTGGGCACAGACCAAGTCGCTCCAGGCATTAGTCTCCATGCCCTCCATCTTCAAAATCTGGGACGCATTCTACCAAATCCAAATATTTGGAAACACGCGGACAAGTGTAAGCGCTCTGCATCACCTGCTTCTTCAACTCGGTACCGTTCCAAGAGGCAGTACCCGTCTTCTTCCATTTCTTAAGATTCAGATCTTCACTTTCAATCTACTCATTGGGTTTCACCTTCCTCCACAGAAGCTTACGATTCCCAAGCAGAGTGTTCTCCTCGTTCCACTTCTCATCAGGAACCTTCACCTTCGGAACCTATCTCATTTACCTGCTTCATAAGACAGATGGGTAAGGACCTTGAGATAAAGATGGAGGCAGACTTTAAATTTTCAATGGAGTACATGGAAGAGTTAGACATCATGGAAACAAACAGGAGAAACTGCCTTCACACCAGTGAAACAGCAAACACAACAAAGGTGACCAATTGGTGTTCAGTCTCTTTTATTAGGATGGACTTGACACGATCATGTTTCTGCCCAAAAAGGGCCTGCCTCGGGAGTCTTCTTTTGTAATCAAATCGTACAAAATCTGCCAAGTGTTCAGCATATTCTATGAAGAACTATAGCACAGGTGACTAGCGTCTACTGGTGTGTTTAGAGTTAGACATCAAGCATCCTCCTAAAGAATTGCTTAAGCTTCCTGTGAATGGCATCCTGAAACATACCTTTTGTAAGAATTTGGAAACCCCATACTCTGTGCCAGCAACCTCTAGGAAACTAGACTCTCGGTATAAAATTATTCCTTGTCCGGGTTTCGAGAAACCCCAGTTGTCTCACAAGTCTCTGTTAGTGGAGTCTACTCTGAATAAGTCAGCCCCTTCTAAAGTGTATGCTGCGGTACCTCCAGGGCATGAAGGTAGAGCGATGGACAAGTTTGGGAGACGTTTATACCAAAATTCTATGTTGGCCAATCGAGTCTTAAATTATAACTTTTACTTCACCTCATATTTGAAATACTGGATTAAGACCATGCCAACCTATTTCAAATACTTGCCTTCACATCAACTACCGGATTTCAAACATATGTACCACTCTCTCACTCAGCTCCAGCAGCATCTGGTGCAATCCTCCTATGATGCCTTTGAGCTCTCATCCAGAGTTTCAGCAATCTCAATAGCCATGAGATGACTGACATAGCTAAGAATGGCGGATATGAACCCTAACCTCCAAGACCGGTTAGCTAACATTCTGTGCCTGGGGGATGAACTTTTTGGAGACTCAATAGAAAATACAACCAAAAAGCTTTGTGAGCATGAAAAATCCTTTAATTCGTTGCTCAGACCAAAATCTAAGTCTTCAGCCTCTATAGCGTACAGACCATCTTTATCATATCAGAGGCGTTATCCTCCAAAGTATGCACCTTTGTCTAGACCACCACAGAAAAAACAATGCCAGCAGCGGCCTCAGAAGATTCAGACCCCTGCTGCTTCCAAGGCAAATCAGCCTTTTTGACCATCTCATACAAAGCATAACTTCAGTCAATATATCTCTGTCTCCCCCTCTTCCCATCGGAGGTCATCTATCATCGCTGGAAATTAATCACTTCCAATCTCTGGCTTCTCACGATCAGACAAGAAGGTTATTCTCTTCATTTCCTTCATACTCCCCTAGATCACACGCCAAGAGAGTTTCCTTCCAACCCTCTTCAGGCCTCCCTTCTTCTCTAGGAAGTCGAAGCTCTGCTCGTTCTCAATGCCATCGAGAAAGTTCCTTTGGAACAGCAAAACACGGGATTTTATTCCTGGTATTTCCTTGTCCAATATTGGACCTCAGAGCTCTTAACAAATCTCTCGTCAAAGAAAAATTTTGAATGCTGTCTCTGGTGTTTCAGCCTGTGATGTGAGCAGGAGCCAGTGAATTTGTTAACGATACAACCCGAATTGGGTATACAAGCTCCATATTCTGAGGCTCTTTATCCCCTATAGAGACAATATTAAAGAAAGCCTTATATCTTTATTTCTTTTAGTAGTGGGTTGTGTTTTGGATGTAGTATATGATACTTTGAACCACGTGGTTATATATATTTTTGTGGTGTTTAAAATAGAGCTGCTCATCTTTATGCCTAAACCCATCTCCCCACTTCCCCCGTTATCTGTCTCTGTGAACAATGCTCTCATCCTCCCTGTCTTGTTTGCTTGCAATCTCAGGGTCATCTTTGACTCCTCTCTCTTTCGTCACCCAGATACAACACATTGTTGAAACCAACCACTTCTTCCTCTATAATATTAACAAAATCTAACTCTTCATCTCTGAGCACACTACCAAAGCCCTTATACATTCCCTCATCACCTCATGCTTAGACTACTGCAATTCGCTACTCTTAGGCTTTCTGCTTAGACATCTTGCTCCCCTCCAATCCATCCAGAATTCGGCTGCACGGCTCATATTCCGTGAGAGCTGCTATGCTCATGTTATCCCTCTCTTAAAGTCACTTCCAATCCAATCTTTCAGTTTATATAACAAATCATCCTTCAGACAACAGAGGCTCAACTCGTTGTACACAATAAGAGATTGTAATAGTTTCTTCAAATAAAATTACTTATGTAACAATTTTTTGAAAGAGAAAAGTCTTCAGATATTTTCTAAAGACATAAAGAGAAAAAGTAGATCTGATCTCAACTGGTAGTTCGTTCAAAATAGAAGTAAAGATGTATACAAAGGAGTGAGAGACATAACCTAATGCCTTTATTCCCTTAATTGAAGGGAAAGAAAGTTTATACAGTGGAGGTTCTTGGCCTTATAGTTCATAAAGAATTAAGAGAAATAGGAACCAAAGGCAAAAATATTCCATTCAAAATTTTGAACATTATGGTAGCACACTTGAACTGAATTCTAAGATGGCTCGCCATCCGCTTCCAAATACAATTCAAACTCTTCTTACTAACCTGCTGCCCCTTACTCTCTCTTCACTTCCCTTATGATTTCCCCCCCTTTGTCCCCGTGAGCTCTGCTCAGCCGGTGAGTCTCTCCTGTCTGTGCCCTTCTCTTCCTCCACCAGCTCCAGACTCCATCCCTTCTACCTTGCTGTGCTTGGAACAAGCTGCCCTAATTCCTACGGCGGGCTCCATCTCTGCAAGTGTTAAAGGCCCAGTTAAAAGCCCACCTCTTCAAAACTGCTTTCAACTTCTAACTCCTCTCACCTTGGGTTCTGCATCCTTGATTCTATATGTCATGTCTATCTGTCCAAATTCAGTTGTAAGCTCTTCTGAGCAGGCACTGTCTATTAAATATCAATATGTACAGTGCTGCGTATGCCTTTCAGCCCTATATAAATGATAAATAGTAGTAGTAGTAGTAGTGATATGCCTGTCATGACTTAAGAACATAAGAGTTGCCTCTGCCGGGTCAGACCGGAGGTCCATCGCGCCCAGCAGCCCGCACCCGCGGCGGCCCATCAGGTCCATGACCTGTTAAGTGACCCTGTCTTTCCTGTACCTATCTCTATATTTATCTGTACCCCTCAATCCCCTTATCCTGTAGGTATTTATCCAAACCTTCTTTGAACCCCTGTAGCGTGCCCTGCCCTACCACAGCCTCTGGGAGCGCGTTCCATGTGTCCACCACCCTCTGAGTAAAGAAGAACTTCCTAGCGTTTGTTCTAAACCTGTCCCCTTTCAATTTCTCCGAGTGCCCCCTTGTATTTGTGGCTCCCCTCAGTCTGAAGAATCTGTCCCTGTCTACCTTCTCTATGCCTTTCAGGATTTTAAAGGTTTCTATCATGTCTCCTCTAAGTCTCCGCTTTTCCAGGGAGAAAAGCCCCAGCTTATCTAACCTATCAGTGTATGAAAGGTTTTCCATACCTCTTACCAATTTAGTTGCTCTTCTCTGGACTCCCTCAAGTACTGCCATGTCCTTCTTGAGGTACGGCGACCAGTACTGGACACAGTACTCCAGAAGGGGGCGCACCATTGCACGATACAGTGGCATGATGACTTCCTTCGTCCTGGTCGTGATACCCTTTTTGATGATACCCAACATTCTGTTCGCTTTCTTTGAGGCTGCCGCACATTGTGCCGATGCCTTCAGTGTTGTATCCACCAACACACCCAGGTCTCTTTCAAGGTTACTTACCCCCAGCAATGATCCCCCCATTTTGTAGCTGAACATCAGGTTCTTTTTCCCTACATGCATGACCTTGCATTTCTCTACGTTAAAGCTCATTTGCCACTTTTTTGCCCATTTTTCCAGTTTCGTTAGGTCCTTTTGGAGGTTCTCACAGTCTTCCGTGGTTCTAACCCTGCTGCAGAGTTTGGTGTCATCTGCAAATTTTATAACCTCACAGTTTGTCCCCGTCTCCAGGTCGTTTGTAAATATATTGAACAGGAGCGGTCCCAGCACCGACCCCTGCGGAACTCCGCTCGTGACCCTCCGCCAATCGGAGTATTGGCCCTTTACTCCAACCCTCTGTTTCCTGCCCTCCAACCAGTGTTTAATCCATCGGTAGAAATCACCTTCCACCCCATGGTTCCACAACTTTTTAAGCAGCCGTTCATGGGGTACCTTGTCGAAGGTTTTTTGGAAGTCAAGGTAAATGATGTCAATGGATTCCCTTTGTCCATCTGGCTGTTTATCCCTTCAAAGAAGTGCAGTAAGTTCGTAAGGCACGACCTTCCCTTGCTGAAGCCATGCTGGCTCGCCCTCAGCTGTCCATTGCTTTCCATGTGCTCGCAAATGCTATCCTTGACCAGTGATTCCATCATCTTTCCCGGAACCGAGGTCAAGCTCACTGGCCTGTAGTTTCCCTGGTCTCCCCTCGATCCCTTCTTGAAGATAGGTGTGACATTCTCTATTTTCCAGTCCTCCGGGATCTCCCCAGTTTTTAAGGATAGGTTATAGATTTGCTGGAGTGTAACCACTATTTAATTTCTCAGTTCTTTTAGTACCCCTGGGTGGATTCCGTCTGGGCCTGGTGATTTGTCACTCTTTAACTTGTCTATTTGTCGGAGGATATCCTCTTGGCTTACCTCTATTTGCTCTATTTGCTCTATTTGCTTCGTCCTGACCCCCCACTTATGATTTCCTCGGGTTCTGGAACATTGGATGTATCCTTGCTTGTGAAGACTGACGAGAAGAACTTGTTTAACCTGTCGGCTACCTCTTTTCCCTCTCTCACCACTCCCTTATTTCCATCATCCAAAGGTCCCACTTCCTCCCTTGCCGGTTGCTTCCCCTTCATGTACTTGAAGAATGGTTTGAAGTTTCCCGCTTCCCTAGCCAGTCTCTCCTCGTATTCTCTTTTTGCTTCCCTAATCACCCGGTGACATTCCTTTTGTTGTTTTTTTGTGTTCCTTCTGGTTTTCCTCAGTTTGGTCCCTTTTCCAATTTTTGAACGATATTTTCTTGTCCCTTATCACCTTTTTCACTGCGTTTGTTATCCACACCGGGTTTTTTGCTCGATTCTTTTTGCACCCTTTCCTAAACCTGGGGACGTACAGGTTTTGTGCTTTGTGCACCGTGTCCTTGAGTAGGGACCAGGCTTTCTCTACGGTCTCCATCTTCCCTGAGCTGCTTCTGAGTTTCTTTCCAACCATCTTTCTCATAGCGTCGTAGTTCCCTTTTCTGAAGTTTAGCGCTGTCGATGTGGTTCTCTTCACCTCTGATGTTCCTGCTTCTAGTTTGTACTGGATCATATTGTGATCGCTGTTTCCCAGTGGCGCTATTACTACTACCTCCTTTGCGGGTCCCCCTAGCCCGTTGAGGATTAGGTCGAGAGTGGCATCTCCTCGCGTTGGGTCCTTGACCATCTGTTCCATGAAACAGTCCCTCACAGCCTCCAGGAATTTTGTTTCCCTCATGCAGTTGGAGTGTCCAATACTCAAGTCTATCCCAGGGTAGTTGAAATCCCCTATCACTACCACACTTCCTCTTTTGCATTCCTGCCTCAATTCAGCCTCCAAATCTTGGTCGTTGGCTTCCGGCTGTCCCGGTGGGCGATAGTACAGTCCCAGTTTAATGTCAGCCCCATTTCTTCCTGGTAACTTAATCCAAAGTGATTCCAAAATGTCCGCCCTTACATCCTGGTCGAGTGAATGTAGTCTTTTATATATAACGCTATTCCTCCACCCTTCTTGTACATCCTGTCCCTCCTATAGAGTTTGTATCCCGGTAGGACCACATCCCATATGTTTTCCTCGGACCACCATGTCTCTGTGACTCCAATTATGTCTAGGTCCTCCTTGTTGGCTATGACTTCCAGTTCTCCCATTTTGGCTCTCAGGCTCCTTGCATTTCTGTATAAGCAATTATAGTCCCGGTTGTTCGTTTTCCTTGCTGGTTTCTCTTGTGGTTTGTTGCTCCTGCCGACCCCCTCTAGGGCTGCCAGCTCTCGAGTTTCATTTTGTTCTTCCTCCTTCTGTGTTGTGTCCCCTTTATTCTCAGCCAGCTTCCTCACTTTTACATGTCCCTTTAGCTCCTGCTGTTTGCTCTTCTTTATGCTCTCCAGTTCCAGTTGTTTCTTGGACCACTGTATTCCATCCTTAAGTCCTCCTCTACAGTTTTCCCGCTCAGTATCTTTGTTCGATACTCTAGTCCGATGTGTCGTTGTTGGATCGACTGTCGGCTTTCCCCTTCTTCTCAGTTTAAAGCCTTGTCTATTGCAGTCTTGACGTTGTTTGCCAGCATTCTTGTTCCCGCCTTGCTCAGGTGCAGTCCGTCCCTCCTGAAGAGCTTGTTCTTCCCCCAAAAAGTTGTCCAGTTCCTTACAAAGTGAAAACCTTCCTCTTCGCACCATCTCCTCAGCCATCCATTCATTTCTTGCAGCTCGGTCTGCCTCCTCAAATCCGCCCCCGGTACTGGCAGGATCTCAGAAAAAGCGATCTTCCTTGTCCTCCGCTTCAGTATCCTCCCCAGGGTCTTGATCTGCTCAGTTAGTGCAGTCCTGTTGTAATTTCTTCTGCTGACATCGTTGGTTCCAACGTGGATTATCACCGCTGTCTCCTCCGTCTCAGTTCCTTCCAGGATCCTCTCTATTCTGTCCGTGATGTCCTTCGTTCTTGCCCCCGGGAGACATGTCACCAGCCGGTCTTCTCTCCCTCCTGCTATGTGACTGTCCACTTCTCTCAGGATTGAGTCTCCCACCACGATCGCAGATTTCCCCTTCTTCTTCAGCTTCCTTTTTGGTCTCCAATCTGTGTCCTCGGTGCAATCCGCAGCTGATCCCTCTGGGCTCTGGTGGGTCTCAGCCTCCTCAGTTTGCTCGGTACTTCCGCAGGGTCGTTCTCCCTCGGCGCCTGGTGGATTCAATCCTCCATCGGTTGATTCCTGTCCTCTATCTGTTGGTTCCTGTCTATATTGCTGGTGATCCTGTACCTCCACCATCCTGCAGGCCTCCTCGATAAATTTCTCGAGTTCCCTAACTTGCTCCTGGATGTGGTTCTCTCTGGTGGAATCCTCAGTTGCCCAGCACGATTCTTCTGAGGTGCGCAGGCCCTCCAGCTCCTGGACCTTGATCTGAAGTCTCTCGACCTCCTTCTTCAGGTTCTCCAGTTCCCGACACCAGCCGCACATGTACGCCTGCCTTCCGGACGGGAGGTAGTCGTACATATGACATCCGGTGCAGTAAACTGGGAAGCTACGCTGGGTTCCTGCTGCCTCCATTTTTCTGTCCTTCTTCTTGTAGCCCTTCGTTGTCTGGAAGTGGTGTCTGGAGTGCAGCTAGTTTTAGGGTCTCTCTTTTGACCCCTAGCTTCCTGGCTCCTTCGCAACGGCTCCTTCGCAAAGGCGCACTCGCTAAGGCGAGCGCCTTTGCCGCTCGCCTTCGCCGCATGCCAAACGGCTGCGCTCCGTTGGCTCCCCCCCTCGGGAAGGAGGTTTTCGTCTCTGAAAACTAGTTAAAAATGTAATAAATTAGTCCAATTAAAAGGTATCACCTTATTCTCTAGAGAGTGTGAGTGCATATGCGCATGTATGTTTTGGCCCTCCGAATGTTACAAAATATAAAATGTAGCCCCTGATAGAAAATATTTGGACAGGCCTGCTTTAGTGCATGGGGAAGACCTACATATAGATGTGCTAAAGTCAATTTTTACCACAGATTTGTAAAAGGACTCCTTAGTAAGTAGGCCCCTAAAATGTTAAATACAATAAATTATCTTATAAAGTGTGCAATGCCTTTAAAAGGTAAATGTTTAATAGTCATATTCCATAATTTTCCACATTGAAGGAGTTACATCTGAAGCAATATTAGACACCAAAAAATTGTTCAGAATACCTAATTTAAAAATGAATTAGGTTACAAGGTAGGGTTTTCGGGGGTTATGGCAGGAAGAGTGGGCATCCTTCCTGCTGGGGAACTTCACGGGGTGGGGGAGTTCAGGGGTTCCAGCAGGAGGGAGTGGGCATCCCTCTTGCCGGGGGACTTCGCAGGGGATCCCCTACCACAGCCGCTCAGCTGATCGTGTTAGGGATATTTTCCTCCCGATCAGCTGAGCCAGCAGGACTCAGCTGGCTCAGCTGACTGAGGATTCCCTTGCCACGATCAGTTCAGCCAGCGCGTCTAGTTTTAGTTTTTGAAATGTAGGCCAGTATTTTTCTAACCTACATTTCAGGCGTCTGTCATGGCCCTAGGGGAGACACCTAGGGATGTTTAAGCTCGCCCAAGGCTACTTCGGGTGAAACCACGCCCAAGCCCTGCCTTGGGTTAGCTTAAGTGTCCCTAGGCATCTCCCTGCACCCATGACAAATGCCTCAGTATTGAATTCTCTTTTTTCTTTGTCTGATTCTGGCCTCAACTCTTTCTCTTAGAGTCCATATCAGTGCTATTCATATTTCTCTTCAACCCATGGATGACGCAATTTCTTGCTGTTTATCTTTTGCTTTCCAGATGCATGAAGGGTCTTTTTATGATTCAACTGCCTCTCAACCCATCTCCAGTGGTTGAGATCTTCCAGTGGTTCTTGCTAAATTGATGTAGCCTTCCTTTGTATCAAATTCTTTGGCTCATCTGCAATTTCTTACTTAGAAGTAGTCTTTCTCATTTCCCTGTCTTCTGCTCGACAAGTAAGGGAACTTCATGTTTTTGTGGGGGAGCCTACCTTTTCCGGTGTTCCTACATTACAAGGTTGTGCTTTGTACTCCCCTCAAGGGTCACCTGTGGAATCTGATCGCTTAAGAAAGTCCTCAGAGTTCAGTTTCACTCTTTCTAGTTCCTCCCACAGATTGTCTCTCTCTTTATTCTCAATCCATCCATTGTTTTTCCAGTATTCTTTCCTGAGCCTTATTCTCATCTTAGAGACCCGGCTTGCCATACTCTGGATTGTAAACGGGCATTGGCCTATTATCTTCACAGTGCACGGCCACATAGTACATCCCC
This sequence comes from Geotrypetes seraphini, assembly GCF_902459505.1. NCBI lineage: Eukaryota > Metazoa > Chordata > Amphibia > Gymnophiona > Dermophiidae > Geotrypetes > Geotrypetes seraphini. Next base: position 130,163,371 of record NC_047089.1, read on the forward strand.
TCAACTGTTTGTCATCTTTGTTTCTGACAAGTTGGGACATCCTGTTTTGAAGAGAATGATTTACATTTAGTTGACTATTGCATCTCGTTCTTTTATGCTCAGGCTTGGTTGCAACTACAGAGTCTAGTCACAACCTACTTGGTCAGAGCTTTGGCAGCTTCAATAGCTTTTCTCCGCTCTATTCCTCTTGCTGAAATCTGCAAAGCTGCTCTTTTCTCCTCAGTTCATACCTTCACCTCACCTTACTGTCTGGACTCTTATTCCAGATGGGATGGGCACTTTGGCCAAGCACTATTGCAAACTTTGTTTTTCCTACAGGCTAACCTTCCTTCTATCCAATTCTGGTTAGCTTGGAGGTCACCCATATGTGAGAATATGCTGCCTGCTTATCCTGGGATAAAGCATAGTTACTTACAGTAACAGGTATTAACCAGGGACAGCAGACAGATATTCTCACAACCCACCCACCTGCCCTGGTTGGCTTCTTAGCTGGCTTACTGAACTGAGGAGATACGCACCCTACGTCGGGTGGTAAGGAACTTGCGTGGTGCAGAGAGTCACAAACTTTCTAAAGTTCTTAAAGTGCCAATGCATAAGAACATAAGAATTAGAGAATGACACGGTGAAAAAATTGGTCCCCGTCACCGCCCCGTCCCCGTCTCACCATCCCCGTCACCGCCCCGTCCCCGTCTCACCAACCCCGTCACCGCCCCGTCCCCGTCTCACCATCCTCTTCACCGCCCCGTCACCGCCACTGCCACCCCATTCACCGCCCCGTCACCGCCACTGCAATCCCATTCACTTTTCTTTATTTACGTATAAAGGAAACATTCTTTAAAACTTTAAAACTTAGTTAAATATTAGTTAATAACTATACAAAAACAAAACACGCAGAGAAAAAATTAATTAATAAAAATTCTCAAAACTGACACATTTTGATCACTAAATTTAAAATAGTTATTTTTCATACAGTTTTTCAATCACTAATCTTCCACCACCCCTGGGGCTAGCAATGCAAAAACAAACACGACATGTACTTTAAATGCTGCCGTGATTAGCATAGTGACCGCGGCTACGGCTGCAAGTCTCCCCTCCCCCCAGCGATCACGGCAGGAGGGCACCCAACCCCTCCTGTAGACCCCCCCAACGGCCCTCCCGACAATCGCAGCAGAAGGGTACCCAACCCCTCCTGCCGGTCCTCCCAATGGCCTCCCCTAAGATCGCCGGCAGGAGGGTACCCAACCCCTCCTGCTGGACCCCCCCCCAACGAACCCTCCCACCCCGGAACCCCCTTAGTCTTACTTTTCAAGTTGGACCGGACAGCGCCTCGCTCGTCTGGCCAGCAGGCCTGCCTCCGTCCAAATGAGGCGGGCCCGCCACTCCCCTCCCCTCCCCTGCCTCCCAATGGCCTCCCCTAAGATCGCCGGCAGGAGGGTACCCAACCCCTCCTGCTGGACTCCCCCCCAACGACCCCTCCCACCCCGGAACCCCCTTAGTCTTACTTTTCAAGTTGGACCGGACAGCTCCTCGCTCGTCTGGCCAGCAGGCCTGCCTCCGTCCAAATGAGGCGGGCCCGCCCCTACCCTGCCCAACCCACAGGATCCTAGGGCCTGATTGGTCTAGGCACCTAAAGCCACTCCCGCTATAGGAGGGGCCTTAGGTGCTTGGGCCAATCAGGCCCTAGGATCCTGTGGGTTAGGCAGGGGAGGGGAGGGGCGGGCCCGCCTCATTTGGACGGAGGCAGGCCTGCTGGCCAGACGAGCGAGGAGCTGTCCGGTCCAACTTGAAAAGTAAGACTAAGGGGGTTCCGGGGTGGGAGGGTTCGTTGGGGGGGGGGGTCCAGCAGGAGGGGTTGGGTACCCTCCTGCCGGCGATCTTAGGGGAGGCCATTGGGAGGCAGGGGAGGGGAGGGGAGGGGCGGGCCCGCCTCATTTGGACGGAGGCAGGCCTGCTGGCCAGACGAGCGAGGAGCTGTCCGGTCCAACTTGAAAAGTAAGACTAAGGGGGTTCCGGGGTGGGAGGGTTCGTTGGGGGGGGGGTCCAGCAGGAGGGGTTGGGTACCCTCCTGCCGGCGATCTTAGGGGAGGCCATTGGGAGGACCGGCAGGAGGGGTTGGGTACCCTTCTGCTGCGATTGGCAGGAAGGGTTGAAATGACAAATGAGGAGCACGGTGAAATAGCGGTTCCTAGAAGGGGGTACATTGGCCCGCGGGGACAAACCTGTTCACCGTTTCCGCGGTCGGTGAATGGCCTTGTCCCCGTCACCGCAGCGACTGCTATTTTTCTTCCCCGTTTTCGGCGGTGACCCGCGGCTTAAATGCGGTGGCCGCGGGTAAACCGTCACCGTGTCATTCTCTAATAAGAATAGCCTTACTGGGTCAGACCAATGGTCCATCAAGCCCAGTAGCCTGTTCTTACGGTGGCCAATCCAGGTCAGTAGTATCTGACCAAAACCCAAAGAGTAGCAATATTCCATGCTACTGATCCAGGGCAAGCAGAGGCTTCTCCCATGTCTTAAAAACAGACTATGGACTTTTCCTCCAGGAATATGTCCAAACCTTTCTTAAAACCAGCTACGCTATCCGCTTTTACTACAACCTCTGGCAATGCATTCCAGAACTTAACTATTCTCTGAGTGAACAAATATTTCCTCCTATTGGTTTTAAAAGTATTTCCCTGCAGTTTCATTGAGTGTCCCCTAGTCTTTGTAATTTTTGACAAGGTGGAAAATCGATCCACTTGTACCCGTTCAACTCCACTCAGGATTTTGTAGAATTCAATCATATCTCCCCTCAGCCTTTTCTTTTCCAAGATGAAGAGCCCTAACTTTTTTAGTCTTTGCTCATACAAGAGGAGTTCCTTCCCCTTTAACATCTTGGTTGCTTTTCTTTGAACCTATCCTAGTGCCACTATATCTTTCTTGAGATAAGGAGACCAGAATTGAACGCAATACTCCAGGTGAGGTCACACCATGGAGCAATACAGAGGCATCTTTAGTCTTGTTAATCATCCCTTTTTTAATAATTCCTAGCATCTTGTTTGCTTTTTTGGCCACCACCGCACATTGGGCGGAAGGTTGTCTACAATGATGCCCAGATCCCTTTCTTGGGTACTAACCCCCAAGGTGGACTCTAGCATCCAGTAACTGTGATTTGGATTATTCTTCCCAATATGCATCACTTTGCATTTGTCCACGTTAAATTTCATCTGCCACTTGGACGCCCAGTCTTCCAATTTCCTAAGGTCTGCCTGAAATGTTTCACAATCTGTATGTGTTTTAACAACTTTGAACAGTTTAGTATCATCTGCAAATTTAATCACCTCACATGTCGGTCCAATTTCCATTTCGTTTATAAATAAGTTAAATAGCACTGGTCAAAGCACTTTTGCAGCTGTCCATACCGGGGCTCCATGGATGACATCACCCATATGTGAGAATAACTGCCTAATGTCCCTGGATAACACCTGTTATGGTAACTGTGCTTTAGAAACCAAGGTGGTTCTTCAATTTTCTGAAGGGGTGTTCTAGTGACAGTGGTTACACCCCCAAAGAGGATTTACGATCTGCTCTTTGCCACCAAAGTTGTATTTGTAATCTGCCACTGACCACACATGCTGAGGGAGAGCCCCTTCATTGCCAATGCCTGAAGCTGACTCCTGAGAGATTTATAGATTCAGCCTGTCTTTATCACCTAGGTTAGACATTATAGGCACTTGCTATAGGAGCCAAGGAATCAGAGGCTGGGGTAAGTCTCAAGTCTGAAACCTGACGCTGGTTTGCTATAATGAGAAGGTGTGGGGACTAGTGCTGCCCGATTCGGGAAAAATAATTTTGATTCGATTCAGCCTATTGAATTGATTTTTCGATTTGATTCGATTTTCCTGCCCAATTGGGTGGTTTTTTCCAAACATCCTGGTGGGTTTATTTTACAACCTCTTCACCCCCTTTGCCCTCTCCTACCCACACTGGTCCTGTGGTGTAAACAAAATAAACAAACTTTTCCTCTCTGTTAAATCCTAGCTCACGTTTGCGGTCCAACACCAGCTCTGGAAGGATACACATTTCAAATCTGACATATTGTAATCATAAAACAGAAAATAAAATTATTTTTTCTACCTTTTGTTGTCTGGTCATTTTTCAAATCATGTTGGTCCCATGTTGGTCTGGTTGTCTTCTGATCAGGCTCTCCTTCTTTCTTCTTTCTCTGTGCTAACCATCCATCTTCCATCTCTGTCCTCCCCTTCTGTTTCCCTTTCCTCCCCCGGAGGCCTGGCATCTTTTCTTTTTTTCATTTCAATCCCTCCGCAGCTGCAGCGATGGACTCCACCATCCACAGATCCACCATCTCTCCTTTTCTCATCTACCCTTTCATCCAGCATTTCTCTTCTGTGTCCCTGTCCCTATTCTCCTCTCCAGTATTGTCCACCTTGTGTCCCTGTTCCTATGCTCCCTCCATGCCAAGCATCTTATCTCTCCCCATATCCAGCTTCTTCTTTCTCTCTTCCTTACCTCCTGTATCCTGTTGCACAGGTACAGGTTTTCTCCTACTATCTCTCCTGCCATCCTTCACCCTGCCCACCTACTTTGGAGCAGTATCTGTCCCTCTTGTACCCTTCCCCTTGTGGTCTTGCATTTCTTCTGCCACTCTCCTTTAGTCCAGCACCTCTTCTTTGCTTTCCTCCCCCTCTTTTTGGTTTGGTCTCTCTCTTCCCATCACTTCACCCCAGGTCTGGCATCTCCCCTCCCCTCTCTTACTCCTTCCTCTTCCTCCCTCTGCACAGGCCTACCTCCCTGCCGTGAAGGCCTGCTCCCCGCCGCGAAGACCTGTTCTCCCCATGAAGGCCTGCTCCCCCCCGCCGCGAAGGCACTCTTTCTCCTCCTCCCCACTGCAAAGACCTGTTCCCCCCTCCACCGTAAAAGCACTCTTTCTCCTCCTCCCCGCCACGAAGGCCTGCTCCCTGCCGCCGCGTAGACACTCTTTTTTTTCCTCTGTACCATGAACGAATGTCTGCTCCCAATGCAAGCCTACACCTTCCCCGCTCTTAAATCCTTAAGGCTAATACGTCAGCCTGCAGGCTCGCTGGTGTTATAGCGATCCCTGCAGCTGCCGGTCGTCCTCAGCGGCACATTCTCTTTGCCGCGATCCTGCCCCTGATGTCAGAGCAGGACGTAGCAGAGAGAACATGCTACTGAGGACGACGGGCAACTACAAGGATCGCTATAACACCCGCGAGCCTGCAGGCTGCCGTATTAGCCTTAAGGAGGTAAGAGCCGGGAAGCTGGGGACGGCCTTTCTGACTGACCCTCCCCCCTCAAGCAGGAGCAGCAGCAAACGGCCAGCAAGAGGCAGTGCTGCAGCTCCTGCTTTAGGAAGGCACAGGGGAAGGGTCAGTTATTGAATCAGGAGGCCAATTATTTATTTTTTTTTTAATTGAATCGATTCGAATCGGTGAATCAATTCGAATCGTGAATCGAGCAGCAATAGTGGGGACCCTTCTCACCTTGTGGAGTCTCATTTGAAAGGAGCATATGGGCCTCAGGCTGTGCACAGACTATCCAGGTAGCCTCATATACTCTTATGGGAACCTACTTCTCTGGGAACTTGACACCGAGAAAAGGATACTGGTACCAGGCTACTAAAACAAAGGTATTCTATGAATCACATTGGCATCTGATATGAACTTGTTCTATATTGATTTAATTTGTATTTGAAAAACAGAAAATTTTGTGTTGTAAATAATTGTGAAATATCAATGGAAAGTGATTGTCCAACTGGTGTCTCACTGGGTCTGTATTATCTGTAATACTGTTGAACATATTTTTGCTCCCTTTATGTTGACTGCTAAATTGTTTGAATTTGTAGTGTAGATTCTATGCACATGATATCCAATTCATGTTTCAAATTGATTGACTAGTGAATGATTCTTTTAAAATGTACTTCTGCTTGTATTTCATACAGCAATGGATGAGAGGGTATCTCTTGAAACAATATGACTAAAATTCAAATAGTATTGTTGTCAGATTGTTATCAGGGTTGGTGCGAGGGCCGATCCTGTTCAATATGTTTGTGAGTGACATTGCTGAAGGGTTAGAAGGAAAAGTGTGCCTTTTTGCATATGATACCAAGATTTGTAACAGAGTAGACACCGAAGAGGGAGTGGAAAATATGAAAAGGATCTGCAAAAGTTAGAGGAATGGTCTAATGCCTGGCAACTAAAATTCAATGCAAAGAAATGCAGAGTAATGCATTTGGGGATTAAGAATCGGAAGGAGCCGTATATGATGAGAGGTGAGAGGCTGATATGCACGAACGGGGAGAGGGACTTTGGAGTGATAGTGTCCGACGATCTAAAGGCGAAAAAACAGTGTGACAAGGCGGTGGCTGCTGCCAGAGGGATGCTGGGCTGTATAAAGAGAGGCATAGCCAGTAGAAGGAAGAAGTTGTTGATGCCCCTGTACAGGTCATTGGTGAGGCCCCAATTGGAGTATTGTGTTCAGTTTTGGAGACCGTATCTGGTCAAGGACATAAGAAGACTTGAAGCGGTTCAGAGGAGAGTGACGAAAATGATAGGAGGTGCACCAGAAGACGTATGAGGAGAGGCTGGAAACTGAATATGCAGTGTCTCAAACTCGTGACCCGGGGTCCACATGTGGCCCGCCAGGTACTATTTTGAGGCCCTCGGTATGTTTATCAAAATCACAAAAGTAAAATAAAACAGTTTCTTGATCATATGTCTCTTTAGCTATAAATTACAATATTATTATTAAGACTTAGCTAAAAGGCCTCAAAATAGTACCTGGTGGGCTGCATGTGGACCTCATGCAAAATTGTAATTTCTTTAATAAGACATTAACTTTTTTTTTTGAGGCCTTCCAAGTACCTACAAAGCCAAAATGTGGCCCTGCAAAGGGTTTGAGTTTGAGACCACTGCCGTAGAGGAAAGGAGGGACAGGGAAGATATGATTCAGATGTTCAAATACTTGAAAGGTATTAACATTTTCAAAATATTTTCCATAGAAACAAAATATTTTCCATAGAAAGAAAAATGGTAAAATCAGAGGACATAATTTGAGGTTGAGGGTGTGGTAGATTCAAGAGCAAGGTAAGGAAATTCTACTTTATGGAGAGGGTGGTGGATGCCTGGAATGTGCTCCTGAGAGAGGTGGTGGAGAGGAAAATGGTGCAGAGTTCAAAGAACCGTGGGATGAACACAGAGGATCTAGAATCAGAAAATAATAGTAAATATTGTAGAACTAAGGCCAGTATTGGGCAGAATTGCACGGTCTATAACTGTATGTGGCCTTTTGGTTGAGGATGGACTGGGGAGGGCTTCAATGGCTGGGAGGGTGTGGATGGACTGGAGTGAGCTTTGACGGAGACTTCAGCAGTTGGAATCCAAGCACAGTACCGGGTAGAGCTTTTGATTCTTGCCCAGAAATAGCTATGAAAAAAAAAAAATTAAATTGAATCAGGTTGGGCACACTGGATGGACCATTCGGGTCTTTATATGCCATCATCTACTATGTTGCTATGTATATGATGATCCTCAATATTTTGTGATGGATGACTTAAGCATCCCAGTTGTGACTGAGATTCAAAATTTGAGAGTACTTTTGGATTCTGCTTTAACAATGAAATCACAAGTGAAGAACATAAGAATTGCCGCTGCTGAGTCAGACCAGTGGTCCATCATGCCCAGTAGTCCACTCACATGGCGGCCCTTAGATCAAAGACCAGTGTCCTATTTGAGTAAAGCCTTATCTGCGTACGTTCTGGTTCAGCAGGAACTTATCTAACCCTTTCTTGAATCCCTGGAAGGTGCTTTCCCCTATAACAGCCTGTGGAAGAGCATTCCAGATTTCTACCACTCTCTGGTTGAAGAAGAATTTCCTTACGTTTGTACGGAATCTATCCCCTTTTAACTTTAAAGAGTGCCCTCTCATTCTCTTCACCTTGGAGAGGGTGAACAATTTCTCTTTCTCTACTAAGTCAATTCCCTTCAATATCTTGAATGTTTCAATCATGTCCTCTCTCAGTCTCCTCTTTTCAAGGGAGAAGAGGCCCAGTTTCTCTAGCCTCTCATTGTATGGCAACTCCACCAGTCTGTTAACCATCTTTGTTGCTCTTCTCTGGACTCTTTCGAGTAGTACTATGTCCTTTTTTATATACGGCGACCAGTGTTGGACACAGTATTCCAAGTGGGGGGCGCACCATAGCCCGCTACAACGGTATGATAACCTTCTCAGATCTGTTTGTGATCCCCTTCTTAATCATTCCTAGCATTCTGTTCGGATTGAGCGGGATAAAAATACTGTAAATAAATAGCAGTAATGTACTCCCTTTCTAAAATGGAGAACACTTGTCAGTTTTGGCCTGCCCACACCAAAGTCCTTTTTCTCTGTATAAATGGTGACAAACTGTTTTTACAGGTGGGAATCCTATCTATAATATGATTAGTAAAATTGTGTATGTTCTGAAGCAAATGTCAAGTATTCTAAGCTCCCTTGTGAGTGAATAATGTTTAGAAATTTTTTATTTAAATTTGAGTGGGAAAATTGCCTTCAAAATGAAATAATAGTAAAAAAACTAGTATAATAAAAAGGATAAATGTTTTTTGTTTTTAAAAATTAAAGCAAATGAAAATAGCTAAAAAATCAGTTCTGGGTTTTTTTTTGTGTTGTATATGTGTTACTGTTTACAGTAAAGTTTTTGATAAAATTTTCCTTCTCCATTCTTAGAGACTAGCGCATCTATATGACACACTTCATCGGGCTTACAGCAAGGTGACAGAAGTCATGCACACAGGCAAGCGGCTCTTGGGCACTTATTTCAGAGTTGCCTTCTTTGGTCAGGTTAGTATCAATTTTGTAGTCAGGCTTAACTTTACAGTCCAGTATTACTATACAGTGTATATTAATTTTTCAGAATGACTGATGTTGCATAGACATCATGGACTAGACTACTTAAATAATTATAGCATCTACTAAAGCAATGAGTTTGTTAAAATGTTTGCTTGTTAAGATTTATTTACACCTGTTATAGTTATCTACTTCCTTGAGTAAACATTTGTTTCTTTTCTTCTTTCCTTCCTTATATACTGTGTGTTTTTTAAACTTGTCACTTGAGGCGGCGGTAAGTTTTGCTTTGTGCCTGCCTTGACAGTTTGAGAAATATCTGTGGTACTTCAGTGTGGTTTGCAAGTGTGGTTTTTAGAGATGTATACACTGCTAACCACTGCCAAGAAATGTATGCACTTCATCTAGATCAGTGGTTTCAAACTCACAGCCTGGGGGACCACATGCAGCCCGCCAGGTACTATTTTGAGGCCCTCGGTATGTTCATCATAATCACAAAAGTAAAATAAAACAGTTTCTTGATCATATGTCTCTTTAGCTATAAATTACAATTTATTATTAAGACTTAGTCAAAAGGAAAGATTTATAAACTATAAAGAGTTTTTACCTAATGCAAAATTGTCATTTCTTTAATAAGACATTAACTATTTTTTTCTGAGGCCCTGCAAGTACCTACAAATCCAAAATGTGGCCCTGAATTTGAGACCACTGATCTAGATAGAGAAACTATTACTAGTGACATAGGTAATGCATGCTTCTGGTCTGAGATGTTCTGGCTAAATTAGATACAGATATGATCACATTATCAGTTAAATAGGCATTTTCCTCTTCCTTGAGTAACCATATTGCCTGTAGCCCTCTAAATACTGTTTTGAGGCTTTTCTTTTCACATTACTTTGATCTAAGTTTTATCATTCAACAGCATGATTGAATCAAGCACACATGTTGGGTTATATCATCTGGCCATGCTGGAGCAGAACAGTTGTCCTCGAACTGTGAAGTAATTGTAAAGTTCTATGCATGTGAAGCCTTTCCTAGACACCGCAGTCTTCTCAGTATTGTTTTTTTCTATTGTGCTAAATAGATATTGAAACAAAGCTCTTCTAAGGAGATGTATCTTGTTTTAAATCAAATGTAACCCCATGTTTTACCCAGTCCAGGGATGGTGCACACAAAGTTATTTTTGTTAGGAACAGAGCTGGGACCAACTTATAAGCTAGAGTCCTACAACAAGCAAGCACCAGACACTCCTGTCACTCCTGCAAATAATGTAGACCACACCAAGTTATAAAGTCCAGTGAATAATAGGCACTCTATTGAACAGTGGACACAAGCATTGCAAAACATAGTCCAGTTCCAACTTTCCCCTTAAGCATTCAGTTGTACAGTCCAGATCCTGAAAAGCACTAGACTAAGAATCATCCTTGTTGACTGGATTTTGATCATATGGAGGAGATTTCAAAAGGACAATTTTTCTGCCATCTCCTAGCCCTTAAATCCCCTCTGAAGGTAGGGCTACTTCCAGCTAGCCCTCCCTCATCAGAGATTCAAACCCTGAGGCTGACTTCTCACTCTCATGGCTTCCAGAAGTTGCTGGAGGCTCGTGCTGGGTTTCTAATGGTCTCCTGGATCCAGCAAGTCTGTGAACTATTGTTGACTTTCCTATCCCCATGGAAACGGCAGATAGGATAGCCAACAGTTACCCCTTCAGACAATAGCAGGCGGCCCTAATGCCTAGGGACTGCAAACCACTAGCGGCAGAAAACCCATACCACTTATGTTGTTATATGCTTCTTTAGAGTGTTATATTCTTCATAAGTCGTACGGTTTTTATTTCTTTCCATGCACGTAATCTTTATATCCATTTTACCTTTATTTGCTTTTACTATACTTCAAATGTATTATTTTTTTTTTCACTGTTTATAATAATACTAGTTGTTTAGCCCGTTACATTAACGGGTGCTAGCAGCCCTTCTCCCTTACTTTTACCTCCTCCCTGTTCAGCAGCACCCCCACCCATTCCCTGCTCCCCCTATATAGCAGTAGCCCTTCTCCTTTTATCTCCCCCTGTTCAGCATCACCCCCCCATTTACCGTTCCCCCTATCCAGCAGTAGCTCTTCTCCTTTACTTCCTGCTCCCCCCCTGTCCAGCAGTAGCCCTTCTCCCTTACTTGTATGTTCCCCACTGTCCATTAGGAACCCTTCTCCCTTATCTGTAAACCATGCAGCCTTACATTTTAGAAGTCCCCCACCCCATTCTGGCCAGCTCCCTTGCCAAATTTCAAAGGCGCAAGCAGCGGTGGCTCCTCACCCGAGCCCCGCTTACAGCATCCCCGCACTCACGGTCTGGTTGGCTCCCTTGCTGGAGCTTTTCGCGGTGTTTTCTCCTCTTGGGCTTCTCCGAGGGCTGGCTCACATGAAAATGCTGTGTTGCTGTTCGGGGCCGCCACAGCGGCTTCTCTCCGGAGGCGCACCGGCGTCGGAAGCCTTGTCTCTGATGTTGTGATGTCGGAGGGGTTTCCGATGCTGGTGCGGCTCATGGGGGGGCTGCCGCCATGTCTTTGAACGGAAGGGTAGCATTTTCATGGGAGCCAGCCTTCGGGGAGGCTTTGGATGCGGGGCCAGATGCGGGAGGAGCAGCCACCGTGGGGGGCTTTGGTGGGAGAGCCAGCCAGACGCATGGATCGAGCACCCCGGGCCCCAACCACCCTCAGAGGTGTCCTCCGAGCCCCGAGAAGAGACGCAGCGGGGCGACTTGTCCGGTCAGTAGAAAGGGCGGATTGACATCCGACTCGGGCCGCCGCGGTCGACATCCGCCTCGGGGGGGGGGGAAGAGAGAGAGCGGAGAGAGTACTGTAGGGGCATGCGCAGTCCTACCTGCGGGTCCCTACATCGCGGCTTCCGCAAAGGCAGGAACCAGCAGAGCAGTGATGTTTCCGGGTGGACTGCCTCCCCTCCCTTGGCACTTAAGGCCACTGATCTTAAGGCAGGGTACGACTGGTGTGCAAGGGAATGACGGCGTCGGGGACGGCCAACTTACAGGAAGGGAGGGAACGCAGGTGGGGATCATGAGAGTAGCCACCGCTGCGTCTTTCAACAGGGAGCAGGCCAGACCGTAAGCCGCGCATGCGCACTTCCTATGTGTCGCTACAGCTCACGGAAAACCGGCGCACACATATGAAGTGCGCATGCGCGGCTTAGCGTTTTATTATATTAGATGGTTTAATATCCTCATATGCTTGCATTATGTTAATGTGTTAAAATTCTCACATGCCTCTATGATTTTAACATGTTTTAATATTATCATAAGCCAGAATCTGTGTTTTCACAAGACATGACTTCAGTTGTCATCTGTTATAATCTGTGTTATATTTCCCATCATCATTTATATTGGTTGAAATCCATATATAGGGCACACTGTTTTCCTTGATAAGCAAGCACGCTAGTAATTCCTATATGTCTTGACGCACAAATTTATGTTTTATTTTTACTGTATTTATTATGCATGTGTCATGTCAATGTAATATGTTCACTTTTTCATAAGGCATTCAGGTTTATCACAGTTTCAATTTTCTTATTATTTCAACTAAGTTATCTATCTATCTATCTATATATATATATATATATATTCACCTCAGGTACACTAATTCCAATACACCATTAGTCATATTTACCACACATAATCAATTTTTAGCTTATCACACTTCTTTTCATGATCCACTCAATTTATTTACATCGGATGATTTTGCTCATACACATTTTTTTCCTTTCACTGTTCTTTTCTTACTCATTATCTTATCACATGGGCACTACTTTTTCTTTATTGACAGCCTTTTCTTTCTCATACTTTCCTCATTTCTCTTTTAAGTTTCACAATCTATCAATTAATATGTATTTTTCTCTTCCTGCATATTTATTTAATTTCTATACCGTCCATGGGTTGTCTGTTATGCATTGTTCTTGGATTTTCAAGTACTGCGATTTCTGTTACTGTTTTTGTCTTGGCTGCTTTATCAATAAAAATTATTTTAAAAAAATAATGGTTTACATGAATTTATTCAGGTACTCAGTTCATGTATTTTCCTTATATATATATATATATATTTTTTTTTTTTTTGCCATGTTTGCAAATACTCAGTGGGATCAATCTTAGCTGTTTATTTCAGGTAACCGGAAGCAAATGATATGAGAGATTCAGTGGACAGTCCCAGAATCTCGTGTTGTTCAATTAAAGAGGGGCATTTCCTCTCAATTTACTTGGACAAATCTTAATGTGGTGAGGTTCCTATCTCCCCTCTTTTTCAACCTTTCAAAGTCCTTTAGACCATTGTAGTCTTATTAGAATGTTTATTTTCTTGTTTTTTCACATCTATCTCTATTTTATTTTTTCATTACTCTACTAATTGTCATTTTTCTAGGTACTTTAGTTAGATTGTGAGCCTTCGGGACAGTAAGGGAATTTCTAAGTACCTATTTTACTTATAATTTTAATGCACCCTATTGTCTATTTTTCTGTAAACCGCTTAGAATCCTAACGGAGTTTAGCGGTATATAAGAAATAAATTACATTACATTACATTTTACCCTGTCTGTCCCGGCAGGCTCACAATCTACCTAATGTACCTGGGGCAATGGAGGGATTAAATGATTTGCCCAGGGTCACAAGGAGCAGCGTGGGTTTGAACCCACAAACTCAGGGTGCTGAGGCTGTAACTTTAGCCACTGTGACACACTCTGTTATTCTTTCTCAGTTTGTGCTAATTCCAATCTGATATCTTTCTAACAGGAGTCCCTTTCTAACTGCTCTTGACAAGCTACCATTGTTCTCACTGTCCTTCTTTTATTCTTTTAGAGGTAGTTTATTTTTGTGTGTGGTTTCTTACATCATTAAGTTATCAATATGTTTTTCAATTCCTTAGCCCCTCCCCTTCTATCGCATGTCTGACCCAACCAATCATGGTGAGTTGAGCTTCCTCCCTCAATGCATGGTGCCAATGCATCCTTAGATACCTCTAGATTCACCGACACATATTACACTTAATTACTTATTCATTATTCCAATGCTACCCTTTCATTCATAGGACCCCAGAAGAAGACAACCTTGTCGAAACATGGACCGTGTTAAAATAAGGGTCCTACGCTCTCAGCAGACTAGGTTCTTAAGGTTTTTTATGTGGATTATTCTGTTTTTATGTGGATTGTTACATTGACTTTTGGAACTTTCAGATCTTCAATAAAGTCCATTTCAGGAACATTGTTGCTCCATAGTGCTTTTTTGGTTTCTCTTAGATTTTCTTCTCTTTGGATTTCAAAGGGTCAATCTCTTTGTTTTGGTTTTACCACACTCCTCGTACCCATAGTGCATAATATTTTCCATCTTGCTAAACATTGTTTTGTATTGTCTAGTGTTAAAAAAAAGGTAAAAATTATTCCAAGCATAGCCTCAATGTGGAAGAAAGATCTGGAACTTCAACACTCATTCAAAATTCCTTGTGGTTATAAATAGGTATAGTGCTACTGCCTCCTAGAGGAGAACAGAGCAATGAGGAACATATAAGTGTGTAATAGAATATTTTTGAACACTCAGAATTAATATACTTACATTCCCTTCCTATCAGATCTGAATTCTTAGTTCCTGAACAATATTGACAAGCAATAATATTGACAAGCCCAATAATTATAAAAATAAAACTTATTCTATTTAAAAGCAAGTAGCAGCCAAAGGTGAAAACAGTGTGGTTAAATGTGAGACTTTCCCTCCCCTGTTTTACTAAGGTGCGCTAAGTCCATAGACTAACATGCACACGTTAGCATTTAGCGCGCGCTAAAAAGCATAGCGCACCTTAGTAAAAGGAGCCCTTAGTCTTAAACAAGGATGCACAGAGTAATGCCATAAATCTCTCTGCACTATTGCATGAACACTTATTTTCAGAATAAATGCATGCTTTTCCCTACAGACCTTAAATTATGTCTCCTAGATCTGTGTTTCTCAACTTCTTCAAACCAAGTACCCCCTAAGTCTAATAAATATCAACCAAGTACCCCTGTCCAGGCTCCACCCCTGACCCCACCCCCATAATAATAGTACTAATTGTAATGCAATTTCTTTCATCCATTTTTCATATACACACAATATAATCTTATTAATATACTAGTATTATCCCAGGACAAGCAGGCAGCATATTCTTGACTGATGGGTGACGGCACCGACGGAGCCCCGGTACGGACACTTTTAGAGTGATTGCACTCTAAGAACTTGGAAAGTTCTAGAGACCGCACCGCGCATGCGCGAGTGCCTTCCCGCCCGACCCCGACGCGCGGTCCCTCAGTTTCTTAGTTTCCGCGGAGCTAAGAAGTCGCATTTTCAACGGCTGTTGAAAAATTTTTTCATTCGCCTTCCCGCTCGCGTAAACTTTTTCGGGTTCTTTTTGCCCTTCCATTTTTCTTTCTTTAAAAAAAAAAAAATAATAATAATTTTCTCTTGTTTTGTCGAGTTTTCTTGATTTGACCCGGCGGGGCCTACTGCCATTATCGAGGCCTCGGCCTTCGATTTGGCAGAAGCCGTTTTTCCGTTCATGCCCCCTCAGCCCGGGTTCAAGAAGTGCCAGCGGTGTGCACGGCCTATTTCCCTAACAGACCCGCACAACTGGTGCCTTCAGTGTCTGGGTCCGGAACATCAGGCCTCTACCTGCACCCGCTGTGCCACCTTGAAAAAGCGGACTCTCAAAAATCGAGAGATACAGCAGAGACTGCTTTTCGGCACCGACATGTCCGACCCCACGTCTTCGGCGCCGGTCTCGGTACCTGTTTCGTCGGCACCCACCTCATCGACGCCACGCGATACCGCGTCGACGTCGCAGCATGCAGGTAAGCCGGCTAAGAAGCCTTCCCCGCTGGAACGTCCTCCGGTCTCCATTGCAGAGAGTCCAATCCTGCCGACCGTGAGGCGCCAGCGGAAGCGCTCCGCCCCTATTGAGGTGAGTCCCTCGACATCGGGCTCCTCATCTCCGGGGCGTCGAGCGGCACCACAGGTACCGCAGAAGAAAAAAGCGGTACCGGTGCCCTCCCTTGATGATCGCATTGCGGCCATCTTGCAGGTACAGCTGAAGGAACAGCTCAAACAACTCCTTCCAGCTCTCCTGACACCGAGCCCTCCGGTATCGGTCCCCACTGAGCAACCGGTACCGATCGTGGAACAGTCCGTATTGTCACCATCCACTCCTTCGGTACCGGTACACTTGGCCTCATCGGCATCGATGCCTGTCCTCGCACCGGAGCCCAGGTCTCATCACCAATCGGTTCAGACATCGGCTCCGGTGCGACCGATAACATCGCCCGGTACCGCGTCGGTGAGGTCGGGTAAGTCGGTACAGAAGTCCCGACACCGAGAACCATCCACCCCTGAGTCTCGGGACCGTGGTCCCCATGTTCGAGACCCTGATCTGTGGGGCGACTCTGAAGAACCTCTTCAGTCAGAAGGTGAGTGTTCATCAGAGGAAGACGAGCCTGTTCTGCAGGATATTTCCTCCAAACCTGATTCCACCTCTTTCTCTTCTTTTTTAAGAGATATGTGTGAATCTCTTTCCATTCCTTTGGAGGCTGAGTCTAAAAAGTCCAAAGCTTTTTTGGACGCTCTTGATTTTGACCAGCCTCCAAAGGAATTCTTAAAACTCCCTTTACATGACATCCTGAGGGAGACCTTTTACAAGAATCTGGAGACTCCTCTTACTATCCCGGGAGCTCCTCGCAAATTGGATTCCCTTTATAAAGTAATCCCCATTCCTGGTTTTGATAAACCACAGCTCTCTCATGAGTCTCTTCTTGTAGAATCCACCCTCAAGAAGTCCTTGGGAGCTAGTGTCTATGCCTCTGTCCCTCCTGGCAGAGAGGGTAAAGCCATGGACAAATTCGGTAAGCGACTTTACCAGAATGCGATGCTTGCTAATCGTTCTGGTAACTATGCTTTTCATTTTTCGTTTTATTTAAAGCATCTCCTTACCACCATGGCTTCCTTTGAGCAGTACCTTCCTGTGGGGAATCGTGAGGCTTTCCATCAGTGCTCTTCAGCTCTTTTCCAGCTCAGAAAATTCATGGTAAGGTCTATATATGACACTTTTGAGCTTACCTCTAGAGCAACAGCCATATCTGTAGCCATGCGCCGTTTGGCTTGGCTCAGAGTCTCTGAGCTTGATGTTAATCATCAAGACCGGTTGGCTAATGCCCCATGTTTAGGGGATGAGCTGTTCGGAGATTCTATGGACTCAACGACCCAGAAGCTCTCGGCTCATGAAACCCGCTGGGATACCCTTCTTAAGACTAAGAAGAAACCTCCACCTTCACGGCCATTCAGACAGCAAACGGCCTATCAGCGGCGTTTTGTGGCTCGCCCCTTACAGCCTTCCACTCAGCAACCTAGGAGGCAGCGTCAACAGCAGCGGCAAACACCTAGGCCTCAGCAGCAACAACCAGCTAAGCCGCCTCCTCCACAAAAATCGACTCAGCCCTTTTGACTTGATCCTCGAGGGCATAGCCAGCGTTCAACCATCTCCTCTCCTCCCTCAACCGATAGGAGGACGTCTGTCTTTCTTTCTCAGCCGGTGGGAAGTTATCACTTCGGACCAGTGGGTCCTCAACATCATCCGCCACGGCTACTCTCTCAACTTTCACACCCTTCTGGGCCAAAGTCTACCAAAAGAGTCTGCTTTGCACACTCCTCAATCTGCCCTCCTTTGTCAGGAGGTTCAGTCCCTCCTGCTTCTGAACGCCATAGAGGAAGTTCCTCTGGACCAAAGAGGGCAAGGATTCTACTCCCGGTATTTTCTAGTTCCCAAGAAAACAGGAGACCTCAGACCAATTCTAGATCTGCGAGATCTCAACAAATGTTTGGTCAAAGAAAAATTCAAGATGCTATCTCTAGCTACGCTTTATCCTCTCCTCGATCACAACGACTGGCTATGCTCTCTCGATCTCAAAGAGGCCTACACTCACATTCCAATTCATCCGGCCTCCAGACAGTACCTTCGCTTCATGATCAATCACTGTCATTACCAATACAGAGTGCTCCCCTTCAGTCTTGCCTCCTCTCCAAGAGTGTTTACAAAATGTCTGGTAGTGGTAGCAGCATTTCTGCGCTCCCACCACCTTCAGGTTTTTCCCTACCTGGACGATTGGTTAATCAAGGCCATTTCATCTCAGACTGTTCTTCTGGCCACCAACCAGACCATCTTTTTTCTTCAACTACTGGGGTTCGAAATCAACATACCCAAGTCTCACCTTCTTCCTACGCGGAGACTTCAATTCATTGGAGCGGTACTGGACACGGTCCAGATGAGAGCCTTCTTGCCGGACAACCGTCTTTACAACCTCCAATCGCTCTGTCAGCAGGTGCTGTCCCAGCACTCCATTTCTGCAAAGCAGATGATGATTCTCTTGGGTCACATGGCCTCCACAGTTCATGTCACACCCCTGGCACGGCTTCACCTGCGCACTCCCCAATGGACCCTGGCTCTCCAGTGGTCTCAAGCGACAGACTCTTGCTCACGACACATATCTGTGACATCGTCTCTTCGTCAGTCTCTGCAATGGTGGTTGATATCCTCAAATCTCTCCAGGGGCCTTCTGTTCCATCTGCCTCCTCATCATCTGATCATCACCACCGACGCCTCCCCTTATGCTTGGGGAGCACATCTGAACGAGTTCCAAACTCAGGGCCTTTGGACTCCTCAGGAAAAGAAGCATCACATCAATTTCCTGGAACTCAGGGCAATGTTCTATGCCCTCAAGGCCTTCCAACACCTTCTATTTCCTCAAGTCCTTCTACTTTGCACAGACAACCAGGTGGCTATGTACTACATCAACAAGCAAGGGGGAACGGGCTCTCGCCTCTTGTGCCAGGAAGCCCAGAGAATCTGGTCTTGGGCATCCTCGCGCCGCTTATTCCTGAAAGCGATTTATATTCAGGGAGAACAGAACTTCTTAGCGGACAAGCTCAGCAGAGTTCTCCAACCCCACGAATGGACTCTCGACCCATCGACTCTACAGTCCATCTTTGCACAATGGGGCACTCCTCAGGTGGACCTTTTTGCAGCTCCTCACAATCATCAGTTGCCCCAATTCTGCTCCAGACTTTACTCTCCTCACCGTCTGGCAGCGGATGCGTTTCTTCTGGATTGGTCCAATCTGTTCCTTTATGCTTTCCCTCCTCTGCCTCTCATGCTTCGGACCTTGTTCAAACTAAAGAGGGAACGGGCCACCATGATCCTGATTGCTCCACGGTGGCCCAGACAACATTGGTTCTCCCTTCTACTTCAACTCAGTTCCAGGGATCCATTTCTACTTCCACTGTTTCCATCTCTGCTTACACAGGATCAGGAAACCCTCCTCCATCCCAACCTGCAGTCTCTACACCTGACAGCTTGGTATCTCTCGGGCTGACTTCAACTGATCTTTTGCTATCTCAGTCTGTTCGCTCCATCCTGGACGCCTCCAGGAAACCAGCCACTCTGCAATGTTACCATCAAAAGTGGACAAGGTTTTCTTCTTGGTGTCTCCTACATCATCATGACCCCAAGTCTCTTGCAGTGGAACACCTATTGGATTATCTGCTTTCTCTGTCTACTTCTGGTCTCAAGTCTACTTCCATCAGAGTTCATCTCAGTGCCATTACGGCCTTTCATGAGCCGGTCCAAGGGAAGCTCCTTTCAGCTCATCCCCTGGTCTCGATTCATGCGAGGTCTTTTCAATCTGAAACCACCTCTCAAAGCACCTCCGGTGATCTGGGATCTGAACGTGGTTCTCTCCGCCTTGATGAAGCCTCCATTTGAACCCCTGGCTACTACCTCTTTCAAATTTCTCACTTGGAAGGTACTTTTTCTTATTGCTCTCACCTCTGCCAGGAGGGTCAGTGAGCTCCATGCACTAGTTTCTGATCCACCTTTCACTGTTTTTCACCACGACAAGGTGGTTCTACGTACACATCCAAAGTTTCTCCCTAAGGTTGTTTCTGAGTTCCATCTCAACCAATCTATTGTACTACCTGTTTTTTTCCCTAAACCTCACTCCCATTCCGGGGAACAGGCTCTTCATACTTTGGACTGTAAGCGGGCTTTAGCTTACTATTTAGACCGTACTAAGCCCCACAGATCATCTCCCCAACTCTTTCTGTCCTTTGATCAGAATAAATTGGGACGTCCTGTGTCTAAGCGCACGCTATCTAATTGGCTTGCTGCTTGCATTTCATTCTGCTATGCTCAGTCGGGACTGACACTAGAGGGTTCCGTCACGGCCCATAGAGTAAGAGCTATGGCAGCATCTGTAGCTTTCCTCCGTTCCACGCCTATTGAGGAAATCTGCAAAGCTGCTACGTGGTCCTCAGTCCATACTTTTACATCTCATTATTGTCTGGATGCGTTCTCCAGACGGGATGGACATTTCGGCCAATCTGTTTTACAAAATTTGTTTTCCTAATGGCCAACCTTCCCTCCATCCCTCTTTTAGTTAGCTTGAAGGTCACCCATCAGTCAAGAATATGCTGCCTGCTTGTCCTGGGATAAAGCACAGTTACTTACCGTAACAGGTGTTATCCAGGGACAGCAGGCAGATATTCTTGCATCCCACCCACCTCCCCGGGTTGGCTTCTTAGCTGGCTTATCTGAGGGACCGCGCGTCGGGGTCGGGCGGGAAGGCACTCGCGCATGCGCGGTGCGTTCTCTAGAACTTTCCAAGTTCTTAGAGTGCAATCACTCTAAAAGTGTCCGTACCGGGGCTCCGTCGGTGCCGTCACCCATCAGTCAAGAATATCTGCCTGCTGTCCCTGGATAACACCTGTTACGGTAAGTAACTGTGCTTTTTAGCCCGTTATATTAATGGGTGCTAGAATATATGTCTGTCTGTCTTTATTTCTGTCTCTCTCTTTCCCTCCCGCTGTCTTTCTTTCTGTCTGTCTCTCTCCCTGGCCCCCTTTGTCTGTCTGTCTTTCTGTGTCTCTCCCTGCCCCTGTGTCTTTCTTCTTTTCTTTCTGTCTCCCTTCTCCTGCTGTCTGTCTTTCTTTCTATATATCTGTCTCTCTCCCTGCCTCCTATGCAGCAGCATTTCTCTCCCCCCACTTCCCTGTGCAGCAGCCACAGCAGTATTCCCTCCCCCAACATTTCCCCGTGCAGCAGCCACAGCAGCAGCATTCCCTACCCCTCCATTTCCCTTCCCCCATACCACTTCCCTGTGCAGCAGCAGCATTTCCCCTACCTCCCCATTCTCTTCCCACGATCTGGCTGGCTCCCTTACTGCCCCCCCTTCCCTTCCCGCGGTCCCAACAAATCTGCCGATTCCAGCAGCGTGTGCAGCACTCTACAAACGCTGCTTCAGGGCCTTCTACTGCCCTGATTTACTCTGGCACATCCCTGATGACATCATCAGAGACACAGCAGAGCAAATCAGGGCAGTAAAAGGCCCTGAAGCAGCGTGTGTAGAGTGCTGCACACGCTGCTGGAATCGGCAGGCTTGTAGTCGGGACCGCGGGAAGGCAAGGGGGGGGCAGTAAAGTAAGGGAGCCATGTCTCTGTCTTGCAGCGAGCTTGCGGCTCCGGTCAGCCAAAGTTCATTTTTTAGTTCAAAGCCGATGCTGCGTCTTCTCTCTCGATCCCCCCCAGAGTCGGAAGTCTTCTCCGACTCTGGTGAGGTTCGATAGAGGAGCCGTGGCGGGGGCTTTGAACAAAAAAATGAACTTTGTCTGGCCGGAGCCAGCAAGCCTGCTGCGAGACAGAGAGATGTGTGGTAAGCGCGCATGCGCACTCTGCCGGCCACGGAACTACAGATCAGGCAACACGGCGTTAAGAGTGCACATGCGCGCTTAGCGTTTTATAATTATAGATAATGGCAACCACAAAATAAATTTAAAAAACACAAATCACGCTATACGCAGAGAAAATGTTAATTATCATTTATATTCAGGGTTTTTTCAAAGAGGTCAAAGCAGATGACTTTAAAATATGCAATGTCACCTCAGTATCAACTATAGAAAAATAGACAAATGTAGTGCAAAATATAGACAGCAGATATACATTCTCAAAACTGACACATTTCGATCACTAAATTGAAAATAAAATCATTTTTCCTACCTTTGTTGTCTGGTGATTTCATGAGTCTGGTTGCACTTCCTTCTGACTGTGCATCCAATATTTATTTATTTCTGTCTCCTGCATGCTTCTTCTCCTTCAGATCTCATTCCCTTCCCCGACCAATATCACTTTTTTGTCCCTCTACGAGTCCAACTTTTCTTCCTCTCTCCTCCACCCCCATTTGCAACATGTCTCCCTCTCTCTCTCACTGTCCTTCTCTCATTCCCTCCCTTGCTGCAAAGAGAGTGGGGAAAGAGAGATTGAGATCCAGGGTGCATATCTCCCACTCCCTCTACTGCCACATCCAACATTTCTTCCTCTCTGATCCCCCAGATCATCATTTTTCACCACTGCCCACCAACCCCAAGCCAATTTCTCCTTCTATCACCCCTTTCCAGTACCATGACACATCTCTCCCTCTATCACTATGTCCAACATTCCTCCCCCTTGCATCCTCTTCAATCTGTCCCTCTATGCCCTCTCCACCACTATATCCAACATTTCTCCCTCTCATCCTTCTGTTCCCGAAGCCATCTCTACCTCAATCCTCTCTCTCTCTCTGCCTAACAATTTTCCTCCTCTTTTTTCCTTTCCCCATGTGCACCATCTCTTTCTCTCTCACTTACACACTCATGCCCAACAATTCTCCCTTTCTATTCCCTTCCTCCCTCCCTTCTGTGTCCCATGTTCATGCCCCCTCCCTTCGGTGTCGAGTTTGTGCCCACTCCCTGTCTTCCAGCCTTTGTCCCCAAATCGTGCCTCTCCAATGTCCCAATGCGCTCCTTCCCACCCCCTCCTTTCACCCTTTGTCCCAGAAAGATCATGTCCCCTTACTTGTTTGAGCCATACTTGCTCCTTCTGCCTTCAGCAGCTATCATTATAGGGACGCACAGGCAGTGTTCACACGCTGCACGTGGCTGACCTACAAACCTCCCTCTGATGTCAGCTCTGACATTAGAGAGGTTTCCGGGTCAGCTAAGTGCAGTGTGCGAACACTGCCTGCACATTCCTGCAACGATAGCCACTGAAGGCAGAAGGAGTGAGTGCGGCTTGAACAAGGAGGTAACTGGGAACCCCACCCCATCTCCACTGACCCGGAAGGCTTTCTTCTGACGTCGGCTCTGACATCGGAGGGAAGCCCTGTGGGTCGGCTTCCGGGGGGGTGAGGCTTCAGCAGAGGAGGGCAGACAGGAAGAAGGGATCTCCGGCGGCGGCAGCTTGGATGGGCAGACAGGAAATATCCTCTGCAGCGGCCAGGCTGTGTATCTCCAACAAGCGGTCCGCGTACCCCTAACGGTACACATACCACGTGTTGAGAAACATTGTCCTAGATGCCCTATAATAGCAAAGCTCTGCCCCGAATCTCTCCTGCCTGCTCTCCCAAATCGCCACCCTGCTGTCCTCTGAATCGCCACCCTGCTCTCCCCCAAATCTCTCCTGCTCTTCCCCACATAGCGAGCCCATGGTTTTAACCCGCAGGTTTAAAGCGGGTTAAAACCATGGGCTCGCAAAGAAGTTGAGAGGTTTGAAAGTTTAAAAAAAAGAGGCCGCTGCTGCCACCGGGGATCAAATCGGGGCCCTCCACCAAAAAAAACAAACAAAAAAAAATCTGCAACACGAACGCATGGCAGACCATCTACAGGGAAAGCAGATGGTCTGTGCATGTATCTGGATCGCACACTAGCGATCCATGTCGACACATGGGGGCGTTCCTCCAATCACCCCCACTAGAATATTGTTGCTTGAAGAATCCATCAGATCGGACACGGATCGGTCACAATCGGGCAGGTTAGCCCAGAGTCAGGCCAAGGGAAGCCCAGCAGTGGATATGATCTAGAATCACACTGGAACAGTTCTTCAGCTTGGATCTGACCAAGTAATCAGATGGCTTGTGATCCCCAGAGGTGCTTCCTTTATACTCCTTGGTCAGACGGCTTATCTCTGAAGATAAGGTGTGCACTGCACTCTTTTACAAACATCTTGTCTTGGGTGGCTCCAAGAATATCCATATTATGTCACTCAGGTTGCAGTTCTAGAAATCCTGGCTCCTTATTTTGAGGAACTAAGGGCTATATTCACTAACCTTCAAATCCGTGTCCCATCCGTGGGCGATTGGAGGCAGGCCGACCAATTCACTAAACATCTCTATGCAAATGGGGTGATCAGAGGCACACCCCCATCTGACTACACAGATCACTGTGTAGCAATCCTGACGCATGTGCAGACCATCTACTTTGCCTATAGATGGTCTGCGCATGCGTTTGCTGTCCGTTTTTGCTGGGGGAAGGGGGGTTTCCTTTTTTTTTTTTTTTACTGGCCCCCCGACTCTCCTGCTCTCCCAGGGAAGAGTGATCCCTGACAGCAGCAGCTTCTTCCCCTTTGTCAACTCGACACTTGACAAAAGTGCAGACTGTAGTGGCGCTCATGTTCACTGCCCCGGTAAGTCCCTGGCTACAGCTCTTTTTTAAAAGCAGGCATAATTATTGACTCTCCTGCTCTCTGCCGCCCTTCCTCACAGTACAGCCCCACTTTAAACCCGCAGGTTAAAACCAGAGGCTCGCATTATGGAGAAGGGCAGCAGAGAGCAGGAGAGTCGGTGCAGCAAGAGCATGGTAAGGGCTAGCCTCCGGTGCTGTTCTGAGGAGAGATAGCAGAGAGCAGGGCGCTTTTGATGGAGCAGAGAGCAGTTTTTTACACATGCGACTAGTCCTCACCAGTCGCTTGTTTTTTCGATCGCCCAGCCAGTCGGTGTGTCAGGAAAAAGTGTAGTGAATCACGTTCTTCCTGCTTTGCATGCCGTTTCCCCTCATTTGCATGCATAGATCGGGATATGATTGGTACACAGGTTAGTGAATCGGGTCGGAGGGAAATCGGGTCGCAAAGGGCTCGCAAACCGATCGGTACATGATCAGTTTGCTTAGTGAATCTAGTCCGTAGAGAGCTCTGACTCCACAGTAAGTGAAAGTTATCATTCTCCTCAGTACATGTACACTAGTCAGGAGTCACATTAGTTGAGTGGGTCACAAGTAGTTTGTTTATTGAAATTTCATATTGCACCAAATCTTGCAAAAGTTCTAAGCAGATTACATTAAAATTTTCAAATACAATAAAATGAAACTGAAAAGAATTCCATAATATAAAGAAAAGACCTATTCTAATCACACATATCTAAAAATACATTTAAACCCATCCAAAAAGTCCTTGTTAAGGAGCAAATGCAGGCTAAAGTTCACTCAGCTTTAAGTTAGTCTATAGAGCCATTGCAAGTGGTTGTTAAGCTCTGTATTGCAGCTATATTGGGGTCGAACCCCTACAGCCTGATTTGTCTGGATTCAGATTATAACATAATCAAGCTGACTATAAACATTGTGGCAGGATGTTTTCTCAAAACTGCGTTTGCAGTCACAGTGAAGCAGAGAAGAGAGTTCTGCTCATCCAGAGAGAAAAGGAAAAATATTTTCTTTATAAATACTGGTTGAATTTGCACCTTCAGATCCCCTGTGGCTATTGCCTCTATTTCCTTATTCAATGACTTTGAGAATGTAATCATAAAGGAGCAGCATTGGGGGATCCTCCAAGATAGTGCGGGCCTTCTCTGGTGCTACTAGGCCTACAGCAGAATCATCTTCACACTTACCCAGGACTGTTTTCAAGGCAACTGGAAGGTTCCATAAAAAGTACTGGAGAAGCACAATCACCTCAGCACAGATGTCACTCAAAGTGCTTCTCCTACTTACAAACCTTTCAGGCTCTGGTCTGACAGTAGTGCTGACCTTTGTCTTTCTCCAGTAGCATAAACATTATATCAGTGTAGACAGAATTGCACTATATACCAGCATAGATCTTGAAAAACTGCTGCTCCATTCGCTGAGCACAGACAGTATAAGAGCAGCACATATGTTATCTTGTTCTCTGATTATGGCACACGATCAGTAGTTCACACTCCATTGGCAATATCCACTCTAGCCCTTGCCGCAGTAGCCAGTGAACCTTCTCCATTTGTTTTGCTGTTTTTGCCAGAGTAGCCACATTTGTTTCTTTAGAAAATGCTCTGCAGATTTGTCAAGGGTTATTATAAAAGTATGTAATCTCAATGTTCATCTCAAGGTCCAGTTGTTTCTCGGCATTGTCTCAGAATCTGAACTTCATTGAAGATATTTTCTACATCCTCCTTTACCCCTTTAAGAGCTCTTTCAAAATGGCCTATGGAAATACTGTATAGAAACTCCTTTGGTCTATTTCCTTCTTTTCAAAATGAATCTATATATGACGATATTATCTGTAGTTTGTTTGGTGTTTTTCTAGAGAGGGTCTCTTCCCATTGCAAAAGAAGACAGAACCTTGTTCAGACTTGTTTGGCCTCTTGAAGTTCATAAAGATGCTAAGGCCAAAGTGGCTGTTCCATTGCATTTTGCAGGGACCATAGCTTCACATGTGACATTCTCCACTAATAATTCAGCCTGCGTGCAAAAAAGATGGACTTAAATAAAGTTCAACCACTGCCTGGTTTTAATAAAGCTGTGGAGCCCCTGTGTAACAACCCTCATGGTATCAGAGAGCCGGCTGCGAAGTTTCTCCCCCCAGCGCTTCGCAAAGACTTCAGGAGTGGGAGTCCATGGTTGAGGTCCAAACTGACTAGCAGCCAGAAGATCTTTATTGGCGGACTTGTGCTGGCTAATCTTTGAGGCAGAAATCCTTTCTCTGCAGGCAGGCTGATTCACGCTGACAGGCACCAGAAGTCATAGTGAGTATTCCCATTGTTCCCTATGGGGGGGGGGGGGTCTAATAAACACAGTATTGAGGATTTCTAAGGTTAGGGTTAGGTTCCCCCACCTCCAAAACCCTTAATTTGCTATTTTTTTATTTTTCTGTTTGGCTTCAACAGGCCATTTTTGGTGAGAATTGTCTGGTGGCAGCCATCTTGGATTTTTATTAAATTTTTTTCCAGAGTCCTATTTTCTATCTCTAAGCTCCTCATTTTGCCTAGGGATCATTTGTAATGAATGCCCCAGGTCAGACTAGCCCCAATTCTTGCATTTATTGCACAGATTTACTGGCTGAGGAACGGCCTTGTTCCACAGGGCACAGGAGGAAGGGGGCGGGAGCTTTGGGCTCAGCTTATAATCATTCGTCCAGGTCATTAGAACCCCAGAAAGTTCAGTCTACGGGAAAGAGATCCCGCTCAGAGACCACAAGTAACGAGGGGGTGAAACACAAGTGCATGATAGCGGAGGAGAATGGTAGACAACTGGAACACTCTTCCAGAGTCTGTTATACGGTAAAACACCCTCCAGGAATTCAAGACAAAGTTGGACAAGTTTCTGCTAAACTGGAATGTACGCAGGTGATGCTGGACTCATTTAGAGCACTGGACTTTGACCTAAGGGCCGCCGCATGAGCGGATTGCTGGGCAATTCTTATGTTCTTAGGAGAACCTGATTCCCCAGTCTGGGGCCTTACTTAACAGGTCCAGGAAGTGCTACTACACTGCCTATGGGCATGCCTGCTGCATCTCAGGGGGATCCTTCTCCCAAGCAGACACCTCCACCTCACACCAATGCGGCTCTTGGTGTCAATGACCCATTGGAGCAAAACTGGGATGATTGAAAGTCTCTTTCCATGCCCTTATTATCACATAGCTCCTCTGTGTCTGTGGATGATTTGGGATCTCTTTCAGGGGCCAGAGATTAGGAGGCAAGAGCAGCTGCAGATCATGGTGATGATCTCTCTGCATTGCCTTTTCAAATCATCTTGCGTTTCACATGTCATTTCTGACACCCTCCCTGCATTGAAGCTTGATGCCTAGCAGCCCTCCTCCTCTCAGTGCTCCATTATGAGTGGCACTTATGCACAGAGGTCCTTTTTTCCTGCTTATCTGAACATCACCTCCTTAGTCACTGATCAATGGAAGTCATCTGAAGGCTCTCTAAAGGTGGGCAAAGCTAAGTCTAGGCTCTATACTGTGCCTCCAGACTTCAAACAGCTGTTTGTGCTGCCAAAAGTGGATTCCACAGAGTGTAAGTGACCAAGGGCACCTCCCTTCCTAGTGAGGGTGGAGTGATGCTAAAGGATATACAGGACTGTAAGGTGGATGTGGACCTTAAAAGAAAGTTTGAAGTTCTGGCTTTGGGTATCAGAACTGTATCAGCTGCCTGTCATACCAGACTGCGGACTAGTTCCTCAAAGCTTGGGGGGACACCTGTTTCCTTATGGTAAAGGAGGGAGTGGATTATGTGACCAATGGTCTGTATGATACAGAGTCCTAAGTAAGGTTTCAGCTTACTCCATTTCTGCCCACCGAATGCTTTGAATCAAACAAATCTTGGAGGGCGACTCAACCTCCAAGATCACTCTCAGCAGATTACCCTTCAAGGGGCAAATGCTTTTTGGCAAAGGACTGAATGACCTCATGACTAAAGTATATGATCATAAGTAAAGTATATGATCGCCACCCCAAGGCTAAAGTATATGATCATATCACTCCTCTATTGATAGGTTTACACTGGATGCCTGTACATTGTAGATATAAATTTAAAATATTTTGTCAGACTTTTAAAGCTCTACATTATACAGCTCCATCATATTTGGCTGCTGTAACCATTCCATATACTCCAACACATACATTAAGATCAATTGACTCTAAGACTGGTACTTACTTCACCAAAAATGGCTCATTATGAATCAACTCGTAATTCAGCTTTTTTCTTTTTATCTCCACTCTTATGGAATGACCATCCACAAGTTATTCAAAATGAACTTTCATTTCCAAAATTTAAGTCTGTTGAAAACTCATATTTTTCAATGTGACATTTAATTTGAGGTAATTTTTAGATTGTCATTGGACATGAGAAGACAGTATTGGTGTGAATAACATGAAGAAAGAGGTTCTGGCAGGTCCTATTAAAGTCTTGTTCAACAAATCTCTGGAGATGGAAGTGGTTCCTGGGGATTGGAAGAGAGTGTATGTGGTCCCTAATCACAAAACTGGTAACAGGAATGAAGCGGGAAACTACAGGCCATTGAGCCTCACTTCGGTTGTTGGAAAAATAATGGAAGTGTTGCTGAAAGAAAGGACAGTGTACTTCCTTGAATCTAATGGGTTACAGGATCCAAGGCAACATGGCTTTACAAAACATAAATCATGCCAAACGAACCTAATTGAATTTTTTGATTCAGTGACCAGAGAGCTGGATTGAGGACATATGCTAGATGTAATTTACTTAGATTTCAGCAAAACCTTTGATATGGTTCCTCATAGGAGGCTGTTGAATAAACTTGAAGGGCTGAAGGTAGGACCCAAAGTGGTGAACTGGGTTAGAAACTGGTTGTTGGATAGACGCCAGAGGGTGGTGGTTAATGGAAGTCGCTCAGAGGAAGGAAAAGTGAGTAGTGCAGTCCCTCAGGGTTCGGTGCTGGGGCCGATCCTGTTCAATATGTATGTGAGTGACATTGCTGAAGGGTTAGAAGGAAAAGTGTGTCTTTTTGCAGATGATACCAAGATTTGTAACAGTAGACACCGAAGAGGGAGTGGAAAATATGAAAATGAATCTGCAAAAATTAGAGGAATGGTCTAATGCCTGGCAACTAAAATTCAATGCAAAGAAATGCAGAGTAATGCATTTGGGGATTAAGAATCGGAAGGAACCGTATATGCTGGGAGGTGAGAAGCTGATATGCACAGACGGGGAGAGGGACCTTGGGGTGATAGTATCTGAAGATCTAAAGGCGAAAAAACAGTGTGATAAGGTGGTGGCTGCTGCCAGAAGGATGCTGGGCTGAATAAAGAAAGGCGTAGCCAGTAGAAGGAAGAAGGTGTTGATGCCCCTGTACAGGTCATTGGTGAAGCTCCACGTGGAGTATTGTGTTCAGTTTTGGAGACCGTATCTGGCGAAGGACGTAAGAAGACTTGAAGTGATCCAGAGAAGGGCGACGAAAATGATAGGAGTTGCACCAGAAGAAGTATGAGGAGAGACTGGAAGCCCTGAATGTATATACTCTAGAGCAGTGTTCTTCAACCACCGGTCCATGGACTAGTGCTGGTCCACAGAAATTTCCTGCCGGTCCACAGGGCCAGCACGTGCATCAGGTCCAAAACAGTGTTCTTCAACCGCCGGTCCACGGTGCGATCGATGAGGCGTTATCCTCGAACCAGCTCCCTCTTCCTAACTGATTCAGTGCACAAAGCCACGGGCAGTGGCTCCTACGGGCATCCTTCGCCTGAACCGGAAGCCTTCTCTCTGTCAGAGGGAAGACTTCCAGATGAGGCGCAGGACGTGCAAGGTGCAATTAGTACTATTATAGGGGCGGGGTCTGGGGTGGAGATTGGGTAGAGATGGGCAGGGTCTGGCCCCCGACTTATCCCCGTGTTCTTCAACTGCCGGTCCACAGACCGTTGCCGGTCCACAGAATAATTATTTTATTTCTGCCGGTCCATAGGTGTTAAAAGGTTGAAAAACACTGCTCTAGAGGAAAGGAGGGACAGGGGGGATATGATTCAGACGTTCAAATACTTGAAGGCTATTAACATAGAACAAAATCTTTTCCAGAGAAAGGAAAATGGTAAAACCAGAGGACATAATTTGAGGTTGAGGGGTGGTAGATTCAAGAGCAATGTTAGGAAATTCTACTTTACGGAGAGGCTGGTTGATGCCTAGAATGTGCTCCCGAGAGAGGTGGTGGAGAAGAAAATGGTGACGGAGTTCAAAGAAGCGTGGGATAAACACAGGATCTAGAATCAGAAAATAACATAAGAATTGCCGCTGCTGGGTCAGACCAATGGTCTATCCTTCCCAGCTGTTCGCTCACGCGGCGGCCCCAAGGTCAAGACCAGTATTCCATATGAGTCCAGTCTCACCAGTTTAACATGAACTTGTCCAACTTTGTCTTGAAACCCTGGAGGGTGTTTTCCCCTATAACAGACTCAGGAAGAACGTTCCAGTTTTCTACCACTCTCTGGGTGAAGAAGAATTTCCTTACGTTTGTACGGAATCTATCCCCTTTCAACTTTAGAGAGTGTCCTCTCGTTCTCTCTACCTTGGAGAGGGAGAACAGTCTGTCTTTCTCTACTAAGTCTATTCCCTTCAGTATTTTGAATGTTTCGATCATGTCCCCTCAAAGTCTCCTCTTTTCAAGGGAGAAGAGGCCCAGTTTCTCTAATCTCTCGCTGTACGGCAACTCCTCCAGCCCCTTAACCATTTTAGTTGCCCTTCTCTGGACCCTTTCGAGTAGTGCTGTATCCTTCTTCATGTATGGCGACCAGTACTGGACACAGTACTCCAGGTGAGGGCACACCATGACATGGTACAGTGGTATGATAACCTTGGATCTGTTCGTGATCTCGTTCTTGATCATTCCTAGCATTCTGTTTGCTCTTTTTGCCGTGTAGCACATTGTGCAGATGGCTTCATGGACTTGTCGATCAGAACTCCCAAGTCCCTTTCCTGGGAGGTCTCTTCAAGTACTGCCCCGGACATCCTGTATTCGTGCATTAGATTTTTGTTCCCAACATGCATCACTTTGCACTTATCCACATTGAACCTCATTTGCCATGTTGATGCCCATTTCTCGAGCTTGATTATGTCCCATTGCAGATCTTCGCAATCCCCCTGTGTCTTCACTACGCTGAATAATTTCATATCTTCCGTAAATTTAATTACCTCGCTCGTCGTACCAATGTCCAGATCGTTTATAAAGATGTTGAAGAGTGGTATATATACATAAGAACATAAGCAATGCCTCTGCGTGCCCAGCAGTCTGCGCACGCGGCGGCCCAACAGTCTAGGACCTGTGCAGTAATCCTCTATCTATACCCCTCTATCCCCTTTTCCAGCAGGAAGTTGTCCAATCCTTTCTTAAACCCCAGTACCATGCTCTGCCCTATTACGTGCTCTGGAAGCGCATTCTAGGTGTCCACCACACGTTGGGTAAAGAAGAACTTCCTGGCATTTGTTTTGAATCTGTCCCCTTTCAACTTTTCCGAATGCCCTCTTGTTCTTTTATTCTTTGAAAGTTTGAAGAATCGGTCCTTCTCTACTCTCTCTATGTCCTTCATGATCTTGTAAGTTTCTATCATATCCCCTCTAAGTCTCCTCTTCTCCAGGGAAAAGAGACCCAGTTTCTCAAATCTCTCAGCGTATAAAAGGTTTTCCATCCCTTTTACCAGACACGTCACTCTCCTCTGAACCCTTTTGAGTAACGCCATGTTCTTCTTAAGGTACGGCGACCAATATTGGACGCAGTACTCCAGATGCGGACGCACCATCACCCGATACAACGGCAGGATAACTTCTTTTGTTCTGCTTGTAATACCCTTCTTAATTATGCCTAGTATTCTATTTGCCTGCTTAGCAGCCGCTGCGCACTGTGCCATCGGCTTCATTGTCATGTCCACCATTACCCCCAAGTCCCTTTCTTGGGTACTCTCATTCAATAACATCCCTCCCATTGTATAGTTATAACTCGGGTTTCTGCTTCCCACATGTAATACTTTACATTTTTCAACGTTGAACTTCATCTGTCATATCGTCGCCCATTCCCCTAGTTTGTTCAAGTCTCTCTGCAATTCTTCGCAGTCCTCCTTAGTCCGAGCTCCACTAAATAGTTTAGTGTTGTCCACGAATTTTATTATCTCACACTTCGTCCCTGTTTCTAGATCATTTATGAATATATTAAATAACAGCGGCCCGAGCACTGAGCCCTGCGGAACACCACTCGTGACCCTCCTCCAGTCCGAGTAGTGGCCCTTCACCCCTACCCTCTGTTTCCTACCTGCCTACCAGTTTCTGATCCATCTATGTATGTCTCCATCCACTCCATGGTTCTTCAGTTTCCTGAGTAGACGTTCATGAGGCACCTTGTCAAAGGCTTTTTGGAAATCCAGGTATATGATGTCTATGGGGTCTCCTCTGTCCATCCGTTTGTTAATTCCTTCAAGAAAGTGCAATAAGTTAGTTAGGCACGATCTCCCCTTGCAGAAACCATGTTGGCTGGTTATCAGAAGTTCGTTTCTTTCAAAATGTTCATTGATGCTTTCTTTTATCAGTGCTTCCGCCATTTTCCCCTGAACCGAGGTCAGACTCACTGGTCTGTAGTTTCCCGGGTCACCTCTTGATCCCTTTTTAAAAATGGGGTAACATTGGCTATCTTCCAATCCTCTGGGATCACGCCTGTTTTCAGGGATAGGTTGCAAATTTGCCGCAATAGTTCCGCTATCTCCTCCTTTAATTCCTTCAGAACCCTTGGATGGATTCTATCCGGACCCGGGGATTTGTCAGTTTTTAGTTTTTCTATCTGCCTGCGCACATCTTCAAGGCTCACTTCCATGGATGTTAATTTTTCTGCTTGATCTCCATTGAAAAATTGCTCAGGTTCCGGTATGCTGGTTGTGTCTTCGTTTGTAAATACAGACGAAAAGAACGTGTTTAGTCTTTCCACTTTTTTCTCCTCCTTCACCACTCCCTTCCTTTCTCCGTCATCCAGCGGCTCTACCTCCTCCCTAGCCGGCTGCTTCCCTTTAACATATCTAAAGAATGGTTTGAAATTTCGTGGTTCCCTGGCTAGTCTCTCTTCATACTCTCTTTTGGCTTTTCGAACCACACGGTGACATTCTTTTTGATACTTCCTGTGCTCATTCCAGTTCCCCTCAGTTTTGTCCTTTTTCCATTTTCTGAATTAATTTTTCTTATTGCCTATCGCTTCCTTAACTATTTTAGTTATCCATGCCGGGTCTTTTGTTCGACTCTTTTTGCACCCCTTTCTGAATCTGCCTCGGTGACTGTGTCCTTAAAAAGGGACCAAGCTTGCTCTAGCGTTTTTACAATGCTTATCCTCTTCTTAATCTTCTTCTCCACCATGAGTCTCATCCCTTCGTAATTCACTTTTCGGAAGTTCAGCACCGTGGCCGTCGTTTTGGACTGATGTTTCTCACCTGCATCTAGATTGAAGCGGATCATATTGTGATCGCTGCTTCCCAGCGTCCCTTCCACTTCTACATGTTGTGCCGGTCCTCGTAGTCCATTTAGAATTAAGTCCAGAATTGCATTTCCTCTCGTATTTTCCTTGAGTTGTTCCAGGAAGCAATCCGCTTACAGTATCCAGGAATGTGGTCTCCCTAGCGCAGCCGGAGGTGCCTAGGTTCAGTTTATCCCCGGATAATTGAAGTCACCCATGATAAGTACGTTGCCTCCCTTGCAGTTGCGCTTAATCTCGTCTGTCATTTCCCCATCAATTTCTTCGGCTGTCCTGGGGGTCGGTAGTAGATGCCATTCTTCGTTTCCAGTCCATTTGTTCCTGGAATTTTGATCCATAGAGACTCTAACTTATCTGTCAGTTGTGGTGTGTTCTCTCAAGTAGATTCAATTCCCTCTTTGACATATATGGCAATGCCCCCAGCTTTTTGAGCCACTCTGTCTCTGCGGTATAGTTTGTATCCTGGTAGCATAGTGTCCCAGACGTTTTCCTCAGTCCACCATGTGTCTGTGATGCCGATGATGTCAACGTTATCTTTTTGTGCCATAGCTTCTAATTCACCCATCTTATTCCTTAGGCTCCTTGCGTTCGTGTACATACACTTGAGTTTACGATCCATTCCTTTCTTGCATTTCCTTCCCTCTTGTGTCCCTTTCAATCTGTCTTGCAAATTATGGGGAACCACAAGTACAAGGGGGCACTCAGAGAAATTGAAAGGGGAAAGGTTTAGAACAAACACCAGGAAGTTCTTTTTCACCCAGAGGGTGGTGGATACATGGAACGCACTTCCGGAGGCTGTGATAGGCAGGAGCACGCTACAGGGCTTCAAAGAAGGTTTGGATAGGTACCTGGAGGCAAAAGGATTGAGGGGTATAGATAGGAGTAGAGGTAGGTTATAGGGATAGGAGTAGAGGTAGGTTATAGGGATAGGAATAGAGGCAAGTTATAAAATTAATCAGGGACCACTGCTCAGGCAATAGGCCTGATGGGCCGCCATGGGAGCGGATCGCTGGGCAAGATGGACCTCTGGTTTGCCTCAGCGGAGGCAACTTCTTATGTTCTTATGATCCGGTGGGCCTT
The DNA here is from genome assembly GCF_902459505.1 of Geotrypetes seraphini. Lineage (NCBI taxonomy): Eukaryota > Metazoa > Chordata > Amphibia > Gymnophiona > Dermophiidae > Geotrypetes > Geotrypetes seraphini. The sequence continues at coordinate 130,198,386 of NC_047089.1, forward strand.
CCACTATAATTTCCTGCAAGGTATCTTCTGGTGAATCTTCTCCTCTATCTTCCTGCATGGTATCCTCCGGGTATATCGGTTCCCGAACCATTGACTCTCTCGGTCGACTGCCGGCTTTCCCCTTCTTCCTAGTTTAAAAACTTCTCAACTTCTCTCTTGATGTTGCATGCAAGTAGCCTCGTTCCGTTTCTGCTGAAGTGAAGTCCGTCCTTCCTGTATAGCTTGCTCTTCCCTCAGAACGCCGTCCAGTTGCGCACGAAGTGAAATCCTTCTACCTCACACCAGCGCCGCATCCACACATTGATTGCTTGCAGCTCCATCTGTCTCTTCTCATTTGCCCTGGGTACCGGCAGGATCTCTGAGAATGGTATCCTCTGCGTTCTGGTCTTCAGCTTCCTTCCTAGCATCCAGAACTGGTCCTTCAGTACTTCCATTTTGTAGTTCCTGTTACTCACGTTGTTCGTCCCCACATGGATCACCACCGCCGTATCTTCTTCTTCCACACTGTCGATGATCCTGTCGATGCAGCTCACTATGTCTTCTACCTTGGCTCCCGGTAGGCAGGTCACCAGCTGATCCAGTCTTCCTCCCGCTTTGTGGCTGTCAACTTGTCTGATGATGGAGTCCCCCACGACGATTGCTGTCCTCTCTATCTTCTCTTGATTCTCCAGACGCAGGTCCGTGTCCCTGATGTAAGTCCATCTCCTGCTGTAGGTCCGTATCCTTCATTCTCGCTGCTGTGTCATCCATTTTTTCATGGTGGTTGTCTGTCGGATGGTCCACATTCTCTGTAGGTGTTTTTCGTCATTTCCACTGTTGCTGGTGATTTTCCACAGCCTCCCTGTATGCCTCCTCTATGAACTTCTCCAGCTCTCGGACTTCTTCCTCAATGGTGTCCTCTGTCTTGGTGTTTGTTGTGTCCTCAGTCTCGATGTTCGATGTTTCTCTGTCTTCCTCCTCCATTGCTTGAAGTGCCTCCAGTTCCAGTATTCTTCCCTCCAGGAGTCTGACTTGTTTCTTCAGGCTCTCCAGTTCTCCACATCGAGCGAATACGTAAGTCCGCCTCCCAGAGGGGAGGTAGTCATACATATGGCAGACAGTATAGAAAACTGGATAGCTCAACATCTTGCTTCTGTCTGCTGCTTCCATTGCTGCCTGCTTGCTGGTCTGCTGTGGCTGTTCTCTGTGTCTGCCTGGCTGTGTCCTCTGCACCTGCTGTGGTGTCTTTCTGCTCTCCTTTAGTGTCGCTTCTCACTGAGCTTTGGTGGTTGACATCGGGGGTGGGCGGAGCTAACTCGCACCGATTCCCCCCTGTAGTCTCCTGCCTCTTCTTCCCCTCGTGCACTTTTCTGTTCTTGCTTTGCTTCCCTCTAATTCTTTCTCTCTCTCCTGCTGCTTCCTTTCTCTTGTTTGCCTGTCCAAGCTCTGAGTTAACTTCACTCGTGGGCCCCGCCCCTTTTAAGGGGGAGCTTCGGGGGTGGGCAGAGTTAACTCTCACCGATTCCCCCTGTAGCCTCCTGCTTCTTCTTCCCCTCATGCGCTTTTCTGTTCTTGCTTTGCTTCCCTCTAACTCTTTCCCTCTAACTCTCTCTCTCTCTTAAATATTGAACCAAGGCCAGTACTGGGTAGACTTGCATGGTCTTTGTCTGTATATAGATGTTTGGGGGAGGATGGGCTGGGAGGGGGTAGATGGGCTGGAGTAGGTTTTAACGGAGATTTCAGCAGTTGGAACCCAAGCACAGTACCGGTTAGAGCTTTGGATTCTTGCCCAGAAATAGCTAAGAAGAATAAATTTAAAAAGTTGAAATTGAATCAGGTTGGGCAGACTGGATGGACCATTTGGGTCTTTATCTGCCATCATCTACTATGTTACTATGAATGGTCTGAAATTTGGCAGCTAAAATTTAATGCTAAGAAATGCAAGGTCATGCAAAAACCCGAAGGAACGGTAAGTTTAGGGGGTGAAGAACCTTTGTGCACACCAGAAGAGTGGAACTTGGGTGTGATGGTATGTAATGATCTTAAAGTAGCCAAACAGGTTGAAAAAGTGATGGTGAATCTAGAAGCATGCTAGGATGCATAGAAAGAGGTATGGCCAGTAGGAAAAAGGAGGTATTGATGCCCCTATATAAGACTCTGGTGAGACCTCATTTAGAATATTGTGTACAATTCTAGAGACCGCATCTTCAAAAAGATATAAAAAGGATGGAGTCAGTCCAGAGGAAGGCTACTAAAATGGTGCGTGGTCTTCATCATAAGGCATATAGGGACAGACTTAAAGATTTCAATATGTAAACTTTAGAGGAAAGGCGGGAAAGGGGAGATATGATAGAGACGTTTAAATACCTACATGGCGTAAATGCACATGTGTCGAATCTTTCAATTGAAAGGAAGCTCTGGAATGAGAGGACATAGGATGAAGTTAAGAGGTGATAGGCTCTGGAGTAATCAGAGGAAATACTTTTTTACAGAAAGGGTGGCAAATGCAAGGAACAGTCTCCTGGAAGAAGTGGTAGAGACAGAGACTGTGTCTGAATTCAAGAGGTCCTGTGATAGGCACGTGGGTTCTCTCAGAGACCAAAAAAGATAATGGTTACTGCGAATGGGCAGATAGATGGGCCATTTGGCCTTTATCTGCCATCATGTTTCTTTATATTCATGAGACCACAACAAAAAGAGATTTGTTTTTTTTTCTCTCTTCAATATTTAGATTAGGTCTTTCCTATTGATAATGGCGTTCTTTTCTTGTTTTAACTGATTTTATTGTGTTTTGTAAACCACATTGATTTGTATTAAATTGCAGGATACCAAATTTTAAAAAGCATAAACAAATCCTTCCCGGACAGCAGGAGCCGTCGTTCTGCTGGGGTCGGCAGAGACAGTTTTCGTGTTTCTAGGGGAGATCCTGTCAATTTTCCTCTGGTTACTCTTCTCGGAGGCCCTTTCAGGGGTCCAGACAGATTTGGCAGTTACAGGTACTAGCAAAGAGGAAGGTGTCTCAAGCTGCCGGTTCATCTGGGGCTTTTCAGTCAGGGCCCAGTTCCCATGGAGAATCCAGAGCACTTTTGTCTTGTGGCGTGGCACTTGAACACAAAGCCTTGATTTGGAAGGGCTACTCGGAAGTTGTTATGACTCTCCTTGGTATGAAGAAGCCTGCGATGTTTGTAACTTATGCAAAGACCTGGAAGGCTTTCCAGGTGCACAAAGGAACAGGTGGAGCCTGAGAAGGCTCCTATCCCAATGATTCTAGCATTTTGCAGGCAGGTCTTGAAAAGGACGTAGTGGTTTCATCTCTCAAGGTTCCAAGTAGCCGGTCTTTAGTGTTTTAGGGTCCGGAGCAACATGCAATCATTGGCGTCTCATCCAGATGTCACTTGTTTTTTGAGGGGGGCGTTCCTGTCTTGGGAGCTCAATGTAGTTCTGAAGGGCCTATCTCGGGCTCCATGTGAGTCCCTGCCGGTTGCTTCCCTCTTGGATCTTACCTTGCTAATGTTTTTTTAGATAGAAGACATAGGATTCTATATACCCCACCCTGTTAAAGTCTTTGGTTTGCCTGATTCCTGCCTCAGACGTTCCCTGTGTCCATCTCAAGTTCTTTTCTCCTGTATCTAAGATTTAGCAGAGACAAAACTTACACGGACATGAGAGCTCCTATTTCCTTTCTTCTTTGGGAGGGGGGGTTATGACTCCTACTATGAGTAGTTGCACTTAGGTTGATTCCTAGCTACTCATACATAATTTGTTATTCAGTGTTAAATTGTTAAATGTTTATTAATCATTGCTCTTTTATGATACGTTACAGAGCAGAACACAATATAGTTTGTTGCCGGGAAGCTCCCTATGCCCCTTCTTCTCTTTTCTTCTGTTTCAGTGGAATTCGATTGCTTTGGCACCACTGGTAATATCCCTTTCCTCAGAGAGATCTCCAATGACCACTACCCTCTGTCGCCTTCCACTCAACCAGTTCTTGAGCCAGTCCATCACTTTGGAGCCCATCACGAGGTCACTCAGTTTATTTATTAGATGCCTGTGTGGAACACTGTCAAAGGCTTTGCTAAAATCTAAATACCACCATGCACTCCCTCTATCCAGATGTTAACGCCTTGTTAGTCTTATAGCATCGATGATTCACATGACTCCCATTTGTACATCTTCATATCAGGATCCCCCAGTGGACCTTATCAGAATTGATCAGGCACACAATTCTCCTACCTCCACAAAAGATGCATTTGTTATTGAGCTATGGAATTAACTCTGCTGAGGAGACCCCTGCATACACCAAATTCTGCAAATGCTCAAACTCTATACTTCGTTCTGAATTTTGGAAGAACTGTTAATCCTATTGCCATCAGATGGCATAACCCAACTTTGTAAGCCTGTTCAATCTTGTGGTCTATAGAATGTATCCATTACAAGTCAAAAATAATGTCTCAAACTCGTGGCCCACCAGGTACTATTTTGAGGCCCTAAATATATTTATCATAATCACAAAAGTAAAACAGTTTCTTGATCATATGTCTCTAGCTATAAATTACAATATTATTATTAAAGACTTAGCCAAAAGGAAAGATTTTTATAAAATAGAACGAGTTTTACCTCATGCAAAATTGTCATTTCTTTAACAAGACACTAACTATTTTTTTCAGAGGCCCTCCAAGTACCTACAAATCCAAAATGTGGCCCTGCAAAGGGTTTGAGTTTGAGACCACTGTTTTATTAGTATTTCCCATAAAGCTAGTATCTTTCCATAAAATGTGTGTAAGTTTATTTGGCTGTATGCTTTTTTTTTTTTTTTAAATAAAAAAAAATCTTGTCGTCAGAATATGTTCATCCATTAGTATAAAATGTCAGAACTCAGTGTACTTAAGTAATATTTGTATAGGCCATGGACCTTGCTGAGGTCTCAGATAATGGAGTCACTATGCAGTAAGAGCATTTTAACAGACTTAAAATGCATGTCTGCTGAATAATGATATACAGTAAAGAGTGTATCTTAATAATTGGTGACTAAATTATTCACTAAATTGGTTCTTGGTAGCACAAAATCTATTTGTGCTTTTATCATTATATTGGCAAATGTGTATGGAATCTGTTTTCTTTTTAAAGTCTTTGTGTGTGTGTGTTTGTGGTGTAGGGGCTCGGCATAATGTGTATACTACTCTGAGCAATATAACTATCCAATGATTTTGTTGTCTCTTATAACATTATAGCAATACCAGTTCACAGACAGTGAAACAGATGTGGAGGTAATTTAATGCTTGGATAGCAAACAGTGCAGTATTGGTTTACTAAACCTTGCCTCTCAGTTTGATGTGGGTACCATAATCAATCTGACTTGTGTTCATTCATGTTGCCTTGTACTTATCACTGTTTTACTCATTTCATTAGGTATATGTCCTTTGGGGTTTGATATGTTTTATTTTGAACAGTGATTTCTAGCACAATTTTGACCAAAAGCAGCTATTACTTTCAACTATATAGTGCTTGTTTTAATTTATAGTCACTGGTTTATAGAACAGGTGGTTTAACACAAATTGCTTTGTAAAGAGGAAGTTGATTAGCTTTCTGCACTCATGTTAAAAGCTGCAAGGATATATACTTGTCTATCATTCCAAGCTTTCCTCTTATGCTTTAGTTTTTAAGGAACATGTTAAATTGTTTTTACTTTCAGCTGTTTTTTTAAACCTACCATTTTAAGTTTTACATATATTGTCATCTTAAAAAAAAATACAATCCCAAATGCATTAAAGTAGGAATTTATTTCACTGATCTATACAGTATACTCTGTACTTCCAATGTAAAACAATGGTGGTAGTAATAAAAAAGTAGGTAAAAATAAGGCAACATGGGTCTATGCATAGGTTTTTATATTTCTCTTCAATACTGGTGAAGTTCATCTCTTGCTGCAGTAATAAATATGAGTCATTTAGAATAAATGTCCAGCAGCATTACACAACAAGATAGTGGGATTTTTTTTTCTTATTCTTTCTGGCAGAATAGTTGCAGTTCTCTCATATGTAGGGATTGTCTGTTGCATGCAGTCTTCAAGTCTTGAACAGATGGTCTGTTGGATTCCAGTCAGGGCTATGATTGGAACACTTGGCCATATTTGGATGCCCAATCTTCCAGTATTATGCGGTAAAGATCTGGAACAATTACTTATAACTATGGGGAATTTAGGAGACACCTAAAAACATATCAGTTCCTGAAGTACTTAGGTAGCTGATCTGCACAATATTTCCCACAACAACTGATCTCTAGAACTGTTAGTCACTAATTTCTAACTTTGTTAGTTCTACTCAATTTGTAGCATTCTTAATCCTTGTAAACTACATAGAACTTCATGGTCCTGCAGTATATAAACTGTTATTGTTATTATTACTTCACAGAGGGCTCTGCTGCCTGTACAGTTTTTTTTTTCCTTTTGCATGCAAGCCAGAAGGAGTATTTCTGATCTGCTCTGCTTACTACTTTATTTTTGGCCATTTTTTCGTGTATTTTCTTCATCTTTCAATGCTAAGGTCTCCTAGTCGAAGGTCTAGCTCTGCCTGTGTGGAGGAGAAGCAGACTGAGGTCTTCAGCTGACAGGCCAATCCTTTCTGGTACCTGTTAGCCTACAGAAACATTTTTGGAGCTTGGGGCCATTCCCTAGTAACATTGCTCACCTGCTGCTTGCAGAGGTTTGAGTGCAGGTCATTAGGCATCTGTAGAGGGCTTAGTAGGGTGTAACAGGGTGCCGGCTGCATTTTGCTTCCCCCCCAATTTTGCGCATCCACAGTCTGCAGGGGTTGGAGGCTCAGTCAGACACTGGTCAGACTGGCAGCTCAAAGATTAAGCACTGGAAGGACATTCTGTCTGAGGCTGTGATTTCTTCCCCCAGATCCAGCTACCTTTGGAGCTGAGGTAGGCTGCAGCACAGTGCCAGCACAGGTTACAGTGAATAAGGCTGTTTCAACCTATGAGGAAAATCGGGGGGGAGGGGGAGGGTGTCTTCAGATGGTGTTTTTGAAGGTTGTTGCATGTTCCCTTATGATCCTCCTCCTCTAAAATCACTTTTTATTTGTTTTACTGTTTTTGAGGCTTTTTTGGCACCAAAACACTGCCGCGGTGGCCATCTTGGATTTCCCAAAATTTTTTCAAAGTTCTTCAGAAGCTTCAAATCACCTCGTTTTGCCTCAAAACTGGCAGGGTTGGATTCCTCTTGCTCTTTTGACCCAAATTCATGCCAGGTTTGCACTGGATGGGTGCCCGAAGAGCATCCTTGTGCTATGTGCCATGCAATACATGAAGGGGGGCGGGAGCAGCCGGCTTAGTCTCCCCTTTGCTTTCTAGGGCTGAAGAACAGGCGGGACGACTGTTGTTTGGGGCAATTTTCCTTTCTGGGCACCAGAATGGCGGTCATCCTAAGCATAGGGGCACGGAGGCTGTGGAGCCCAAGAGACACAAGTTGGAGTCCTTTAAAGGAGACTCAGCCATAGCCAACCATGTAGACATAGTTCCAATCTCGGTTATTTCATCACATAAATAGACAATAGTGCAAAAAATGGCATCTTAAATAACACCAGCAGGTACTTATCTAGCTGTTCAGATGTTCCATTTCACTGCTTCATCTGGAGCCTTGACTTGCCTACTTTGAAGGCTCATTCATTGTCTAAATCATAATTCCTTCTGCATTGTATACTTACTGTTTTTTATCTGCCAGTTTATAATGACAGTCTTATATTGCCCTGTAAAAAATGTTTATATGAGTGAGTAATTTATCATAGGACTAGCTGAAAACTACTTAGTTTTTTCACAAAGTTGCCACCAACTTACTTTTGCAGTGCAGTTTTGTTGTATTTTGCTACAAAACTCAGTCAAAATGGCCAGAGAGTTTAAAAAGACACTGTGCAATACCAAACTTCTGAAGAATGACAGGAGCCTGAATAGAACAAAGATCTTCTCAGCCATAGTGCTTTCAAAATAAGAGTCCCTTATAAAGCAAATTAAGATTATTATTATTTTTTTTTTTTTTTAAGAAAAACACTTTCCAATCTAAAGAAATGTTTAACCCTGTAGGAACCAAACTATTTAATCTGTGAATCTAACACTTATCTTTCTGAATCAGTATTTTATCCCCATCTCTACTGATATTTTTCATTTGTACATCTATGGCACCACATTGTAGTTCTTCAGATTTGTGTGAGAATTCCTCACAATGAGCCACCAAAGGTGTCTTCCTTTTCTTTTGAAAAATACAGGATTTATGTTCAATGAGCCAGATTTTTCAACTTCCTTGTAGTTTTTCCTACATAAATTTTGGTGCTTGGACATTTAATAAGAACTGTTACAATTAGAAGAATATCTCAAATCAAAAATGTTGATCACAAGGATTTTGAAATTCATATGTCTGAATCATTATTCCACATATGCTACAATTACCACATCAGAGTGGCCAAATGTTTCTACTGTTCAAGGATAATGTATATTTTCAAATAAAAATTCTCAAATATTTCTGCCTCTAATGTACACTATTCTCAAATTATCTGCTGCAAAGTATGGGTGAGCTTTCAATTTTGAGGGGGTAAAAAATTCACCTATGATGGATCCATAGTTAAGAATAAATCTTCCTGATCCCATCTAGGTCCAGTTGAACCTCTTAATGTATTTAAACTCTGTAGCCGTTTTGATTTAGTTTACATTTGACTGGCATTACTGAGATCTTTTCCTTCCTTTACAATATCGAGTGTTATACACTTATATTGGTTGTTATCTGACTGTTTATGTAACGTATTCCTACTTTAATGCATTTTTATTGTATTTTTTTGACAGCATTATTTTTTTTAGATAAAAATGTACATATAAGGGTGTGAAGATTCTGTATAATCATAATATAAAAACACTTTTTTCATTAGCATTAGATTCTAGAAGATTTTATCTCATTGTTTTTATCAGCATAAATCATTATACGTATTTTGTAAGAAAATATGTATGTCACAAAAAGATTTGTTGATATGTATATATGGATATTATCCATCATCAAGGATATACATATACCCCCCACACACATCTGTATATGTATTTCTATAGACGTATATACACGTGTGGGTGTATAAACTGGGGGCTTAACCTGAGGAGTCTGGATCCTCGCCTTTAAAATTGTAGTACCAGATGCCAGGCTGGTAGGGATGCTGGAGCCAACCAGCCAAAGAGATTCACAACCTTAGCCCCTGCCCTTGTTGTCCTAGCAGAAGGAAGTTGGTGGGGTGCTCAGCCACCAATGCTAGAACCTCTGCACATGCTCAGTTCATATACTGAACTAAGCATGCATGGAAGTGTTGGTATCGGAGACTGAAGTACCTTTCCAGCTTTCTCATTGCTCAGGTAGCACAAGTATGGTCTTTGGCAGAGAATCTCTTTGGTGGGGCTTGAGCATGCCTGCCAACAAAGGTATATTTTACTGGGGGAGGAGATCCAAGATGAAATGCTTGCTCCCCCTGGGACCCCTCCAAAATCAAATTCTGGCTATGTCCTTTACAGTAAGGGCCTGATTCTCTAAAAGTGCGTCCCGATTTTAGGCAGCTGTAGGCATCCTACAGCTGTCTAATCAGCCAATCGGGATGCACGTTTTTTAAAAAAAATGCTCCCCAGGCAGGCCGCCTATATTGAAGGCGAGGCCCGCAAGACACCTATGCCCTGATTCTGAATAGGACGCCCAGGAGAGGCGTCCTATTCAGAATCGGCCTAAACTAAACCCCGATTCTGTAACCGGCGTCCATGTTACATACGCGGGTTAGAGAAACGGGTTAGATTAGAAAGAGCCCGCTACACTTATCGCGGCAAGGGATCTCTCTGCCGCTATAAGTATAGCGGGCCGCGGCCCCCTGACCAGGAGGGTGCCCAAACCCTCTGCCCGAAGACGCACCCCCCCCCGACACTACCGACCGCCCCCCCCGACATTACAGATCCCCACCTACATTTTAAGCTTCTCCTCTACTAGGGAGACGCGTAGGGCCGCCTAGGTTCAGCCTAAGGCCCGCCTAAGGCCCTTAGACGAGCTTAGGCATCTTGCGGGTCTCCCTAGGTTCCAGGAGGTGCCTTCAGGCTTGCCTGGGGAGCATTTTTTTTTTAAAAACGTGCATCCCGATTGGCTGATTAGACAGCTGTAGGACGCCTAAAATCGGGATGCACTTTAGAGAATCAGGGCCTAAATGTCTATTTCCCTTTTGAGCACTTAAATGAAACAAGGGATTGTTTTACTTTCAGCATTAACGGTCTGTTTGTTTCCCAGGGATTTTTTGAAGATGAAGATGGAAAGGAATATATTTATAAGGAACCTAAACTCACACCTCTTGCAGAGATCTCCCAAAGATTGCATAAACTCTACGCAGACAAATTTGGTTCAGAAAATGTTAAAATGATCCAGGATTCAGGCAAGGTATGGACACACCTAAATAGCTTCTACCTCTATCTGCTATAAAGATAATTGTATCAATTCAAAGAAGGGGTATAGTCTATAACAGCAGTATTCAACCTGTCCTCAGAGTCCACCAGGCCAGTCGGGTTTTCAGGATATCTGCAATGAATATGCATAAGAGATTTGCATACCAAGAAGGCAGTGCATGCAGATCTCTCTCATGCATGATCATTGTGGATTTTCTGTAAACTTAACTAGCCAGGTGTGGTCCTTGAGGACTGGTCTGTAACATCTAGTGATATCACAAACAGAATTCAAATGCCACTGTTCTTGTACAATCCCACTTAATTCCAGGACCAGTGGGTTATTTCCATCTACCTGCCAGGACTTTGTAGGAATGATTCAAAGGTCTTTCTAGACTCACTTACTCCGGTCCCAGTCCTTTATTGTAATGCCAGATCTGTTTGTAACAAACAGTAGATCATCAAAGATCTGTTAAATGACTTAGACCCAGGTTTAATATGTATTACTGAATCTTGGATTTCTCAGGATGACACATTTATCCAAAATGATATTTGCCCCCAGGGTTTTAGAGGCCTATTGTCTTTTAGAAATAATAAAAGGGGTGGCAGACTTGCTTTAATTTTTAAATCATTTTTTAATTTTCAGTTACTTAAAAAGGTTAGTAGCCCAGATTTAGAGTTTTTGCTTGCATATGTTAAGGACGAGTTTTCCTTATATCCTTTGGGTATTCTCCTCTTATATCGTCCCCCTATTCCTTGGATTAGGTCATCTACCATCATCTCTGACACGATTGCTAATGCATCAATTAAATTTCATAGACTTCTGGTGACAGGGGATATAAATTTGCATCTTGACTTCCTTTCTTTTCTTTTTTTTTTTTTAAATTCTTTATTCATTTTCAGACTTACAATAAGTGTGACAATATGTCCAAACAAATTAACAGTAAATATATCACTTAATAATCATCAATGGTACAAATAATATGCTCTTATCACACACCCTTCCCACCCTTTCCTATCATATAATCAAATATCTTGTACAATATGTAATAGTAAAATTACCCCCCTCACCATTGAACTTGTAAATTTAAGGGAAACAATGTCATCTAATCAGTACAATACTTTGTTAATGGCTTTGTTGTTGACTTCCTTTCTTTTCTTCAGTCATTGGGTTTTTCTTTACCATCTATTACCCCAACCCATGAAAAAGGTCACACATAATATATTGTTACTTTTTTAGACCATACTGTTCCAACAAACCTCTGTTGACACTGTTCGTTGGCAGCAAGTCCCCTGGACTAACCATTTTCTTGGTGAATTTTCACTTCCCGTTTACATATCCCATATTCTGACACAATTTTCGCAGAAAAAAAACGTTACATTTACTACATTTACATTGTCTACAGTCTCCCTTCCCCTCTCCGCAATTTGAGCCCTCTTCTACCATTCCGTAAGCATCTGAAGACCTGGCTCTTCTCCAGAACATAACCCCGTCCCGCTCCTGGCACTCTCACACCAACCTCTCTTCTCTCATACTTATATAATTCCACTGGAGTTCCGTTCCTTCCCTAACCATGTAAACCGTGTCGAGCTCCATCTGCGGAGATGATGCGGTATATAAACCCAAGATTTAGATTAGATTAGATTAGATCTCTCTTCTTCTCTATTTTTAGATTCATTATTTCTTCCCCCCAAAGTCCAGCATATGCATGTCTCTTTGAACCCCCCTTCCCTCCCTCCCTCCATATACTTCTACACCAGGGCCCCCCTCCCTTGAAGTTCTGTCCCCCCTGAAGCCTGAACCCCACCCCTGAAGGCCTGCCTGTCCCCCCTGAAGGTCTGTTTCCCCCTTGAAGGCCTGTCCTGTCTCCCCCCTTAAAGGCTTGTCCCCTCCCTTAAAGGCTTGTTCCCCCCCTTGAAGGCTTGTTCCCCCCCTTGAAGGCCTGTCTCCCCCCTTGAAGGCCTGTCTCCCCCCCCTTGAAGACCTGTCTCCCCCCTTGAATGCCTGTTTCCCCCCTTAAAGGCCTGTCTCCCCCCTTGAAGGCTTGTTCCCCCCCCTTAAAGGCCTGCCTGCCTATTCCCCCTAAAGGCCTGTCCCACCCCCCACACACTGAAGGACTGCTCCACCCCCCCCCCAGAACGCCTGCGAGTTCCCCCTGGCCTACAACTGGTGTCCAGCTTCCCCCCTGGCCTTCCCGCACCCATTTACCTTTGAATAGTAGCCTGCACAGAAGATCGCGGCATTAGCGATGTCTGCAAACAGCTTCGGAGCAGTTTCCTCTGCCACGGTCCCACCCCTCCTCTGACATCAGAGGAGGTGGCGGGACCGCGGCAGAGGAAACAGCTCCGAAGCTGTTTGCAGACATGGCTAACGCTGCGATCTTCTGTGCAGGCTACTCTTCAAGGTAAACAGGTGCGGGGAAGCCAGACGCCAAGGGGGGGATCTGGACAGCAGTACTTCGCGACTGACCCTCCCCCCTCGCCCTCTAAAGCAAGTGCGGCAGCGGCCGGCCAACAAGAGCAGCGCTACCGCTCCTGCTTTAGGGGGTGAGGGGGAGGGTCAGCCGAATCGGGAAGCCGATTTTTTGTTATTTTAAATCGATTTGAATCGATTCACCCAAAGTGAATCGGTGAACCGATTCGAATCGTGAATCAGGCAGCACTAGTTCCTACCCATTCATAGAGCCCTAAAACAAAATTGTAGGAGGTTAGAAAAGAAATAGAAAAAAATCTCATTCAGACACAGATAAATTAAATTGGAGATCTGTAATTAGAAAATATAATGTTGAATTTAGGAAAGCGAGAAAAACCTATTATGGATGTAAAATAGCTAAGTCCAATAATCAGAGTGGTACTCTTTTTAAACTCTGTTGTTCTGAACAGGGTAATTTACCAAACCCTGCCCTTAGTTGCCCGGGAATAATGACAATTGCACAAATCTTATCCAATCTGTTATTTTTTAATAGCTTTAACATATCAACTTTCAGAAGGTAATGTGTGCAAGGAGTTGTTTCAGACATGCAAAATATGGCATTTCTGGCAACGGACTCAACTCTATTCTAGTTTGTGCATTCATATATACCTTACATGACGACATCCCCTCACTAACATCTAACTGGCCAAAAATATTTGATTCCATATAAGGCTTGCTTTTATACCTTCATATTGGGGCGTGTCACAAAATCATTTCTAAAAATTACATTCTTATACCTAAAAAGTTACATTCTTATACTAAGCTTACATGATTTATAAAGCAAAATGCAAAAACAAATAATGGAATATACTCACAAAAGATAATCCAGACACACAGCTTTAAACCCTTTCTGTTAGTCAGCCTGCATCTCTGTTAGCAACATATGCTGAAAAGTCTTTGTTCCCAGTCAGAACAGAACAAGGAGGGGCTACTCCCCCCCCCCCCGAGAGTTCCACAGAATAGAGAGAGTTGCCTAGCTTAAAGGTCAGAGAGGTCAAATTGCAGATGTCTTTCAGGATTTCTTCAGGTTTAAAATATATAAAAATATGTTTTTACAACCAATTCTCATGTTTAAAAATACATTCACACACATTCTCACACGCATTCAGGACCCCAAAACATTTGTATCTATCATATATTCAATACTTTAGAACATATACACTTTCTTCTATACCCAGCATTGGAATGTAAAATCAGATATGCTTCAAACTAACAAACTCAAGAACATCTGTTATCAAATAAGCTATGAGGATCTTTTGACGTGAATCCTTTAGACAAAGAAAGAAAGATGAAAAAATGGAGTCAGATTAATACCTCTATAAGTGTGTTATGTATTACCTGATTTCCCCTATGATCTGGCTTAATCCAGGCCTCCTGGTAACCCCTAGTGTTTTTTTGTTATTCTCTAATCTTATTTTTCTGGCCTTTGCCGCAATCCATATTCAGTTTGTTTATATTTGTGTACCAACTTTTCATAAGTTTCTATTGGGCATGGCCTTAACTATCACATATGCATCTAACTAGATTTACCTAGAATCATATGAAAAGGAGGCATCTCATATGTAGAAAAATCTACAACATACTCCACAATCATGTCTTGCACACTATCCATTCCATTACAGCATTATAGTGCCCCCTACCAGCCCGCCAGCGCTACTACTCAGTTCCCTGACTAATTCTGACTCAAAGTTTGAGCAATCATTATCTTCCTCTGCCGACATTCTAGCCTGCCTTTTTCAAGATAAAATCTCTCTCATTAGGCAATCTATTCCTGCTGGAAATATTGGATATTTCTCTTATTCAAAAAATACTACACTGGAGATACCAGTTGATCGTTATTGATGCTCTTTTGATTCAGTTTCTGAATACCAAGTTTCCAAATTGTGTGAAGTTGAGAAAGTGTAAATGTTCATTGGATCCTTCTCATCATATCTTTTTCTTAATATTCCTTTTCAGGTTATAACGTGGCTGACCATCTTACTAAATTACTCATTGGAAAATGGATACTTTACGCAATCTGTGGGGCAAATAACACTCCTTCCCCTTCTGAAAAAATCAGATCTAGATCCTACTATCCCCTCTCATTATCGACCAATTGCCAATATACCATTGTTGACAAAGTTGCTAGAATCAATTGTAGCTGGTCAACTTACCAATTATCTGGAGAAATTCTTACTGTCTTGATCTTACTGAGTTAATATTGATGGTAATATTTCTAACTCCTGGCAGCCTCCTTACGGGTTCCCCAGGGTTCACCACTTTCCCCAATCTTGTTTAATCTCTACATGACAACTTTGAACAGTTATAAGCTATCAGCTTGGGAAATGCTTTTTACCTTTGCGGATGACATTTTTATATTGATCGAGACTGACTCAAATATTACTAATTTAACTTTTAAAATAAACCACTGTATTTCCAAACTTCAAACCTGGGCTATTTCTGTCCAGAAGAAGTTAAAAGCAGCCTAAACTAAACTTTTGTGGTTAGGCCCAAAACTGGATTATCTTCCTTCCACTGTACTTCTGGATTCAGGAGCCTCCCTACAAATTGAGTTCTCCTCCAAGATTTTGGGAATACTTTCTGATTCTTCCCTTTGTAAGGGTCAAATAAACTCTCTGGTTAAGAAATGTTTTTTTCAGTTTATGAATGCTGAGGAAGGTTAGATCTCTTTTTCCATCAACATCATTTTTCTGTCTTGGTCCAATCAATTATATTATCTCGGCTAGATTATTGTAATGCTATTTATCTTGGCATCACAAAGATCTGCCTCCAAAGACTACAATTAATTCAGAATACTGCTGCGAAGCTGATTTATGGAAAAAGCAAATTTGACCACGTGACTCCTTTGCTTTTGAGTCTCCATTGGCTCCCGGTTTATCTCAGAATCCTGTTTAAATGGACAGTATATGTATTATTTTTAAAATTTTATATGGTATTTTCATTCCTCTTGTTCCTCTTCTTGTTCTTCCATGGAGGAGATGTAAACATACCAGGATATAATCTTTTTAAGAAGGACAGAGATGGTCAAAAAGGTGGAGGAGGAGCTCTCTATGTAAAGATCGATATCTAAGCAATGGAAACGCAAGGGATCTGGGTAGAGAAGAAGCGATATGGATTGCTCTGAAAAGAGAAGATGGAACTTCTATCTATATGGGTGTAGTTTACAGACCTCCAACTCAATCGCAACAAATTGATAAGGATCTGATTGTGGATAGCCAAAAGTTTGGAAGGAAAGAGGAGGTGCTGCTGTTGAGAGATTCCAACCTGCCGGATGCGGACTGGAATGTTCCGTCTGCAGAATCGGAAATAAATAGGGAGATTGTGGATGCCTTTCAAGAGGCTCTGCCCAGACAAATGTTCGAGTGGGTGCTCACCTGGGAAGTATCGATCATCAAATGGTTTGGTTTGATATAATGGCTAAAGTGAAGAGCAGCCGCACGATACTTAAAGTCCTAGATTTCAAATGTACAGACTAATGAAATGGGAGAATACCTGAAGAAAGAGCTGTTAGGATAGGAGGACATAAGAGAAGTGGAAAGACAGTGGTCTAAGCTGAAAGGAGGGATAAAAATGGCTACGGACCTTTATGTGAAGAAAATAAATAAAAACAAGAGAAAAAATAAACCGATATGGTTCTCCAAACTAGTGGCAGAGAAAATAAAGGCTAAAGAGTTGGCGTTCATGAAATATTAAAAAAAAAACAAGAAGAGAAGTGCAGAAAGGTCTACAGGGTGAAACTAAAAGAAGCCAAGAGTGAGATACATCTTGTGAAAGCGCAGGCGAAAAAACAAATGGCTAAAAATGTAAAAAAGGGAGACAAAATTTTTTTCTGATATATTAGTGAAAGGAGGAAGATGAAAAATGGAATTGCTAAACTAAAAGATGCTGGGAACCGATATGTGGAGAGTGATGAGTTAAAAGCTAACGTGCTAAACAAATACTTCTGTTCTGTATTCATGGAAGAAAATCCTGGAGAAGGACCGAGATTGTCTGGCAAAGTAGCACAAGAAAATGGAGTAGATTCTGCGCCGTTTACAAAGGAGAGTGTTTATGAGCAACTTGAAAAACTGAAGGTGGACAAAGCGATGGGACCGGAAGGGATCCATCCCAGGATACTGAGGAAGCTCAGAGAGGTTCTGACGGGTCCTATTAAAGACTTGTTCAACAAATCTCTGGAGATGGGAGTGGTTCCCGTGGATTGGAGGAGAGCAGATGTGGTCCCTAGTCACAAAAATGGTCACAGGGATGAAGCGAGAAACTACAGGCCTGGTGAGCCTCACTTCAGTTGTTTGAAAAATAATGGAAGTGTTGCTGAAAGAAAGGATAGTGTACTTCCTTGAATCTAATGGGGCACAGATCCGAGGCAACATGGCTTTACAAAAGGTAAATCGTGCCAAACGAACCTGATTGAGTTTTTTGATTGGGTGACCGGAGAGCTGGATCGAGGACATATGCTAGATGTAATTTAAACTAAACTAAACCTTAAGTTTGTATACCGCATAATCTCCATAAAGATAGAGCTCGACAAGGTTTACAGGCAATTCAATAAATGAGGGAAGGAGATAATAAGAAATTAGAGGTTAAGAAGAGGATAGCTAGCTTTACATTTTACTTAGATTTCAGCAAAGCCTTTGATACAGTTCCTCATAGGAGGCTCTTGAACAAACTTGAAGGGCTGAAGTTAGGACCTAAAGTGGTGAACTGGGTTAGAAACTGGCTTTCGGACAGATGCCAGAAGGTGGTGGTTAATGGAAATCTTTTGGAGGAAGGAAAGGTGAATAGTGGAGTCCCTCAGGGTTCGGTGCTGGGGCTGATCCTGTTCAATATGTTTGAGAGTGACATTGCTGAAGGGTTAGAAGGAAAAGTTTGCCTTTTTGCAGATGATACCAAGATTTGTAAGTGTAGACACCGAAGAGGGAGTAGAAAATATGAAAAAGGATCTGCAAAAGTTAGAGGAATGATCTAATGCCTGGCAACTAAAATTCAATGCAAAGAAATACAGAGTAATGCATTTGGGGATTAATAATCGGAAGGAACCGTATATGCTGAGAGCTGAGAAGCTGATATGCACGGACAGAGAGAGGGACCTTGGGGTGATAGTGTCTGAAGATCTAAAGGCGAAAAAACAGTGTGACAAGGTGGTGGCTGCTGCCAGAAGGATGCTGGGCTGTATAAAGAGAGACGTAGCCAGTAGAAGGAAGAAGGTGTTGATGCCCCTGTACAGGTCGTTGGTGAGGCCCCACTTGGAGTATTGTGTTTAGTTTTGGAGAACGTATCTGGCGAAGGACGTAAGAAGACTTGAAGCGGTCAAGAGGAGGGCGATGAAAATGATAGGAGGCTTGCACCAGAAGACGTATGAAGAGAGACTGGAAACCCTGAATATGTATACCCTAGAGCAGGGGTGTCAAAGTCCCTCCTCGAGGGCTGCAATCCAGTCGGGTTTTCAGGATTTCCACAATGAATATGCATGAGATCTATTAGCATATAATGAAAGCAGTGCATGCAAATAGATCTCATGCATATTCATTTGGGAAATCCTGAAAACCCAACTGGATTGCGGCCCTCGAGGAGGGACTATGACATATCTGCCGTAGAGGAAAGGAGGGACAGGGGAGATATGATTCAGACGTCAAATACTTGAAGGGTATTACGTAGAACAAAATATTTTCCAGAGAAAGGAAAATGGTAAAACCAGAAGACATAATTTGAGGTTGAAGGGTGGTAGATTCAAGAGCAATGTTAGAAATTCTACTTTACGGAGAGGGTGGTGGATGCCTGGAATGCGCTCCCGAGAGAGGTGGTGGAGAGGAAAACGGTGACGAAGTTCAAAGAAGCGCGGGATGAACACAGAGGATCTAGAATCAGAAAATAATATTAAATATTGAACTAAGGCCAGTATTGGGTAGACTTGCATGGCTTTGTCTGTATATGGCCATATGGGGGAGGATGGGCTGGGGAGGTCTTTAATGGCTGGGAGGGTGTAGATGGTCTGGAGTAGGTTTTGACAGAGATTTCGGCCATTGGAACACAAGCACAGTACCGGGTAGAGCTCTGGATTCTTGCCCAGAAATAGCTAAGAAGAAAAAATTAAAAAAATTTAAATTGAATCAGGTTGGGCAGACTGGATGGACCATTCGGGTCTTTATCTACAGTCATCTACTATATTACTTTGTTCTGTGGAATGTCTATAGATTTTCATATACGAAAGGCACTCAACAATTTAAACTTTCCCTCCCTTCTAGGAAAGGAATTAAAGAAGTCAAGAATTTCAGCCTTTCTCTGGCTTTTAAATTCCCCCCATTATGGAATGAACTTCCTTTAATTTTGAGGTGTCCCAGCTCTTTCCAATTTTTTTGTAAATCTTTAAAAACTTTTCTATTTGCTAAACACTTTGAAAATTAATCCCCTTGTATTTTAGCATATTTTTTAACTTATAGTTAATTGCATCAAGCTTCCTCTGGTTGAAGACCCTGTATCTAAAGTTAAGTTTTAGTTTAGTTTAGAAGAGAGTGGTTAACAGTATCGAATACTGATGTAAGATCCAATTGGAACAAAAGTATAGCCTTAGAAGCCTCAAGATTGCAAAAATATCTTTAAGAAGAATAGATTTAGTATTGTGATCTTTCACGGAATCCAGATTAGCATGGATGAAAAGTGGTATTAGCATTTCAAAACTTATTAACCTGGTAATAGACCTCCTTCTCTCTCATTTTGGCCAGAAAAGGAAGAGTTGCAACAACTGTTTAATTAGAGAATGAAGAACAATGCAAATTTTATTTCTTGAACCAATAACAGATTGCTTCCGAGAGCATGTTAATAAAGACTGGAGTTAATAAGTCAAAGAAAATTGGAGAAAGATGACACCGTCCCTCAGTAAAGTACGAGGACTAAGATCCAGAAAAGAATCAGAAGGTTTCATAAAATCTTATCAAAACCTATGAGAGAAAAAAGAAAAAGTTACTAAGGGTTGGTACTGGTAAAAATGGGAAGTAGCAGATAGACTAGGAGGTGGAGAAAGGGGAAGGAGGAAAGAATGAGGAATAAAAATTGAGAGACTGTGAATTTACCCTCTTTGTAGTTACATATATGTGATCTGGCCTGGTCAGTCTCCTCTGCTCCAATTACTGATCCCAAGTCACTCTGCCTCTCCAGTTACTTCCTGAGTCTTCAATAACTGTGGCCATCTCCAGTCCACTCAAATCACCTTTGATTACTGTGGTCACCTCCAGTCCACTCCAATTGCCTTAGATCACTGTGGTTGCCTCCAAGCATTTTTACAGGCTTACCAAGAGTTAGATCTGAGGCAACATTCCTCCCTTTGAGGGTAACCTGCAAGAGCCAGACCTCTAAGAAAACATCCAGAGATCAGTCTCAAAGGAAAAGACTACAATCAGCCAAAGGTCTTTCCTCAGAGGCTACTAATTACCATGGCACTGAACTTCCGAAAAGGGAATTACAAAGGGATGAGACTCATGGTAGGGAAGAAGATTAAGAAGAGAATAAGCACTATAAAAACGCTAGAGCAAGTTTGGTCCCTTTTTAAGGACACAGTCACCGAGGCGCAAAATCTATATATACCGCGTATCAACAAGGGATCAAAGAGGAAAAAGAACAAAGAACCGGCGTGGCTCACTGTAGAGGTGAAGGAAGCGATCAGAGACAAGAAAACTTCATTTAAGGAATGGAAAAGGTCAAAAATGGATGAAAACTGGAACAAGCACAAACAACATCAACGCAGGTGCCATAAGGCGGTAAAAGGGGCCAAAAAAGACTACGAGGAAAAAATAGCCAAAGAGGCGAAGAACTTCAAGCTGTTCTTTCGATATATTAAGGTGAAGGAAGCGGTGGGACTGTTGGATGACCATGGAATAAAGGGAGTGCTAAAGGAGGTCAAAGCAATCGCCGACAAACTGAACACATTTTTTGCATCTGTATTTACCGAAGGAGATATACACAGCATACCGGAACCCATCAGGCTATATGCTGGAAACGAAGACGGAAAGCTGACAAGATTGACGGTCAGTCTAGAGGAGGTGTGTAGGCAGATTGATAAGCTTAAGAGCGATAAATCCCCGGGACCGGATGGCATCCATCCGAGGGTCATCAAGGAACTGAAAGAGATCATAGCTGAACTGCTTCAACTAATAGCCAATCTGTCGATCGAATTGGGAAAGATTCCGGAAGACTGGAATGTTACGCCGATCTTCAAAAAAGGTTCGAGGGGAGATCTGGGAAACTACAGACCGGTGAGTCTGACTTCGGTACCGGGAAAGATGGTAGAGGCACTGATAAAGGACCGCATCATTGATCATCTTGACGGACACGGGCTGATGAGGACCAGTCAGCAAGGTATTAGCAAAGGCAGATCGTGTTTGACAAACTTGCTGCACTTCTTTGAAGGAGTAAACAGACAGATAGACAAGGGCGACCCGGTCAACATTGTATATCTGGATTTTCAGAAGGCGTTTGACAAGGTTCCGCATGAATGACTACTTCGGAAAATTGCGAGCCATGGAATCAAGGGTGAAATATTCACGTGGATTAAAAACTGGCTGGAGCATAGGAGACAGAGAGTGGGGGTAAATGGACAATACTCGGACTGGAAGAGCGTCACGGTGCTTGGACCCGTGCTCTTCATCATCTTTATAAACGATGTGGACATTGGTACGACAAGTGAGGTGATTAAATTTGCGGACGATACATAGTTATTCAGAGTAGTGAAAACACAGGGGGATTGCAAAAATCTGCAATGTGACATAATCATGCTCAAGGAATGGGCATCAACATGGCAGATGAGGTTCAACATGGATAAGTGTAAAGTGATGCATGTAGGTAACAAAAATCTCATGCAGGAATACAGGATGTCCGGGGTGGTACTTGGAGAGACCTCCCAGGAAAGAGACTTGGGAGTTATGATCGACAATTCGATGAAACCGTCCACGCAATGTATTGTGGCAGCGGCGAAAAGAATGCTAGGAATGATAAAGAAGGTAATCATGAACAGATCGGAGAAGGTTATCAAGATGCTGCACCAGGCCATGGTGCGCCCTCACCTGGAGTACTGCGTCCAGCACTGGTCGCCGTACATGAAGAAGGACACGGTACTACTCAAAAGGGTCCAGAGAAGAGCGACTAAGATGGTTAAGGGGCTGGAGGAGTTGCTGTACAGTGAAAGATTAGAGAAACTGGGCCTTTTCTCCTCGAACAGAGGAGATTGAGGGGACATGATTGAAACATTCAAGGTACTGAAGGGAATAGACTTAGTAGATAAGGACAGGTTGTTCACCTTCTCCAAGGTAGGGAGAACAAGAGGGCACGCTCTAAAATTGAAAGGAGATAGATTCCGTACGAACATAAGGAAGTTCTTCTTCACCCAGAGAGTGGTAGAAAACTGGAATGCTCTTCCGGAATCTATCATAGGGGAAACCACCCTCCAGGGATTCAAGACAAAGTTGGACAAGTTCCTGCTGAACCAGAACGTACACAGGTAGGGCTAGTCTCAGTTAGGGAACTGGTCTTCGACCAGAGGGCCGCCATGTGAGCAGACTGCTGGGCACGATGGACTAAGTGAGGAGGAAATGAATAAGAGAACTGTATTATATGGTGCCAGAAGAGGAATAGTGTTGGAGGGTTTGTTTTACAACAAACATAAAAATATAAGAGGAGTTTTACATTTTCTCTAGATCATTCACCTGGTATCGGTCAAGCTCCTTGAAATATGGTAGAGGTAAAATGTGTCAAACAATGAAAACAAAATTTATAGTACAAACCTCTGTAAACTTAGTCCCTCTTCTATCAAACTGCGATAGCAGTTTTTAGTGCGGGGAGCCGCGCTGAATGGCTTGCGCTGCTCCAGATGCTCATTGAATTCCTATGAGCGTTGGGAGCAGTGCGGGCCATTCAGTGTGGTTCCCCGCGCTAAAAACTGTTATTGCAGTTTGATAAAAGAAGGCCTTAATGACTAAAATGCAGATACTTTACTGCAGGAAGGGAAGCAACGCGCGGCAGGGATGGGAAGGGAGGCAACGCACGGCAGATATTTTGCTGCGGGGACAAGGCCATTCACCACTCCAGGGGGCGGTGAATGACCTTGTCCCTCTATCTGCGTTACTAATCTTTTTTTTGCCCCATTCCTGCGGGTTACCTGCGGCTAGCCGCAGGTAACAGTCACCGTGTCATTCTCTAATGCTAATTTTTTTGGGGGGAAGCTTTTTTGTTTCTATATCAATTCCTGTAAACCGTGTCGAGCTCTACTTTTGTGGAGATGATGCGGTATACAAACTTAAGGTTTAGTTTAGTTTAGTTTATGAAAGGCGATATGAGATGTTTAAACTAATTCAGTAGAGATACTATTTTTTGAGGAGCTGTAATCATTACTTGCCACTGATTGAACTTCTGTTAGCACTTTTAGACTATCAGCTTACTGGGGAAATTTTGTGAAGCAGATTGATCATTCATATGAGATTGTAAAATTAGTTGTTCGGCTATGCTTGTTTACATTTCCTTTGGTCTGTTTTTCACATTGATTGCCATGCTCCAATTATTTTTTAGTTTTTTTTTTTTTTTCCTTTTCTGGTGCTATACAGGATTAAGTAGAATTTGAAAAATGAAGACTTCTGAGCTCCAGTAGCAATGAGCGTTTTTTTTCCTAGCATTGGCCCCATCCACAGACATTTTTTCTTTAAAGAATCTTTAGTTCAAAAAAGGTCAGGATCAGAGCTGAAACAATTGTAGCTATCTGTATCGTATGAAGTCATTTACATACTGTGTAATTTTTTTAACTTGAAAAAATAATGAATTTTACTCTAGGTTAATCCCAAAGATTTGGATTCAAAGTATGCATACATTCAAGTTACACATGTTATACCATACTTTGAAGAAAAAGAGCTACAGGAAAGGAGGACAGAGTTTGAAAGAAGTCATAACATTCGCCGGTTTGTGTTTGAGATGCCATTCACCCTCTCAGGCAAACGACAAGGAGGGGTGGAGGAACAGTGCAAGCGGCGGACTATCCTGACAGGTATGTCTCAGTTTTCTGGCTTGGTTTTTAAGCTCTTCCTTATTCTGTGTATCTAGTTACCATATTTTTCACTCCCTAAGAAGCAATTTTTCCACCCCCAAAAAGGGGGTGGAAATGTAAGTGCGTCTTATGAAGTGAAGATACAAATTTGTTAGGCCTGCTGCCGCCGCATCTTTTTAACCTCCCTCCGCTTTTGCTTTTTTTTTTTTTTTTTTTTAACTCCACTACCGCTGCAACTTTAAAACCCACCTGCCCGCCCGCTCGCTGCCGTCGCTGCTGGTGGTCCAGTGAATTTCCCGGCTAGTGGTGCCACAGGCCAGAAGTGCAGAGATCAGGAGCAAGACTCACGAGAATTGACTGCAGCTATTTGGAGATCGGAGTGGGCCCAGGCGGGAGTGTGGAGGGCTTGCTCCTGATCTCTGTGCTTCTGGCTTGTGCGCCACTGGCTGGGAAAGATGAGAGCCATCTAAGGAGGAAGGAATTTAAAAAGTACCGAGGGGGTATGATTAAAGGTACAGGGAGGGGGGATGATTAAAAATGGTACTGGGGAGGTACGTGGGGGATGATTTAAGGTACTGGAGGCACGTGTGTATGGGGGAATGATTTAAGGTACATGAGGAGCATGTGGGGGTATGGGGATGATTTAAGGTACGGGGACAAATGGGGGGATGATTTAAGGTACATGGGGGTACAGGGGATGATGTAAGGTATTGGTGGGCATGGGGGGATAATTTAAGGTACTGGGGGTGTGTGGGGCCTGCCTGCCTGCCTGCCACTAAGGCCTACCTGCCTGCCACTAGGCCTGCCTGCTCTGTGCCCTGTCCCAGCCTACCACTAGACCACCAGAGGGGAGACAGGGTGCAGAGCCTGGCAGGGAGAATTTGGTTCAGAATGGTTTTTTTCTTGTTTTCCTCCTCTAAATCTAGGGTGCGTCTTATGGTCAGGTACGTCTTATGGAGTGAAAAATACAGTAAATCTGTAATTAGGAAATACCAACCCACCCTCAAAAATAATGGAATTTTTAAAATATTTACAAACAAAAATGGCAAATTATCACCATACCTGCTTGGAGGTTCTTGCAAAGTGCTCAGACCACATACAAAAACAAACCATGGAGTCTTCCACAGGCACTCCTAGTTAAACCTGTTGAAGGCTTTCTGACAAATAACAATGGAATATCAGAAATTTGACAGGTCTCATATTTCACTAGGCAAAGGTAGCAAATAAAGGTCTGATCCTGAATTAATTGGACAAAATCTATTCAGAATTTTGAGATCAGAATTAATCAGAGATTGACCAGTAGTATTCTGGTTTCTTAGGGTCCTTCCCTGGCTTCAGATTAAGCACATTGTGGGCCATGTCTTTCTCCCTTGTTATTTCCTGTGAGGCAATAAAAATGGTAAACTAGCCAAATGTGTCAGTAATTGTTCTTTAAGTATTTTATAACATTCAGTATGAACTTCGACCAGTCCTGAAGCCAGAGCTGTCATCCAAATAGCAACCTCCCAACATTTAAGTACGAGACTGTTATGTGAGCTTTTAATTATACAGTATATGCATATAGTCTCATTTGTGGATGGAGAGCTCACCAGGCATCTATTAATTCTAGCTTGGGTTATCAACTGTCTGAAGAACATCTTCATTAATCAGGTTATGAAATTTTTCTAAACTTGGGTCGCACCCATCCATTAATATTTCATGCCTCCTCAAACTGCTCTAACAATAATAGAACAAAGGATGCATCATATACATTTGGTATTCAGATATTCACCAGTACCAGGGATTATTGTTCCAAGCAGCAATGGATCCTTAATAATTTATTTATTTGGATTTATATCCCGTCCTCCCCAGAGAGCTCAGAATGGGTTAATATTTACTGTTTAATATCTACAGTGTTACAATATAACATTACATAAGAATACAATTGACATTCATAGGGTTACAATAAACGTTAGGGTTACCGTTTTCAGTGCATGGGTTACAGCCTTGCAATCAAGGTGTGCAGTACGAGAATTCAATCTAATAGTATAATCTAATACATATGTTCCATGGGAATTGAGTTAGCTTAGTGTAGATATTATGGACAACCAAACAGTAGTTTGATTTTCATGATGTCCCACGTGCGGGCATTGTTTATATGAGGATGGCCTATATCTTCAGGTATCAGTTGTTTGGGCTGCAGTTTAAAGGGGGTTCCTCTGTGGCAGTATAACTTGTTGTATAGTATTCTGGAGTAAAGTTGTGTTTGTGTTTCTAGAGATTTATGAAAGACTACTGCCACACCCTTTCTAAAATTCAAAGAAGCCCAGAGCATGTGTCCTCTCCCACCACTTTTCAGCTTAGCATGCTACTGATCACTTAAGTGGGTTTCCTGGAGTATGATCCAGATTCAAGAGTCGTGCGGAAAAGATGTCAACCATAAAGCAGTGGGCAATCCAAAACAAACTTAATTTTGTCAGCAACATAGACTCAACACTGACAGTGTTTCGGCAATTCTGCCTTTGTCAAGAGTCTAATGTAACACAAAAGAGCACAAAAATAAAACCAATTAATATACATATATGTACATATCAAAAGCTGTAACAAATGCTGTTGGAAAGAAAAAATAAATATCCATGCTTTTATTCCATATCCATGCTTTTATAAAAAATAATGCATACAAACAATAGGGAAAGTAAAATCAAGAAAACATATAGGATGAAATGTAGAAGAGTCATAAGATTATCATCCCTTATGTTTTCTTGATTTTACTTTCCTTATTGTTGTAAGTATTTCTTATTGTATTTATGTACTATATATGGATATTTATTTCCATAAAAGCATTTGTTATGGTGTTTGATATGTGTGTGAAAATGTAACTTCGCTGTAAATGTACAGTCTCTTCATCTGTTAACCGCATAGAACTTCCATGGTAATGCGGTATACAAGAATAAAGTTGTTATTATTATTATTATTATTATATAGATATGTTTGATATCTGTGTATATTGATTGGTTTTATTTTTGTGTCCTTTTTTGGCTTGCGAGCTACTTTTAAAATGACCAAGTCAAAATGATCTACCAACAATAAAATTTTTAAAAACACAAAGCACACTGTATGCAGAGAAAATGTTAATTGTCATTTATATTGGGGGGGGGGGGTTCAAAGAGGTCAAGGCAAATAACTTTAAAATATGCAATGTCACCTTAGTAACTATACAAAAATAGACAAATATACCCCTCCCCTTTTACTAAACCGCGCTAGTGGTTTTTGGCACAGGGAGCTGTACTGAATGCCCTGCGCTGCTCCCGAAGTTCATAGGCTCCCTGCTCTAAAAACCACTATCCCGGTTTAGTAAAAGGGGGCTATAGTGCAAAATATAAACTGCAGATATAAATTTGGACACATTTTGATCACTAAATTTAAAATAAAATCATTTTTCCTACCTTTGCTATCTGGTGATTTCATGAGTCTCTGGTTCCTTCTTCTGACTGTAAATCCAATATTTCTTTCTTTCTTCCTGCCTCCTGTTTCCTCTCCTCCAGACCTCATTCCATTCCCCAACCAACATCTCTCTGTATCCCTCCATGAGTCCAACTTTTTCTTCCTCTCTCCCTGCCCCCCTTTCTTTCTTTCTGTCTGTCTTTCTCTCCCTCCCCCCAGCAGCCACCGCCACCTACTTCTCCCTACTTCCCCAACACCAGGCCAGAAATGTGCAAGCGTCAGGCCCACAAGCCTTCCCCAGGCTGGCCTGGAACTTCCTATCTGACGTCAGGCTGGCCTGGCGTTGGGGAAGCAGGGAGAACAGAACGCAAAGGCAATGCGAGTCTATCGAGGAGCCTGAGATGGGCTCCGCAATCGACTCGTGTTGTCTTTGCAATCGACTAGTTGATCGCGATCGACCTTTTAGGCATCCCTAAATTAGACTCTTGACAAAGGCATAATTGCCTAAACACACTCAGTGTCAAGTCTATGCTGCTGACAAAATTAAGTTTGCTTTGGATTGCCCATTGCTATACGGTTGACATCTTTTCCTCACGACTCTTGTATCTGGATTGCTCTCCCCGTCGTAGAGGCCTCTCTGGCTTTTCTCTGCCGTGTGATCACATCTCCTGGAGTATGGCCAGCCCTACCCATTGCTTGTGCAGTTCCTGAAGCACCTGCCTTTTTAATAGGCAACGTAAAGCCTGCCATATTCCATTATATCACACTATAGTCCTGTTACATAGTAGTTTAGTCATCCCAAACAACAAGAATATATCCTAGTTACTAGAAGACAACCCCAGCCTTCAGCATTCCCTCATCCTCTTCTCTTGTGCCCCATCCATTCCAACCCCTGACATCTCTCCCTCCCTTCCACCCCAACCCCCAAATTCTCCAACTTCAAATGTAGACATATCGTGCATTAGACACATCAATTCTATTATTCACCTCCCCTTCCCCTACCACAGTCACCTTACCTTCATCAGCCTACCTATAACTATGTCTTCTCCCAACTTTCTTTCAAACTTTCCACCCTAAACCTTACTACCTCTCCCCCCCAATCATTGCAGCTTATCTCCCGTACATACACTTCTACCCTGTACAGCCTCTCTTCCACAACCCATCAGTACTCCCACACACTGCACATCAGAACAATTTGCAATTGCATAGTGTTACAGGAGTGTCCAGTGTCAATAGGGGGTTCTATTTCAAGGAGCTTGACCGATACCAGGTGAATGATCTAGAGAAAATGTAAAACAAACCCTCCAACACTATTCCTCTTCTGGCACCATGTAATACAGTTCTCTTATTCATTTCCTCCTCACTTGAACCCCGCCTCCCCAAAAAATTTTTGTCTGGACACAAACACAACTTCACTCCAGAATATTTTAACCTCATATGATGAAACATTAGCATCCAAAGTTCTCAAAAACTCTTTTTGGGAGAACCACACTGCAACAAAAGACACTAGAAAAGGGGAGGATGATACATAAATTGTCCAGCACTCTGCTGTTCACAAGGACACATGACATCTGAAAATTTTAACACAGATCACTTTGAAAGCAATTCTCATAGTCCTATGCAGCTCTCATTGTAAGTATAATCAATGTTTTATCAGTTACTGTATGTGTATATATATATACAGTATGTATATATACAGTAACTGATAAAACATACATACATACTGATAAAATATACATACAGTAACTGATAAAACATTATATATATAATTTATATATATATATATATTAATTATATATCGTATAAGCTCTTTGTAACGCTGGTATGCATACAAATCTTTATAAAATGTATAAAATCTGTAACCTGCCTAGAACTCCGCTCTGCGAGGATTCAGCGGGATATAAGGCCACATATAGCATAACATATCTATAGAATTATCCCCAAACATCATGTCATATGATAATTTCTACATCTTAGGACCAGACAAATTGTAAAATGCAGCACATCATTTCACCAAAGTACTTCAAGGAAGTGTTATCAACATTCAAGTTTCCCACACATTTATCTGTCATATAGATCTCTTCCTTACATCTTTAAACTTCAGATGAGAACAAGTAACACTGGGTGAATTGCATCACTTCCTTGAAGTATAAAAATAAAACAACAAAAAAAGTCTCTACCTCTGCACTGAGTGATCCAAAGGCATGCTGAGTAAATGAGGACAGCTATAGCTTTGCATTATACATCCATACGCCCATTTTTACATATTCCCTTTACACTGCTGCTGCTACCTATGCAGAATAGTCCTGCAAAGGATGTCCATTTTGTGAACATAATTTAACAGAAATTTGGGGAAGATATAAAAGGGGAGAGTGGAGCAGGAATGTCAGTGATTGAGTACCTGTGCATGTGATCTCCTATCCAAATCATATAATTACACACCCTTGAAAATTTATCTTATCACTAAAAGCATCATGAGAAAAAGGACTGCATTAAAATCTCACGTGTTCTTCTCAGCCGAAATACTATTAATAAACCATGAATCAGGTACAAACAGCTCCTTTCCACAAACAAACATACATACACAAAGAGGAACATTAAACTCCATCTTAGAATCAGAAGTTTAAAAATAAACCTACAACACCCTGCCTGGAAAAAATAATAGGAAATTTGGTACTGTTTCCAATAATTTCTTACTATTAAAAAAAGGCTATGATTATTTTTAAGCAAAACATTAAAGGGATAATTATATAACTGTGTGTTTATGCAAATAGTATGTGTATACTATTCCCTGTCATTGTACCAACACATCTTTTATAGTGTGGGTGTACTTTAACTTTGAACACTATCCCTGCAAATTTATGCAAGCTACTACTTTCATCCACAAACCCCTTTCCCCGCAATGGCCAACATTATCATTTTCCATAAACCCAACCCTCCCTCGATGAAAGGTGCTACTTTCCTCCATAAACCCCTCTTCACCAATGACCGGCACTACCGTTTTTGCCCCACCCAGCTGGCATTAGGCTTTTACCCTCCCGATCATCGGTGGTGCTGCTGTCCCACCTACTGATGCCCAGAGTTTCTGTTCTCCACAACACCCCCCCCCCCCCCCCCCCCCCGAGAATCCCGGAGAGGGATGGAGCCAGCAGGCCTTGAGCATGCACAGAAACTCAAGGCTCTGCTCCAGTGTGGCAAAGATCATCAACGTCAGCTTCTTTGATCGCAGGAATAGTAAGCCTAATGCTAGCTGGGTGGGGGGAGGATAGTAGCGTCGGTCATCGGGGAAGAGGGGTTTGTGGGGGAAAGTAGCAGTTTTCATCAAGGGAGGGTTGGGTTTGTGGAAGATGGCAGTATTGGTCATCGGGGAGAGGGGTTTGTGGAGAACAGAAACTCTGGGCATCAGAGGGGTGGGACAGCAGCACCACCAATGATTGGATCGAGTGGGGAGAACAAAAGCGATAGTCATGATAGTCATTGGTTGGGGACTCGAATATAAACTAAGACCCCCATTTTGGGGCCATTTTTTGGCCCCAAAATCTTGGTTTATATTCGAGTATATATGGTAAGTTTGTATTCCCCCTAAAAATCTGAACCAGTATACTATTGGGCAATTTAGGTTGTGCCAATGAATAAAACTCAGATATATTGTCTTTTGGTGACATGAGTATTTAGCTTTAGACTTAGATGATGATATAGGATTTATCTGCCTATATTTGGTGCTTTATATTTCTTTTCATTGCAGCAATACACTGCTTTCCATATGTGAAAAAACGCATTCCAGTAATGTACCAGCACCACACTGATCTAAATCCCATTGAAGTAGCTATTGATGAAATGAGTAAAAAAGTGGCAGAACTGAAGCAGCTTTGTGCCTCCGCTGATGTAGATATGATCAAGTTACAACTGAAGCTCCAAGGCAGTGTCAGTGTGCAGGTAAACAAATGACATGTCATGCAGATAACCCTTCTTACATCTGGCCCAAGACAATGAAAATCATGGAAGGAATAGATGCTCATCATTATCCCAGGACAAGCAGGCAGCATATGGGTGACGTCAACCACAGAGCCCCGATGCGGACAGCTACACAAGCAGACTTGCTTGAAGAACTTTGGAAAGTTCGCGACTGCCGTACCACTCATTCGCGAGTTCCTTCCTGCCTGTCATAGGGCGCGCATCTCCTCAGTGTCTCCTCAGTTCTAAGTTTTCCAAAGAGCTGAGAAGCCCTCATTTCAAGGCTCTGCGCAAGAGTTGGTTCTTTTTGTGCCTTCTCATCGCCGCAGCTCGTGTTTTTTCTTATTCTTACAGGGTCGCTGTGTTGCGCATATATTTTTTTTTTTTTTTAATTTTGTGATTTTTTTTTTTTTTTTTTCACCAATCGTGTCACGGCGGAGCCTGTTCTGCGTCCTCAGCCTGTGGGCTTTGATTTTTTTTCATTCCATGTCCCGGCCAGTCACAGGGTTTAAGAAATGTAGCTGGTGTCAACACGTGATCTCTTTCACTGATCCACATAAGTGGTGTGTGCAGTGTTTAGGACCTGATCATCATCCAGAGTCGTGCGCCCACTGTGCTACATTTCAAAATTGAGCCCTTAAACGTCGTCAAGTTCAAATTGAAAAAAATCAGTCTAGCTCCTTGTCTTCTGTTCTGGATTATCTGTTTCATTTATCTCAATCTGGCCTCAAATCCACCTCTATTAGAGTCCATCTCAGTGCAATTGCTGCTTTTCATCAGCCTTGGAAAGGAAACCTTTATCTGCTCATCCTGTGGTTTCCAGATTTATGAAAGGACTTTTCAATGTCAAACCACCTCTCAAACCACCGCCAGTAGTTTGGGATCTCAATGTGGTTCTTGCTAAATAATAATAATAATTTATTTTCTTGTATACCGCCCCACCAGCAGTTCTAGGCGGTTCACAACAGAAGAACTGAAACATTTCAGTTAAAAAAATACAATTTACAAAGACACAACTCCATTTGAACCAATGTCTACGGCTCATCTGAAATATCTCACTTGGAAAGTGGTTTTTCTCATTGCTCTAACATCTGCTCGCAGAGTCAGTGAGCTACAAGCTTTAGTAGCGGACCCACCTTTCACAGTATTCTATCACAACAAGGTGGTCCTCCATACTCATCCTAAATTCTTACCAAAAGTTGTTTCAGAATTTCATCTCAATCAATCCATTGTACTCCCAGTGTTTTTTTCCAAAACCTCATTCTCATCCTGGAGAAACAGCTCTTCATACTCTAGACTGCAAGCGTGCTTTGGCTTTCTACTTACAAAGGACTAAGCCACAGAGATCTTCTCCTCAACTTTTTGTCTCCTTCGATCCAACCAAGTTGGGACATCCAGTTTCCAAGAGAACCATCTCCAACTGGGTTGGCTGCTTGCATCTCATTCTGCTATGCTCAGGCTGGACTGCATCTGGAGGGTCGAGTCACAGCCCATAAAGTTAGAGCCATGGCGGCATCTGTAGCTTTCCTTAGATCAACTCCTATAGAGGAAATCTGCAAAGCTGCCACTTGGTCCTCGGTTCATACATTCACCTCTCATTATTGTCTGGATTCTTTTTCAGATGGGATGGCCACTTTGGTCAGGCAGTATTACAAAATTTATTCTCCTGAATTTGCCAACACTCCTACCATCCCATTCTGGTTAGCTTGGAAGTCACCCATATGTGAGAATATGCTGCCTGCTTGTTCTGTTATCCAGGGACAGCAGGCAGATATTCTCACAACCCACCCACCTCCCCTGGTTGGCTTCTTAGCTTGCTATCTGAACTGAGGAGACGCGTGCCCTACGTCTGGCGGGAAGGCATTCGCGCATGCGTAGTGCGGCAGTAGTGAACTTTCCAAAAGTTCTTCAAGCAAGCTTGTGAAGCTATCCGCATCGGGGCTCATATGTGAGAATATTTGCCTGCTGTCTCTGGATAATACCTATTACGGTAAGTAACTGTGCTTTCTTTGCTTTGCAACATGGTTCCTGCATAAAAATGATAATTTTGTAACTATGCACACGCTTTTTTTTTCCTATGCAGGCTCAGCCAAGATTTCAAAGTGAAAGTACAAGTGATAAAAAAATTAGTTACATTTACACCTTCTCTTTGGCATGTATACATTTTCAGGGTTAATTTATACCTGAACATTCATATATAGTAGAATGCCGATTAACTGGACTAACCTCGGCAGAGAGCCGTCCGGATAATCAAAAGTCCGGATGATTGAACATTATTTTTTGTTTTGTTTTTAATAAAACATGAAAAAAAATACCATCAATGCCTCCGACAAGAAAAGGCGGCGTGTCCCTTCCCTCCCCGAACAGACACCACCAACCCCATCCTAGACCCAGAGGAAAGACTCCAAAGCCTACCTTGTTTACCTGGTGGTATAGCACCGCGCTGGGGCAGGAACGATTTCCAATTGCTCCTGCCCATGCTTTTCAGTGATGAAAATAGCTGCCAAGACTTCCAACAGCAGTTTTGTGAGGTTGTTCTGAGCATGGGTAATTGGACGCCAGTGCACTCAAAAAGCTGCAGTTGCCAATTAAGCTGCTAGCTTTAACTCAAGGTGTGCAAAATAACAAAAATATGGAAATGGACGCATAACGCAAGGTTTACCAAAATAATTATTTATTGATTGCTTTTATTTTTCCATCATAAGAACATAAGAGTTGCCTCCGCTGGGTCAGACAAGAGGTCCATCGCACCCAGCAGTCCGCACCCGCGGCGGCCCATCAGGTCCACAACCTGTTAAGTGGTTCCTGCCTTTTCCTATAACCTATCTCTAAATCTATCTGTACCCTTTAATTCTATCTGTACCCCTCAATCCCCTTATCCTTCAGGAATTTATCTAAACCTTCCTTGAACCCCCGTAGCGTGCCCTGCCTATGGAACTCAAAAGGCTAGTTGCGTTAGCGGGAGGTCGTTATAGTTGCCAAAATGCTGGCCTTCTGATAACAATCTCAACCTGATACTTAGAAGCTCCCCAATATGTACCTTCAGTCCAGTGTGACATCATTGGCCGTGGGCCAATCAAAAACAGAGGTGGTCTTTAAATTTAGACAAAGAAAATTCCTTTACATGTTTAAAAATTTCAGAAATCATATTTGGTTTTTACATTCATTTCTGAATATACATTAACATTTTATTACATATCCAATATTCTTTTTGTCCTTTTCAAAAAGGTATATTAAGAGAACCTGCATTTGTTAACGAGTGCTGAGAAATTCTCAGCTCTCCCTGTCAGCCTCAGAGAAAAAGGAGAAGGAGGGGCTGTTTCCCCATCTCCCTGAAACCTAACAGCTTCAAATTTCATTGGCATACAAATTCAGAAGCCTTCCTATGCTGGAGACTGCTACAAGTCTCTGATTCTAACTTAACTATTTCCAGATGCTGTGTTCAGGATTTTTCCTTAGTGTTCCTTATGTAAAACATTTCACTTTAAGTACAAGTTCTTTCATCCATCCATTCATTCGTTCTTGTGGAACCTCTTCATTCATCCACTGTTGCATACATTATATTTCATTCATATGTACTGCATGTTATATCTCAATTTAGAATATGGAATCTAATATACTTTTCTTAACCAGCCTAAGACACATCTGGTATCAATTAGAACCACGAGGCTAAAAGCGGGAAAAACCTGAACAAAGACTAGGGATATAGGCTGAACATAAAATGGAGTAAAGCCAAACAGAAGACACAGAAAAACAGAGAACCCAAAATGGAGTCATCAATATCTCTATATATGCATTATGCATATCTATTCCTGATTTCTTCTGTGATCTGGCTTAATAGCAAAATACATAAAATATTATTATGCTTTTCCTTAATATTAATCTGTAGTGTGTTTTTCTGGCCTTGGCTACATCCATATTCAGATTTTTATTCACCAGTTTTTCGTACGCTTCTATTGGGCGTGGCCTTAACTAACACATATGCTTGTATCTGACTAGAGTTACCCAGAATCATATGAAAAGCAGGCGCTTTTGTAGAAAAACTCCACAAAATACTGCACTATCATGACCTGACGTCCATTCCATTACCGTCCCATAGACATCACCCCCTACTGGCCACGAGCCACTACTGCTCAGCTCATAGCCTCACAAGCCTCATAGCCTAGTGTCCTTCCTGTAGTCCTGGATGGGGGTTGATGGTGTCTGTTTGGGAAGGGAGGGGGGAATGCGCTCTTCTCTTGTAGTGGGTGTGCTGACATTGGGGGAAAAGTCTCGGGGGGGAGGGGCTTTGCTGATGACAACAGCGGCAGAAGCAGAGAAGGAATACTTGCGGGTGGAAGGGTGATAGGAATGGTACTTCGGGAGGAACTCAAATATAAAGTGAAACCCCCAAAGCAATCCAGATAATTGGACATCCGGATAATCAGCGTTCTACGGTATTAAAAGTGTGTGTTTAAATGTAAACATCTCCCAGCTCTGTCATGGGAAATAACTTTACTCTGATTCAGTCAGAGAGGAATTATGTACATATGAGGTTAAATTGATGCGTGTAAAACCTATATCAGGTTGACAATTTTATGAAAGTTTTTTGAAAATTACTCCCAAAGTCTCTCTCTTATTTATTATTACTTTGCACATTTCTCATAATCAATCATTATTTAAAGTACAAATAAAATATATTAATGCATAAGAAAAGATGTGTGTACTGGCTCTTAGCTTCTTAACAGCTTCCATTATGAAATAACATTTACAAAGAAACCAGATTTTCAGGGGAAAATCTCAAAAACACATTTAAGTAATTGAGAAGCTGACCAGATTTAAGTAATAAGAACTTTAAATTAATATACAAATTTTTTTAGTTTAAGCCCTTGATTGAATTGATTTAATTTCTTTTTCATTAGGTTAATGCTGGTCCTTTAGCATATGCAAGAGCCTTCTTAGATGATACGAACACAAAAAAATTTCCAGACAACAAAGTGAAGCAGCTGAAGGAAGTTTTCAGGTGAATTACTCCGAAAGCTGATTTTAAAGGCAGTAGGCATGCAGATAGAATTCTCTAATTTCATAGTTCTTTTGCATTTTATTTTTTGTTAATGGTGATCCTCTGTAATAGTACCTACCACCTTTTCAAAAGGTACAATCATATATCAATTATTAAAGTATTGTTTTCTGAGAAATGCCTTATCTTTATAATGACATGTTAGAAAAACACATTATCCCAACTTTCAACAAAATTTTCAGTTATTTGTATTTGAAGAGGAGGAGAAAATTATTGTGTGTGTTTTAAAGAGAGAGAGAGATGTGTAGATAAGAACAATCAAAATAGCTTCTCTCCATTAAGAATTGTGATTGGTCAGCCGGTGTTTTGCTTAATTTTCAGCCTTTCCTACATTCCGAGGAAAATGATACACATACACATTTAGGCCTGGATTCTCTAACTGGCACCAATTTTTTAGGTACTCAAGCTCAGTTTTTTTAAAAAAAAGCCATTTAAACAATATTTTTAGGTTGAAACTCTATGAGCGTCGGGAGTAACGCAGAGCTTTTAGTGCGGCTCCTGGCACTAAAAACCACTAGCGCGGTGCGGCGGTTTAGTAAAGGAGGCAGCGCTGAACTGTTGCTGAAATTCTGGTGGCGTTTCATCCTGACGCATCCTGGGCTTTTTACAGGACAAAGCGCGAGAGTTTAGTAAAAGGGGAAAGAATTCACTTCTTTTCTTCCTGTGCTAAACACAGTAGTAAGTCAAAACCCTTAGCTAATGAACAAAAGAGACCCGCAGAGGAATTCTGGAAAGACCTAAGTGCCATGAAAATTCAAAATTCTCAGCAAGAATGGGAGAAGGGGTATTCAAGTCCCAGCCAGTCCAGATATAATCCTGCAACCTCCTCTCTGGGTGATTGCTGAAAAAGTTAAGGAAGTACTGTATTCTCGACCCAGAAAGTACATTCATTGCTCCAGTCCAGAGCCTGCAGAATATGGCTACATCAACATTTTGGAAAGGGCAGAGAACACATGTCGGTAAGTCTTAGATTATATGGATATGTTTGGGTTACAAGAACTCAATGATGAGCTTGTAAAAATGGGATATGGGGCAGTGGGTGAAAATATGATGAAGACCATTGAAGTGTTGGAGTAGCAGTGCTATGAGGCTATGAACCATGCTAGGTATAGAGTATGATGAAGATGTGATCTGTGGTGTAAGGAAGGAACCAACATGATTTGAATAATGACTAAACAACAAAAGGAAGAAAAAATAATTTTGTTTTCTGTTTTGTGATTACAATATGTCAGATTTGAAACATGTATCCTGCCAGAGCTGGTGTTAGACCGCGAACATGAGTTAGGATTTAACAGATAGAGGAAAAGTCTTTTTTGTTTGTTTGTTTTGTTTACACCACAGTGCCAGTGTGGTTAGGAGAAGGCAAAAGGGATGAAGAGGCTATAAAATAAACCCACCAGGATGTTTGAAAAAAACATCCAATTGGGCAGGAAAATCGAATTGAATCGAAAAATCGATTCAATAGGCTGAATCAAATTGAATTGAAATTTTTTTTCCTGAATCGGGCAGCACTAGTTTCAATCATATCCTCTCTGTCTCCTCTTTTCAAGGGAGAAGAGGCCCAGTTTCTCTAGCCTCTCATTGTACGGCAACTCCTCCAGTCCCTTAACCATTTTTGTCGCTCTTCTCTGGATCCTTTTGGGTAGTACTATATCCTTTTTCATGTACGGCGACCAGTGTTGGACGCAGTATTCCAGGTGGGGGCGTACCATGGTCTGATACAACGGCATGATAACCTTTTCAGATCTGTTTGTGATCCCTTTTTAATCATCCCTAGCATTCTGTTTGCCCTTTTTGCCACCGCCACGCATTGCGCGGACGGTTTTATTGACCTGTCTACAAGTACTCCCAAGTCTCTTTCTTGGGGGCTCTCTCCGAGTATAGCATCGGACATCCTATATTCGTGCATATGATTTTTGTTACCGACATGCATCACCTTGCACTTATCCATGTTGAACCTGATTTGCCATCTCACAGCCCATTCCTCAAGTGTATATATGTCTCATTGTAGATCTTCGCAATCCTTCTGTGTCCTCACTACTCTGAATAGCTTTGTATCATCCACAAATTTAATCACCTCGCTTGTCGTACCAATTTCTAGGTCGTTTATAAATATGTTGAAGAGCATGGGCCCGAGCACCGAACCCTGCGACACTCCACTCGTGATGCTTTTCTAGTCCGAGTATTGTCCATTTACCCCCCCCCCCCCACTCTCTGTTTCCTATCTGCCAACCAGTTTTTAATCCACGTATTTCACCCTCGATTCCATGGCTCACAATTTTTCGAAGTAGACATTCATGGGGAACCTTGTCGAACACCTTCTGAAAATCTAGATATACGATGTCGACTGGGTCACCCTTGTCTATCTACCTATTTACTCCCTTGAAGAAGTGCAGTAAATTTGTCAAGCAAAATCTTCCTTTGCTGAAGCCATGTTGGCTGGTCCTCATCAGACCGTGTCCGTCAAGGTGATCAATGATGCGGTCCTTTATCAGTGCCTTTACTATCTTTCCCAGTACCGAAGTCAGACTCACTGGTCTGTAGTTTCCCGAATCTCCCCTCGAACCTTTCTTGAAGATCAGCGTAACATTTACCACTTTCCAGGCTTCCGGAATGTTTCCTGATTTGGTCAGATTGGCTATTAGTTGAAACAGTTCAGCTATAACCCCTTTCAGTTCCCTTCTTTTTTTACCGCTCTAGAAGCACGTTGCAAATAATAAATATTTTTCCATCAAATTATCAATTGGATAATTAAGTTCCTGTGGTAACAAGAAGTGGGTAACTGGAAAATTCAAAAATTGCAAATTATAAGCTCTAGCCATATTCTCTAGATTTTCTATCTGTAGATATAATAACAAACTATATGTGGACCTTGCAACAATAGCTGATTTGACAGATGGATAACTGAGTTTCAACCTTCTCAGATCTTTGTTTGACAGCCAAGACCCTAATCTCTTGCTCTGAAAATTTTGCAGAAGCTTCCTTGTATATTTACTAAATATGCTAAATGATCTTGTAAAGATTTCTCAATTCGATTTATGGCCAACATTAAGTCTTAAGGTAACTCCCTGATGTTGTGAAACCAATAAAGAAAACATTTGTAGAGAAATTGGAGAAGGATTTTTCAGTAAATCAAGTCTTACCCCTCTCATTCAGAGTCTGAAGATTGAGTTGGAATGAAAACTGGAAAACTACCAGAACTACTTTCAACACCTATCTGAACTGGGGCATTGTCCTTCTTACCTAGGCAAACAGGTTGTGGAAGAAGAGGTAGGGCCTCCAGATGAAAGGGAAGCCTCCAAGACTTAATTTGGCGGCAGGAGCTGGTAATGCAGCCATTACCTGCCAAAGATGATAAATCCATCACTCACTTGACAAAGGCTAGTTTTGGAATTTTGCCTTTCCCAGCTTTGTGCTTCCCCATAGAGGAGCTGAATCCTCCCACTCCTTGGTTGCTCCAAAAGAGTGGGATCTGCCCTTTTAGTCATGCATCAATGAGCTTGGGCTGCGAGCTGCAGCAGGGACATGTTTATATGGCCAAATGGAAGGGCCTCTTGGCCATAAGTTCCAGGAATGTGCGTCTTACCAGATGCCTGCAGTAACAGCAATATCTACCAGATAATTCCTCCCCCCCCCCCCCCCCAGTGACTGTATTAATGTTGCTAGTGGACTTAGGAAACAAAATGGACCCTATGGAACTCTGCTATGAAGAACATAAGAGTTGGAAAGCTTTTCTAATGCTGAAACTTTAAAAGTATATGCTGAGAGAAAAGAAGGGAGCCTTACAATAACTCCTTTCAATTTTACCCACTGCATTTCTACTCTTTCCAGACATTCCCATCCAGGCAAAAATTCCTTGATGTAAACCCCCAACCGAACAGTTAGTTTTTTTAAAGTCTAGAACCTTTACTTTTGAATAAGCCCTTTATGTACCCGTCTTAATATTAAACTGTATTATTTAGTGATCACTGGATGCCAGATGATCACCCACTGTAACATCAAAAAAACTTTCCCCATTTGTAAGCACTAAGTTCAGTAAGACCCCATCCCGTATTGGTTTCATTACCAACTACTGGAATAGTTCTCCCTACTATTTATAATTTATTTATTTTTAAAATTTATAAACCACTTAAATCTAAGCGGTGTACATATCAATCATACATAATTATAAAAACAAACACCATAATAACAACTAGTGACAGAAATACAGGAGTATTTATAATTGGTGGAAACATTTCAATAAAATACTATCACAAATTTAAATCAATCATTCTTCCTTAACCTTTTTATACCCTTAATATTATACCCTTTATACCCTTATACCCTTAATACCCAAACCAGAGAATCAAATCTCACTAGGTTGTTGTTTTTTTTTAAGTCTATACAAATAGTTGTGTTTTTAAAAGTTTCCTAAAAAATCATGATTCCTACATAATCTCAAAGTTCCAGGAAGGGAGTTCCATAATTTTTTTCTGGCTTTAGAAAATATAGCTATCTTTGATCTGACATAATGAACCCAATCTTCCTTCATGCTGATCAATCTCCCACAGATTTTGAAAACATAAAGGAGCAGAGTATGGCGTAGTGCAGAGGTGCCCACACTTTATGGGCTTGCGAGCTACTTTTATAATGACTAAGTCAAAATGATCTACCAACAATAAAATTAAAAAAAAAACACAAAGCACACTAAAAGGCAGAGAAAATGTTAATTATTCATATTCCGGGTTTTTTCAAAGAGGTCACAGCAGATGACTCTATGCAATGTCACCTCAGTAACAAAATACAAAAATAGACAAATACACCCCCTCCCTTTTTACCAAACCACAATAGTAGGTTTTAGCACAGGGAGTTACGTTGAATGCCTCGTGCTGCTCTCAATGCTCATAGGCTCCCTGCGCTAAAAAACGCTATTGCGGTTTAGTAAAAGGGAGCCATAGTGCAAAATATAGACAGCAGATATAAATTCTCAAAACTGACACATTTTGATCACTAAATTGAAAATAAAATCATTTTTCCTACCTTTTGCTGTTTGGTGATTTCATGAGTCTCTGGTTGCACTTTCTTCTTCTGACTGTGCATCCAATCTTTCTTCCTTTCTTTCAGCCTCCTGTATGTTTCCTCTCCTCCAGATCTCATTCTCTCCCCCAACTTTTTTTTTCTGTCTCCCTGTTCCCCCTTCTTTCTGTCTCCCTGTCTGCCCTCTTTCTTTCTTTCTCCATGCCCTCCCCCAAGCCACTCGGTTTGCTGCCACCGCCATCGGGGAACAGCCCCCAAGCCACCGCCGCCCCAAACTTTCCCTGCAGAAGCGTCGCGCTGACTAGCATTCCGCTCCCTGACGTCAATTCTGACGTAGGAGAGGAAGTTCCGGGCCAACAAGGCATTTCTCCTCATTCCATCCAGCCTGAGCCCCATCTCTCCTTGATCCAGCATTTCCCTTCTGTGTCTGTCAGAATTACCGTTCCACCTATTTTCCAGCATCCCCCTTCTTTGTGTCCATCTCACTATATTCTTATCTTACCACTTTTTCAGAATCTTCATTTGTCTCTGTCCTTGTCTTTACCCCATGTTCACCATTTGCCCTTTCAATGTCTTTATCCCCCCCCACACACACACTTTTTCAGCATTACTTCTATGTCTCTATTTCACCTCCTCTTCATGTCCCCTCTGTATCTCTATCCTTATTCAGTAGGTCCTGCTTACCCTTTGTGTCACTATCTCCATTTTCAGCTTTCCCCCCTTTTCCTTTGTTACTGCACCCTGTAGCCAGAATCTTTCCATCCTCCCTCCACTCCAGCCTAGCCCAGTATGAAATATTTCCTTTTGTTTCCCTCCCCTCTCTCTTTCTCTCTCTCTCTTCCCCTCCCTCACCCACGAATCCTGCATCTGGCCTTCTACCTGCACCCGGCAACACCCCCTGCTCCGCGGCTCTCTTCAGCAACTCGTCAGCAGCGGTGATCAAGACAAGCTGCCGACATCGAGGCCTTCCCTCTACGAGTCCCGCTTTTGTGGAAAAAGGAAGTTGAAACAAGCGGGACTCACAGAGGGTAAGCCCCGACGTCAGAAGCTTGAGTCGATCGCTGCTGCTGAGTTGCCGAAGAGAGCCGTGGAGCAGGGGGTGTGGCCGGAAGCAGGTAGAAGGGAGAGGGCTGCTGGAAGAGGTAGAAGTTTCGGAGTATGACACCGACCCGGGCCAGGATGATTTCTTTTTCAGGCTGTTGTTGCTGCTGCCGCCACCACGCCCCCCCCCCTCCCCCCGAAATGACAAAAACAGCCTAATGCCCAGCGTCGGCGTCTTTGACGTCGGGGAGAGGAAGGCTGATAGGCCCGGTAGATCGGGACCGCAACACGAATCTATCACAGAGCCCGGGATGGGCTCTGCGATCGACTCACGTTGCCTTCCTGAGCTACCGGTCGATCGCGATCGACGCGTTGGGCACCCCTGGCGTAGTGGTTAGAGCTACAGCCTTAGCACTCTAAGGATGTGGGTTGAAACCCCGCTCTGCTCCCTATGACCCTGGGCAAATCACCTAATCCTCCAGTGCCCCAGGTACATTAGCTAGACTGCAGATCCTGCAATATGTGGCTTTAAAATGATCTTTAACATATAATGCTACTCCCCCTTCTTTTCTTCCTGTCTTTCCTGAACAGATTATAGTATGATAGAACTACATCCTAGTCATGATTCTCTGTGAGCCACATCTCCGTGATCTCCACTATTTCTGTCTCATCTTCTTCCATCACAGCTTCTAGATACTGCTTTCCAGATATTGCCCCCTTTCCCATCCATGTAAAGGTATTTATTAATTTACTTACCTGAGGGCTTTGATCACCCTGCCCCATCACTTCTAGTTTAAAGCCTTTTTCAGTAAATTAGCCAGCCTGCCGCCGAAGACACTTCTTCCCTTCTTTGATAGATATATACCAGCAGCCCTTGGAAAATCATCCCATGGTCCAAAACACTCTTGACACCATCCACGTAGCCACACATTCATCTCCAGGATGTGTGCTTCTCTGACCTAGCCCTTACCCTTGACAGGGAGGATGAACGAGAATACCACCTGCATAGCTGACTGCTTCACATTCTCTCCCAGAGCCAAAAAAGTCACTTTTGATACATTCGCAAGGGTATCTGGCAGTATCGTTAGTGCCAACGTGGATGAGGAGCATTGGATAATAGTCATCGGGCACTCTCTCTGAAACATCTTGGATTTTGGCACCAAGCAGACAGCATACCTCCTGGG
The DNA here is from genome assembly GCF_902459505.1 of Geotrypetes seraphini. Lineage (NCBI taxonomy): Eukaryota > Metazoa > Chordata > Amphibia > Gymnophiona > Dermophiidae > Geotrypetes > Geotrypetes seraphini. The sequence continues at coordinate 130,241,975 of NC_047089.1, forward strand.
ACAACATGTCTGGTCTGCAGACAGATGCTTCTGTGCACCTCAGAAGGTAATCGCCAACCACCAATACCTTTTGCCTCTTAGTGGTCATAGATCCAGCCATTTTGGGGATTTCAAGCTTTGGTCCTTCATCTCCCTGGGATGCTCTCATCTCCTCCACTTCCAGGGCAGCATACCAGTTCTTCATGAAGAAGGACATGGTACTACCCGAAAGGATCCAGAGAAGAGCGACTAAGATGGTTAAGGGGTTGGAGGAGCTGCCATACAGCGAAAAATTAGAAAAACTGGGCCTCTACTCCCTCGAACAGAGGAGATTGAGAGGGGACATGATCGAAACATTCAAGGTACTGAAGGGGATAGACTTAGTAGATAAGGACAGGTTGTTAACCCTCTCCAAAGTAGGGAGAACGAGAGGGCACTCTCTAAAGTTGAAAGGAGATAGATTCCGTACAAACGTAAGGAAGTTCTTCTTCACCCAGAGAGTGGTAGAAAACTGGAACACTCTTTCGGAGTCTATCATAGGATTAAACACCCTCCAGGGATTCAAGACAAAGCTAGACAAGTTCCTGCTGAACAAGGATGTACGCTGATAGGGCTGATCTCAGTCAGGGTGCTGGTCTTTGACCAGAGGGCCACCGCATGAGCGGACTGATGGGCATGATAGACCACTGGTCTGACCCAGCAGTGGCAATTCTTATGTTCTTATGTTCAGTTCAAGGGTGGGTGGAGTCACAGTACCAATCTTGCAGGGTTCCGTAATCCGAGTCTAGATTTCTTCCCTCAGTACAGCCTCTTCCATACTGCTGGAAATCTTTGACGCCTCATGAACCATCTTAGATTCAAAGCTGTCATTTCAGGAACACATTTCACACCCTATCCAGTCAAGTTTATTTTCCCTATGTCAGCTTCACTGCCTTTGACCTATTATTAATTTTGACACTTTTCATGCATTTATTCATGCTTTAATTATAGCTAAACTTGACTATTGTAACTCCATCTATGCTGGTATTACCCGCTACTCAACTCAAATGTTTACAGACTCTCCAGAATCTGGCAGTTTGTTTACTGTCATGCCTGTTGTTTTGATCATCTGACTACTTTTTCTACATTGGTTGCTCATCAATTGGTACATCTTTTTTCAAAATTCTCTGCCTCACACATAAGTTTCAAGTTTCAAGTTTATTTATTATTTGATTAATCACCTATTTCAAATACTAAGCGATGTACACATGGTAAAATAAATTTCTAAAATATACATAAAATAGACCATACATTAACAAGGGGATAAATCACATAAACAAACTAATTAAAACAGAACAAGCATACAATAAGACAGGTGGGGTAGAAATACAATCTTAGATAGGAAAGAATCAACAATTAAAGGTAAAAAAATAGGAATAGGAGGACAAATAAATAATTAAAAATGAGAATAGACAAAAGAGCAATTAACGAAAGAGCAAATTAACATTTCAATTAGGTATTGAACGCATCTTTAAAAAGAAAGCTCTTAAGTTGGCTCTTAAATTTTTCCAGATTCTTCTCTCTTAAATATAGCGGGAGTGAATTCCATGTCTGAGGCGCCATAACAGTAAAAATAAATTGTCTTGGAGTGTTAATAATTTTGAGAGTAGGAATGACCAACAAACGCTGGTCATTTGATCTTAAAAATTTGGGAGAATTATATGGTATCAATGCTTTATAAATAAAAGCAGGGGTTTTATATAATAACGATTTAAATGTAAGTAAAGATAATTTATATAGAATACGATGTGATACTGGAAGCCAATGTGCATTTTGAAGTAATGGAGTTACATGGTCGAACTTCTTAGCTCCCATAATTAATTTGATAGAGGCATTCTGAATTATCTGCAATCTTCTAATTTCTTTTTGAGCCATTCCCTTGAATAATGAATTGCAGTAATCAATTTTTGAAATAATCATTGAATGAATTAATATATTCAATGATTTAGGACATAGAAATTTTGAAATAGCCCGTATTTGGCGTAGTCTGTAAAAAGTAGCTTTAACCACATAACTAACGTGGTCATGGTAGGTTAGGTTTTCATCTAAAATCACACCTAAGATTCGAATCTTATTTATCTGTTTAAGAGTAACCCCTTGGATGGAAATAGGAACAGCGAGTTTATGATTGTCTTTCCAAGGGAAGAGCAAGGTATTAGTTTTATTGATATTTAAGGATAATCTATTGTTATCAAGCCATAAATGAATCTGGTTTAATTTCTCATTGATAGCTGAAATTTCAGACGAACTATTAGGGTCAAGAGGATGTAAAAGTTGTATATCATCTGCATAGGCAAATACGGTGAAGCCAATGGATTGGCAAAGAGTCATAAGAGGAGCAAGAAATATATTAAACAGAAGTGGGGACAGGATAGAACCTTGTGGAATACCGTATGTGGTTGAGAAACTAGTAGAAATAGAATCATTAAAGGAAACTATAGAAGAGCGGTTGTCCAAATATGATCTAAACCAAAGTAGGACTTGCTCAGTAATGCCTATGGATTGTAGTCTATTCAATAAGAGATTGTGATCAATCGTATCAAAAGCTGCCGAGAGGTCAATCGAAATCAAAAGAACAGAAGAATGATGATCCAAATGATAGAGTATAGATGATGTCATGCCTATCAAAGAATGTTCAGTAGAGTGATGTTGCCGGAAACCAGTTTGATTTGGGTGTAGAATATTTGTTTGTTCTATAAAGTTTGATATTTGGTTGAATACTATTTTCTCTGTTATTTTTGCCAAAAATGGGATATTTGAAATTGGCCTATAATTTGATTTCTCTTCAATACTTATTTTGTGGTCTTTGACAATAGGGTAAATAATGGAGGTTTTCCAATCCCTAGGCATAATGCTGTGCTGTAAGCTTTCATTAATTAGAGAAAGAATTGAGGGTCCAAAAATATCAAAATACCGTTTAAGAATAAAAGGGGGGATTGACTCAGTTTGCATACCCTTTGTGTTAATTGTTTTGATCAGAGATTCAAGTTCTTCAATGGAAGGAAGATGAAATTACGCGCATTTTGCAGATAGTAAAGACGAAGATTTTACGGCATCTTGTTCAATCATTATCACTCCATTTTTACTAAACTTTTCCCTAATGTTTTTAACTTTATCCATAAAATAAGTTGCAAGCCCTTGTGCTGTTGGTAGATGGCTGGAAGATTGATCTAGTTTTTTGGAAGAGGGAGTCACTGATTTTAGAATTTTGTATAGAGAAGAAACGTTTTTGGCTTTTAAGATTTGGTCAGAATAATATTTCTTTTTGGCTTGATTTATTTTTTCCTTGTAAATATTAGAGTGTGCTTTAAATTTTCCTAAATTAGATTGATTTTTGTCTTTCCTCCAACGACGCTCAAGAGACCTCAGTTGTTTTTTAATTAACGCAAGTTCTGCTGAAAACCAAGGATTAGAACAATTTCGGGCCGAGATACATTTAATTTGTATTGGAGCTACTTTGTCTAGTAGAAGTTTAATGGAGTCATTCCATAAAGATAGAAGGTCATTTAAAGAGTTAGATTTAAAATTCAAAAAATTAAATTGAAAATTTGCAGCAATTTGATTAGCTGATAGCTTGTTAAAGTCTCTAAATTTAATTGTTTTACTAACTGCCATAGTTTTAATAGTAGAAGATAGATAGGTTATTGGAATTAGGTGGTGATCTGACCAAGGTACTGGTAGAGAAGATCCTATTGTGTAATTATCAATTGAAGCAGATGATGTTATGGCCATATCGATAGTATGACCTGCTTGATGTGTAGCTTGAGATATGAGTGTACAAAAATCCATTTGATTAAGAAGGGTAGAAATATCTTTGGTATAAGTATTGTTCAAATCATCAAAAGACACTCCATACTAGCCACTAGTGCTAATTGATTTGGTTTCTTTAAAAAATTGGGCTCGCCAATTCAGTGACCAACCCTCCTCCCCGTACCTTCGGGCCTCCTAAAGCAGGAGCGGTAGCGCTCTGGCAGCGAACAGCCTGTCCTAAGCGCTGCCTCCTGCTGGCCGTCAACTGCCACTGCTGCTCCTGCTTTTGGGGGGGGAGTTAGTCAGGAAGTACTGCATAGGCGCCAGCGTTAGGTACCCTCGGCTCCATGGATTTAGGGGGCCCCCCTGAAGGCGGACATGTTTCCCCCTTCTCTCTAGTGTCATCCGGCTTTCCCCGCTGGCCTCCCAGTCTCACCTCCAAAATTAATTACGGTTTGCAGAGGATCACCGGTGCTTTAGCGATCAAAGCAGGCTGCCATCGGCCTCCGCAGCACATTCCCTCTGCCGTGGTCCCGCCCCTCCTCTGATGTCACGGCAGAGGGAACGTACTGCGGAGGCCGATAGCAGCCTGCTAAGATCGCTACTGCACTGGCGATCCTGTGCAGGCCATAATTAGTTTTGAAGTGGAGACCGGGAGGCCAGGAATGTGACATCAGAGAAGGGGGTCACATTCCCTCTGACGCGACTCGAGCGTCAGTTTAGGGTGGAACTGCGGCACAGGGAACATGCTGCAAAGACCGACGGCAGCCTGCTAGGATCGCTACTGCAGTGGTGAGTTAGTTTTGAAGGTGAAACTGGGAGGCCAGGGGGGAAATCGGGCGACGCTAGAGAGAAGGGGAAACATGCCCGCCTTTGGGAGGCCCCCTGGTGTAGAAGAACATGGAGGGAGAGAGGGAAGGAAGGGGGGGTCCAAAGAGATGGGCATATGCCGGACTGAGGGTGGGGTGAGAGGGGAAGAAATAATGGGTCTAAAAACAGAGGAGAGGGCGAGAGATGGTAGACAATGGGATGAAGGGAAAGAAGGAACAGAAAGGGAGTAAAGTTGGACCCAAGGAATGGTGTGAAGGGGGGATAGAGATGCTGGATAGGAGGGTAGTTGGGAAGAGAAAGGGAGAAATGGTGGACCCTGGGGTGGTGGAGAAGGAGGGAGAGATGCTGGATAAAAGGGTAGTTAAGAAAAGGAGAGATGGTGGATCTGGGGATGGTGGGATCCATCGCTGCAGCTGTTCTTTCATTCTTGAGGCCACAGGCAGCCTTCCACAGCTGGAAGCTTTCTTCTACTGTTTCCTGGTCCCGCTTAGGAGCGAAGCAGTAGCAGAGGGAAAGCTTTATTCCCATGGAGGAGAGGAACGCAGGGGGGGTGTCTTTGGAGGATCACGGGGTGGGGGGACGGTCATTAGAGAAATGCTGAACTGCAGGGATGGAGACGAAAAAAAGGAAAGATGCCAGACCTCCTGGGGAGGAAAGGGAAATGGAAGGGGAGAACAGAGATGAAAGATGGATGGTTAACATGGAGAAAAAAAAAAATGACAAATGAGCAGGAGACCCTTGTAAGCGAGTTATCAGAAGACCAACAGAAACCAGAGCCTGGAACCAACCTGGTTTGAATAATGACCAGACATCACAAGGTGGAAAAAATAATTTTATTTTCTGTTTCGTGATTACAATATGTCAGATTTGAAATGTGTATCCTGCCAGAGCTGCTGATAGGCCGCGAATGTGAGCTAGGACTTAACAGAGAGAGGAAAAGTCTTTTTTGTTTATTTTATTTACACCACAGCACAAGTGTGGGTAGGAGAGGGCAAAAGGGGTGGGTTAAGAGGCTATAAAATAAACCCACCAGGATATTTGAAAAAAAAAAAAACCCCAAAAAAACCCCACCCAATTGGGCAGGAAAATCAAATCGATTTAATAGGCTGAATCTAATTGAATTGAAATTTTTTTTCCTGAATTGGGCAGCACTACTACCAAAACCCCTCTTTTGTCATCCCTGGTTATTCCTTACACTCTCACATGAGACCTTTGTTCCCATGATGCAAATCTTTTGGTTCTTCCCAACCTGAAATAGGATCATTACAACTCCACTAAACTTCAGCTTTCTTTTTCATTGTATCAAAGTTGTGGAATAACCTTCCTCCGTACCGTCACCTTGAACCAACACTTTCCAGGTTCAAAAGTTCTGCTGAAATCTTACTGTTTTTTTGTGAAGCATTGAATTTTTTGAAGCCACTTTATCAATTTTCCAGGGTATATTAATCCCATGGGGGTTCAAGAGACACACACTGATTTTATCATTGTCTTCTATGAGTGTTGACCTTTCCTATCATTGATCCGTTCATTGTAAAATACAGTATATAAAGTGTAAATAAACCATAGATATAATTTGGAAATAGACCAGTAGTTAGCTGAGATTGGGGCATCATAATGTATGGGGTTTCTTTAAGAACAGGATATATTATTGCTACTTTAAGGGAATTAGGACCTACACCTGTGCACAAATACATTAGTGGCAAGAGACCCAGGTTAGGTTGTATTTTCCAAAGAGATGGATCACTGAAAGATGGTTTATTAAAATTAGTCCAAGAGCAACTGGGGGAAGGTGCTGGTAGTGAGGAGCTAAAAATCCTCCGGAATTGTAGGTTAGTAAAGAATTTGGAAATTGAATTGGCTGGGTGAGTTTTGAAAAAAACAAAAAAAGTGTTTTATTAGAATTAGCTGCTTTCTTAATAATATTTGGAATAGTAGCCTTTTTGCTTTTTTCAGTTGAATAAGAAAACTGCTGAGCTTTACAAGAAGAGAGATGTTAGGTTTTTTTTATATTTATACCACACGCATTCATGTCAAACTTCTTTCAATAACCAAAGACCATGGTGAATACCATGGTTTATTCTTCATGTCTGATGGCAAAGCAAAAGTCAAAGGTGCTCTTTCATCAAGCTTATTTGTTAATACAGCAGTCCAAAGATTTAACTGATTTTCAAGTGATAAAGTAGTAAAATCTTCCAGGAAACAGATTGAAAAAAAGGTTTACGCTGGACAAGGTCTAAAGTGTTGAATTTCCTGATCCACCTTCCAGCAGAAACAGGAGCAGTGAAAGATAACTCTGTCAACAGTGTAAATAATACAAGATGGTGATGAGAGTCAGATAAAATTTGGAACAAACAGGTAACTTAGAAGGATTTGAAATGATTATATCCAAGCTATGACCTGCTATTTGAGTTGGCTGTCGTACAAATTGAACTAAATCAAGAATGTCTAAAAAAGCTAACAAACCAATTTCATATATTGTGCAATATCTACAATTTCCAAATAAGCATTTTCAACTGTTTTTAGCAGATTTTCAAGGATTTTCAGAGTAATGCAGTATTCTTCAATCAAACTTTGTGAAGATCTGCTAGATCGTTATTAATTCTTCTGCTTATGAATTTTTATGTTTAAGTTTTATACTTTTATTACTCTTTTGTTTGTTTTTAATAAATACTTATGTCTAAAAATATTTTTAGCTGAATCAATTATCTTTAAATCTTTCACTTCAGCTTTAGATTAGTCGGCTGGGGACCTTTGCCGACATGTTTCGCCGTACCGGCTTTATCAAGGCAGCCCCCGTTATCGACTTTCACCTGCGGGTCTTGCCCCATTAACAGGCATGATGCTTGTGGGTTAGAAACAATATCCATATGTGTATTAAAACTCCCCAAAAGAATTAGATGAGGAACTTTGTGTCCTAGTGGTTAAAGTAGCTACCTTAGCACCCTGAGGTTATGAGTTTGATTCCCAGTGCAGCTGCTTGTTACTCTGGATAAGTCACTTAATACTTTATTGCCCCAGGTTCAAAATAAGTACCTGTCTAAAATATGTAAAAATATAAACTGCTTTGATCGTAACCATAGAGAAAAGTGGTATATCAAGTCCCATCCCCTTTACCTTATAGAAGCTTCAGCTATAGTTTGAAATACCGCGTCTTAGTCTGTAGCATTCAACAAAGTAGGGCAATAAAAGAGAAGGATATGTTTTTATAATACTGTGTAGATTGCTATTTGTTAATCCTTACACAGATTTCTTTTGCTGTTTCAGGCAATTTGTGGAAGCTTGTGGTCAAGCTTTGGGTGTCAATGAGAGGCTTATCAAAGAAGATCAATTAGAATATCAAGAAGAAATGAAAACTAATTACAGAGAAATGATCAAAGAGCTTTCAGATATAATGCATGAACAGGTATGAACTGATACCCATAATTATTCCATACAGACCCAGATGCATCATAGTTCAGCACCAATGTAAAATGAATTCTTCCTTGTAGGTAGAATCCACTTACTTTAACAGTGTATCTCCCAGGTCTCTGATTTGGTTTTCCATGTGATTTTTCTTTTTTTATGAAGTTGTCTTATATAATGTTGAATGCAGTTTCTTACTTGATTTGCACAAGGACTGTCCTAATATCCTGTCTGTTAGACTTGCTCTGAGCCACAACTGTGCACGAGTAACCTTGTGATATGTCACAATATACACAAACATGTTTCAACACACTTGCTACTTTCTTTCATACTCAGGAAGATAAATTGAGCACCCCTCGTACATAGTTATTGCATTCTTTCCTACATACACACCTCAACACCCCATTGCGATGCAGCCTCCTGTCCTGCATTTACTTGTCTTTCACTGTCCTATCTCCCCATTCATCCACACTCTCTCCTTTCCATTCTCTTATCTGCTTCCTGTTACAATTGTTTGGCATTGAGTGACCCCAGCCATTCTGAAAAGAGGGGCTAGTATGCCATAACATTTAATATAGAAAAATCATGGTGAAGCATAACAGAAATTAAATAAAAAAACAAGCTGTTCTATTTTAAATTCATAACAACCAAATAAGTCCATAGATTGATAATATCAAATGGTTTTTCAAACATCACATCACATTAGTACAAACTAAAAACGCCTGTTCCAGATTTGCCAAGGATGAATCATTCCAAAGAGAGACTAAAGGCCAAGAAGATAGGAAGAAATGCAAAAGTGGCATTTTGAGACTCAAAGGTGAAGGGGAGGAATATGTAGAAGCTGATAAAGAATAGGCCGAATTGCTTAACAAATATTTCTGTTCTGTGTTCACGGCTGAAACGCTGAGAGCGGGACTGCAGAAGACAAATGTGAATAGGGATGGAAGAGTAATAGACCCTGATCGATTATAAGAGGGTTGTATTCGTGAGGAGCTAGCTAAAATAAAAGTAGACAAAGCAATGGGGCTGGATGGTGTACATCCGTGGGTGCTGATGGAACTTAGGGAAGTTTTGGTAGCTTCGCTGACTGACCTTTTCAACGAGTCTCTAGAGTTGGGATTGGTACTGGAGGACTGGAGAAGGGCAAATGTGGTCCCTCTCCACAAAAGTGAAAGTAAGGAAGAAGTTGGGAATTATAGGCCGGTAAGTCTGACTTCTGTGGTAAGCAAATTAATGGAAATGCTTTTAAAACAGAGAATGGTTAAGTTTCTGGAATCCTGTGGATTACAGGACCAGAGACAACATGTATTCACTAGAGGTAGGTCTTGTCAGATAAATCTGATTAATTTCTTTGACTGGGTGACCAGAGAACTGGATAGAGGTTGTATGCTAGAGGTGGCGTATTTAGATTTTAGCAAATCCTTTGAAAGTGTTCCACATAGATATCTAATAAATAAACTGAGTACCCTCGGGATGGGTCCCAAAGTGACGGGTGGGTTAAGAACTGGTTGAATGGAAGGTGACAGAGGGTAGTGTTCAAGGAGATCACTCTGAGGAAAGGAATGTTACCAGTGGTGTGCCTCAAGGTTCTGTTCTTGGGCCTGCTCTTTTTAACATTTTTATAAACGATATTGATGAAGGGTTTTTGGGTAAAATTTGCCTCTTTGCAGATGATACCAAAATCTTCAATAGTGTAGACATGCTGGATGGTATGAATAACATGAAGAAAGACCTGGCAAAGCTTGAAGGATAGTCTGAAATTTGGTAGCTAAAATTTAATGCTAAGAAATGCAAGGTCATGCATTTGGGCTTCAAAAACCCAAGGTAACGGTACAGTTTAGGGGGTGAAGAACTTATGTGCACGACAAAAGAGCAGGATTTGGATGTGATTGTATGTGATAATCTTAAGGTGGCCAAACAGGTTGAAAAGGTGATGACAAAAGCTAGAAGGATGCTGGGTTGCATAGGAGAGGTATGGGCAGTAGGAAAAGGGAGGTATTGATGCCCAATACTGGGCCTTTTCTCCCTCGAACATAGGAGATTGAGAGGGGAGATGATTGAAACATTCAAGGTACTGAAGGGAATAGACTTAATAGATAAGGACAGATTGTTCACACTCTCTAAAATTGAAAGGGGATAGATTCCATACGAACGAAAGGAAGTTCTTCACCCAGAGAGTGGTAGAAAACTGGAACGCTCTTCCAGAGTCTGTCATAGGGGAAAACACCATCCAGGGATTCAAGACAAAGTTAGACAAGTTCCTGCTGAACCAGAATGTATGCAGGTAGGGCTAGTCTCAGGGTGCTGGTCTTTGACCAAAGGGCCGCCGCTTGAGCGGACTGCTGGGCATGATGGACCACTGGTCTGACCCAGCAGCAGCAATTCTTATGTTCTTATGACGCTGGTGAGACCTCATTTAGAATATTGTGTACAATTCTGGAGGCCGCACCTTCAAAAAGATATAAAAAGGATGGAGTCGGTCCAGAGGAAGGCTACTAAAATAGTATGTGGTCTTCATCATAAGGCGTATGGGGACAGATTTAAAGATCTGAATCTGTATACTATGGAGGAAAGGCGAGAGAGGGGAGATATGACATTTAAATACCTACATCATATAACTGCGCATCAGTCTATCTCTTTCATTTGAAAGGAAACTCTGCAATGAGAGGGCATAGGATGAAGTTAAGAGGTGAAAGGCTCCATAGTAATCTAAGGAAATACTTTTTTTTACAGAAAGGGTGGTAGATGCATGGAACAGTCTCCCAGAAGAGGTAGTGGCAATGGAGACTGTATCTGAATTCAAGAGGGCCTAGGATAGGCACGTGGGATCTCTCAGAGAGAGAAAAAGATAATGGTTACTGCAGATGGGCAGACTAGATGGGCCATTTGGCCTTTATCTGCCATCATGTTTCTAAGATTAAGACACTGCATCCAGGGTATTAATTTAGAATTTTTTTTTTAGAAAGATTTGTGTATTACTTTGAAAATAAAGGAAGAAACACAAAATATTTACCCTTCTTTATTGCCTCTTAAAAGATACAGATAGAATGAAGGCAATAAGGGGACCATTTTCAAAGGAATTTAGTTAAGAGACTAAGCAGATATATAGGTAGTTCAGCTCGGTTTGATATACCACAAATATTAACAAGTACATTTATGCAGTTCACAAAATATTGTCAAATAATTTTTATTGAGCTCAACACTAAAGAAATACAGAAATCACAACCTGATAAAGAGAAGCTCAAGTTTCAACAAACACAAAATGACCCCACCTAATCCTATCTCCCAACACCCCCATCCCCCCCAGTCCTCTCTCAAGCCAATAACAGTAATTGAAAAATTAAGTTAAATTAAACACAAAAACTCAAGGGAAACCAAAGAAATGTAGGTCAACAGATCAAGAGGCGACTCTGAGCCAGGGGAGTCATGGTATTCCAGAAGGGCTCCCATATTCGCTGAAAAGAGCACCCAGGTAAGGAAGCAAAATCCAGAATGCCTCTTCTCTCCCACATCAGAAGTGTAATCAGGTGGCACCTCCAAAGGGAAAAATCAGGAGCTTCCACCCCCAACCATTTGAGCAGAATGCATTTCAGAGCGACCAAGACTGTCCACCTCAGAAAAGTAGCAGCTCCCCTTTGACAAGGATAATAATGAGGAGAAACTCCAAATAGAAACAAAGGGGAACATTGTATAGTAATATTCCAAATGCGCTCCACAAGGATAAATATTTTGTCCCAAAAGGCTCTGATAATGGGACATGTCCAAACCATATGGCCCAAACCGGCCTCTGGAGCAGTACAGCGAAGACATTCAGCAGCTGTTTGAAACCCAGAGAGATAAGCCCTCTTAGGAGAGATATACAATATTAACCTTTTCCTATCGTAATAAATTTTACGTTACGCTGGTTCGAATCGTAATTATTTTAGCAAAGTTTTGTATTATTCACCGTTATCATTTATGGCTATTGTAAACACTGGCCCAATAGATGGGACAAATGATAGGTAGAAGGTGTACTGTATGTCCCATGCCATGGGACATACGATGGCAACGACATTTTTTTGGAATGTCCCATCATCCGGGACACACGATAGGAAAAGGTTAAAACCAATTTATATTGTTTCCTGAAAGAGGTATATTTGCGTAAGGTAGGTAATTTTTTAACAGCTTGCAAGAAGATCACATCATCCGGCAATTCTAGGTTTAAATCACAAGACTAGGCATCTCGCAATCTAGAATGGTCAAGCATGGGGGACTCATCCTTAAGATGTCTATGATGAAATTTAAGAGGAACCGGTTGCTGTGAACCAATGGTATGCAGTTCATAAAATATAAAAATTGGAAAAGGATTGGTCATGAACACTGAGGTCACAACAGTGGACAATATAGTACTCAAAGGAACAAGACGAAAAGGGGCAGGAAAGGTTACAATATGAAGAAGGCTATAAAAGGAAGGAAAATAGCCAAATGGAAGTTGGGGAAAATAGCTCTGATTAGAAGAGATTATGCCTCCAGGAGGGTTAACTAAAGATAGTCTTTAAAAAAACAGTGAGAAATAGTGTGTTTTAGCTAAGATTTAAATTTTGCATAGGAGGTTTCAATCCTAAGGTAGAGGGGGTGGGAGTTCCACAGTTTAGGGGCCACAACCAAGAAACTGGAATGCCTATGAAGATCTAAGAAAAGTTGCTTAAAGGAAGGAACTGACAAGGCTTTTTTCTGAGATGAACAAAGTACCCTCTGTGGGTTATAAAGAACCATGAGGCTAGCCAGGAATAAGGGAAGATCAGAAGATTGTATCTGAAAAGAAAGAATATTATACTTAAAATGAATTTTGTAAGCTATCAAGAGGATGTGCTCTGATTTAAGGAGAGGGTAATATGATCAAATTTTGAGCAATGATACAATAGACAGACTGCACAAGCTGGAGTCTATGAAGCTCATAACATGGAAGACCAATGAGAAGTGAATTGTAGAGTCTAGTTTGGAAAAGACTAAGGGAATGTAAGAGGATACGAAGGGCATCCCTATGAAGCAGTGCACAGATGGCATATATATGGTGAAGAGCAAGGAACAAGGAGGAAACAACCTTAGAAATATGTGAATGAAAGGTAAAGTATTATTCAAGGTAACACTAAAGATTTATCAAGACAGAATAGGAAATAGTGGTACCCTTTATAGTAAAGCATGGTGGATTAGGAGAAGGGGTCTTCGTTTTTCAGTGCAAGACCCACAAGCCAGTGGTGGCCCCAGGAGAGCTCTAGGGCAGCCCCTGTTTACCCCTTTACCCCACCCCTGATCCCCCATCTGCCTCTAAAGACATGAGTAATGTCCAATTGCTTCTGCCTTCAAAGGTGGATGGGGAGTTGGGAAATCAAGTTGTGAGGCTATTCAGTGAGGGAGCTGGGGAGGAGGAGAGAAATGCTGGACCTGGCTGGGGGAAGAGTACAGTGAGATAGACTGGTGATATAAGCCTAGTTAAGGAGGGGTGTTTGAGAAAGTCACACACTGGTCAATGTCTTAGATATTTGTCAGCTCTCCTTCAGCCCTTATGGATCTACTTTTTGGATCTAACTTAAAAATTAGCAAAGACCACTTTTATAGCAAGGTATCTAAGTTTATAGGGCAGGAATGCATTTATTATTTTGTTTATTTTATATAGACACATAGGCACCTTATAAAATACTAACAAAGATCCTGCAGAAAGTATACTTACTGTGCACTTAAGGCTAGATGCACTAAAGTCAGTTGGTAATACCGACTGGATCGCTGTTGGCCAATTCTCTGGCCCATGTGCAGATCGCTTCCTGAAGGATTATCTTTCACCAAGTTTATTAGGCAGATGGGGAAAGCTTTGCCTGTTAAATTAGAAGCAGACACCAAACCGAGAGCAGAGCTCCTTGAAGCGTTGGATTTTGATGAGCTTCCTAAAGAGCTCAAGATACCTCTTTATACTTTACCTAAGGAAGCTATGTTTAAGAACTGGGAAACTTCTCTCACACGTTCCATGGCTCCTAGGAAAATTGACTCTCTTTACAGAATACAGTTGTGCCCGGGGTTTGATAAGCCACAGCTGCAGCACCAGTCTTTGCTGGTTGAATCTACTCCTAAATCAAACAAAGAAAGGAAGAAGACTTGCCTCAGTAATTGTCAGATAAACAAAAGAAGGCAAGCGAGATGTCAAAAAACAACCAGTCAGAACATTTATTAACATAAAGAAGGCCCAGTATATTTACTTGGCTGGACAACAAAGCTAAGGTCCCAACTAGGATCCCAGTTTCAGCCGTCTGGAATGCTGCCTTCAGGGGACAAAGAAGTAAATTAAAATGAAAATACAAATAATACATCAATATAAACACTGACCATAAAAAATATATATAAAAGGGCCAAAAATAAGTGCATAAACATACAAATAAATAGATATAAATGTATATATAAGAAAAGATTTATTTATTTATGTTTATTTTAAAGTATTTATAGCCCGCCTATCCACAAAGCTAAGCAGGGAACAAAGCCACATACAAAATAACAATAAATACAGTTAAAGCACAACAAAACAAGAATAAAATATTACAAAAAATTCTAAAAAAACTTCCCAAGCCTCTGAAAAACTAAAAAAAAATCTTTTAAAAACTTCCCACACCCCTGAATAAACCAAAATGAGAGGCCTGAACCTAAACAGAACAAAAACAAAAAAAACAAAGAACCCTCGCTCAAGTTGTCACAGAACTTGCACCAAAAGAATGCTTAAACACCGTTTTCAGGCCTTTCCTGAATTGTCAGAATGTAGGAGCTTGACATAAAGCCAATGGTAAGGCATTCCAAGACACCAAGCCCTGCACAGAAAACATTGACTTACAATTCCCTAAAAGCTTAACAACCTGCAATGACAGAACTTCCAAACAAGAACTGGAGCATGGAACACTCATTCAGCGGACAATTGTGCTATAACACCTTAAACATCAAACACAAAATCTTAAATTCAAACCTCATGCTTATTGGCAGCCAGTGAAGGTCTCAAAATATTGGTGTGATGTGATTGAATTTTGAGTCATGAGCAATCAGACATGTAGCAGCATCCTGCGCCAATTGCATTGCCCGCAACACACATTTAGGCAATCCTAAATAAAATAGAGATGCAATAACCAAGCATCATAATGACTGTTCTAAATTATCATTCGAGAGATAGTCACGCAATCGTAACTTAAAGAACACACAGGATATCACAGCCTTAATCTGGGGCTTAAATGACAACAAAGAATCAAACAACACCCCCAGATACCTGCATTGCTGATGTAATGGAACAACCACACCCGCAAGCATGATATCAGAAGGACAACTCAACAAGTACTTTCCACAGCTAATGTGCAATACTTCAGTTTTAGCAACATTCAGTTTTAATTGATTTTAAAACATCCAATCCTGAACAACGCAAAAGCAATCATTTAGGCATGACAGAGATTCATCTTGTGATTTCTCCACCAGGATGAGAAATTGGATATTGTCAGCATAAAGGAAGCAAATAGATATTTAACAAAACTGCTGACAATGCAGATCCTTGTGGCTCCCCACTGGGCGAAAAGGCCCAATCTGATTTCTTCTTTTCCACTTCACAAAATTATCTATTCCCCAAAAATGAACTAAACCAGTCCGGCACTGTGCCTGAAATGCCCATAGCTCATAACTTCGCTAAAATAATTTTATGACTAATGGTGTCAAAAGTCGCGGACACATTCAAAAATACCATAAAGTATGATACACTATGGGCCAGCCCCTTATGTACAGTATCAAGCACAGAAAGAACAAGGAGCTTAGTAGAATGTTTTGGTCTGAACCCAAACTGAAAGTCATCTAAAATGACATTTCTATCCACAAAAGCCTGCAACTGCTGTAACACAACCTTTTCCAGAACTTTTGCCAAAAACCCTAATGACAAAATCTGGCGAAAATGTTCCAATGCAGTCCCAGACATACAATTTTTCAACAAAGGGCGAACAATGGCCTTCTTCAAATGAGAAGGAACACACCCTTCTACTAACGATTTTGACACCATCTGCAAGATTGACGGAGAGATTGCACCCAAAATAGATGTAAAGACCCCAAGAGGACACGGATCAAGAGAACAGGCGGCCTTACTCAAGCCCTGAATAATCATTTTTATATCAAATTCAGGCACAACATCAAATTCCATCCACATATCTGTACACTGTACGTCAACCACGGGTAACGAGTTTCCCGAAAACAGTGCTGTGACTTGCCAGACTTTATTTGTGAAAAGTGCAAAAAAACTTGACTATCGAAGAGAGATTCGTCATTATTAGGGAGGGCCCACCGTTAGTCTTCAAACTACATTAAACAACTCCTTAGATGAATTCCTTACCCCACAGATTTTACTATTAAAGAAAGTTTTCTTAGCATCCAGAGTCAATTAAATTCTAAAATTAAGGCCATGTTTAAAAACAATTAAAATATATAAATTGTATGACTAATAAGCAAAAGTGCAAAAAGAGCATGAGACTGCACAAAGTATAATAAAGTAAAACTGAAAAGATCATAAAATGCAACATGTATATAAACACTTGAACTGGTGAAACAGTGTTTATGGACTGAAATAAGTACATGATTTATAATATTATTAAAAGTAAATAATGCAAACAAATATTAAAATACAAATGATGAAAAGGATATAGAAGAAATTGAAAAACAATAGATATAAGTACAAACTTTAAATGTAAGCATGATATACCAGCATAAGGAAGAACATGAGACTACCCATATTTTAAGATGCTCATTAAAAAGCAACCATTAAGGAAACAAATGCATAGGTGCCGTGGTACAAATAAGAGCAGAAAGGAAAATAGAGCCATGCAACACTGTAAAACTATGTCATCAGAACCTGTGCAAAGAATCTCATGTCTTGTGAGGAAGGTCTCTGAGAAGATATATAAACTATGTGAATCCTGCAAGCCCAGAAAAATGAAAATAAAAATGCAACAGCAAAAACTCTAAATAACAAAGTAATCTATAAACTAAAGAATTGGCCTGGTCACTGGATATTATCGGACTTAAATTATAAAAGACAGACACCAAACTACATAGAACACATAAGAAGTCGAACTGATACGTACCAAATACTGGCTTTACAAAAGTTTGGATGCGGTATAAAAGCTGTTGGTTAAAAAACAAAAACTGAAAGAAAAAGGGTAAAAAACCATAAAATAAATGAAAATCTTAAAATTTGGGGCCAGAAAAAAGAATAAGAATATGATTACCGAACAAGTGCTGTATAGAACTTTTAAGAAAAACCATGCATTATTACATGCATGGGCTGCATTCAATTGAGAAGAATGCCGGTGGTTAAAAATGACAGAGAATAAATGCATGTTCTATTAGAGCAGGGGTGCCCAACACGTCGATCGCGATCGACCAGTAGCTCAGGAAGGCAATGCGAGTCGATCGCGGAGCCCATCCCGGGCTCCGTGATAGACTCGTGTTGCTAACCTGATCTACCGGGCCGATCAGCCTTCCTCTGTGTTCTCTCTAGGGCCTTTTAGCTGGGCGGTCCGCCCAGCTGTCATCTGCTGCTGCAGCCGCTGCTGAACATTTAGTAAAAAAAACAAAAAAAAATGGCTTGGAGATTTCAGCCCGTAACTAACTTATGCTCCGTGGCTCTAACGTGTGCATGCCGGCTTCCCTTCTCTTCCCTCCGAAACCGGAAGTTATGTCCGGGGGGGGGAGAAGGGAAGCCGGCACGCACATGTTGAGAGCCCTGAAGCAAGCGTTCGCTATGGGCTAAGGCGGGAGACAGGTTAGTGAAGCATTTCCTCTTCTTGCTGCCGGGTCCTGCCTACTTTCTGTTTCCGCGAAGGCAGGACCCGGCAGCATTTCCCCCAACAGCTCGATCGCGATGCTGGTCGGCCGAAGCAGGGAGAGGTTGGGGCGGCGTCGGCTTTCGGGCCTGTTATTGGTGGCGGTTTGGGTCCTGGTCCCCGATGGCAGTGGCTTGGGGGAGGGCAGGGAGAAAGAAAGAAAAAGGGCAGGCAGGGAGACAGAAGGAAAGAAGAGAAACAGAAAAAAAGAAAGGGAGGCAGAGAGAAAGAAAGGGCAGGGAGAGAGGAAGGAAAAGTTGGGGGAGGGAACGAGATCTGGAGGAGAGGAAGCATACAGGCTAAAAGAAGGGAAGAAAGATTGTATGCACAGTCAGAAGAAGAAAGTGCAACAACCAGAGACTCATGAAATCACCAGCCAAGGTAGGAAAAATGATTTTATTTTAAATTTAGTGATCAAAATGTGTCTGAATTTATATCTGCTGTCTATATTTTACACTAAGATCCCCTTTTACTAAACCACAATAGAGGTTTTTAGCGCAGGGAACCTATGAGTGTCGAGAGCAGCGCTGGGCATTCAGCGCAGCTCCCTGCACTCTAAAAACTGCTAGCGTGGTTTAGTAAAAAGGGAGGGGGGTATATTTGTCTATTTTGGTATGGTTGTTACTGAGGTGATAGTGCATAGAGTCATCTGTTTTGACCCCTTTGAAAAACCCTGGAATAGGAATGATGATTAACATTTTCTATGCGTACAGTGTGCGTTGTGTTTTTTTTAATTTTATTGTTGGTAGATCATTTTGACTTGGTCATTTTAAAAGTAGCTCGCAAGCCCAAAAAGTGTGGGCACCCCTGTATTAGAGTGATGAATTCTAAAAAATGCCAGTAAGTTTTGTGACATCAGTCAAAAATAACTGTGCTTGGGAAACAGAAATGATAAAAATAAAAACCAAAGAAAAGTGTAAAAAAATATAAAAAAGTAACTATATATATATATGGTTACTGGCTTAAAAAGATGGAAATATAATCAGCACTGCCTTAATATAAATAAATAGATATAAGAAAACCATAAATTGGGCACGTAATTAAGCAAAAAATGTAAATAGAAAATGTGAAAATAGAATGATATCAAAAGGACTTCTTTATGTTAATAAATGTTCTGATTGGTTGTTTTTTGACATCTCGCTTGCCTTCTTTTGTTTATCTGAATCTACTCTTTAAAAATCTTCCAGCACATGAGTGTATGCCAGTGCACCACCAGGCCATGAAGGCTGATAAGTTTGAGTGTCACCTTTACCAGAACTCTTATGTTAACATACTATCAGAGTTCTCAGCTATAATTTCTTTATGTCAATCTAAACAACTCATAAAGAGACTTGCTGATTTTGAGCAGTATAGTCTACCTGCTCATCTTCCAGAGTTTCAAGAAACTTCTTACTTCAAGCTAGGAAATTCATGGCTAGCTCAGCTTTTGATGCATTTCGTGTGACATCTAGAGTATTGGCTATGTCTATTGCTATGCGACAACTAGCCTGGCTTCAGGTCTCTGATCTTGACATCAACCTCCATGATCGCTTAGCCAGCATTCCTTTTCTAGGAGAAGAATTGTTTGCAGACAAAGTCAAAGATGCAACATAAAAATCCAACATAAAAATCTACAAACAATTGATAAAAGATCCAACATAAAAATCTACAAACAATTGATAAAAGAAAAACATAAAGCATTTTACTCATACAAAATTGACTCACCCAATACTAGTTTGAAAGGAATCAATACAAAAGAACTATTCAACTTGGTTATGAATTTATTTGACACCACACGCCACACTCAACTCATGCATAATATTATGCTACCTTCGGCAAATGATCTTGCACAGTATTTTGATTCAAAAATTAAAAACTTAAGAATTAACTGTTCGACGAATTATATATACAAACATCAAATAGTTAATATACAAGTAAATAAAACACCAGCAGACATGATCTGGAACTCCTTCCAAAATTTAGAATGGAACAATTTTAGCAAATTATACAACAAATACACTAAATCATACTGCATTTTGGACTCCTGTCCCCCAGAAATTATGAAAGCAGCACCATTAGAATTTAAACTAACTTTGTTGAACTATTTGACCGACAAGTTAAAAACTGAGAAATTCCTTACTAATAATGGTCACATAATAACCCCATTTCGAAAAAATCATAAAGAATCATTAGCATCAGTAATCAACTATAGACCAGTAGCATCCATTCCATTTTTTGTAAAAATCATGGAAGGATTGGTACATGCCCAATTAATGGAATATCTTGACCAGTTCTCTCTTTTACATGAAACTCAATCTGGATTTAGACCTATGTTTAGTAATTGCAGCCACCTTAAATAATTTATGTTTCTTGTTCAGCAGGGGCCTTAATGCCCTGATTATGCAATTTGATATGAGCTCTGCCTTTGACTTAGTGGACCATGGAAAATTGTTACAATGCCTAGATACAATTGGTATCAGAGGAGAAGTGCTAGACTGGTTCTGAGGTTTCCTTATGTCCCACAACTGTCAAGTTCGTTTTAATTACAATCTTTCTAATACCTGGAGTAATCCATCTGGCGTTCCACAGGGGTCTCCACTATCCCCATTGCTTTTCAACATTTACATGTCATCATTAGGTGTGCAACTGACCCAGCTGGGGATAAAAGTATTCAGCTACACAGATGACTTCACGATCATTATCCCATTCGCTACCTCTCTCTCTCTCTGAAGCTACTCCTGTGGCAACAGAAGTACTGAACTTGATGGCACAATCGATGACTGAATTCAAACTGAAGCTTAACTCGGAAAAAAACAAAATTCTTTGTAGCTTCATCACAACCACTTGATACAAAAACTTCATTGTGCATCAATAATCTCAATTACCCTATTCAACATACTATGAAGGTTCTGGGTATAATACTGGACCAGGACCTAACTATGAAAGACCAGGTGGACTCTCTGGTTAAAAAAGGTTTCTTTACTCTCTGGAAGCTTCGGTCCATTAGAGTATACTTTGATGCTTCATCATTCAGAATTCTAGTTCAATCTCTTATACTGAGCCAACTTGACTACTGTAACATCGCCTATCTAGCAATTTCCCAGAAGAACTTGCAACGATTAGAACTGGTGCAAAATGCAGTGGTCAGACTGATTTTTGGGTTGAAAAAGTTTGACCATGTATCTCCTTCTTACCGACTCCTCCATTGGTTGCCGATGGAGGCACATGTGAATTTTAAGTTTGGATGTTTCTGCTTTAAGGCAGTGTTCGGCTTAGCCCCTAAATATATAACTGACCTTTTCTCCTTCCTAACCAACAAACATAAGAGAAGCTCATACTTGAATTTTGTATCTCCACCAGTTAAAGGATGTAAATTCAAAAGTCACCACCAACATCTTCTCTCATATCAAGCAGCATTATGGGGTAAAGACCTGGACCAATTACTTATGCTAGCTAATACTTACAGGGAATTTAGGAAACACCCAAAAACATATCTGTTCCTGAAATACTTTGGCAACTAATTTGTACAATGTTTCCCACTTAACTGATCCCTAGAACCACGATTCACTAGTATTAACTTGTCAATTCCACTCAATTTGTACTATTTTTAATCATTGTAAACCGCATAGAACTTCACGGTCCTGCGGTATATAAACTTGTTATTATTATTACGCGATATGAGCAGAGCTGGACTTCAACCATCTAAATCTTCCCAGAAACCTTCTTATTCTTCTTATAAGAGGTACTATCCAGCAACTTCATCCTCTTCTAAACCGTCATCTCAGAAGAGACAAAAAGTACAGAAGCCACAGACTTCTGCTTCACAGAAATAAACTCAAGTCTTTTTTACTTGCTACTAGAGAGTATAGCCACAATTCCTCCAACTCAGCCACCTCCCCAAACCATCGGAGGCCATCTTCATTTGTATCATCAATGCTGGACTCTCATTACAATGGACACTTGGGTCCTCAAAGTCATACAGGAAGGTTACACTCTCCATTTCATCTTCATTACTCCAAGAGTGTCCTATTTCATATCTCTAAAGACATCCCTTCTTCAGGAAATCTAAACTGTTGTTCAACTAAATGTCATAGAGTCAGTACCCCCTTCCCAGAAAAGTCAGGGGTTCTACTCCAGGTATTTCCTAATTCCAAAGAAGATGGGAGAGGTCTTTGTCCCATTCTCGACCTCCAAGCTCTCAACAAATATTTAGTCAAAGAGAAGTTTTGCATGCTATCCCTGGGAACTCTGTACCCTCTTCTAGAACAAAATGATTGGCTGTGCTCTCTAGACCTCAGAGCCATACACATACTGTACATTCCCATACATCCGGAACACAGAAAGTTCCTTCATTTTTGTGTATGTCAGTCATCATCTTCAATACAAAGTTCTAGCATTTGGCCTCACTTCCTCTCCAAGAGTGTTCACAAAAGCCAGGATTCTGTATAGGGCGCCCAGTCTCAGAAACCGTCTAAGTGGCTTTTGAGAATCGCACACGGGCAACCTATACAGAATCGCCCTAGGCTGCCTAACTACCACGACTCTCTAAAGCGCGTACATTTTAAAGGCTCCGGTTAGAGAATTGCGTTGCTGCTGAGCTGATTGCGGCAAGGGAATCTCCCTGCTACAATCAGTTTAGCGGCCACGGCAGGGAACCCGTACCCCTCCCCTTGCAAAGACAGCGAGCAGGAGGTATGCCCATTCCCTCTTGCCGGGACCCCCAAAGATATTCCCCCCCCCCCCACGAATGTCAGCAGCAGGATTGCCCAATTTCTCCTGCCGCTGCCCCCCAAAGAAATCCCCTGGCAGGAAGGATGCCGGAATCACCGCACCCCACCAAGATCATTGACATGGAACAACCCCCCATGACCCCCACCCCCTGAAAGGGCAAATCCCCCCAACCCACCCCCGAAGGCCCACCTTCACTGAATGGTGATGCACCAGGGAGTGGACTTAGGCCCTGATTGGCCCAGGTGCTTAAGGCCTCTTAGGCACCAGGGCCAACCGGAATCTTAGGCCTCTCTTCCAGTGCATTCTGCGATGTGCTGGGAGTAGCCTAAGATTCCAATTGGTCAGATCCTTTAGGCCACTCCCATGATGCCCCAGGAAGGGGCAGGCCCGTCATTCAGTGAAGGCAGACCTGCTGGACGGACGGAGGAAGCATCCGGCTGGCTGTCCAACTTAATATCAGGTATATTGGGGTCTGGGTGGGGGGGTCAGAGGGTCTTCCCTTCGGGGGGGCTCAAGGGTCTGCCCTTTGGGGGGTGTTCCGGCAGGAGAGACTCAGCATCCCTCCTGCCAGTGATCTTTGTGGGAAGATTCCAGCAGGAGGGACTGGGCATACCACTTGCCGATCTTTCTGGGGGAGTGGGGTGATTCCAGCAGGAAGGACTGGACATCCATCCTGCTGGGGGATGGCAGCAGGAGGAATTGGGCACTCCTCCTGACACTGACATTCGCGGGTGGGGGGGATGTCTTTGGGGGTCTCAGCAGGAGGGACTGGTGGCAGGAGGAATTGGGTACTCCTCCTGCTGCCAACATTAGCAGGTGAGGGAGATGTCTTTGGGGGTCCCGGCAGTAGGGACTGGGCATCCTTCCTGCTCACTGTCTTCGCGGTGGGGGGGGTACGGGTTCCTTACTGGAGTCGCTAAACTGGAGCAGGGAGATTCCTTTGCCGCGATCAGTTCAGCAGCCGCGCCTACTTGAAATGTAGGCCAACATTTTGCTGGCCTACATTTCAGGTGGCTACCGCAGGCCTAGGGAGGATCGCTGCTTCTCCCGGTTGACGGTCTTGATGTCGGGCCCTGCCCTGTTTGACCTGTTTCCAAAGTTGGAGGTTATCGGGAGATCGAATGGTGGTGTTCGGAGAAGGGTCTGCTGTCAACGCTTTGCTTCGCTGTTATTTGGAATGAGCTAAGCTTTACTTTTTACTTGCTGGAATTACATTTTATGAAAGCAAACAGTGGGCTCTCTACAACCCTTGCAAATAGTGGAGGTTAAAACCCGATGGTCAAGACTACTAGTCCTGGTTACAAGAAAGAAAATTAGCAAGGTAAGAATCTAATCTTTCCTTACCCACAGCTCTGAATAAATTGACTGTCTAACATCAATTCAAAAATGGGCTAAAAACAACAAACGTTGTCTGAATCCAAGTAAAACCAAGCTTCTATGGGTCCCTAATACAATTGGGCACATACCTGACATCAAAGGAAGGGCAGTCCAAGTCTTCTCAGACAAAGTGACTACAGTAGCCTATGTAAACAGGCAAGGAGGCACTAGGAGTGCATCACTGAGCTTGGAAGCTCGCCTGCTTGGGAAATACAAACTTCCCCTCAAGTCACAACTCAGAAACCTTGGAATATAGGTAGATTCAAAAATAAACAAAGAAGCAGAAATGACCAAAGTGTTCTTAAGATGATGACAACATCAGACATATTTTTAAAAATTATAATATGTACATAATACTCAACAAGGTCCTGACACGGGCCGTGTTTCTGTATGTTCTTCCTGCATCAGGGGCCCACCAAAATCTGGAAAATATACATGTACAGCATAGGCTTGTGAATTAATATATATATAAAAAAGAATAGCATAACAACAATTCTGGGGAAAATAAAGGAAGCAGCAAAAAGTCCCTTCTAGTTAGAGAGTTGCGCGGGGACAGAAATCCCACCCATCCCCACCAAAATCCCACCCGTCCCCGCAAGAAATCCCTCCGTCCCCGCGAGGAATCTCCTTCGTCCCTGCTCGTCCATATAAACTTCAGAAATAGTTATTTCATTTAATTATGCTACTGAATTAAAGGCTCTGGTAGAGACCCATTTACAAATAAGCAAAGACACTTTATTAATTTGGAAATATTAATTGGGAAGAATAAATACTTTGCAAACAGGTTTCTACCAGAGCCTCTAATGTAAGTATAAAATATAAATACTCAGCTGATGAGAACCCCCAAGCTGTCAGCTGAGGACTTCCTTTGCCAAGCTTGGCAGGCAGCAGTAGCGTCCCTGAGTCACAGATGCTGGCACCTCAGTGGCTCATGGATGTTGCCAGCGACTGCTGTGCTTGGTGGAGGGGAGTTCTGGCCATCTCTAGAGGAGATCCTCTGCTGGCAGTGCTTGGTGATCCCCACCAGTCACAGCAAGGGTCAGCAAGTACTTCAACACTGTAGAAATAAAAACAGAAATGCATTTCCTTTTCTTTTGAACACAATACAAAGACACCTGCTATATATATTTCCCAAAGCTAACATATTTTAGTCAATAAATTCCGTTTTTTACCTTTGTTGTCTGGATACTTATTTTTCCATAAAGTTGGTCCCAGTTTCTTTTTTCCTCTTTCCCATCTTCTGTAAATTCTTCTGTTGCTGTCCATTGGTTCTTCCTACCATGATCCAGCATTTATCCCTTTCTCATCTTTCACCCTTGCCCACCAGTCTCAAGCCCAACATTTCTCCTTCTATCACCTCTCTCCAGCACCATGCCACATCTCTCCCTCCATTCCCTTCACCACTATGTCCAACATTCCTCCCTCTTGCATCCATTTCAATCTGTCCATTCCACCACAATATTTCTCCCTCTCGTCTGTACCTCACTCCCTCTCTATGACCAAAAATTTTTCTTTCTTCCGTTCCCCGTGTATACAACCATCTCTTTCCCTCCCTTCCTCTCTCCCAAGTTCATGCCTTGTGTCCAAAAACGCACTCTCTCTCCCACCTCAGCATCTCTTTCCCTCCCTTCCTCTCTCCCAAGTATATGCCTTGTGTCCAAAAATGTACTCCCTCCCCCCCTTTTGTGTTCCGCGTTTGCCTCCCAAGTTTGACCTCCTGTCCCTCATTTGCCTTCCACGTTCGTGTCGAGCCCTCATCTGCCAACAAATTACCAACTTTCTCATCCAAATGGAGCTCAAGCCGCGAGGCTCATTTTCTATTTCCTCCCTGCCCTGCCGCAGCACACATAGCCGACCGTAAGTTTTCCCCGATGTTAGTGCTGACGTCGGAGGGCCGGCTTTGCGTAAGCCCTCCCTCCGACATCAGCACTGACATCAGGGAAGACTTCCGGTCGGCTATGTGTGCTGCGGCAGGGCAGGTAGGAAAAGAAGATGAGCTTCGTGGCTCGAGTTGTATTGAACCCCGCGGGATCCCTGCGACCCTAGGGGGCATCCCCACGGGATCCCCATGACCCTAGGGGGCATCCCCATGGGATCCCCATGACCCAAAGGGGGAACCCGCGGGATTCCCGTCGTCCCCATTCCCGTGCAACTCTCTACTTCTAGTTTGATGTTTACTATAATATATCCAACAAGTACATGCACATTTTCCAGACTCTAGTGGACCCCTGGTGCAGGCAGACATGCTGAAACATGACCCTTGTGGGGTATTATGAATATGTTTTAATTTTAATAACTATATCTTTGATGTCCACATCGTCATGACACTTTGGTCATCTCTGCCTCTTGGTTTTTTATTTGTTTGGGGTTTTTTTTTGCAGAACTTTCTTCTTTTTGGGTTTTGTATACAGCTAGATTCCACATTTACTCTGATACCCCAAATCCAAGCAACCTACAAGAGCTGCTTCTGTTATTTGTGACAACTATGCTGCCTTTCTCCTTACATTGAGAAGGCAAATCTTGTCTCAGTTGTGCATGCCATGATAACATCAAGACTGGATTACTGTAATGCATTCTACACTGGTCTGCCTACAAAGGGTCTGCATCAGCTCTGATTGATTCAGAATTCTACAGCAAGACTAATAGAAGTTTGTAATCAACATGACCATAATCACACCATTTTTGCAAAAGCTTCACTGACTACCAGTACAATACAGAGCTAAATTTAAAACTCTGTCTGATTTTCAAATCCCTCCCTGGAAATAGGCCAGATTAGTACTTGGAGAACAGAATCTCCCTCTGCACACTTCCAAGGTCAATAAGGGCCAGATTCTGTAACCGGCGCCAAGTCGATGGCCGTCAATCGCCTGTCAGTTATTCTAGAGTGCCAGTTACAGAATCGCGGCTTTGGGGAGTCCCTGCCGCTCAGCTGACGGGGATGGGGAAATTCCCCTGCCACGATCGGCTGAGTGGCCGCAGCAGAGAACACCCGAACCCCACTGCAATTCGGCTGGCAGAAGAGATGCCCAATCTCTCCTGCCGACATCCCCACTCCCAGGAATCCAGCCAGACCCGCCTGTACCTTTTTCTGGAAAGCCAGCAGGAAGGATACCCACTCCCTCTGGCCGGCAGACCTACCTCTTCAGAATGCACCGGGGAGGGGCCTAAGGCCCTGATTATCCCAGGCGCCTAAGGCCCCTCCCATAGAAGGGGCTTTAGACAACTGGGCCAACCGGAGTCTTTGACCTCCTTCCCAGTGCATTCTAGCATGCACTGGGAGTGGTCTAGAATTCCAATTGTCCAGATCCCAAGATGCACTAGGAAGGGGAAGGCCCGGCATTCTAAAGAGATGGGCCTGCCAGCCAGAAGGAGTGGGCATCCCTCCGGGCAACCTTCCAAAGAAAGGTATTGGGGGAGGGTTCGGGTGAGTTTGGGGAGGAGGGATTGGGCATCCCTTCTGCCAGGGATGTTAAGAGGGGTGCCGTAGGAGGGATTTGGGTATCCCTCCTGCTGGGTATGTTGCAGGGCATCGGCAGGGTGCCTACCAACACCTAAATTTAGGCTATATATTAAGCGTTTTTATCACATTTTTCCAATATAATAAAATAACTTCTAATAAGCAGAAGTCAAAAGCAAGAGACATTTTTGGCATATTATCAATTTCAATTTGAACTATATCATTTAACTTATCTTCTGTTGTTGTCCTGGAAGATCAAAAATAATTGTGGTCCTTAACTGTAATTAATACATTATTCTGTATTCAACTGAAATGTGTTGAGAAAAATAAAATAATTGTTTACTTAACAAGTTATAACATCTTATTTCTTTTTCCCTTCATTGCTTCTTGCTCACAAAATCAGATGGGATGGTAATATTTGTTTTATTATATTTTGTTTTAAACTTTGTTTTGTACAGCTAATACAGTTCAAGAAATATGACTTTTCATGCTTTTATGAAGTACATTTGTAGCCATTTTCTGTGTATAATGCAATGAGAAATCCAGCATCTTTTATGAGTATTATTACGTGATTGTACAGTATGAAAATGATATGTTTTCATATTTTTTTATATTTTCTTTCACTGTTGCGTCTCTTACTCATGTTATGGTTTTCAACTAATATGTCTTCCTATTTCTATTTTAAGATATTCTTCGGTGAAGAGAAAATCAGTGTTATGCCTAATTCACTTCACATTTTCAACGCTATAAGTGGAACTCCAACAAGCACAACTGTTCATGGCATACCAAGCTCCTCTTCAGTGGCATGATTGTTGCCTGAGGGAAAGAGTCTTATATATTGCATATGGTTTTGCTTTATTGTTTGATCTCAGGAGAATTTTCAAACCTAATTACTGGGCTTGTGCAAGCTGCTCAAATTAAGGGCACTTTAAACTAGGAAACACAACAGAAAATGAAAGACAAAAAACACAATTGGGTGTTAGGTTTTGCAGAACTACCAAGAATATGCACACAAACTTTATTTTTTTGGGATGGGATAATTTCAGTGGCAATATTGTCTTAGCAAAGATGCACATTAGATATTTTTATGCTAATTATGAATGTCATCTTTGTAAAATGATATGGAAATTTAATGGCACATTAAAGGTTGGAAGATGGTATGGAATATATATAGAAGCACTTTGGACACTAACAAAGTTAAATTAACACTATATTTAGGTTTTCAAAATGTTAAGAATGTTACGTTCTGCTGAGGCACATCCATCTTAATACAAAGTATGAGGGCTTGTTGCTGTAGTGCCTAGATTGAATTGTTTGTATTGTGACCAGGCAGGCTCTTGTACTGTATCTGTGATGATAAAATCAAGTTCTCTGTTTTGTATTTCTCTGCTGGTATTGAATTGTATATGAGCTTACAGGTGTTCAAAGGCCTGTACTAAAGAACACAGTTGCACCAAATTTTTAAAAAGTAGCAAACTCAGATGTATGTATTTATTAGTAGAGGATGCATTCTGTATATAACTGCATTACATTTCTATACTTTTTTTTAATACCCATACCAGCTTTCAGGCTTTGGCTTAAAATTCTGATTGATACATTTTTGAGTTTGTATATAAATGAGTGCAATACAAAGATGTATACAGTCTTTGCTAGGTTAGGTTTGTACACTGTTTAAAACAATTCATTCTTAATTCTTTGCCAAAGGAGTTATGTTATTAATGACCATGATTAATGGTGGTGTAATTTAAAATTTTCACCATGTTATTGTTCTTTTAAAACATTAACTGAGGAATTTTATATCTGGGGGGAGGAAATAAAGGTTTTTAATTTTATTTAACTGGAAACACTGTCCTGCTGTAATTAAATATTCTGTATTACATCTATATTAAAAAAATAATTTTAGTCAATATATTTTGTCCGATTATTTATGCATTTTTCAAAGTGAGCCTATCAATATATTAGAATGCCTTAATGCACCTCAGTTTATTTTATTTTCTACACTAGAAACATGCAAAATATGATTCTTGTATATTTTTATTTGCTATGGGGCTCGTAATCAAAAAATAAATACGTCCAAAAACATACCTAAATCGGTACTTGGACGATCTAAAAGACAGTTCATCCAAGTGCTAATAATCGAAACAGGTTTTAGATGTATCTAAAAACAGCTTAAGCCTTTTCAGTGCTGCTGTACGCCCAGAGCTGAAAGGGGCATTTTAGGAGGAGCGGTGAGGAGGGATTTGGGCTGGATAAAACTTATACGTAGTGACTTAGGTGATCTAAAAATAGGTCTGAGTGGCAAAAATGTATCCAAAGTGTACGAGATAACCACTGCAGGGACAAAGTACAGACCCCCACACACTCCTCTAGTGATCACTGCCCCCACCCCCACAATAAAAATCAGAATAAAAACATATATACCTGCCTCCAGAACATCAGCCCCTGGCATAGGAAAGCCTAGTAGAGCTGCACAGAGGTGTCTTAAGGAGTCTGGGGGGTGGGCTAGTGAACCACAGAAAAGAGGACCCAGGCCAATAAGCCACTCTAACTACTGCATTCATGGTGAAACATGAGCACCCACCAAAATCCTATTGTACTGCAGCCATAAGGGCTATTGGAGTGGTAGACAGGTGGGTCGGACGCAGAATCGGGGGTTAGTGAATCTACCTAAGGGGTATCAAAGTCCCTCCTCGAGGGCCACAATCCAGTTGGGTTTTCAGGATTTCACCAATGAATATTCATGAGATCTATTTGCATGCACTGCTTTCATTGTATGCTAATTGATCTCATGCATATTCATTGGGAAATTCTGAAAACCCGACTGGATTGCGGCCCTTGAGAATGGACTTTGACACCCCTGATCTAGCCCTTTGTATAGAGATTGAATCAAAGTCTGT
Organism: Geotrypetes seraphini; assembly: GCF_902459505.1. Classification (NCBI taxonomy): domain Eukaryota; kingdom Metazoa; phylum Chordata; class Amphibia; order Gymnophiona; family Dermophiidae; genus Geotrypetes; species Geotrypetes seraphini. The sequence goes on from NC_047089.1 coordinate 130,272,280, forward strand.
GATTAGCCCTCTCCCAGAGAGGAGAACTGTCCGTGACTGGCAATCTGAATAATGAAACACAGCACTAACAGAACTACAGCAACTGTACAGTTACAACAGATTAAAAATTGCTATGAATTATACACTGAGAGGAAAAATAGGCACCAGTTTACTGCCTCAACAAGGAGAGTTCAAGCTCTATTCATGCTGGAACGATGACCTTTATGTAAAGCTACCATTACTTAATTTTCCTTGAGAGCAATCGGAGGAAGAGAGGAATTCTGCTCTTCCCAGCATACCCTGAAGCAAGCAATAACTAAAAAGCTCCAAAGGATGCTGAGAACAGAACATAAAAGCTAATCACAGAGAACTGCAGAACATAAAAGCTAATCACAGAGAACTGTAGAACATATACATAGCGAAGAAATATACATACAATAAAATGTAACACACAGATAACTCAAGCTGCACCAAGTAATGGGGGCAGATGTATTGCAGCTTGCCAATGTAGATAATATCTCTCTTTCTTTTATATAATAGTTTAAAACAAATATTTACAAGTCTAAACTTGCTAAAGCAAAACAGAGAGTAAGATGAATAATATTTGAATTGCAATTATAATGAAAACATAACCACTCCTTCTTAGACCACAATATGCCAGGGGAGTGGCTCTAAGTTAATGAAACACATCAGGACTAATTGAATTAGGGAATAGCAATTAACATGAAATTAAATCCCCCATCATTAATTATACATCAATCAAAAAGTTACCGTAACCAGTCAAGATTTTCTTCATGTCTAGTTGCTCTGTTCAAAAAAAAAGCATATTTCACACTAGCCAAACATTTGCAAGGATAACTCAATAAAAAATGATTCTCCTAGAGCTTTTGTCTCTTGTCTTAATATCAAAAATAGTTTCCTTCTGTCTTGTTTGCATTTTGCTATATCAGGATAGATCTAGATACATTGACCAGAAAAATGAGTCTGAGAATTATAAATGTACAATCTTAAGAGGGCATTAAGAACATAAGAATAGCTTTACTGGGTCAGAACAATGGTCCATTGTCCAGTATCTCGTCTTTACGTTGGCCACTCCAGATCAGAAGAACCTGGCAAAACCCCAAAAAGTAGCAACATTCTAACCTCTTTAGTCTTTCCTCATATGAGAGGAGTTCCATACCATTTATCATCTTGGTCGCTCTTCTTTGAACCTTTTCTAGTTCCGTTATATCTTTTTTGAGATAAGGCAACAAGAATTGAATGCAATATTCAAGGTGAGGTCACATGTGGTCAATACAGAGGCATTATAAAAGTCTTAATCTTGTTAACCATCCCTTTTCTAATAATTCCTAAATCTTGTTTGTTTTTTTGGCCGCTGCCACACATTGGGCAGAAGATTACAGCGTATTGTATACAATGACACCCAGCTTTTTTTCTTGGGCACTGACTCCCAAGTGGACACTAGCATCTGCTAAGTATGATCTGGGTTATTCTTCCCAATGTGCATCACTTTGCATTTGTCCACATTAAATTTCATCTGCCATTTGGACAACCAGTCTTCTAATTTCCTAAGGTCTACCTACAATTTTTCACAATCTGTATGCATTTTAACAACTTTGAACAATTTAGTGTCATCTGCAAATTTAATCACCTAACTCGTCATTCCAATTTTCAGATAATTTATAAATAAGTTAAACAAACATCAGTCCAGAACAGATTCCTGTAACACTCCACTACCTTCCTGCATTGAGAAAAAGGGCCATTTAACTCTACCCTTTGTTTTCTGTCCAATAACCAATTACTAGTCCATAACTGAACATTGCTTCCTATCTCATGACTCTTTAATTTTATCAGGAGCCTATCATGAGGAACTTTGTCAAAAGCTTTCTGAAAATCTAGATACACTACATTACATTACATTACATTAGTGATTTTTATTCCGCTTGTACCTTGCGGTTCAAAGCGGATTACATAAGAAGAGAACTGGACATTTCCAGGAGGGTACATGACGTTGGAGAATACAGATTGAGGGTATAGACTTAATAACAGAATGAGGGTAAAGACTTAATTACATTGGAAGATAAATCAGGTTACATTACATTACATAGCAAGTAGTCTGTTTCCATACGTTGGTAGATAGTCGGTTTCGGTAGGATAATTTAGGTTTCAGGTAGCTTTCTTTGCCTTTCGTTTTTTTTGTTTTGTTTTGTTTTTTTATTGGTCGATTGAGGGTATGGTGCCAGGAAGTGAGCAGGGCCTGGTCGGAGTAAGTGGGGAGGAGGAGAGGGAGATTAGGTAGATTGTTTATACTTTTTGAATAGCAGTGTTTTGATTTCTTGGGGAAGAGGAGAGGGAGATTAGGTAGATTGTATATACTTTTTGAACAGCAGTGTTTTGATTTCTTTACGGAATGCTTTGAGGTCAGATGTTGTGGTTAACAATCTGGTGATGGAGGGTTCGAGTTTTGCTGCATGCGTTGCTAGGAGGTTATCATAAAGCTTTTTGCGATGAGTGCCTTTGAGTGGTGGGTATGAGAATGGTGTCAGTGTTCTTCTTGTTCTTGGTGGAAGGTTACAGTTTAGGCAATCGTTTAGATAGGCAGGTGCAGTACCGTTAATTACTTTGAAGAGTAGACTAAATCAACTGGCTCACCTTTATCCACATGTTTATTCACACCTTCAAAGAATTCAAGCAAATTGGTGAGGCAAGACCTCCTGTGGCTGAACCCATGCTGACTCTGTTCCATTAGATCATGTTTGCCTGCGTGTGCCACTATTTTATTTTTCATAATTTTTTCCACTATATTGCCTAGCACTGAAGTCAGGCTTACTGGTCTGTAATTTCCTGCGACCCTTTTAAATAACCGGCGTAAGATTTGCCACCCTTCAAATTTCAGGTACTACAGATGATTTTAGTGACAGGTTACAGATTATTAACAGCAGATCAGCAATTTCATGTTTGAGTTCTTTCATTACCCTGGGATGCATACCATTCTGTCCAAGTGATTTATCACTCTATAACTTGTTAAGTTGGCTTAGTACGTCTTTGAGGTTCACTGAGATTTCTTTCAATTCTTCTGCGTCATCACCCTTGAAAATCATTTTGGATTCAGATAGAGCTCTTACATCTTCATCCATAAAGACCGAAGCAAAGAATTCATTCAGTCTCTCCGCTATGGTCTTATCTTCCCTGAGCACCCCATTTGCTCCTTGCTCCAACGGTCTCACAGATTCCCTCATATGTTTTCTGCTTCTGATGTACCTAAAAAAATTATTACTATGAGTTTGCCTCTTTAGCAAGTTTCTCTTCATAATCTTTTGTTGCTTTCTTTATCAATGTTTTGCATCTATCTTGCCAGTGCTGGATTCATTTTCTATTCTTTAAAGTGGTTTTGTTTTTTTACTCTAATGGCATCTTTCATCTTTTAACCATGCCGCCTCTTGTTTCCTCTTCTTTCCACCTTTGTTAATATATGGAATACATCTGGACTGGGTTTCCATGATGCCTCGTTTGCAGTCCTAACCTTTGCCACTAATTATTTTAGCTTTTTAACCATTTTGCTCATTGTATCATAGTTGCCCTTTTGAAATTTAAGTGTCGCTACTGTATATTTCTTTAGCAACGTCACAGTCACTTCCCATACTATGATGTTCTGCATTCCAAATCTAAAATAGGTCTCCATCTTGTTGGTTCCTGGACTAGTTGCTCTAAGAAGCAGTCATTTATGACATCTAAGAATTTTACCTCCCTGGCACTCCCTGTTGTAACATTTATACAGTCAATATTGGGGTAATTAAAATCACCAAAGAAAAAGCAAAAATTATGCTTGGCACAGTAATGATGACTCCACTGATCACTATGTAGTACAATATAGGGTGAGAGAGAAACGCAGTATTTTGCACTAAGCTAAGCACAGCATATAAATATGTGGAGAAAAAAGCCTCAGTTAATGCTTCATGGGCTCAAAAAACCTCCACTGCAATGTTTACTGCAGTTCTATCACAATGTCCATATAGTGTTTCATTCACAGGATCAGTCAGCATCAAAATCAAAAAGCAAACACTACAGCACTGTTGAAACTAAGCAGGAAAAACTTATCTGTATTTTCATACAGACACTTCAAATTTTGTTTTTTCTTTATATCTTCAGACTGCTGAGGAGATGACAGGGATAATTTGAGTCTTTTACTCTGCTTTCCTCTTAAGCACTTTTAGCCTTCTTTCACCTTTATTGAAACCTCTCAATTGGAACTCCCTAAATATCCTGTTTCAATAGTATCCTTAAAGGGTACTCCACACCAAACCATCTGCTCCTAGGTGACTGTCAGCTTTCACCCCTATCTTAGTTTAAAAGCTGCTCGCTCTCTTTTTTAAAACGTTAACACCAGCAGTCTGGTTCCATCCCAGTTACTGATATTAATGCTTAAGAGGAGTGCTTAAGATCTTGCTCAAAAGTGAAAGAAACAATTAAAGTAGCCCTCTTAGATTCTTCTGATAATGATGATTCTAGAATCTCATAAATATTCATTGCTTCCATCCTGGTTTCTTAATTCGCTGATTATGGTGTGGCTCCCAAACCTGTTTTTATGAAGTAAATCTTATTCAAATCCATAACTTCTATGGAATAATGTAAAACTTCAAATAAAGATAAAATCTCTATTTCTAATTTAAATTATGTGGCTGTTTCTGTAAGTGATCAAGTCAATGCCGCTACATTAAGCAATGATCTTTCAGTTACAATTTAACAAATTTCCTGGAATCTTCTCAGGATCTGATTGAATATCACTTTTACTGATGAGTTAGATAAGGAAGCTTTCTTTAATACTTTTTTTTTTTTCCAAAGATGCTCTATATTGTGGTTACAAAATAGCAGTTTTTCCAGATGTCTCTAAAATGACTCAATTGAGGAGGAACTAGTTTCTACAGTGGAACTCAGGGCTTTGTCTGTGGGAACTTTTTCTCTGTTCTCCATGTAGATGTACTTCCTTTCAGGGTACTAGTGACATTTTATTTGGTCCTGCTCACCTGGAAGATTTGGGGATTTTGATTTCCTTTATCTTATTTATTTTCCTCTTTCATATATAGCAGTTGTTTCAAGTTTATTAAAATTTGATATACCACCTTATCAGTATTCAAGGCGGTTTTGCAAAGTTAAAAATACAGTGGAAACATTAAAATGACTAATACATCAAAACCTACAACAGACAAACATGAAGCATTTAATAGAAACAATAACTGACTGGTACAAGGGGAGAAGGGGAAGAACTACAAAATTTGGATAGAAAAGAACAAAAAACTAAAGGCAGGGAAAACAGAAAGACCAGCTTAAGGGCAGATCTAGCATAATTGTAAAACATCCTTAAAAGGATGATCAAAATTCAAAAGCATTTTTGAACAGGAATGTTTTAAGGCTAGATTTGAAAGTGTCTAAGGATGTAATCTCTTTTAAGTGTTTGGGAGCTGAGTTCCAAAGCATGGGAGCAGTGACGGAAATGATGATAGTTCTCATGGTATTAGTTTATCTTACCCCCTCTTCTATTAAACCGCATTAGCGATTTTAGTGCAGAGAGCAGCGCTGAATGGCCCTTGTAGCGCCCAACGCTCACTGAGTTCCTATGAGCATCGGGAGCAGTGCAAGCCATTCAGCGCGGCTCTCTGCGTTAAAACCGTTAGCACAGTCTAGTAGAAGAGGCCCCTAGTGAGGGAATTGAGAGCAAGTTTTGGTTAGAAGATTGAAGAGAACTCTGAGAAGAATGTGGAATTAAGAGTCTGTGAATACATTCTGGAGGACCAGCGACTCTAGTTTTGAAGGTCAATAGCAGAATCTTGTATGCTATTCAGTGTTCAATGGGTAACCAATGGACTTTAATCAGTAGAGGGGTGACGTGATCAAACTTTTTTGTATTGGATATGATTTTTATGGAAGCATTCTGGACAATTTGTAAGCATCTGATTGTAATTATCTCAATTGATTGTATTTAGTTCAAGTGTAAGGCAGTAATTCCTTGTGATGTGGTATATTGCATAGTATATGTCTTGGAGTAGAGGAGTATCCTTTTGGTTAAAGAAGCTGCCTCAGTAGCCTGAAGCTGTGGGCTCAATTCTCACTGCAGCTTTTTGTGACCATGGGCAAGTCAATTAACACTTTATTGTCCCAGGTACAAAACAAGCAAACTAAAAATATGTAAATTACTTTGATTGTAACCACACAGAATAAGCAGTATATTAATCCCTTCCCCTTTACCATTATTGAAGATTGCATATTTGCCTTTTCTTTTTTTCTTCTCATTACTTTTCATGTGTAAATTTTAGTGCTGCACATTGAACTCAATAATGCAATTAACGCATGAAGTCGCGTTAGGCTTTTTTATCGCCAGCCATGGCAGTATTAGCGCCAGTGCTCATAGGAATTTTATGAGGGTAGGAGCTTTTACTGCCGCCACCAGAGATAAAAAAGCCTAATGTGGCTTCATAAAAGGGAGTGGCAGGGGACAATGACAATGTTTAATAATTAATGTGGCAGGTAGAAGGCTGGCTCTTCTGGATCCAGAAACAGGAAATTACATCAAACTCTGATGTAATTACTTGTTTCTGGGTTCAGTAGAGCTAGCCATCGGCTACCCCTCCACTCTTCTCATGAAGCATTTGATTTGTCTGCAGCTTTTTTCTACTCCTGGGCCAATATTAAAGAGGGTTCACCCTGGCTACCTCATGGTAGGAACAAGTTCCTTCCATCTAATGACAGATGATAGCATCTAGAAGGCAGGTCCATGCTTCTGTGCTCATCAATCAGTGGATGTGGTGCTAGCAGGAATGCTTGCAGCAGCAGGGAGACTATGGTCCCTGCTAACAGCACACCCTCACCCTCCTCTTCCGCAGAGATTCTGGTATGTACTGAGAAGAGCAGCTCTTCCATGGGCTCCTCGCTCATCTCACCACTGACCACCCCCCATCAACACACAGCAGCCCAACATCACCACCATCCTACTCTGGAGCACCTCCAAATTCCGCGGTTACCAGAAGAGTAAAAACAACTCGTATGACATGGAGGTCATGCTGCAGATTAGGCCTGGATCGGAGCAGGTGAAAGGTCTCAAAATGGGGTGAGAGGAATGGCAGGAGGAAGTTAGAGAGTCACATGAAGAGGGAAGATAAAAGGGTTATGGATGGGAAAGAGGTAGCAAGGGGCAGAGGAAGGAGGGTTAGGAGGGGCAATGGTGGGGAAGAGATGAAAGAGTCTTGGGGAGGGAGGAAGGAGAATCAAGGAACTGAGAAAGGAGGGATAAGAGGAGCGGCAGGGGGAGAGATGAAAAAGTCATGGAGAGGGAAGGGAAGCAAGAGGTTCAGGAAGGAAGGAGGGGATGGATGATGATGGGAAAGATGCAAGAGTTGGGGGAAGGAGGAGAGATTGGTAAAGCCACTGCTTGCCCTGGGTTCGGTGGTATGAAATCTTGCTACTTTTGGGGATTCTACTAGTTACTTGTGACCTGGATTATCCACTTTTGGAAACAGGATACTGGACTAAATGGGATCATGACTCTGACCTTGTACTCTTTTTTTTTTTTGGGGGGGGAGGGTTTCCCATGGAGACTGGGCTGGTATTAGGGGAAGGCAAACAGGGCAGCTGCCCTGGGCTCCACAGTCCGAGCATCTCATCCCCTTATCAGGCCAACTCCCTCCCTGTCACCTTTGCGGCACCTTCCAAACTCAAAAGATTTTTCTCTCAGAGGGTCCCCGACGTGGCTGCTCTCCTCACAAATTGCATGCAGCTGCCCTGAAGCTTCACTGATGCAATCCGCCCAGGCAGAAACAGGAAGTTGCATCAGAGGAGAAGTTTTGGGGCAGCCGCGTGCAGCTTGTGAGTATGGTTGCTGCGTTGGGGCTTTTCTGAGAGAGAAAACTCTGAGTTTGAAAAGTGCCATGAAAGTGAGGGAAAGGGAGGGAGATGGCCTGACAAGGGGAAGAGGTTGAGTGGTGCTTTGAGTTTACTGTGTGGAGAAAGATGGGAACAGATGCTGGATGGAAGGGGGAGGAGAGAGAGAGGGGAGCAGATGCTGGAAAGAAGTGGGGAGGACAGAGGAGAACAGATGCTGAATGGAAGTGGGGAGGAGAGAGAGAGGGGAGCAGACACTGGAAGAAAGTGGAGATGGGAGAGAAGGAGCAGATGCTGAATGGAAGTGGAGAGAGGGGGAGCAGGCAATGGATGGAAGTGGTGAGGAGAGAGAGGGCAAGCAGGCACTGGATGGAAGTGGGGAGGAGAGAGAGGAGCATACGGATGGAAGTTTGGTTAGGAGAGGGAAGCAGATGCTGGATGAAGTGGGGATGAGAGAGAAGGGAGCAGACACTGAAGGAAGTGGAGAGGAGAGAGAGGGTACATATTGGATGGAAGGAGGGGATAAAGAAAAAAGGGCACATGCTGGATTGGGGGAAGAGGATAGAGTTAGTGAGATACTGGAAGGGGTGAAGGAAAGAAGTGGCAAGATGCAATGAAAAGAGGGAAACTGAGGACTGGATAGTAAGACAATTTAATCTAGACAGAGGCAGAAAATAAATTAAGAAGGAAGACCAAGGAAGTAAAGATAATGAAGAGGAAAGGAGGGGAGAGAGAGAGATGCCAAAGCATGGAGAGGGGGAGGAGACAGATACCAGAAGGCATGAGAAGGGAAATGGAAGAGCTAGAACATGAGAAAGAAAGAAGGAAAAGTTGGTAAGTAGCTGAAAAGTGAAAAGGGGTCACGTGATGGTAGCGAGCTGATCGGACGTCTCCGGCTCGGGCTCCGCTCTCCCTCAGTATAAACGCTACATATCCTGCTAGTAGTCAGCGATTTTTCCCCGGCGATTTCGCTTCTCGCTGCTTGGGAACGCTGTGGCATTGTGTCGGGAGCTCTGGAACAGTGCAGCTCGGTTCCGTTCGGCAGGGCCGATCAAGACCACGAGGCCCGGCAAAGAAAAATCTGCTAAGCCTCCCAACATGGCCGCCGCTAGCCCGATCTCTCCAGGGCCGCCCCCGCATGATGCAGACATGCAGGTCTCCGTCTGCCATCTCTCCAAGCTCCTGGATGAGAAACTCTCCAAACTGCACACCGTGATGGAGGAGGTCAAAGACAGCATAGCGGGCCATGCTGCGCGGCTGCAGCAGGCGGAGGAGCGCATTTCGGCGCACGAGGAGCAGGCGGTGGCGGCGGAGGTTCGTATTAGTGCCCTGGAGGGACAAGTTAAGCTGCTGGAAGAACGGGCGGAGGAGGCGGAGAACCGCAGCCGTCGCAATAACCTGCGGCTAATTGGGGTGCCGGAGGCTGTCTGAGATTCTGAACTGGGTGAATTGGTGGCCACGTGGCTTCCCCAAACCCTGGGACTTCCATCTTCCTTGGGCCCAGTACAAGTGGAGAGGGTTCACCGCATCGGGGCCCCGCGAGCTGAGGGAGTGCGGCCGCGCCCGGTCATAGCCCGTTTTCTGAATTATGCCATTAAAGCCCGCATACTGGAGGCTTACCGGCGCACCCGCTCCCTGGACTACCATGGCACCAAGCTCCTGCTTTTCCAGGATTTCTCCATCAAGCTGTCTGAACGCCGGCGGGCTCTGGCACCATATTGCACCCAGCTCCATGCCAGGGGAATTAAATTCTCCCTCCAGTATCCAGCTAAAGTCCGCATCTCTCATAACAACAGTGTGGTCATCATGGATACCCCGGCGGCGCTTCGCTCATATCTGGAGGGGCTGAAGACAGCGGAGTCCTTGTTTGGGTTTCTGCCCTGCGACCCTGGATAGGGGATGGAATTCTCTTTGCTTCCTGGGCAGGGGGACCTGCTTGTTTCTGCTTCCACCTTCGAGACTACGCCGGGGGGAGGGCGGCCCTGGGGGGATCTTGCCTCCTCTCCCTGAGTGTTTCCCTGCCCGTGGCTGCATTCTTGGACCCTGTCTCGGTTGATGAATGAACTGCGGGGCACGGGTCTATGTCTAGCCTGCTGGGGGCAGCATCTCTTGGACTGTCACCTGATGCGGAGACCATGATGGGCATTTTTTCCTCAGCCCACTCCGGCGGGAGCTAGACTGTTGGTCTTGGTCCTGCTGCACTTATGCTGACTACTTGCATATCTTGCGGACCTTTGTTTACTGGAGGGAGGGGGGGTTCGGGATATTGGTTACGTTTATGGTTTTCAGGATGGGTTGTCTGTTGGGTGGTTGGATTGTTCCTGGGGAGGGGGTAGGGATGGGAGGGGCGGGGGGGGAGTGTGTCGGGTGGGGTATGCATGGGGATGTGTGATTGGAGTCTCGAGAGTGCGAGTTTTTTCCCTATCACAGAGGGGTGAATCCCATGGGGGTCGGTGGGAGGTGGGCCTAGCTGGGGGGCCTTCTTCCCTGTATTTTTCTCTTGCCCGTTTTACTCCTGCAGTTCCAAGCAGGGTAGATAATGGTTCATTTAAAACTTTCCACCCTCAATGTGGATGGGATCCACTCCCCGATCAAAAGGAAGAAAATACTTTCTTGGTTTCATAGGGAACGTATAGACATTGCTTTCCTGCAAGAGACTCACCTCACGCCGGTAGAACATGAGAAACTCAGGAGGGACTGGGTGGGGGAGGTGTACTATTCCTCATATAGCGCCCGTCAACGGGGGGTAGCTATTTTGGTTCACAAACAACTCCCGTTTCAATTGCATAAGGTTATACAAGATAAAGAGGGTCGATATGTTCTAGTGTTGGGCGAGCTTTGGGGCCGGAAGTACCTACTCGGTAATGTATATGCCCCTAATATCTATAATCACGGTTTCTTTTCAGGGATGTTGTCGCGGCTGACAGCCCGGGATACCAAGTTATTTGGGGGGGGGGATTTTAGCATCACAGCGGACCCTGCTCAGGACTGCGCCCCCGCCAAGCGCATCCCTCGAGACCATATGGGCAAGGGAGTTAATTTTCTGACCACACAGCTTGGGCTCCTGGATATCTGGCGCTTATTTCACCCTACGGAACGTACTTATACGTTTTACTCTAATCCTCATAATCTTTATACCCGTCTTGACTATTTCTTGCTCTCTCCCTCGCTGTTGCCCCTCGTTCATGCTGCTGATATTGTGGAGGTCCCGCTCTCTGACCACTCTCCTGTGGTCCTCTCTTTCCAAATCACTGCTGATTCCTCTGATCGGACTTGGCGTTTCCCGGGATACCTGTTTAAAGATCTTGCTTTTCGTAGATTTCTGCGGGAAAAGTGGCTAGATTATTATAGTACCAACTACGCTTCTGATCTTGACCCGGGTCTCTTCTGGGAGGCTTCCAAAGCGGTACTGCGTGGCTTCGTTATAGCATATGTTGCTGGAAAGAAAAAGAAATTGGAAGCAGATCTGTTGCAGTTATCGGGCGAACTGCAACAGTTACGGAGGCGTCACCAGTGGACTCTGCAGGATGCTGATCGTATCCGCATACGTACTCTTCGACAACAAATTGATGTGATCCTCACCCAGCGAGCGGAGAGAGATCTGTATTTTCGTCATTACAATTTACATCGGTGGGGGGGCGAGTGGGCCGGTTGATGGCCCGTCTGGTCCGTCCCTATCGTAAGTGTCAAATCATTACGGCCATTACCGACCCAAAGGGTCAAACCTACAAGACGGAAGCACACATCCAGCAACAATTTGTGACGTACTATAAGGATTTGTATGCTTGTCGGCCGTTCGCGGATGCGGATCGGGACCACTTCTTTAGGGATGTCCTTTTACCGAAACTTCAACCGTCCCAGGTTCAAGCCTTGAATGCCCCGATTGATCGCCTTGAGGTGGAGTTGGGTATTAAGGCACTTAAATTAACTAAATCTCCGGGGCCTGATGGCTATGGACCAGAATATTATAAGATTTTGTCTGACGTCATCTCCCCTTCTTTGGCAGCTGCTTTTAATTCTTTGCATTCCCAGAAGGGTGTGGACCGCTATAATATGGCACACGTTATTTTGCTACCCAAGCCGGGCAAGGACCCGTCTCAGGTGGGTTCTTACAGACCCATATCACTTCTCAACCAAGACGCCAAACTGCTAGCTGCCTTGCTTGCTCGACGTCTGAACTCTTATCTTCACCTTCTTATTCATGAAGATCAGGCAGGATTCGTATCTGGAAGATATGCCTCCATGAATCTTATGAGAGCTTTGATGGCCATCTATTCTCGTCGAGGGGGAGACAATAGGGCGGCTATAGTGGGCCTTGATATGGAGAAGGTGTTCGATAGCATCTCTTGATCCTACCTTTTTTGGGTTATGGGTCACTACGGGTTGGAGGGCGCATTTCTGGACTGGGTGCACAGTCTTTATTTTATGCCCCAGGCTCGGCTTCTGGTTAATGGACAACTCACTTCGCCATTTCCGCTTGAACGCGGTACTAGGCAGGGGTGCCCTTTGTCCCCGCTTCTTTTCCTTCTGGCTATTGAGCCATTGGCGGTTAAGATTCGTTCCAATTCACTCCTTCTTGGTATTAAAGTGGGAGCCAAAGAGAGTCGCATTAATCTATTTGCGGACGATATTTTGTTATATTTGGAAAACGCACCTTTACACCTCCCAGTGGCTCTCTCACTTGTCCGAGATTTTGGGACCATATCGGGCCTCCGAGTTAATTGTGCTAAGTCAGAACTCTTGCCCCTGGCTTCCCATAGACATGAGCTGTGGCATGACGATCTTCCCATTCCTCCCGTCCGGAAACCCATGCGCTATCTCGGAGTCTATTTGAGCACCCAATATCATCTCCTCTATAAGTATAATGTTCTTCATCACATTGAGGCTATACGTCACCTTTGTGAGAAGTGGAAAGATTTGCCTCTTTCTTTATGAGGTAGAGCGGCATTGTTTAAGATGGTTCTTTTGCCAAAACTTTTATATCCGCTTCAAACGATCCCGCTCTGGGTCCTGAATAAAGATGCCCAGGCCTTTCGGTCTCTCCTTCTTTCTTTTCTGTGGCGTAACAAAAGTGCTCGAATCAGCTTTGCTACCCTATCCTTGGACACCAGGCAAGGCGGACTGAATCTGCCGGATATTCGTCTATATAATGTTGCTTCCTTGATTCGTTTTGTCCATGAGGGCATCTCGGGACAGTTTAGGTATTCTCCCCCGGGGTGGATGACGGCTTGGTGTGCTCCTCACTCCTTTGTCTCTTTATTGCATTTGCATCCTCGGTCCTCCCCTGGGGTGGACTTCCGATTTCATCTTCTGAAACCTTTTCGTCAGGCCTGGTGGTGGTGGCGGAGGTTGCAACGGCGGGCTCCGCAGGCCTCTCCATTCTTGCCCCTGGTGGGTAATATTGATTTTCTTCCGGGAATGGGTCCATTGGGGTTTCACCTGTGGGAGTCCCGGGGCTGTGTCAGTGTGCGACATCTCTCTGCTGAGGGTGCGGGGACATTCCTTACTTTTCAACAACTGCAGTCCCGGTGGGACCTTCCGGCTTCACATTTTTGGGCTTACTTGCAAGCCAGACATTACTATTTCTCCTTAACACGTAAATGGGGCGAGCAGTGGCCTCTTGGCAAATTGGACGCCTGTTTGGCCCTCTTTCCTTCTCACCTTAACACCCTAGCTACTTGGTATAGGCTCTTAAAAACTGCTCTTCCCACCTCTTATCTGCCTAGGGTTTCGGCCCAGTGGGCTCGTGATCTGGCCCTTGACTATAATGAGTCCCAATTTTTGGCCCTCTTTACTAACCTTATCCAATTCACGAGCTCTATGGAACTCTGGGAGATGCAATTTAGGATCTTGCATTGGGCTTATATTTCTAGGGCTAGAGGACAGGCTATGGGCTTGTGGTCCGATGCTACCTGCTCTCATTGTCGGAGGGCATCGGGCACACTAGTACATATGTTTTTGGAGTGTCCCCATTCAGCTCTGTGGCTCCAGGTTCTCCCTTTTCTTGATGGCCTTCTTGGCAGGACGGTACCCAGGTCTTATGGCCTCTTGCTCCTGGGAGACATGGGAGAGGTGTCTGATGTGGGATTTTCCCCACCTTCCCAGAAGTTCTTATATACGGCACTCCTGGTGGCGAAAAAGATTTTGCTTCTACATTGGGTGGTGGAGGCGCAGGCTTCCTTTAGTCAGTGGCTCAACAAAATGCGGGAACTAGCTGCATTCGAACTCCAGACCTAAGCAACTCCTACTAGTAATGACAAAAAACTGTATGTTTCCTTATGGAGGGCGTTTCAGGTTGCAGCTGACTCTGCAGTCTCTGCTCCCTTACCTTAATCTGGTCCCTGTTGGACTTGGGGGCCCGCCTTCATGAGATTTCGCCCTACAGGACTGGTCGGTGACTCTCGAGCTCGGGTGCTTGTTGTTGTTTGTTTGAGGGGTGCTTGGTGTATGTTTGGTGCGGATTGTGTGGATTGATTGAGAGGGATGATTTTGTCTGCTGGATGAGTGAGGGATGGATGCGTGGGGGATTTCTATTTTTGAAAAATGATTTTACAGTCTATGGTATCTTTAGGAGAGTCTTTTGCTGCACGTCTCTGAGCCCGAATTGGACGGGTTCCCCCTTTTATTTTATTTTATCTTGCTGATTTTGGTATTCCTTCCAAGCGATTGTTTCGATTGCACCTCTCCTGTTGTACGGTTTTGTATTTACCAGCGATTTACTCTTCCTTTGTACTAGTACTTTGGTCCTCAGATTGGGCCTTGTTGTTTGTTCTTTTTGACTGCTTTCTCAATAAAAATTATTACAAAAAAAAAAAAAGAAAAGTGAAAAGGACAAGGGTAAAATTTGAGTGGTCAGAGAGACAGAAAAATAAAAAAGGGCAGGAAGAGCAAAAAAGGAAAGATCAGTATATCAAATACAGGAGTAGCAACAGAATGAAACAAGACAGGAGAGTGGAGAAAAGACATATGGACAGCAGCAACTGGTATCAGAAGACACAGGACACCAGAAGAGTCAAAATGGGACCAACATGAAGAAAAATAAAATGTGCAGACAACAAAGGTAGATATTTGTATTGTGTTCAGTGACTTACCAGACAGCTGATGGGGGTGAGGGGTGGGCAGTAGGCCTGAGCTCAAAGTGGGTGGACACTAAATTTTATTTCCACCATGCCCCATGCCACCTACCAAATGCAAAATATAAATACCTAAGTTGTTGGGCTTCCCAGATCCCTGCCAGCTGAAGCCCTCTTCCTTTAGTTCAGCGGCCAGAACTCTTCAAGCTCTGCAGCTGGTGGCAGCTCAGAGACACTGATGCTAGCTGCAGAGCTTGGAGATTACTGGCTGCCGGACTGGAGGAGGTGTTCTTCAACTAGCAAGG
Organism: Geotrypetes seraphini; assembly: GCF_902459505.1. Taxonomy (NCBI): domain Eukaryota; kingdom Metazoa; phylum Chordata; class Amphibia; order Gymnophiona; family Dermophiidae; genus Geotrypetes; species Geotrypetes seraphini. The sequence continues at coordinate 130,287,509 of NC_047089.1, forward strand.
TTTTGGGATCCTCATCAACCACAGCAAAGGAGATGGCTAATTTTTGGTGGACCTGGGCCTGGGATCCCTTTGTGTTCAGTACAGAAAGAAGTGCATATCTGTTTTTATTTCTCCAGTGTTGTAATAGTTGCTGAGTTTAACTTCTTGGGGTTCCCTGTTCAATTTCTATTTCTATTTGTGATCCTTTAGTAAAGGCTTGTCTTTGTTTTGTATGTAAAGAAGTCATTTAAATTTGTTTTATGTGTGGTAGTAATGGGAGGTGAGGATATTGGGGGAGGGTGCAAAGAGGAGAGAGGATTAGGAGCTCCCTCTTTAATTTCTGCCCTAGGCCCCAGCATGTCTAAATCCAGTCCTGCACAAAGGAAGAGAGAGGCCAGATGTAGATTGAAGTGGGGGGAGAGAGGGCAGAGAAGGAGAGGTCAGACATTGGGTGAGAGGGTGGGGAGAGGGCTTAGCATCAAGATAATGGAAGACTTCGTAGCAAAACTCCTCTCTGAATACCTAGAAAACCACAATTTACTCCACCCCTCACAGTCAGGCTTCAGAGGCCAACACAGTACAGAAATATTACTACTCTCTATCCTAGACACAGCCAAGCAACACCTAAGCAAAGGCAAAAAATGCTGCTCATTCAACTAGATCTCACTGCAGCATTTGATGTGGTAGACCATGACATCTTACTACAAACACTGGAGCAATAGGAATCACAGGCAGAGTCTACAACTGGTTTGAAGGATTCCTTTGCTCAAGGAAATACAGAGTCAAAACAAAGAAAGAACAATCTGAAAACTGGAACAACCCCCAAGGCTCGCCACTATCCCCAGCACTCTTCAACCTCTACATAGCCACACTCAGCACATGCCTAGACAAATTAGACATAACCTCATACAGCTACACAGATGATATCACCATCATCTTTCCTTTTGACCAATCCTGTGGATACAGATGTTCTGGAGTTAATTTATTAAACACTGACATATAAAACCATGAAAATTCAATTAAAAAAGTAAAATACTGTGATAAAAATCCAACCGGACCCTACACGGTCTGTGTTTCGGCGAACATGCTTGTCTGCGGTGTTCTTTGCTCACATGTTTAAAGACAATGGACTGTTTTCAGTCCAATTCTTTATATGTGAGGTTGCAAACCATTGGACTCCTGAGGAAGGTGTGTTCACTGAAACACGGACCGTGTAGGGTCCGGTTGGATTTTTATCACAGTATTTTTTTATCATTGTACTTTTTTAATTGAATTTTCATGGTTTTATATGTCAGTGTTTAATAAATTATCTCCAGAACATCTGTATCCACAGTTTTTGTTTTCATCGGTGGTTTGTTTTCACTGTGGATCATTGGGTCTCCCCATTTTTCTTTGTTCTTTTGACCAATCCACCAATGACACAACAATCAAAATATATCCAACACTAGAAACAATATCACAATGGATGAAAGACCACAACCTAAAGTTGAACCAAAACAAAAACAAATTCCTACTTTTAGAAAAAACAAAACACCCTCCATAACAAACCTAGAATTAAGAACATAAGAAGTTGCCTCCGCTGAGGCAGACCAGAGGTCCATCTCACCCAGCGGTCCGCTCCCGCGGCGGCCCATCAGGCCCACTGCCTGAACAGTGGTCTCTGACTAATTTTATAAATTACCTCTAATCCTATCCCTATAACCTTACCTCTACTCTTATCTGTACCCCCCTATCCCTCTACTCCATCCTATACCCCCTACAACCCAACCTAAAAATGCTGGGAATAATAATAGACAAGGGCTGCACCATGCAACTTCAAATCAGCAAAACGGTCCAGAAGGCATTCGCAACCATGTACAACCTAAGAAAAATCAGAAAATACTTCAACAAAGAACAATTCAGACTCATGGTCCAAGCGCTAATCCTGGGTCTCCTGGACTACTGTAACAGCCTATGCCTGTCATGCCCTGCCTATACCTTAAAACAATACAAACGGTGCAAAACACAGCTCTCAGATTGATATACTCATTGAAAAAATACGATCACATTTCCACTGCTTACCAAGACTCACACTGGCTCCCAATACAAGCATGCATACAATATAAATTCTTTTGCACCCTCTTCAGAGCCATAAATGAAACTGGTCCCAGCTACCTAAACAAACACTTGATCAGAAATAACACATCAAGACCAAGGAGAACACAGGCTCTCTTCACCCATCCCCCAGAAAAAAACTATATGACGAACTACTAGCCACCAGAGCAGCGAAAATAGACTGCCACCTCTCCAAGCTACTGACCAAGATGACCAACTACATAACATTCAGGAAAGAACTGAAAACTATACTTTTCATAAAATTTGTCAAATGAGCTAATCAAAACTCTTATAAACCCTCCCCCAAAACCCATCGCTCTTGCTAGTCTTCAATTCATGTAAGCTCACTCTATCTATCAACTCTGTAAGCTCCCTGGGAAGCCACCTAGAACTGAAAGGTATTGGCGGGATAGAAAACACTAATGTAATGTAATATTTTAAAGGACAGAGAAAGGGAGGGCAGATACTGGTGCATAATACATATATAGGAGACAATTTTTATAGTGGATAGAACAAAAGGAGATGGTGCCCACAGAGGGGAGTGGGGAGAAGAGAGGGAGAGATGTTGGACTTGGGGGTAGAGGGGAGGGGGAGGGAGGGGTGGCAGAAGTAAGCTGTTGGTAGGCATTTTTAATCGCACAATTTTCATCGATGTATAGTCCTGGTAAATTTATAATTAATGTATTATTTATTTCTAAAATTTCTTAACCACCTATAACTAAGCTGTTTACAGCATAAAACATTCACAATGATTCAAAGAGCAACATATAATACTTTCAATACACACATTTCACCCACTAAAAATAGAAGGGAATTACAGTGGGATTACATATCATCAATCGTTAATGAATCAAGAGCATTATTCATAGTTCAGATTCCTCTTTAAACATCTCCCTTCAACATAGCATCAGAGTTAGGCATCGACATACAATTGAGTTTTTAGCATTCGCCATACTGGGACAGACTGCAGGTCCATCAAGCCCAGTATCCTGTTTCCAACAGTGGCCAACCCAGGTCACAAGTACCTGGCAAGATACCAAAGAGTAAAACATATTTTATGCTGCTTATCCTAGGAATAAGCAGTGAATTTTCCCACATTCATCTTAATAATGGCCTCTCTTTTAGGAAATTATTAAAAAAGAAAGTTTAAAAATGAATAAATAAATAAAAATGCTTTTACTTCAGGAGATTGTGTGTGTTTCTACAATGGGGTTGTTTGGTTGTTTGTTTTTTGCTTATTTTGGCAGTTATGTCATTTTATCTGGTTCATTATAAAAACAAAAGATTTGCCATACTGGGACAGAACGAAGGCCCATCAATCCCAATATTCTGCTTCCAACAGTAGCTAACCCAGGTTACAAGTACCTGGAAAGATCCTACAGAGTAAAACAGATTTTATCTCCTTATCCTAGCAATAAAAATGGATTTTCCCAAGCCCGTATTAATAATGGTTTATGGACTTTTCTTTTAGGAAATTATGCAAACCTTTTTAAGCCCTGCTAAGCTATCTGATTTCACCACAATCTCTGGCATTGAATTCCAGAGTTTAATTACAGGTTAAGAGAAGAAATATTTTCTCTAGTATTTTGTAAATCTACTACTTTGTAACTTAATTCCATGCCCCCTAGTCCTAGAATTTTTGGCAGGAATAAACAATGATTCGCATCTACCCTTGCCACGCTACTCCACTCAGTATTTAATAGACTTCTATCATATCCCCTAAGCCATCTCTTCTCCAGGCTGAGGAACCCTAGCTATACCCAAACCCTGTTCCCACTACCCAAACCCTGGTCTCTACCACCCCACCTACCCCAGAATGCTTGCACCCTGCCAAAATTATAAACAGCAATCTCCGTCAGCCACAGCTCTACCCCAAATTTTCCCTTTTGTCCAATTGCCAACCTCCCCCCCCCACTCTCCCTTTTCTATTCTGTTGCTAACATCTAGCTACACCATACTCCTTATCTCCCCTCTTACCCTCCCTCATTCTCCAGTCCCTTTACTCTCAGATATTGGGCTCAGCTACTATTGTGTGCCCTCAGCTCAGATCTGAGAGTACCCAGATGATTAAGACACTTTTTATAACAGAGGTTTAGCTATATCTTATCATTCTTTCTCTGACTACTGTAAGCATTTATCTTTGATCAGCATAGCAATGAGATTATGCTGAAGCATACACATTTTGTCATGCTTCTACCCCACATAAAAACTTCTTGATCATAGGAGGGCTATTTATCACTGTACCCTGAACTCTGTCCTGCAAGAAGGTAAGCAGGGGAGGAGCCACGAGTACAGGGAGGGAAGGAAGAGGGAGAGAACGGGCTGAACAGCTTTTTATTTTTCACAGGTAACTAGGTAAGACTTGGATCAAAGTCAAGCCTGCAAAAACTGTAAAGAAAAGCATCCATCACATTCTTCCCAGTTCTCTAAGGATACTTTCCCAGTCAGAAGCCAGGAGAGGCACACTGTGATCAGCTCACCATGGGTACGTTTCACTTTATTATTATTACTATTTTTATTAACAAAATATACATCACTTGTGCAGATTTACCTTTCCCAGTTAATGTATATGTGTTGAAGTTGTTTTTTTGTGTATCTAATCAATATTTTTCTTCACTGGTTGGGTAGCTGTGTTATTATCACAAGCATGTGTCTCTAATTTGTCCTATATAGAATAGACCTAGTATCAATCAGCCACAAGAAGCAGCATGCTTTTCTTACACAATTATGATCTTAATAAAAACATTTCTCACTAGATATGTCCTAAACACTTTATGAGCTGTAATATTAGTCAGAGTTTTTAATTTATTCAGAATCTTGGATAAATGATCCGATATCCACTACAACTCTAAATTACTGATGCTGTAGTGGGGGGGAAAACAACAACAAAATACAAGGAAACAGATGTATCAAATAATTAAACCTCTTATATACAGATCTGTACAGTGAGTAAGCAAGAATCTTTGCATTTATTTTTCAGAGTAGCAAATGAACAAACATCAGTGAATGTGAGTTTACACTTGGTTGGAGCTACATTTTCAAGCCTCTTTTTATTCCTGCAACAGTTTTAGGGATGTAGATAAACTATATGTGTGATTTGTTGCTTCTCAAGAAACATTTGTATCTTGACAATGTGATCAAAGATATAACTAGATTGACTGAACAAAATCATTTCGGTCAGTTAAATAAATGTGAGCAAAGAAATAGCATGGTTACCATCTCAGATGCTTGCTATTAATATACAATTATTGGACCTGTAGTGTTGTATGTTTGTTATTCACACAGGAATTTGGAATCCAAATGAAAAAACAAAACACTTCAGCATGATTATCTCAACTATAGCCAATGCCAGTCTTTCAATTTCTTTAATATCTTGTTCCCAGATCACATGAACTCATAATAGCACTTTTTTTAATAACCCCTTCCCCACCTTATGGAATGTATTTCCCTTTTCCTTATGTACTGAACTATCATACACAAAGTTTAAGGCCACACTGAAGACACATCTCTTCTCACTGGGCTTTCCAGGCCTAACCAGTGCCATGTGATAGCGGACTCACTGGACTACAGCTGGTCCTAGTCCTGTGCTAAGTCTTATCTCCATTCCTTTCTTGACCTATTCTTTTCCTTTCTTTTGCTACTCAGCCCTATTCAAGTGTAAACTACTCTGTTAATGTGTATCTGGAAATTAAATAAACATACAAATTGATATAAACACAAATATACAGCATTAATATATATATTATATTATATATATTATATATTATATATTATTGCTGGCCATGGCATTAAAAATGCACAGTATATTTGTGTTTATATTAATCTGTATGTTTATTTAATTTCCTGATACACGTTAACAAAGCAGTTTACAATCTAATATAATAAAATGATAGGCCGCGCATGCGCACTAAAAAAAATGTGTTCCCTGATCTGTCGCGAAAACACAATTGCGCATGCGCGGCCCCGGCGGCGGATTTCAAATTAAAAAAAATTTACATAGCTGCGGCGGCCTTCCTCACCCCCGGCTCCTCTCTAGAACTGGACCAGGATCGACAGAGAGGAGCTGCGGCGGCAGCGGCTTTCAACGACGAAGAACCTGCAGTCGGGGCCTCCCCCGCCACGCACAACCAGCTCCCTCTCCTGCAGCTCAGGCACCACAAGCGCGCAACCTGGTCCCCGCGTCTGCCTACCCTTCCCCCCAACACAGCGCATTTCCCCCCCCCAACGAATCAATAAATGGAACCGGGACGCCCTCCGCAACAGACCAGAGGAGTTCTTTGCCGCTCACCCCCCTTCCCTTGCCGCTAACCCGAATACCTACCCGGCGATTCAAGAAGCCTGTGCAGCAGTCTTCACACGCTGCTTCAGGCCCTTCTACTGCGGCAGAGCAAATAAGGGCAGTAGAAGGACCCGAAGCAGCGTGTGAAGACTGCTGCACAGGCTGCTTGAATCGCCGAGTTACAAGGGAAGGGAAGGGGGGGGCCGCAAGGACTCTATCCGAGTAAATACAAACTCTGGACAGGGGGAGCAGGAAGAGGTGATGATGGACAGGGGGGGAAAAAGGAAGGGAGGCCAATTGTTGGACAGGGGGAGCAGGAAGAGGTGCAGATGGACAGGGGGGAAATTAAGGGAGACCTGCTGATGGACAGAGGGGGAAATGAAGGGAGGCCTACTGCTGGACAGGGGGAGCAGGAAGAGGTGCTGATGGACAGGGGGGAGGTAAAACAAAGGGAGAAGGGCTGCTGCTGGATAAGGGGAGCAATGAAGAGGTGGTGGTGGACAGGGGGAAAAATGAAGGGAGGCCTACTGCTGGACAGGGGGAGCAGGAAGAGGTGCTGATGGACAGGGGGAAAAAATTAAGGGAGGCCTACTGCTGGACAGGGGGAGCAGGAAGAGATGCTGATGGACAGGGGGAAAAATAAAGGGAGGCCTACTGCTGGACAGGGGGAGCAGGAAGAGATGCTGATGGAGGGGGGGGGGAAATGAAGGGAGGCCTACTGCTGGACAGAGGAAGCAGGAAGAGGTGATGATGGACAGGGGGGGAAAAGGAAGGGATGCCTATTGTTGGACAGGGGGAGCAGGAAGAGGTACTGATGGACAGGGGGGAGGTAAACAAAAGGGAGAAGGGCTGCTGCTGGATAAGGAGGAGCAGTGAAGGGGTGGTGGTGGACATAGGGGAGGTAAAAAGAAGGGAGAATGGACAGGAAAAAGTGGCTAAGGAGACAGAGAGAGAAAGAAATAAAGACAGACACACACACATATATTCTAGCACCCGAAGGAGGAAAATGCTGCACAGGGAACTACATAGAAACATAGAAACATAGAAGATGACGACAGAAAAGGGCTACAGCCCATCAAGTCTGCCCACTCTGCTTACCCACCCCCTGTCTATGCCCTAATGACCCAATTTCCTTATCTTGACCCTCGTAGGGATCCCACATGGGTATCCCATTTATTCTTAAAGTCTGGCACGCTGTCTGCCTCGATCACCTGCACTGGAAGCTTGTTCCAATGATCAACCACTCTCTCTGTGAAGAAATACTTTCTGGTGTCGCCATGAAATTTTCCGCCCCTGAGTTTGAGCGGGTGTCCTCTTGTGGCCGAGGGTCCCTTGAGAAAGAAAATATCATCTTCCACTTCGACACGTCCCGTGAGGTACTTAAATGTTTCGATCATGTCTCCCCTCTCCCTACGTTCCTCAAGAGTGTAGAGCTGCAATTTGTTCAGTCTCTCTTTGTACGAGAGACCCTTGAGCCCCGAGATCATCCTGGTGGTCGTCCGTTGAACCGATTCAATTCTGCGCACATCTTTACTGTAATGTGGCCTCCAGAAATGCACACAGTACTCCAGATGAGGTCTCACCATGGCCCTGTACAATGGCATTATGACTTCAGGCTTTCGTCTGACGAAACTTCTATTGATACAACCCAATATCTGCCTTACCTTAGATGAAGCCTTCTCCACTTGATTGGCAGTTTTCATGTCTGCACTGATGATTACTCCTAAATCTCATTCTGCTGAAGTCCTAGTTAAAGTTTCTCCGTTCAAGAAGTACGTCCTGCATGGATTTCCGCTTCCGAGGTGCATGACCTTACATTTCTTAGCATTGAAGCCTAGCTGCCAGGTTGAGGACCAACTTTCCAATGTAAGCAGGTCCTGCGCCATATAATTCTGTAAACTGCATTCACTTACTATATTACATAGTTTGGCGTCATCGGCGAATAGTGTTATTTTACCTTGAAGCCCTTGAGTCAGATCCCCTATGAATATGTTGAAAAGGAGTGGACCCAGGTCCGAGCCCTGCGACACTCCACTGGTCACCTCCGATGTTTTAGAGAGGGTACCATTAACCACCACCCTCTGAAGTCTGCCACTCAGCCAATCATTGACCCATGCAGTTAGTGTCTCTCCTAACCCCATTGATTCCATCTTGCTTAGCAGCCTGCGGTGTGGGACACTGTCAAAAGCTTTACTGAAGTCCAGGTACACGACATCCAAAGACTCTCCCAAGTCCAACTTTCTTGTTACCCAGTCAAAGAAGCTGATGAGATTGGATTGGCAGGACCTACCCTTGGTGAATCCATGCTGACTGGGATCCCGAAGATTCCCTTGTTTCAAGATCGTGTCCAATTTGCTTTTAATTAGTGTTTCCATGAGTTTGCACACTATTGATGTGAGACTTACCGGTCTATAATTCGCAGCCTCTGCCCTGCAACCCTTTTTATGCAGAGGAATGACATTAGCTAATTTCCAGTCCAGGGGAACTTTCCCCTTACTTAGGGAGAGATTGAATAGCTCAGCCAACGGTTTCGCCAGGACATCGCTCAATTCTCTGAGCACTCTTGGGTGCAAATTGTCTGGTCCCATGGCTTTGTTCACCTTGAGTCTTGCCAGTTCACTGTAAACTTCACCTGGTGTGAACTCAAAATTCTGAAACGGGGGGAGGGGGGGAATGCTGATGCACAAGGAAATGGAGGGGGAGGGAATGCTGATATGGCTACTGTACAGGAAAGTGGACAAGGGGAGATAAATGCTGCATAGGGGGCAGAAAGAGAGACAAATAGAAAGAAAGACAAATAATAGGAGGGAGGGAGACAGAAAGAAAAGAAGAAAGACACAAGGGCAGGGAGTGAGACAGAAAGAAAGACAGACATACATATATTCTAGCACCTGTTAATGTAACGGGCTTAAAGACTAGTAAAAATCATAAAATCATAGTTGATTTTACAAAAGAAAGAACTATAATACTTGAATCTATCTATCTAACTATACACTCACAAGGGTAAATCAAAAGGTAAAGGCAAAATATATTTAACGGCTTTAATAGAAGTAACTGTGAGCAATTGAACATATCACTTTTCCACATGGTCCCTATGCAAGATGACACATTTGTTGTATCGTTCAACTATGTAGCTTCTGCATTACTCCAGAGAAGAAGGTTTTTTTCTGCTTCCAAAACCAGGTGAGCACCACTTCCTTTACTTTGTCATGTTTTGTCTTTTGCTCTCTGGGTTGCAGTGATACACCCATGTCTCATTGCCAGTGACAATTCTCTCCAGAATACTCAGATCTTCTTCATACCTTCTCAGGAACTGGGTCCTAACCGCCACACTCTGATGCTTGTGCAGATCAGTAAGCCGTTTGGGAACCCATCGTGCACAGACTTTCCTGTATCCCAAGTCATCATGCATTATGGCAAATGCAGATCCATAGCTGATATCCAAATTTGCAGACAATTGAGATACCATTATCCATCGGTCTTCACTAATCAAGGCATCCACCCTGTCAATGTGCTCTTTTGTGTGCAATGTTGATGGGTGACCAGAATAACCTTTGTCGGTTACACCTGCTTATACCGTTTTAAACCTTTATTTCCCACTCATAAACTTTTCGTTGATTCATGGTGCTATGTCCATACTGAGTCATTACCTAACGGTGAATTTCCACAGGTTTCATTCCCTCTGCCCAAAGAAAATCACTACTGCACATTGTTCTTCGATGGTGCAATCTTGCAATGGAGTGTTTCTGACCTTGTGGCTGCCACTCGATTAAACGCTGAGCGCTGCATTGTGTGTGGACAAACTATCCAACAGGCAATGTTGCATTTCACTAGCTCTGTTCCGGTTATCTCATAAAGGCTACATATCAATTTGGGTTTTCCTATTTCCACAATGAATGTGTATGAGATTTGTTCGTATGGATTGTCTCTGTTTATGCAAAATGCTTCATAAATAGTTATTATGGAAATCCAGAAAACCCTATTGGGTTGTAGCCCTCACAGTAGACCCCTGCCATACAGTATCACTGGGTTTATCCCTCTGCCCATAGCTACTGAACCACTCATTCAATTTCATTTGAATCTGTATCACAAATAGTGGTACCTAATGATTTCTGGGTTATAATTTTCAAGGATCGCAACACCTAAAACTCCTTCCTCTTTGTACTTTCTATAGGAAAACAGGCCTTTTCAGTTCAGTCCAATTGAAACCTAGATGGACTTCAAAGCACATAGTGATGACATTTTAAAAAAAACACAAAAAAAGCCTTGCTAATTATTATCCTAGGACAAATAGGCAGATATTCTTACATGTGGGTGACATCACCCAAGGAACCTGGTATGGAAAGTGTTAAAGTGTACTGCCACTTAAAAATATATATATATTCAAAGTCTCGAGACTACCTGTACCATGCATGCACCAATGCCTTCCCACCCGATGTCAGCTCACAGGACCAGCAGTTCTTTGTTTTCAACGAAGTTAAGAAAAGGTATTTCTTGGAATCTCTCCAAGTGTGTCAGATTTTTCCAGTTTTTTGCTTTCTCATGTCTAATTTTACATTACATTACATTACATTAGGGATTTCTATTCCGCCATTATCTTGCAGTTCAAGGCGGATTACAAAAGAATTATCCAAGGCGGATTACAACAAGAACTTACAAAAAAAAAAAAAAAAAAATTGGTCATTTTCAAAAAGAGTAAGAAATGGGTAAGGTTATTTGGAGTAGTTGGCTGGAGTTTGAGACTTTTCTTCAATAATTTTGTTTTCTTGCTATTTTATTTCTTTTCAGAAAATTTGGTTTTATTTTTCAAATTTTTTCAATTTGGGCCTTTTGGCTCCATGCTGTCTATTTTCAGGCCGGGAACATCAAACCTTTCTCAGATTGATTTTTATTCGACCTTCCAGGACCATTGAGTCCTTTGATCTAGCTGTGGTGTTGCTTCCCTCTGTGTCCAAGGTTCCGAGTAGATTTAAGCAGTGCACTTGGTGTAACTGGATCATTTCTATCATTGATCTGGACAATTTGTGTTTTCAGTGACTTGGTCCCCAACACCGGCCGAATTCTTGCACATGCTGCTCTACTTTACAGAAGTGGTTCCTTAGAGCTTGCCAACTCCAATTTGATAAACTTTTCAGTTTGACGTTGAGATCATCAGCTATGTCTGCTTTGTGCAAGTTCATGCCTCAATGTAAGTCCCGGTACCTGCGATGTCTACTCCTTGCACGACATCCTCACCTTCACAGCCATCATCAGCAGAGGTACACAAAAAAAGCTAAGAAGCAAAAGCTTTCTTCTCCCTCCAGGTGACAATGCTTTGAGACCTGATCTCCATCATTCAACTGGTGTCTCCTCTGAGGTGTGTCTCAACAGCACCTTCATACCAGGTATAACCTACGCCCTCAATACCGCTTACTACTCCTGTACCAATGTTCTTCTTACAGGATCAGATCTGACAAATTCCACAAAAGGAGCTGGCTGAAATGCTGCACAAGCAACTGATGCGAGTACCTGTCTCTACAACTTCAGTACCAGTTCAAGCAAAGCTCTCAACTGCCATCTAGAGTCAGATTTTGAACTCTGCATCGGTACCAATTGGTACCTAGAAAATCATACAGGGAGCACAGTTCTTCATCACACTCCAAGTACTCTAGGCCCTTCTACCAAGTTTGACACGAAGAACATCTCAAAGAACTTCTCAAGGCAGTCCTCCACATTCCACTTCACAACGCCCTTTTCACAAACATTCACTTTGATGTCCATTCAGACATTCTTCATCCCTGAGATATGACATTGATCATTATGACTCTGATCTGTCCATACGCTCAGATCACAGAGACCAATCTGATGGGGACTCTTATGGCATCCCTTCAAACCCTTCTCTTCCCCCTTTTTGAAGGAGATCATCACCAGAAATTTATGAGACAGATGAGCAATGCCTTACCAATCAGAATGAAGTCTGAGGAAGTTACGTAATGATGCGCTGCTGAGTGGTGGCTCTCTGCCTCAGCTCCGACCTTCCCCTGCATATTTAGGTCATTATCTACCACATTCAGCGCTCAGCTTAAATCCATTTGTAGTGCATCGGATACCGGGAATCAAAGGGTACTGGAGGGTGTGCAGATCAACGGTAGCACAAATATCTGCATGTTATGCCCGCCAAGGCTCCGCGGCTGCTGAAATACAAGCAGACCACAATCTCTCCCAAAATGGCATCAGAGGGCACCCCGCTGTGCACTATAGTAGCCCTCCAGGAGGACACACTACGGGGGCTGATGCAGCATCTCTCAACGCTGATTGAGGATAAACTTACCAAGTTCCAGGCGTCTGGATGAGATAAAAGATTACATAGAGCGCCATGGGACCCAGAGGGGAACTCAAATATTTGGAAATCTTCCTTAGCGCGGACTGGTCTCACACTTATAAATGCAACATCTCGGATAAACTGCAGCTTTTGAAGGATTATTGCGCTCGCTGGGGGGATTTGCCCCTCTCCTTGGCAGGTAGAAATGCCCTTGTGAAAATGGTATTGCTCCCTAAGCTGCTTTATCCTTTAAAATTGATCTCTCTTTGGATTCATCGTATGGATGAATGTTCTTACCGGTCTTTTATTGGATCGTTTATCTGGCACCATAAGCGAGCGCAGATCAGCTTACCCAACACCGAGATAGAGGAGGGCTCGCCTTGCCGGATATTCACCTATATAATGTTGCTGCTCTCATGTGCTGGGTTTATGAGCTCTTCACCTTTGAGTCCTGTTTTGCTCCGGTAGGGCTTTTCGACTCTTGGACGGCTCCTTATACGGCACTGGCCTGCTTTGCTTGCCCGCGGTGGAGCTGTATCCGTCTGGGTGTCCACTCGGTATGGCTGACCCCCTTGAGGAAAGTGTTGTCCTAGTGGCGTCTACGGATTGGTAAGGGGCAGGGCAATTGGGCCTTCCATCAGCTTAGTCAGAGCCCTGATTTTCTGCCTGGGTAGGGGCTCCAGGGGGCGTTGGGGAGCGGTTTGGCCAGCGTCTCTGTTTGGGTCATGTGCCATCTTCGGGTTCTCCATCTTCCTCTTTTCCTTCGTTTGAATTGCTCCACACCACCTAGGACCTGCCCCATATGCCTTTTTTTTTGCCTACTTACAATTGCGCCATTATTATCTAGCCAATCTTCGAAGCCGGCCGGGAGGCAATCAATTCCTGATAGTGGATCAAATTTTTCTGTCCTTACCCGCTGAGCTCAATTCTCTGTCTTTTTGGTATGGGACAGTGAAGGCGGAGAGGGTGGACACTCAGTTGATCTCTCTGGTCTCTAAATGGTCACTGGACTTGGGGGAAGAGATTTCTCCTGGTGTGCTCCAAACTTGTTTCTCTAATATCTCCCGGGGGACACCTAATGCCTCCTTGCAGGAGCTTCAATTTAAATTGCTCCACCGCACTTACTTTACTAGGCTGCAGAGGGTGCGAGTGGGTCTTTGGGACTCCGTTGACTGTGTGAAATGTGGGCACCTGCCTGGGACCTTATTGCATATGATCATTGAATGTCCCATTCTGGGCATTTATTGGAATGGGGTGCTGGATTTCCTGGTAACGATCCTGGGGGTGTCGGTTCAGTGGTCCTATGGGATTCTGGTTTTGGGTCATGATGCGGAGCTGCGGGAACAGGGGTTGGGAGAGTTTCCAAGTTCCAAGTTTCCAAGTTTATTAGTTTTTAATATACCGACCATCAAACAAATGTCTGGCCGGTTAACAATAAAATTTAAAAAGGTAGATGAAAATAATAATAGGCATTTAAAAAAATTAAATAGAGTGAACATAGATGACAAACTTGAAGGTGAGGGTAAAATGTGCCATCTTCGGGTTCTCCATCTTCCTCTTTTCCTTCGTTTGAATTGCTTCACACCACCTAGGACCTGCCCCATATGCCTTTTTTTTTTTGCCTACTTACAATTGCGCCATTATTATCTAGCCAATCTTCGAAGCCGGCCGGGAGGCAATCAATTCCTGATAGTGGATCAAATTTTTCTGTCCTTACCCGCTGAGCCACAGAGGACCATTGGCGTTTCCCATATATTGCTATCCTAGTGGCCAAGCGGGGAGTGCTCCGTATGTGGATGGATGGGGCGGCCCCGGAGCTTCTGAGCTGGAAACAGTCCCTTCGAGAATTGGCACATTGGGAGTTGCGTGGTGTGGGGGGGAGAGCCTGGTGGGTTCTCCTTGGCTGTATGGGTTCTTTTGGGAGCAGGTCCTAGCTGATGTTAACCTTTTGTGATGCTGCTCTGTTTCTACTTCTCCAGTCGCTTGGGGAGGGGGGGGTTCTGCCTTTCTGTAGTGGGGTTTTACAGGTGGTTTTAAACGAAAAATTGAGAAGCGGGCTCGCTGACTCTGTCTTTTCTTTCTTGAGTTAGTTGCTTTGCGGCTGGCACTTTGTTGATTTTTAATCTTCCCCCCCTTTTGAGGGCAGGGCTCCTATGGTTCATTGTTCTTGATCTCTTTCTCTGCACTCTTGCATTCTCTGTGATTTGAGATTTGAATTGTGTACTGTTTTGTTGCCTTCCCATGCACCATTTTCTTGGATATTGTTTGACTGTTTTTGCACTGTTTGTGTGTTTGCTTCACAATAAAAATGTGTCAAACCAAAAAAAAAAAAAAAAAAGAATGAAGTCTGAGGCTGAACACAGGGCTGAACTTATGTTAAAAAAACTGGGAGATGCCTCTATTAATTCCAGTAGCACCCAGAAAACTTGACATTCTCTACCGAGTCCAATCCTGTCCAGAGTTTAACAGACCACAACTTCAACATCAGTCCCTCCTAGTTGAGTCAGCAATGAAGAGGTCTAATACGTAGTTCCAAGACTTATGCTAGCAATCCGCCAGATAGAAAAGGGAAAACCCTGGATAGATTTGGCTTCAGAATCTTCCAGAGCTTTAAGTTAAGCAGAATCCTGAGCTATAATTTTTACAGTATATGACTTTCTATATGAAGTCTCTCCTTACAAAAACTACCTGCATTTGAGCAATACCTCCTGTTGGATCATTTGTACTCTTTTCAAAACATTGTACATGACCTCTTTGAAACCAGAAAATATATGGTAAGATCTGTCTTTGCTTTTGATGGAGTTTCTATTTCCATGAGAAGGCAGGCATAGCTCCATATCTCTGACCTTGATGCTAATGTTCAAGAGAGGTTAGCCAACATTCCCTGTTTGGGAGATGATCTCTTTGGTGACAAAACTGAGGAAGCAATTCAAAAAATTAAAAGATGGGAGGAGTCTATGACCACTCTTATCATCCTCAAAAGCCAACTAAGAGGTTTTATACCTCATGGAGATCTTCTTACTACCCTAAAGTGAAGATATTCTATGTCTACCACCATTTCTCAAGCTCCACAGCAGAAGCAGCTGAGGCAGAAGAGATCTCAAAAATCGGAACCCCAATCTCAGCAGAAATCCCAACCATCATGGCACACAGGAAATACCTACTTTTTCGAGTACCAACATACCATTTTGGACTGGCATCAGCACCTAGAGTGTTCACAAAATGATTAGTGGTAGTAGCTGCATGCTCCGCTCTAGCGGTCTCCATGTCTTCCCCTATCTAGATGACAGGTTGATCAGAGCCCCAACACCTCTTCAAGCTCAACAGACCATAACTGCAACAGTACAATTTTTAGAACTTCTAGGATTTGCTTCTTGGAGCAACTGGTCCTGGAACCGACAAGAGGGGGGTGCTATTTTAGATTTGGTCCTTAATGGAATGCAAGACATAGTACAGGAATTAACTGTGTTGGGTCTGCTGGGAAACAGTGATCATAACAGGGTCAAATTTGGGAGTAACATCGCAAAAGAAATCTACTGAAGGGGCATTTATGACATATCTTCAATCCAAATGGGATGCTTTTGTTACTAATAATTCTCAACATTGAATAATCCCTTGTTATTTTGGCCTGCTGTTAAAGCAGTCATCCGCATGGACATTATAGCCATTATATGACATTATATGTCAGCGCTAGAAATAAATGTTTAGCAGCAGGCATTTAGGGTTTGGAAAATAACTTATGCAGGATAAACAGCATTTATTAAGTGTCCTTCCCCTGGTAATAGAGAGGTGTTACAGGCGACTTAGGTGGCCCTTGATACCATGATACATGAACGTACTTCCCGCAGGCTGTTATTTCGGAGAGGTCAATTTTTAAAATATGGTTACAAGGCTGGCAGATTGATTGCTCAGATAGTAAAGACGTGTGTGTGGGGGGAGGGGACAAGGCATATTGCTGCGGTGCGAGACCCCCACGGTGCCTTGCAAACTCAGCTTGAACAAATAGCACACTTTTTTGAGGATTATTTTACTGCTTTATGTTCAGCTAGTTATCCCTCTCCTATTGTAAACATCAATGAGTATATTGGTCATGCTGGATTACAACCTCTCACAGAAGACCATGTGTCCATTTTAAATTCTCCTTTTACTGCGAAAGAGCTTTAGCAGGCTATCCACTCATTGAAACCAGAGCAGGATTAATTCTTTGAGGTCCCCTAGGCACACAAGTACACTGGGCCTCCTACCCTGCCAAGCCCACACCCCACCCCTGCCCCGCCCACATTTATTTACCTGTTTTTTATTTACTTCTTTATTTCCACTTGTATTTCTTTTTTTCTTTTATTATAAATTCAAAACAAACAACAAAGATTACCATGCCATTGCCAATATACAGTTTTAGTTCTATGCAAGCCCCAAACATCTCTGAACAAATCCCCCTTTCCTTCCCTTCCCACCTACTTGCCCAGGACTTTAAAGCAGTAATACTATCCGAAATATAAGTCTATATTAATAACCAAGTTTGCAACTCCTCTCAACTGCCTCCCTCTGTGTCGTCCAACTGTAAACCATATGTATATATAAAAATACATACATATGGGTAACTCCTCTAGTATGTTCCACTCCATGTATGTTAATTTGTAACAAAACAACAAGGCAAGCGGTCCACCAAAGAATCCGACGTGGAACAAAAAAAGATCAGCAGACAATAAGGAGATTCAAATCAGGTATATTCAAGGGGCTCTCAGGAACCATGCCTGATGCATTTCGCCAAATAAGGCTGATCAACGCTAACAGAAAACCATGTCCTTCATACACACAGAATTATATCACCTGTTGGTCATTCAAATTCTTGTTTTATTCAAAGTCTTGTTTCAAAACTTTTCTCCAACAAGAGAGATCGTTGGAGAAAAGTTTTGAAACAAGACTTTGAATAGAACAAGCATTTCATACACACAGGACACAGAACCACCCTCAACCAGTATGGAATAAGTAATAACAAACTAAACTCCCCTCCCCCCTTTTTACAAAAGCATGGAAGAGGTTTTTAGCGCTGGTGGGCTGAATGTTCTACTCTGTTCTGACGATCATAGGAATCTATCTCATACATATTTATTGTGGATATCCTGAAAACCTGACCTGGCTCTGGCTCTCGAGGACCGGAATTGCCTACCTCGTCCTAAAGCAATAAAATTAAAAAATAGAATTTTTTTTCTACCTTTCTAATGTGGTTCTGCTTTCCTCAACATCTTGTCATTCTCTTCCTTCCATCCATCTGCCCCTTCCAGAAACTGTCTCCCCCTGCTATCTCTCCTCCTCATCCATCATATTCGCTCTGTTCCCTCATGGTCTCATCTCTCTCATTCCATCTCTACTTCCCTCCCTCCTGTGTTTTTTAGCATCTCTCTCTTCTCATTTCCTCCACTCAGATCCGATATCTCTGCCTCCTTCCCCGTTCTCTGGCATCTCTCAAGTCCCTTTCCTTTTCTGCTCTGGTCTTCCTTCTTTATTTTCTGCCTCCGTCAAAATTTAATTCTTTCTTACTATTCAGTCCTCAGTTTCCCTCTTTTCCCTGTGTCTACCACAGCATGCCACCCCTTTCCATCATGCCTCCACTATCTCACTAACTCTATCTTCTTCCCCCCATACAACATATGCCCTTTATCTTTATCCCCTCCTTCCATCCAGTATGTGTTCTCTTTCTCCACTTCCATTCAGAAATTTGCTCTCCCCTCTCAACTGACATCCATCTGCTCTCTTCTCTCTCCCCCTTCTCCCCACTTCTATCATCTTCCCCTTTCTCTCTCTCTCTCTCTCTTCCGCACTTCCATCATCTGCCCCCTCTCTCCCTCCCTTCTCCCCACTTCCATCATCATCATCTGCCCCCTTCTATCTCTCTCTCCCTCCACCCCAGGCCCATCTCCCTCATTTCCCCTCACCTTTGCGGGTCACCACTCACCTTTCTTTCTGATTTGTTTTCAAATGGCAACAAGTAAGATCAGCAACAGGCCTCCCCTCCGGCATCAACGGCACTTATGATTGGCATCGGCCCTACCATCTCCCTTCACCCCCCCCCTTTTTTTTTTTTTTTTTAATGGCGATGGCACTTAAACATGAATTCAGACCCAGTCTCTGTTTCCACCATCTCTTCCTCATAAGAAGCAAGGCTGCCACTTCCCTTCACGACTCCCATCATGGCTGGCATATAAATCACTTTCAACTCAACCAGAATAACAAATTTAATTCTGAACTTAATACTTTGCTTTTTAAGGATTCATACAACTAATGACTGGTTATGTCATGCCTTTGCTGCTTGCTTGGGAAGTTCCTATAATTGGATCTATTTCCTCCTCATAACTATTGAATAGATTAGATAGATAGCTCTGAAGGCTTTTCTAGGGCAGTATAGTCAATGAAACTTGGTCATAATTTTTTGGGCGGGTGGGAAAGGGGAGTGCACTGGCAATCTCTTAAAGTTATTTTCCTATAATAACAACAATGCACTCAAGCTCTTGATTTCACCAGGCTCTTTACCCCTATGCTTATTCTTTCTCACTTTTTCCTTTCATCACTCTTCCCCCCCCCCACACTATCACCTTTTTTAAAATTCACCTTCTCCATTCAATGAGCAAAGTTTGCAGATGGAGGAGAACCCCCACTGAAGGAGGGCAAACAGAGAGCAGCTGCCCTACTGTCTCCCTTCACCTCGCCTTCTTTTTTTTTTTCAAACGGCGATGGCACTTAAGATCGGTAATGGGCCCCCTCCCAGCATCAACATCTAGTAAGATCAGCAATGCGGTGCTCAGCCCAAAGCTTCCATCTGACGCAGCTTCCTGTTTCTGCCCGGACAGTTCATGCCAGAGGGAAGCTTTGAGCTGAGCACCATGTTGCCAATCTTACTTGCTGTTGATGCCGGGGGGGGAGGGGGGGAGACGTTGCCAATCTTAAGTGCCATCATTGTTTGAACAAAAAGGTTTGTTACTCTTTGTTATGACAGGGGTTGCCATACAACTTATTTTGAGGAATTGGAAAAACTGTGATTGGTTAAATTATACTTTTTGGTGGGAATCTCTATGTCATACTTTTAAAATGGAATATATGATAGCCATACAACAGGAACATTATAAGAAATTTATGGATGTTTGGGAGCCATTGACAAAATTCTGTAAGGAGTGATTGTTGATTTTGCCCTTTGATCATACACATCCAGGGTGGGTGGGTGGGGAGATACTTTTAATTTGAGTGTAATTGTTGTATATGTAGAAAGGGGGGATGATATATGTATTTGGCATAAAATATAATTTGATAGACTAGTGCTGTTAAAGTATAAAATGTATGTATAATTTGTTGCACTTATTTTTGGTTTTAAAATGAATAAAGATATTTAAAAAAGAAAAAAAAGAAGGCGAGGTGAAGGGAGACAGTCCAGAGAAGGAGGAAGAAAATGATAGGAGGTTTGCGCCAAAAGACTTATGAGGAGAGACTGGAAGCCCTGAATATGTATACCTTAGAGCAGGGGTGTCCAACCTTTTGGCTTCCCTGGGCCGCATTGGCCTAAAAAAATTTTCTGGGGCCACACAAATGCACAAACACTGCAGCAAGACAGAGGAAGGAGCCGGCAAGACAGTAAACACCGGGGGGCAGCAGAGGAAAACACTGCATCGCCCTCGACCGGGGCCGCACAAAATACTTCACGGGCCGCAGGTTGGACACCCCTGCCTTAGAGGAAAGGAGGGACAGAGGACATATGATTCAGATGTTCAAATGCTTGAAAGGTATTAACGTAGAACAAAATCTTTTCCAGAGAAAGGAAAATGGTAAAATCAGAGGACATAATTTGAGGTTGAGGGGTAGTAGACTCAAGAGCAATGTAAGGAAATTCTTCTTTACGGAGAGGGTGGTAGATGCCTGGAATGTGCTTCCAAGAGAGGTGGTGGAGATGAAAACAGTGACGGAGTTCAAAAAAGCGTGGGATGAACACAGAGGATCTAGAATCAGAAAATAATAGTAAATATTGAAGAACTAAGGCCAGTACTGTGCAGACTTGCATGGTATGTGTCTTTATATGGCCATTTGGTGGAGGATGGGCTGGGGAGGGCTTCAATGGCTGGGAGGGTGTAGATCAGTGGTCTCAAACTCGCGGCCCGTGGACCACATGCGCCAGGTACTATTTTGAGGCCCTTGGTATGTTTATCATAATCACAAAAGTAAAATAAAACAGTTTCTTGATCATATGTCTCTTTAGCTATAAATTACAATATTATTATTAAGACTTAGCCAAAAAGAAAGATTTATAAACTATAAAGAGTTTTACCTCATGCAAAATTGTCATTTCTTTAATAAGACATTAACTATTTTTTTCTGAGGCCCTCCAAGTTCTTACAAATCCACAATGTGGTCCTGCAAAGGGTTTGAGTTTACCACTGGTGTAGATGGACTGGAGTGAACTTTGACTGAGACTTTAGTAGTTGGAGCCTAAGAACAGTACTGGGCAGAGCTTTGGATTCTTGCCCAGAAATAGATAAGAAGAAGAAGAAAAAAAACCAACAAATTTTTAGATTGAATCAGGTTGGGCAGACTAGATGGACCATTCGGGTCTTTATCTGCCGTCATCTACTATGTTACTATGTTAAGTGCTGTTGATGCTGGAGGGGGAGAGGGCCCTGTTGCCGATCTAATGTGCCATCGCCGTTTGAAAAAAAAAAAAATGAAGGCGAGGTGAAGGGAAATGGTAGGGCAGCTGCTCTCTGTTTGCCCTCCTTCAGCAGACCCCCTGTCAATTTCGGGCCCTAGGCACATGCCTACTGGGCCTACCCTTTAATCCGTCCGTGGTTGAAACTGGGGTTTGCACCAGGCCCTGATGAGTTCCCTGATGAATTCTGCAAACCTTTTACAGGTTTTTTTTTAGTTGGGTCCCTGCTCGCCTATTATGATGCTGTATTGCAGGAAGGCGATTTTCCCCCACATGAAAATATAATATGGTGTTGATTATTTTGATACTGAAACTGAAGGTTTCGATTTATTTATTTTTTTTAACTGAAGGTTGACTCTGAATTAATGTTTTCCTATCTGCCCATCTCTTTAATCAATGTCATTCTTAAACTGCTGTCTGCTATTCTAGCATCCAGGCTGTCTGATAGGGGATAGAGGATGTTAGCGTACTCTCAATGTTCGTAAGCTACTTCTTGCTATGGCATATTATCAGATTAACGAGTTATCTTCTATTGCGATCAGCCTGAACGTGGAAAAGGCATTTGACAAGGTCTCATGGCAATTTATGTTTGGGGTCGTTTCTCATTCAGGGATGCAGGGTCCTTTTCTACAGGCCATTCAAGCATTATTCAATTCTCCTAGAACCTGTGTCTTAATTAATGGCATCACGTCCTCTTCTTACCCTATAGGACAAGGTACGCGACAGGGATGCCCCTTATCACCCTTGTTTCTTTTAACCTTAGAACCTTTGTTGTGTATACTCAGTCTCAGGATATTCAGGGTGTTCCTTTGTCCCCAGTCTCAGTTAAGGTATTGGCCTATGCGGATGACCTTCTATTAGTACTTATGGATGCACAGAGGTCTTTATCTTCTTTATTATCCATCAAAACTGAATACGGTTGTTGTTCTGGCTTTACCTTGAATTTACATAAGTCTAAGGTTCTCCCCTTGTTGCCGCAGACGCAAGATACTTGGTCTGGGCCCTTTCTTTTACAATAGGTGGATCACAGCTTTACGTATTTGGGGTGTTTATTCCAAATCAACTTTATACTCTTTAAATGTGTTACCTCTTTTGCAAGACACTGCTATGAAATTGAACCTTTGGTGAGCCTACTCTCTTTCCTTTCTGGGCAGTGTTCATCTTTTCAACATGATTTTGGCATCCAAATAGCTTTACATTTTTCAAATGCTGCCTTTATTTTTAAAAGGGTGTGATGAACTGAAGCTATGTAAGGCCTTGCAATCTTACATGTGGCTGAGAAAGAGGGCGAGGCTTTCTTATTCTGTTGTCTGTACACCAGCAACCTATGGGGGCCTGAGCCTTTTGAATATCTACTACCTCACGGTGGCGTATAGACATATTAGTGACTGGTACCAATTTACAGAGGACTTTTCTGCTACCCGCTTGGAGATGTCTCTTATGGGACCTGTTTATTTCAGCTGTTATCTGTACGCTTTGGGATTTTAGCCTCCAGAAGCCATTTACAACTCCCAAATACTTTCCTCTGCTCTTGCTACATGGAGATGGACTTCTAAACGTCACCACTTCTCAGTTAAGACCTCTCTCTACCTGGCTATCAGGAACAAGCCTCAGTTTCCAGCTGGCATCTCTTCCCCAACATTTCTCCATTGGGAGCAGAAAGGCATATGATATTTATTTCATGTCTTAACTGAAGAGGGTAAGGTGAAACCCTTTGCAGAGTTACAGCATGAATACTCCTTTTCTGGCCTTGACACCTTCTCATAAGGGCATTGTTTCATAAGAATTTGCCTCCGCTGGGTCAGACCAGAGGTCCATCGCGCCCAGCGGTCCGCTCCTGCGGCGGCCCATCAGGTCCATGACCTGTAAAGTGATCTTTTGTCTAGAACCTGTTCTTCCCTAATCCTTTATATCCTTCAAACCCCTTTTCTTTTTTTATCTATACCCTTTCTTTCTCCTTTATCTGTAATCTTCAATCCCCTTATCCTTCAGGAATTTATCTAGTCCCTCTTTAAAACCCCATAAAGTAGTCTGACCTATTACACCCTCTGGAAGCGCATTCCAGGTATCCACCACCCTCTGTGTGAAGAAGAATTTCCTAGCATTGGTTCTAAACCTGTCCCCTTTCAATTTCACCGGATGTCCTCTTGTTCTTGTAGTTCCCAGTATGCTGAAGAACCTGTCCCTCTCCACCCTCTCTATGCCTTTCATAATCTTGTACATCTCTATCATGTCTCTTCTGAGTCTCCGCTTCTCCCGGGAGAAGAGCTCAAGTTTCTCTAACCTCTCAGCGTATGAAAGATTTTCCATACCCTTTATCATTCGTGTGACTCTTCTCTGGACCCTATCAAGTATGGCCATGTCCTTCTTAAGGTACGGTGACCAATATTGGACACAGTACTCCAGATGCGGGCGCACCATCGCCCGATACAACGGCAGGATAACTTCCTTCGTTCTGGATGTAATACCCTTCTTGATAATACCCAACATTCTGTTTGCTTTCTTAGAGGCCGCTGCGCATTACGCCGTCGGTTTCATTGTTGTATCCACCAACACTCCCAAGTCCTTTTCAAGGTTGCTTTCCCCCAGTACCAACCTCCCCCCCCCCCATTGTGTAGCTGAACATCGGGTTCTTTTTCCCTATATGCATGACCTTGCACTTCTCTATATTGAAGTTCATCTGCTATTTATTCGCCCACTCCTCCAGTTTGGTCAGATCCTTTGCAGTTCTTCACATTCCCCTACAGTTCGGACCCTGCTACAGAGTTCGGTGTCATCCGAAAATTTTATAACTTCGCACTTTGTCCCTGTTTCCTACCTTCAAATTAAATATTATGTTGCCAGCCTGCTTTTGACAGATTTGATGGAAGATGTTCAGGAAGAATTGGTTACACTTTACACCTTAGGTGCACAAAAGAAAGAGCCCCTTTTTTTAACCACTATAGAGCTTTGCAAGATATGTCTCCTAAACTTGCTTATCGTAGGTACGCGAGTGCTTGGCAGATGAACCTCAACATGCCACTTTCTGAATCTACTTTTAAGGCCTTTGTTCTTGCTATTCAAAAGGTGACTGATAATGTGCTTGTTGGGAGTAACAATATAAGTTCGCACTATGCCTGCATATCTCACCCTGGAGGGCACACATATTGGACATCACCTCTACTGCTCATTGTCCTAGGTGCAGATCCTCGGATGCTACCTTGGGACATATGTTTTGGCTTTGTCCCTCGGTGCAACGTTTTTGGAACTCGTTGCTTTGTGCTGTCTTTTCACTTTGGAACTGTGGAGTTAATCATGAATCTCAAATTTTGTTTGATACCTTTTTCCTGCAATCCCCCACTCCGTTAGGATAGTCTGCCTTCCTATAGTGTGCAGTCCTCCATGGCAAAAAGGTTATTCTATTTAAATGGCTGGATGCAAATGGTCCTTCCATACAACAATGGAGACTACAGATGATTTCTCTTGTTAAACTGGAACACCCAGATACGGAATATGGACTCAGTACCAGGAAAACAATTTGTGCGTATTTGGAGTGCCTTTTGGAATTCCCTTTCTCCTGCTGCGAGAAGTCATATTTTGAATGTTTGTATGTTTGACTTTTTGCCTCCTTTTCGATTTGTTTTTTCCATTCATCTCATACCTCATTGGGGGGGGGGGGGGTCGGGTGAGTGGATAGGGGTGGTAAGGATTCCTCTTTGTAAAATATTTGAGCAAATGTTTACTGACCTGCTGACTATGTTCCTTTTCTTGTCTGTACTTTCGTGTTTGTGGTTAGTTTTTGATTATTCATTTCTCTTGCTCAATAAACGTGATTTAAACATAAATCCGCAGTTTCAGCTGGCATAAATACTGGCACCCAAATCTGGGTGTGGGAATGGACTCTATTCTGTAAACAGCGCTCTACTCAGAGCCATCTTTATAGAATAGTGCTCCATGTCAGTTTTTTCCATGAATATGATTCTATGCGTATTCTGGATCCTTGAGCACCCCTAATATTTGACATAGCCTCCTGCATGATCTCTTCAGTCTCATCTCTTCTCGCCTCTCAGCTGTGACACATTTAGGATGAGACATTTAGTGGCACATATAGGATGAGATGTAGTTCTCATATTGTGGCTATTCATGTGCCTAGGGTACACGCAGATCAGGTGACCATGACTGGAATCCAGTACAACAAATCCTGAGCTCTAACTACTGAAATTATTACTGTGTGATGCTTGGGCTTCTCTTTCCTGAGGGCTGCCTCAACATTACCCCTATTATGTGACATGCTTAGCACAGGCAAGAGTATGTCATTCCCCATATAGTACTATTGTTATAGCCCCAATAATCCTGTAATTCCAACATTACTAAGAGAAAAAAGTTGCTTTGGTGTTTCAATATTGTTTACTTTACTACATAGTAAATGACAGCAGACAAAGACCTGAACGGTACATCCAGTCTGCCCAACAGTCACACTCATTATACATTCATGATTAATTTCTTTAATATTTCTGGGCAATAGACCATATAAGTCCGCCTGGTACTATCTTTAGGTTCCCACTGCTAGAGTTGCCATTGAAGCTCACTCCAGCCTATCCTTATTATCCTGTTACTGGAGCTTCTATCAAAGCTCTCCCCAGCTTATCCTAAACCAAATCGCCATATACAGGACACCCAATAGCAGCCTTAGTTTGTTTTATGCCATTCATTTTCTAATTAGAGATCCTCTGTGCTCATCCCGTGCTGTTATGAATTCCGTCACTGTTTTCATTTCCACGACCTCCCTTGAGAGGGCATTCCAGGCACCCATCACCCTCTCCATGAAAAATAATTTCCTAACATTACTCCTAAGTCTGCCAAATTGATGTCCTCTAGTTTTACCATTTTCCTTTCTATGGAAAATATTTGTTTCTATATACTAAAAATAACAAAATGGATCATGGGCCTGAAAACAGAGAAAAAAATGTGGTCACAAGAAGAAAAAAAATCACTACTAAATATGGATGAAACACTGGTGATTTTACATGAGAAGTTATGTGATTACCTATTCACAAGTACCACATGTGAACAGACTTCATCCTACAGTCAAATAAGTTGATAACAGCAAAAGATGTTATGCAACATGGATAAAATGCTTCCTGAAAAACATTATGCTGTACAGAACATGATATATGCCGTACCTTGGTGTACATAGATTTGCTTGAATAATCTGTCATTCCAGAATTTAAGGTCTCTTCGTGCTGTTAATGGAGCCACAAACTTCTTTCTAAAACGATGTATAAGTTGTAAGTTTCTATATCTAATAATTATCTTTTAATTCATTGTAATGGCACCCACTGCAGATTTGTTGCTTGTTAACCTCACTTTGTATAAACGTCAGGTAAAATTGGTGATGTTTTGGGGGGTTTTAACATCATAATAAATGAGAAAAATCATCTACTGTTAAATTTTTTGTTAATATTTTCTAGATAAATGCCATATTTATGATTGTATTTTATAAACCACCTAGGTTTAAGCGGGTAAGATATTTTTTTGAATAAATATGCCTTTATTATACAATTAGATGTTTTATTTAAATCATTTTTAATGACCATACATAAGAACTAACAATACATAAAGAATAGCATTATTAAATATCAAATATTAAGCTAAATCAATTTTCACTAACAACCATTAATCCCATTATATCAACCCACTCCCCCCACCCATCTAATCCCCCATTCAATATCTATAATAGATGCATTGAGCATATACAAAATCTAGCAATACAGAAAGAATATCATTGCAAACATCAAATATTAAGCTCAAACAATTTCCAATGTCAATCGTCAAACCTACCCATAAACGCATGATATATCGCCCAATTAACATTTATAATTATATATGAGCCTCATTACAAAAATGTTACGTGCTAGTGAAAACTAAACACAGATTTGAAATCAGCATGAGAAATACTACAAAACCCACCCAACATTAACTTTGATGAAAATGGTGTGTTGACCTGTGTAGTTTGTCTTTTAACTCCCTAACAGTAGCATCACTTCTAGACACATGGAGAGGTGCTGATGTTCTGGAGGCAGCTCTGTATGTGTTTTTATGGCGGGGGGGGGGGGTCAGTGATCACTGGGGGAGTATTAGGGATCTGTACTTTGTCCCTGCAGTGGTTATCTGGTCACTTTGGATACCTTCTGGGCACTTATATCTGTTCTTAGATCGCCTAAGTCACAACGTATACCGTATACCTGTATACTCGAATATAGGATGAGATTTTTGAGCCCAAAAATGTGGGTTTCATCCTATATTCGGGCCATCACCTGACCCCCCCTCCCCGACTTGATGCAGGCCTCTGATAGGCCAGGACAGGAGAGATCCCTCCCATCTCCCAGCCCGGCAGATATAAATCTTTTTTTTACACCCCCCCCCTCCCCTCCGCATACCTTTTCTGTTACCACCCTCCCCCCCCCCGCATACCTTTTCAGTTATTCCTGATGGTCCAGCAGTGTATGGGCAGGACTGCGCTCCTGCACTGCGCATCTCCTTCTGGGCTTGAGACTCGCCAATCGGGGCTCAGGGCTTGTGGCACACAGGCATGCAGGAGCAAACTTCTCGAGCTCCCGCGCTGCTAGCAGAATGCCTGCCGCCAGTTCTCGTGAGACTTGCGGGACCTAGCGGTAGCCATTCTGCTAGTGGCGCAGGACCGCGGGGGAGCTTGAAAAGCTTGCTCCTGTGTACTGTGAGCCCCGAGTCCTGATTGGCGAGTCCTAAGCCCGGAAGGAGATGCAGGGCAGGAGCATGGTCCTGCCCATACACCGCTGGATCACCAGGGATAACTGAAAAGGTATGGTGGGTGGGGGGGGGGACAATGATTTGTATCGGCCGGGCAGGGAGATGGGAGGGATCACTCCTGTCCCGGCCTACCACTAGAGCACCAGAGGTGGAAGAGGAGGTGGTACAGGATGCAGAGCCTAGCAGGGAGGAGGGACAGAGTACAATGCAGAGTCTGGCAGGGAGGTGGGGACAGGGTATAGTGCAGAGCTTGGCAAGTAGTAAGGGGGGCTTGCTGCATAGCCTGATAGAGCAGGGAGGGAAGGGGGCTGGGTGCAGAGCCTTGCAGGGCAGGGAGAGATGGGGTTGGGTGCAGAACTTTGCAGGGCAGGGAGGGAAGGAAGTTGGGTGCAGAGCCTTGCAAGGCAGGGAGGGAAGAGGGCTGGGTTTAGAACCTGGCAGGAAGGGGGGCTGAGTGCAGAGCCTGGCAGGGGAGGGTGTGAGGGAGAGGACACTGGGTGTAGATTCTGGCATGGCATGGCACTTGAATATTAAGCCCCCATCTTATATTCGAGTCAACCATTTTTCCTCCTTTTGGGGGGGAGGAAATGGGGGTCTCGACTTATATTTGGATTGACTTATATTTGAGTATGTACAGTAAGTTCCATCTAGGTAGTATCGTTAAACTTTCGATTATTGCTGCAGGATGACTAAGTCTAGGTCAGCCCACATCCCGCTTACCTTCCACCCTAGCTATTCCTCGAAAAACGCCCCTTTTCACTTTGGCGCACAGTGGCAGTGAAAAGGCCTAAGCTGCTTTTAGATACATCTAAAACCTGTTTCGATTATTGGCACTTGGATGATCTGTCTTTTTGATCGTCCAAGTGCTGATTTAGGTGGGTTGTAGACATATTTTTGCTTCGATTATGTACCTCATAGACATTTAAACCTGTACATTTTTGTCAATAAACCAATGAATACCTTTAAAGTATAGGAACAGCTTTTTCAGCTGAATTTGAAATAGAAGCACGCTCTGTTGTTGTTGGGGGGTTTAGGTTGAGAAACTTCAAAAATACTTATCTACAATTTTATTTTATTTGGTTTTAAAGGTTTGAATAGAATTTAGTAAGACTGATTCTTTCCTTTTAATCTATGGTGTTCCTTTCTTATTTTATGTATAATGTTTAAACCCCCCCCCCTTTTTTTTTTTTTAATAGAAAAACACGGAAGAGGTTTTTAACACTGGCCAGTGGGCTGACTGCTTTGTGCTGCTCATAGAGTTCCCGTGAGTGCTGGAGCAGCGCAGAGCATTCAGTTTGCCAGCCGGCACTAAAATCCTCTTCCATGCTTTTGTAAAAAGAGAGGGGTTAATTTGTAAGCTGCGGGACATCTAGGGCTCCTTTGACGAAGGTGCGCTAAGTGTTTTAGCGCACGCACCGGATTAGTGCGCGCTAGCTTAAAATCTACTGCCTGCTCAAAAGGAGGCGGTAGCGGTTAGCGCGGCTTTGTAAAAGGAGCCTCACGTGTACAAAAAACATATTGCACACCCTCTCTAAAGGTAAATTTATGTGCTGATGGCTCTGTGAGTTTGTGGGACTGTCAGAACCTCTTGTTTTTATTTATCTACAGCTACTTTTTGTTGTCCATTAGAAACTGCCATCCTAAACAACTGCCTAGTTTTTGCATACAAGCTGAATCTTAAAGTTCAGATCTTTACAATGTGTGTTCTTTACTTCTTTATCATTTAGATAATAAACTTGCAGTTTTTATGCCACTGCAAAGATTATAAGCTTCTGGTAATATCTGGACCTTGATCCACTGAACAGCAACATTTTTAAATAATTGCTTACTGAAACCATTCAGTGATAAACACATGTAGTCAGATGATTTCCAAAGTAATAGGTCTGTGATTACTTCAGCACACTATGCCAGATGCCAAGAATAGCTTTGTTCGTCCCCATCTGTAAAACTTGTGGCTATGGCTGATCTCAGGACTTTGTCGCCTCGGTTCTTCATGCAGAATTGAGATCATCGATTAGGAAACGACGACTTTCAGAAGGGTCCTGACAGGAAGCCCCACCAGCAAAACACTGAAGATCCAGAAATTAAAGGATTTCAAAATCAGAGTAACGCATTTCCATTATCAAAACCATTCACAATGCCCCATTTAGATTACAATTTTTAAAAGCAGTTCAATATTCTATGATTACCATATTATTCTTAAAGTTCAGTCTTTAGTGTAAGAGTTTGGTAACCACTCCCATGGCTGGTGTTGAGTAGTGCAGTTTTTCCCTTCATCCTGAGCTACCCAGGAAAGATAAGTGATATGTGCCACCTTAAACAATTGTAAATGGTTTATATTCTGAATGAAAGATACAGTATTACAAGCATCCAGTAAAATGCTTGTGCAGACCATGCCATCACAAAAACAGGCTAGGAGCAAGGAACAGAAGTTGGATCATGCACCACTGACAGTTAAGGCTATAACATAGTAAGCACTAGGAAGGAGACTAGGCGGCAAGCCAAAGGAAGTTATCTGCTTGCTACAGCTACTAGGTCCTCACCTCCTGGTTCTGATGAGCAGAATGAGCCAATTAAAAGCTGGGGAAAGGTTCCCCCAACTTCTTCAGTGCACAAAGTGGGGGAGTACAAGAGGGGCCAGATGGAGGAGAGACCAAATGAGTAAGGGTGGGGAACACGGAGAAGAAAACAGGAGTTTGTGTGAGTCTGGGTGTTCACTGGAGGAGGTGTGAAGGAAAGAAAATATCGGAATAGTACAGAGTTAACTCCTATTCCTCCCACCTCCCTAAAAAGTGAGTCATCTCTGAACATTGCACATCTTATTATCATGTGTTTGCCAGTCGTTCTCCAAAATGTTCATGCTTACATAAAATATGACAGCAGATTTTAAAAAAAATGCTAGTCACATTTAGTTTGCTCATTAACTTTATTTGCTGCAATAAAATGAGCCTACTTTATCTCCAGTTTTACCTTCATTTCCTCTCAATAGGAATCCTCTGTGTTTATCTTATGCTTTCTTGAATTCTATTACTGTTTTAAACTCATTCACCACTACTGGGAAACTTCCATTTTTTCATCACTCTTCCATGAGCAAATATTTGTTTATAATAGTACTCCTGTTTCTACCTCCTCTTGAGTTTTATATCATGCCCTCTTGCTATACAACTGATTTTGCTTCTAGTACAAGCATTCTTTATCTTTTTGAGATATTTGAATGTCTCTATGAGGGGGTGCTGAAAAGTTCTCAGCCCAACCAAGAAGAGAATGACATGGATATGGTTCAATCAATGATATGAAACAGTGTCAAAATATAAAATTATGTTTCTGCAATTGGCATTTAACACAATAAGATAACACTTTTCAGCTACAGTGGCAAAATAACGCTCAAAACCCTGGGTGTTACTTAATATCCCCTCTCCCCCATTGCCCCAGTTACATTCAATAGATTGTGAGTCCACCAGGACAGATAGGGAAAAATGCTGGAGTACCTGAATAAATTTATGTAAACCGTTCCGAGCTCCTCTGGGAGAATGGTATATAAAACTGAATAAATAAATAATTAGGGCTTGTTATCTTACTCTTTTGGCAATGGCTTTACTTGTTGCTGATCTCCTGCACCTGTCCCAACCCTATACTGCTTCTGCTTTCTTTTGCCTCTCTTTGGAGATGAGGGCAGATAACCTGGTGCCTCATATTTCCGCTATAAGCCTCTTGTTGTTGGTACTCATCTTTTAAAGAAGTTTCTTTTCAGTTTGGCTAGTAGACAGCATGGGATAAGAAATTTGCTTTCTCTGTTCCTCTGCACTAGTGCTGCTGCTGGCCCTAGTTTCACAGAAGCATCAACTGAATGGATGGGAAAAGGGGGTAATGTCTGGAAAGCAGTATATACTAATGCTCAAAGTATGGGAAACAAGATTCTGGATCTAGAAGTTGTGATGGAAGAAGATGAGTTGGAAATAGTGGTGATCGCGGAAACGTGGTTCATGGAGAACAATGACTGGGATGTAGTTATACCGGGCTATAATCTGTTCAGGAAAGACATGTTCATTGGGGAATCCCTATTGCAGGGTCTTCTAGAAGTAGGGAAATCCTGGACTCTACAAGGAGAACTGTTCCAGCAGTTGGTAATGGAACTCATGTGGGTTGGGGTCATACTGGACTTAGTGCTTAAAAACAGGGAAAAAACTAACTTTGTTCAGATGGTGGATTACGTCTAAATGTGAACATCTAGAAGGAGTGGAAATGCAGTGGGCAAAACTGAAAGGAGTAATTAATTGTAAGAGCGACAAACTTTTTTTGTGAGGCAAGTAATTAAAAATAAGAGGAAAAGAAGGCCACTTTGGTTCTCAAAAGTAGTAGCTGAGAAGGTAAGGAATAAGAGATTACCTTTCATAAACTACAAAAAAAATCACAAAAAGAGGAAGACCGGCAAAAATATCTGGAAAGGTTAGGAGAAGCTGGTCATGTAGTCAGGAAAGCAAAGATGCAAATGGAAGAAAAAAATAGCTGACATGGTAAAACGGGGAGACAAGACATTTTTAAAGATATAAAAGTGTTAGCAAGAAGTGCAAAAGTGGCATTGTGAGACTTAAAGGTGAAGGAGAGAAATATGTTGAAGCTGCTATTTCTGTTCTGTGTTCATGACTGAAGAGCAAGTGGGACTGTAGAAGACAAACATGAATAGGGATGGAGGAGTGATAACCCTGATCAATTTTCAGAGGGTTGTGTTCATGAGGAGCTTAATAAAATAAAAGTAGACAAAGCGATGGGACTGGATGGTGTACATTAGAGGGTTCTGAAGGAATTTAGGGAAGTTCTGGTGGCTCCTCTGACTGACATTTTCAATGCTTCTCTAGAGTTGGGAGTGGTACTAGAGGACTGGAGAAGGGCGGATGTGGTCCTTCTCCATAAAAGTAGAAGTAAGGAAGAAGGGAATTACAGGCTGGTAAGTCTGACTTCTGTGGTAAGCAAATTAATGGAAACACTTTTAAAACTGAGAATGGTGAAGTTTCTGGAATCCTGTGGATTACAGGACCAGAGGCAACATGGATTCACTAGAGGTAGGTCTTATCAGACGAATCTGATCAATTTCTTTGACTGGGTGATCAGAGAATTGGATAGAGGATGTGCGCTAGATGTGGTGCATTTAGATTTT
The DNA here is from genome assembly GCF_902459505.1 of Geotrypetes seraphini. NCBI lineage: Eukaryota > Metazoa > Chordata > Amphibia > Gymnophiona > Dermophiidae > Geotrypetes > Geotrypetes seraphini. The sequence continues at coordinate 130,320,774 of NC_047089.1, forward strand.
AGCAAAGCCTTTGAAAGTGTTCCACACAGACGTCTAATAAATAAATGGACTGCCCTCAGGATGGGTCCCAAAGTGAAGGACTGGGTCAAGAACTGGTTGAATGGAAGGCAACAGAGGGTAGTGATCAGTGGAGTTCACACTGAGGAAAGGGATATTACCAGTGGTGTGCCTCAAGGTTGTGTTCTTGGGCCTGTTCTTTTTAACATTTTTATAAACGATATTGCTGAAGTACTGTCAGATAAGATTTGCTTCTTTGCGGATGATACCAAAATCTGCAATAGAGTAGACACCCCGGATGATGTGAATAACATGAAGAAAGACCTGGCAAAGCTTGAAGAATGGTATGAAATTTTGCAGCTAAAATTTAATGCTAAGAAATGCAAGGTCAAACATTTGGGCTGCAAAAACCCAAAGGAATAGTACAGTTTAGGGGTGAAGAACTTATGTGCACGACAGAAGAGCGGGACTTGGGTGTGATTGTATGTGATGATCTTAAGGTGGCCAAACAGGTTGAAAAGGTGATGGCGAAAGCTAGAAGGATGCTAGGGTGCATAGGGAGAGGTATGGCCAGTAGGAAAAAGGAGGTATTGATACTCCTGTTTAAGACTTTGGTGAGACCTTATTTAGAATACTGTGTATAATTCTGGAGGCTGAACCTTCAAAAAGGTATAAAAAGGATGGAGTTAGTCCAGAGGAAGACTAGTAAAATGGTACGTGGTCTTCGTCATAAGGCATATGGGGACAGACTTAAAGATCTCAATCTGTATACTTTGGATGACAGGCAAGAGAGGTGAGATATGATACAGATGTTTAAATACCTATGTGATGTAAATGCGCATAAGTCAAGTCTCTTTCATTTGAAAGGAAGCTGTGGAATGAGAGGGCATAGGATAAAGTTAAGAGGTGATAGGCTCAAGACTAAGCTAAGGAAATACTATTTTACAGAAAGGGTGGTAGATGCATGGAATAGTCTCCCGGAAGAGGTGGTGGAGATGGAGGCTGTATCTGAATTCAAAAAGCCTGAGATGGGCACATGGGATTTCTTAAAGAGAGGAAGAGGTAATGGTTACTGCAGATGGCATACTAGATGGGCCATTTGGCCTTTATCTGCCATCATGTTTCAATATTTCTATGATTTCCCTTCCAAGCACTGTGATTTAATCGCTTAGATTCTTAAAGATACATTGATCTATTTCACTGTGCCTTGCATCTCCACCTGTAGATAGCCTCTCCTCAAGATTCTGCAGAATTGTGAAACCATTAGGGATAGTGAAAGCATCTGGATAATTAATGATATAAACCACTTTGGTTGAATCACAGAAAGGCGGTATATCAAATCCATGACCCTTTACCCTCTGATCATTATTTCTACTCCTTCCACCATGATCTCCTTTCAAGACTTTGTTCATCTGTTCATCAAATCTAGTCATCTTTAGCACAGTTTCATCCCATATACAGTAAGTGACACTCATAGGCATAAGGACTATTGGTGTGGTGTACAGTTGGGTCTAGTAGGATTTGGAGGGCTCATCATACACTATAAGGGGGTTATAGTGAGATGTGTACCTGGGCCTTTTTATGTGAAGGTCACTGCAGTTTCTCCTTAAGGTGCCCCACTGCTTTGCTGGGATGTCTTTGTGGCCAGTCTACTAAATATGCTGGCCCCTCCTATATCCCAATGGCTTGTTTTGTGTGTTTTTCTTTTAGATGAATATTTTCTTTTTTATGTTTCAATCTGTTTTATTAAGTTTTCAAAGAACAAAGTAAACACTCACACAGTAAAGCACAAACAAAATACGAAAATCCCCCCCTTTCACCCCCCCTCCACCTCCCCCCTGGGAACAGCTACTCCAAAGTCCATATCAGAGATAGGCTGGCGCTCATACCCTACCAATTGAATCATTTGGGTCCACAAATGCGACACCGTGGGAATATGCGGAGTCAGCCAGCATTGAAGGATAGTTTTAAGTCCCATAAAAATAGCTTTTTGAACAAAGGCAGCAGTGCCCGGTCAAACAGGGACCAACAAAAGTTTCAAAGTAAAAAGAAATTTATCTGTGGGCACCCAAGTGCAGTTCCACAAAGATTTGATCTGGAGATAAGCAAAATATATGTCCCAAAGTGGCTCTGGAGGCAGCACATTTAGGGCAACTGTCCGTAGGGCTAATATGTGCTTTGTAGGCTCTGGTAGGTGCAAAATAAGCTCAAACCAGGAATTTATAATACCATTATCTTTCCGCTGCAGAGATCAATAGTTTGGCCCCCAGCTTAACACTCCGCTTCAGCATGGCAGCAGAAATTTGCAGCTGTAGATCCTGAGTCCATTTGGTCGCCAGAGTCTCATAGTCCAAGTCACCAGCCAGCTTCTGCAAAAAGCAGTGATGAAAACGCAACGGTATGGGTACCTGTGCAGTCGAACAGAGAGATTTTGACAGTTTCTCTTGAATCTCTTCAGACAAAGCCAGGCTGGGGAGAGAATAAACATAATGCTGCAGTTGTCTATAAGAGAACCAATCCCCAGCCACCAGATTAAAGGAGTCTCTTAACAACTGAAATGATTGCATCGTACCATCAGACAGAAATACTTGAGACAGATAAAACAAGCCTTGCCTAGACCACAGAGTAGGCGATCCAGGACTCATGCAAGGGACAAAGTCCCCATTACCCGCAAGAGGCAAACATGGTGTCACATCAAACTGAATAGCTAGTTGTGTACATAGTTGTTTCAAAATTTTTCACGCTGGAAATAAAAACAAGCCCCCATAAGACTGAGCACGTATAGGCAAGCACTTATCATGTAGTAAATAACTAAAATGAAAAGGGGCATAAGCAAGGCATTCTACCCCTGCAGCTGAAAAATGAGTAGTCCCGAAGAATCAATCATTCACATGTCTAAGTTGAAAAGCCATATTAAGTCTTCCCAAATTCAATAACCTAGGCCCCCGTGATCAGTAGGAAGTGTGAGGGTGTGTAAAGGAATCCTAGAGCGTTTACCTCCCCACAAGAACGTAAGTAAAGATCTATGTAGTAACCTTAGGTGACGGCGCTGTAGGAGCAAAGGTAAGGTTTGAAGGAGGTAAAGCCACTGGATTATCACCGTCATATTGTACAAAGCAATTCTACCAAGAAGGGTCAATGGGTAAGATCGCCTTACCAACACCCTCTGTCCTGTTTTCGTGAGCAACGGAAGTACATTAAGGGAGTAAAGTGCAGTCAAGTCCTGAGGTATAAGGATGCCTAAATAACGCAAGGATGATGAGGCTCATTCCAAAGGGAAGGGTCCCGGCCAAGTATCTTGAACCTCCACTTGTAAGGGAAGCCCCATAGACTTCTGCCTGTTCAACGTCAACCCACAGAAAAGATGGAACTAATCCAGAAGCTCCAAAGCCCTAGATAGGGATCTCTGCGGTCGAGCCAAGGCAAGAAAGAGGTCATCAGCAAAAGCCAACACTCTCAATTGAGAAGAGCCCTCTGGTAGCCCAACCAATTAATTATCTCTCTTGATCATACGGAGAAGAGGCTCTAAATAGAGCAGGATAAGTAAGTGGGACAAAGGGCAACCCTGACGCGTCCCTTTATCAACCACAAATGATCTAGTGGGGATCCCATTCACCAAAACTGAAGCAGTGGGAGCTGAATATAACACCCGTAAGGAAGACATGAACCATCCCCCTATGCCCACAAAGTCCAATGCCTGAAAAAGATAAGGTCAATGAACCTGGTCAAAGGTTTTAGCCACATCCACGCTCACTAGAATGCCCAATGTATGAGTGTATTGTGCTCTAGCCACAGCCAACAGTGCCCACCTATCTTTCAATACCGAGTGTCTGCCCTGTACAAAGCCAACTTGCTCGGGAGATATTATATGTGGTAGGAGAGGAGTTAAGCGGTTAGCTAGCAAACGTGCCAAGATTTTCAAATCCACATTTATTAAAGAAATCACACGGTACGATTCAATTTCATCTCTGGGTTTATTTGCCTTCGGAAGTAAAATGATGGTTGCTTCATTGGCATAAGCTGGAAACGTGCCATCCTCCAGGGCGTTAACATAATAACCCATAAGAGGCTCACACACTTGCAGGGATAACATTTTATAAAATTCGGCAGAAAAATTATCAGGACCCGGGGCAGTACAATAACGTAAGTTCTTTATCGCTGTTAGGATCTCCATGCCCTGTAAAGGTTGATTCAAGGCCGCTTTCTGCAAATCTGTGAATTTCGGCATACCCGCATCCTTCAGATAGTCCAGAACATCCGGACCACAATAAGGACCCAGACTATAAAAAGTTGAAAAATGGCGGTAAAAGGCTTCAGCTATGTCAACGGGCTTCGTATGATAGGAACCAGGGCCATTCTTAATCCATGAAATATATCTATCATCCTGCCAATTCTTAGTCAAAGTGGCAAGCATTCTGCCCGTTTTAGTTCCATAACAATGAAACTAATATTTTCGGTAAAAGAAGGATTTTTTGGTACAGTCATGCAATAAAGTATTAAGAGCAACCTGGGCTGAATGAAGTTCCTCCCATAAGGCAGGTGTATGATTCTGCAAATATTGTTTTTCCAAATGAATAATACCACTTGAGATACATTTGCGACAAGCCGCAATGTAAGCTATAACAGCCCCCCTAATAACGACTTTAGCAGTCTCCCAAAAAAGACCTGGGCTAGATTGATGTTGGCCATTTGTCAGTAAATAATCATCCCAGCATTTCCGCAAGTAGTCTGAAAAATCCGGTTCATCCTGCAGATATGAGGGGAAGCGCCATCAAAGGGCCTCCATAGGAGAAATTCCCCATACAACATCCAACCAAATAGGACAATGGTCTGAAACTTCCAAGGATCCAAGGAAACAAGGATTCCGAAACTAGAAGGTAGTCCAGACAGGGAAAAGTCCCGTGGGCACGAGATTGATGAGTGTAGTCCCGTTCAAGCGGATGGAGAAGCCTCCAGGGATCCACTAAGCCCAAGGACTTACAGAGAAAGGGAATACCTTTAGTGAGGGTGCCAGCAGAAAAAGCTGCAGGATTGGAGTGGTCAAGCATAGCATCCAGCACCTGATTAAGGTCCCCGGCTACAATAAGCGGTAAGGAGGTGTCTTTAAGACCCAGAGTGACCAGAGAGTTAAAATAGGCCTGGAAATAGGTGTTAGGGCCATATGCAATTAACAGCCTAAAATCTTTACCCTGCAATGAAATGTGGAGTGGTAAACATCTACCCTGGGGATCCTGATGGTATAAGGTGATAGCACACTTCAAACCCTTATGGACCAGTAAACTAACACTCGCTTTTTTCCCAGGGGAGGAAGCATAAAATACAGAACCTACCCAGCCTCTCTGCAATTTCTTATTTTCCTCCTCTGTCAATTTAGTCTCCTGTAAGCAGGCAAGATCAGCATGGTGGTATTTCAGCTGTCTCAAAATCTTTGTGTGTTTGACCGGGGATGTGATACCAGAAACATTCCAGGAAACAATACGAAGCGGGTGATCACCCAGGGGCACTAAACAAGTATTATGTACAGAACACAAAATACAAGTCCTGCACCCAGGTGCCCAGCCCCACACTAGTGCTTACCATATGACATCCAGCATGGATCAATGCAATAAACAACATGCTCAAGAAACAATAATACAAACAAAACACAGTGAAGAACAATCCCCATAATATCAAACCAGTAGAGTGTTTCCAACCAGAGTCCCTAACCCCACCCCATCCTCAAACAACCCCATGGGACATATCCCCAGGGGAATATGCAACAGGCCTGTAATTGACACCTTATGGGACCCTACCATAAGGTGTCAATTACAAGTAATACTGAGGAATACTAGCTCACAATAATAAAGAAGCAGTACAATCAAAGCATAAGCAATCCTGGCTTGAGATCAAAATCTTTGGAGGCCAGGAAATAGTCACGGAGGCTCAACAGAAGAGCCAAAGGACACATTAATGTAGTCCGCGGCCTCCATAGCCACACTGAAGGAGTGCCAAGTACCATCATGATGTACCTTCAGTAAGGCTGGGTAAACAACAAAAAGAGTTTTTGATGATCCACCAGCTTCGCATAGAGAGGGTAAAAAGCCTTTTTGCGGTTGGTAACAGCAGCCGAGTAATCCTGGCTAATGCGGACAGTGGAGCCTTTAAATTTCAATGAGTCTCCTTAGCCCAATATTGGTGCAAGATATCCATTTTGTGCCTGTATTTCAAAAATTTAGCTATCTGGTCTGATATCTCTGGCCAGGCATACTCCGATGCAATGAGCCCTTTCCAAGAACAGGGTATCAAGTGCCGATGTATCCGGAAACTCCAACTCCAGCCAGCCTTCCAACTCAGTAAGTAAGTGCGCGTCCAGGATGCCCAAAAAGAGAAGATTGCCTCGGTGGGACCTATTTTCTAGGTCATCAAGTTTATCCGCCTGAAGTTGCACCGTTTCTTGCAGGGCTGCGATGTCCAATTCGTGGGAATTAAGCGTGTCTTCCGCCGTGGACACCCATTGCTCCAGGTCAGTGGTCCAGACTGCCGTCTCTGTCAAAAGCTGTTCCAGGCGGGTCATCTGCATTTCCAAAGTCTCCATTTGCGGTCCCAGAACCTGTGCCACAGCTGTTTTAATATCGTTAAGCGCCGTGTCTGTAAACTCGACACTGCGGTGCCCAACGTGGCCGCCATCTTAGGCTTTCCAGGTTTAGAGCGATCCCTTTCTTTATGGTCAGGTTTCTTGCGCGCTGCCTCCTGAGAGCGGGTTAAATATCTGTCCATGAGGTCCCGAACTCAAAAGCAACTGGAATTACCGGCAAGGGTGCAAATGCAGCGAGATAATACTCTATTTAGAAGAGCAGTGCCCCAGAGCTGATCAGGAACATGTCATCACCCGCTCATAGCGTCACTTGACCCCTGTATTTTCTTTTTTAATGGTTAAAAGGATAGATGTGCTGAGAATAAGCATATCTGAGAAACAGCCATTTTTGAAACAAAAAGAGAGACATTTTGCTGTTTCAAAAATAGTCATGTTTGTTACGGGAGTTTTGTGCAAATTCTGCAAAACAGCCAAACTTGGATTTGAATGTCATATCGATAATGCCTCTCTCTTTCTTTCCAAGATTATTGAAAAAGTAGTATGTATTTCTATATGTTCATTTCTTTTTTTTTTTTTTTTAAATTCTTTATTCATTTTAAATTTCTTACATCAAGTGATAAATATATAATACATATAATTTTCAATTAACACTTGAATATCTAACAATATTTATTTTAATACAAACATATAGAAAAATCCCCTTTGTAATAAATTTTAAATCATCTATTCTTATAATTATGTACCCACCCTAACCCCTGTTATATATGTTCATTTCTTGATAAAACTAGTGCTTTGCATCCTAGGCAGTTTGGATTCTAGAAACACCATAGTAGAGAAATTTGTTTAGTGTCTCTTCACAGCATGATTAAGCAACATTTAGATATAGGTTAATATACCCTCATGGTTTCCCTTAGCCTATATGCACTTTTTGACCTAGGTGATAGGGTTGCAAAATTTTCCAATCAGAAAATTTGGACCCTCCTAGATCCGCCCCCAGGCCCACCCAGTTCTACCCATCACTGCCCTGTAACGCCCTAATCCTGCCTCCAGTCCTGCCCTATCCCGTCCCCCGCTGACTGCTCTTATCAGGCAGGGAGGAAAGCCGCGCATGCAGGGATGCCACGTGATGATGTCACACGCATGCACACATGCGTGTGATGTCATCGTGTGGCATCTGCACATGCACGGATTTCCTTCTTGCCTGACGCAATTTGAAGAGGCTTTTCAAAACCCGGACCCCCAGACATGTCCTCAAAAGGAGGACATGTCTGGGGAAATTTGGACATCTGGTAACCCTACTAGGTGACCATCAAATTATTGTCATCAATCTATCTGTTTTTGATATTGGGTGACTGTCTTAAGATGGTTTAATAGTTTCCTAACATCACACATTTCAAGTCTTGGTTAATTCCTCCCGGTCCAAGTTGCTCTCCATGGCAGTAAGACCTGTTAAAGCAGTCTTACTGACATGGAAAGCTCTCCTCCCGATGCACAAAAGGGTTCTCCGTGGCTGCTAATGATCCTTGTTCCAGCCACCAAGAATCCAATGCTAATGCATTACAAGGAGCTCATTGGTATTAAAATGAGCATTCCATATAATGCACGGCAAGGAATGGCCATCTTTAATGACAGGTCTTGAGCTCTATTAGCCTTACTTTCCTGTCAGTGTCTGAGCACTGATTGGCTCAGCCACTGACAGGAAAGTAAGGCTAGAGTTCAGACCTGAGGGTCCAATGGACCCTCTTCCGAAGCCCCCAACCCCCTGCCCCGAAGCCACAGCACATTGACCCTGAGCCTTCCTACTGCCTCCATGTCCTCTGATTCCCCCTCCCATATATTTCCCTTGAACTCTCTCCACAGATAGCTCCCTGATACACTCTACCGCCAATCCCCACAAGCCCTCCAAGGCTAACCCCTGATCCCCTCGTCCCCTCGTTGCTATCTTAACTACTGTGACATCTTGTCTTTTGCTGGGGGTAGCCACCAGAAGTGACTTGCATCCATATGCCACCCTCACCTCCTAGTTTAACCCCCTCTTTTATGAATGCATAGCGTGGGTTTTAGCGCCAACAGCGGTGGTAACTGCTCAGACGCTCATAGAATTCCTATAAGCATTGGAGCAGTTACTGCCACTGCCGGCGCTAAAACTCGCGCTATACGTTATAAAAGAGGGGGTTAAACTAGGAGGTGAGGGTGGAATTTGGATGCACGTCACTTCTGGTGGGTACCCCCAGCAGAAAACAAGATGTCACAGTAGTAAAGATAGCAACGTAAACACAATCTTAGCAATTCACTTCTTAGCAATGCAGTAGGAACTGAGACTAACCAAAAAACTATTCAAAAAATGAAATTGCCACTGAAAGGTAACTGGAAAGCAATTTTTTCTCATTCTGCTCAGACACAGACTCTCAATTGTCTCACTTCCTTTTTTTAAAAAAATCTTCAAATGTAACTAGAATCTCCCCTTTACCTCATGTACCGTGTTTATGTCTATTATATGTATTGATTAAGCCTTTCAACAAATATGTTAATCTTTTAACTTTGTATGTACACCACCTAGACAGGTTGATAGACGGTATATCAAAATAAAATAAACTTGAAACCACAAATGCTTGCAATCTAAGTAACAAAGTTCAAAATGCTCTCCTCAGGCAAATGCTCACAGAATCCATGAGGGAAGAAGTGATGCTAGATCTGGTGCTCACAAACGGGGAAAGCATCTCTAACATCTGTGTTGGTGCCCACCTGGGCAGTAGTGATCATCAAATGGTTTGGTTTGATATAACAGCTAAAGTGAAGGGTGCCATACAAAACTCAAAGTCCTGGATTTCAATATGGTTTTCCAAAGAAGTAATGGAGAAAATAAAGACAAAAGAGTTGGCATTTGTGAAATACAAAATAACCCAAGAAGAGAAGCACAGAAAGGAATACCAGATGAAATTGAAAGAAGCCAAGAGAGAGATACATCTGGCAAAAGTGGAAGAGCAAATGATTAGAAATATAAAAAAGGGTGACAAATTTTTTCAGGTATATCGTGAAAGGAGGAGGGCAAAAAATGGAATTGTGAGACTGAAAGAAGCTACAAACCACTATATGGAGACTGATGAGGAAAAAGCTAGCTTACTAAACAAATACTTCTGCTCTGGGTTCACAGAAGAAAATCCTGGAGATGGACCACGATTGGCTGGCAAAGTTACGCGTGGCTGGCAAAGTTACGTGTGAGGATGGAATTGATACTGCACTGTTAACACAAGAAAGTGTTTATGAACGACTTGATAAATTGAAGGTGGACAAAGCCATGGGACCGGACAGCATCCATCCCAGGATATTGAGGGAGCTTAGCGAGGTTCTGGTGAGTCCTCTTAAAGATTTGTTCAATAACTCTTTGGAGATGAGAGAGGTTCTATGGGACAGGAGAAGAGCAGATGTCGTCTCTCTTCCGAAAAGTGGTTGCAGAGATGAAGTGAGAAACTACAGGCCAGTAAGTCTCACTTTGGCTATTGGAAAAATAATGGAGAGGACTTCCGGTGATGTCACAGACCAAGATGGTGGGTTAAAGTTGGAGCTCTGACTCTGCCTAGCGTTTGTCTCCTGGTATCTCCTGTTAACAGTCCTCTTCCAGGGAGCATTTGAGCTCTAGAGTTTTGCAGTACACGGCGTGACTGGAGAATCCTGACTGAAAGGAAAACAGATGACGGCCGGCAGCTGGAGAAGGGCAGAGAAAAAGGAGGCCTTGAGCAGGGCCTCCACAATGTCCGCATGTGAGTCGGGAGAGAGTGCATCGAAGGAGAAATCGGAGAGGGGAGCCTCCGTGTGGCTGCAGCGGGAGGATCGAGCTGTGGCTATTACGAGGGTGGACCTTCAGCAATGGGTGTCTGACATCAAGTATGAAGTGGCAGAGTGAAAAGGGAAAATAAAGGATGCTGTGAGGGATATTCAGAAAGATCTCACTGATTTGTTAGGGCATGTGGAGGACACAGAGAAGGGGATTGGAAAGCAGGAGGAGACAGTTCAAGCACTTGTTACAACATGGGGGAATCCCAAAAGGACATACTGGGCTGTTACTCCAGAGTGGAAGACCTGGAGTAACAATGTGTGCATTAGAGGGGTCCCTGAAATAGAAGAATTCGGGGATTCAATGGCGGTGGTGCAGGCCTTATATCAGTTTATTTTCCATAATGGAGAGAGGGGCAGAGTTGCCTCCAAGCACCTTGAAAATGGATAGGACCCATCGAACGTTGGGACAGAAGAAAAGTGAGCTTCCTAGAGACCTTATTGCCTGTATTCATAACTTTACTGATAAAGAGCATTTGGTGCGGAAAGCTAGAGACCTGGGGGCAAACAGAATGCTAGGAATGATTAAGATGGGGATCACAAACAGATCGGAGAAGGTTATCATGCCACTGTACCGGGCCATGATATGCCCCCACCTGGAATACTGCATCCAGCACTGGTCGCTGTACATAAAGAAGGACATTGTACTACTCAAAAGGGTCCAGAGAAGAGCAACTAAAATGGTTAAGGGGCTGGAGAGGTTGCCATACAGTGAGTGATTAGAGAAACTTGGCCTCTTCTCCCTTGAAAAGAGGAGACTGAGAGGGGACATGATTGAAACATTCAAGATAATAAAGGGAATAGATTTAGTAGATAAAGACAGGTTGTTCACCCTCTCCAAGTAGAGAGAATGAGAGGGCACTCTTTAAAGTTAAAAGGGGATAGATTCTGTACAAACGTAAGGAAGTTCTTCTTTACCCAGAGAGTGGTAGAAATCTGGAACACTCTTCCGGAGGCTATTATAAGGGAAAACACCCTCCAGGGATTCAAGACAAAGTTAGACAAGTTGTGTGTGGAGGAGATGAGATTTATGGATGGTGATGGGGAAGTTAGTAAATTACGAGTGAGGAGATTGAATGTTAAGGGATTTAATATGCCCTGTAAACGACAATTACTGTTGAAGGAGGTAAAGCAATTGGGACTGGATTTATGTTTTGTTCAGGAAACACATTTTGTGAAAGCTGGGGAGAAATTGATCCAGTTTTGGGAGTATCCTATTAGGACCTGGGTGTCCAATAAACTGGAAAAAAGAAAGCGGGGATAGGGATTTATTCTCTAAACATTTGAAGGTGGTACCAGAGAGGGAATTAAGGGATGAGGGGGGAGGTGGATTATTTGGACAGGGATAGTCAATGGGGAACAGGTGACATTAGTAAACTTCTATGCACCTAATGCTCAGCAGGGCCGGTTTTTTGATGATTTGCTGACTAAAGTATTGACGATGAAGGTGGGACATATATTGATAGGGGGGATTTTAATTTGGTGGTCAACCCTAGTTGGGATTCCATGTGTAAAGGGGGGAACAAACTTAAAACTGATAGGAAATGTTTGAAACAATTTTTGGAGGTACTCAATGTGGTAGATGGATGGAGAGAACAATACTGGCTAGGATGTGATTACACTTTTTATTCCCCGATACATGAGGTATACATTCGCATAGACATGTTCTGTGTAGACAAGGGAGGGGGAATTATTGGATACTTAAATTGATAATATTGTTTGGTTGGACCATGCCCCCATTTGGATGGATGTGAGCTGGGGGAACCCTGAGGGTTGGGGATTCCTACTGGAAACTAAATGAGCAAGGGATTTACGAGTTTTTGGAACATAACAGTGTTGATCAGTTTTCTCCAACGACAATCTGGGAAAGCCTCAAAGTGGTGATAAGGGGAGAGCTTATATCTTTGGCGGCAGAGAGAGGAACAACAATTATGGGAAACCCTGCTTAAGCTGGTAGATCAACATAAGAGGGGGCAAGGTGGAGCCCAGATTAAAACCCAAATTCAAGCTATTCATATGGCTTTAGGGAAATTGGAAGATGAGGCTCTCAAATTCAACCTTGATAGGCTATGTCTCAAATATTTTGAGCCATCTACCAAAAATATATATGACTCACTACTAACTTTCAGTAAAAGTACCGATCACAAATTCCACTCAGTACAGACTATACAATCCAATGGGAATTCTGATTCCACTTACTCAAACAGAGTCAGTGGTGTTGGGATTCTTCATCATTCCCCACTATTGGAAAGTATTCATGTTTATATTTTAAATTTTTTGTTTTTATTATTATTGTTTAATAACTTATTTGTGATTTATAACTTCTTTATAATTTAAGCATAGATTTAAAAGTGCATCACTTATCTTTAAATCCTTTGACCCAGACCCAGAGCTACTACTGTTAAAAAAAGGACCTTAGAAAATTAGAAAGAATTTGGATTAAATCTGGAACCCAGGAGCACAGAATAGCATGGAGACTCAAACTAAGAAACTACAAAAACCTCATCACGGAAAAGCGAAAAAATTTCTACGCCCACAAAATCGGAAACGTCACAATCAACAGTAGTAACCTCTTTAAACTGGTCAATGACCTTTATAACCTAGAGACACGCACCGATAACCATGATGATGAATCCTCATTAACCGCTAACACCCTAGCAGACTTCTTCAACTCCAAGACACAGAAACTAAGATCATCTTTAACTTCCCCCCCAACCCCCACGGGGACTTCCCAATCTTACCAAACACAGACAGGACCTCACGAGACCCAGGGTCCAGAACGGATCTAAGTTGGAACCAATTCACTCCCATTGACTGGCACACCTTTAACAAATACTTCAACAAATACTCCAACTCCTTCTGCAGACTGGATACCTGCCCCCCACACATCCTGAAAACTGCCCCGATCCACTTCAAAGCCAACATGCTGGCTTGGACAAACCGCCTTCTATCCACAGGGAGCTTTCCAGTAGAACAGGGCCACATTTCGATAACCCCAATCATAAAAAACACAAAAGAACCACCCAATTCACCGTCTAACTACAGACCAATTGCAAGTATCCCACTATTCACCAAAATAACTGAAGGGGTGGTAAACACTGAGTTAACTAGATATCTGGAAAAATTCAACATACTAAATGAAAATCAATCAGGTTTCCGCTCTGATCACAGTACCGAATCCATCATAGCCTCTCTCCTAGACAACTTACACACACTCTTTAGCCAGGGCTCCAGCGCATTGATCGTGCAACTCGACCTGAGCAGTGCTTTCGACTTAGTCGACCACAACATTCTCTTAGACTGCCTTGCATACATCGGCATCTCCGGCCAGGTCCTCAACTGGTTCAGGGATTCCTAAGTAATAGATCATACCGAGTATTTAAGAATGACTCCTATTCATATAGCTGGGACAACTCCTGTGGTGTACCGCAGGGTTCCCCCCTGTCCCCCACCCTGTTCAATGTCTACCTTGCCTCCCTGGGTAATTCCTGCATAGCCACAAACTTAAATTTTTCATCTACGCTGATGACATCACAATAGTCATTCCGCTATCCAGCTTCACACCAGAACTCCTCTCCTTTCTCTCAAATACACTCAACCAGATAGAACTTTGGATGCAATCCTACAGACTGAAGCTAAACCCCGACAAAACAAAATTCTTCCTGGCTAGCCCCAAAGACAAAATCATAGACACCACAATTCAAGTAAAAGGATTGACCTTTCCCCTAGAACAAACCTTAAAAATACTAGGAGTCACACTGGACAAACACCTAACCCTGGAGAAACACACCGACGCTACAGTTAGGAAAAGCATCTCGGTGCTCTGGAAATTACGCACCATAAAAAAATATTTCGACGACTCATCATTCCGCCTCCTAGTGCAATCTTCTGTCCTTAGCATACTGGACTATTGTAATATCATTTACCTGAGCTCCACAAAGAAAAACACCAGAAGACTTAGAATGATCCAAAACACCGCTGTTCGCCTAATATTCGGCTTGAAAAAATGGGACCATGTCACCCCTTTCTACCATAAACTTCACTGGCTACCATTTGAATCCAGAGTCCTATTTAAATTCGCCTGTTTTTGCTACAAAACAGTTTTTGGTCTAGCCCCACACTACATTAACCCTCACTTCATCCTGAATCACAGAAACAAGAACTCCCGCAGAATCCAGTTATTTGCTTTTCCCTCCCTAAAATTCTGCCATTCCAATAAATTCTTCGACAAAACCCTCGCCTTCCAGGCCGCCAAGCTAAACCCACGGATAACCCAATTAATCCTCGAGGCTCCAACCTACCTTAGCTTTAGAAAACTACTCAAAACACACCTCTTCCAATGCCACGATACTTAAAGGTCCCCTCCCCAAAGAACCCCCAATCCTCCCCCCTCCTTCTTCCCCTCGCCCTACCCCCTTCCCCTTGCCCTTTACCCTTCCCCGACCCACCCAACCCTTTTCCCCAACGTCACCCTCTTCGCCATCTGCATCCCTGCTCACACCAAGACCCAATTCTATGCAACTCCGTTCAGTTATTACTTATCTGCACACAACTATGTTTAATTAATGTAACGATGCATGTTCAATTAATACCTAACTGTACATAACTATGCTTAATTAATGTAACGATGCATGTAATTATATTCAATCAATGTAAATCTGTTCAACCAATTCTTAAACGCATGTAATCCTTGTTTAACTAATGTGAACCGCCTAGAACTCACTGGGTATGGCGGTATACAAGAATAAAGTTATTATTATTATTATTATTACTATCGGTTCCCCTTCCCGACGCGTTTCGGATCTCTTTTTCAAGGTTGGGGGAACAAAGGATAAGGGTAATCCTAATCCATTTACTGCTGCCGCTGGCTATCAAAAAAGATAACCAATATTATGTCTATTAAGGCTTCTGTCGGCTCTCTTTTGCTTGATGAGGCCGTTATTTAACAACATTTTAAGGAATTCTATCAGGAGCTGTATACTCCTGAGCATTAGGGGTCTGATGCTTATATTACTACCTACCTGCAGGGCTTGGGGTTGCAGTCCATATCTGACTTGGAAGCCCAGGAGTTGGATAGGGATATCACCACGGAGGAGGTGCTGCAAGTCATTTGTAAGTTGATGCGGGGAAAATCGCCAGGGTTAGATGGATTTACAGGGTTATTTTATAAGAAATTCTCTCCTATAGTGGCTCCCTTATTGGTGAGGCTCTTTAACTCCTTAAAGGATGGAGAGTTACCTTTCTTTATGAGATTGGCGGGGATTATGGTGTTACCAAAACCTGGGAAGGACGCTAGCCTGTGTGGCAGCTCTAGACCTATTTCTCTCCTGGGAATAGACACAAAAATTATGGCATGAATCTTAGCAGACCGATTAGCTGGGCATATGCCGGTGCTTATTCATCCTGATCAAGTTGGGTTTATAGGGGGAGGCAGGCGGCGGATGGTATTTGCAGGGTGTTGAATTTGGTGTGGCAGGTGCAAAGGTCGGGGTCTCCCTGGATGGCGGTAGCGGTGGATGCAGAGAAGGTCTTCGACTGGGTAGATTGGAAGTTCATGGGGGCAGTACTGTGGCAGATGGGCTTGGGACAGCGTTTTATCTCCTGGATTCTTACTTTGTATCATGGTCCGTTGGCCTGTGTCAAAATTAATGGGGCTTATTCCGCTCCCTTCGAACTTCACAGGAGGACAAAGCAGGGATTCTCACTTTCTCCATTGCTTTTCGCCTTGGTCATTGAACCCTTAGCGCAAAAGATACACCGTGCGTCTCAGGTACGAGGTCTCCATATCCAAGAGGTGGAACACAAATTATCTTTACTTGAAGATGATATTTTAGCAATAATGGAGGGATCGGAGCAGTCACTTTTGGCTCTCCAGAACCTTATGGTTGACCTGTCTGGGTTTAAAACTAATCTGACCAAAATAGAGATTTTTCATATTCTGGTTCCAACCAATGCCATCCAGGAGATAAAGCATACAGTTCCATTCTGGTGCGTAAAAGGCCCCATCAGATACTTGGGGATAAATATGGGAGTAGATTGGGCCTCTTTGTTCAGGTTAAACTATATTCTGTTGGTTTCCTCTTTAGTGCAGGATTTTGCTAGATGGGACAAATTATACCTCTCTTGGATGGGTAAGATGGAGGTAGTGCGGATGATGGTACTTCCTAAATTTCTGTATTTATTTCAGGTTTTGCCAATTGAAATCCCTAAAATTTATTTTTAAACATGGCACAGGAGCATTTTGAGATTTATATGGGGGGAAGGGGAGGGGCAAACATCCCAGTACGGCTAGGTATGCCATATTTAAATTTAAGGCGGAGAGGGGACTGGGTATTCCCAATTTGGAAAAGTATTATCAAGCGGCACAGATCAGGGCAGTTGTAGATTGGCACGCCAATCCAGTAAAATTATGGATGCAGGTAGAACAAGGGTTATTGGCACATTATGCTATCTTCCGTGGGTGGGCTTGGGGGCTAGAGAATTGGCAGAGATAGTTAATCCCTTTACTAGGTGGTCATTGAGGGTTTGGAAAGGGGGGCTACGAAGCTGGTGGGCAAGGCTCAGGGGGTTCATTTTCTTCCCATACTGCATGCGTCTGACTTCTTACCGGGTAAGGAAGGGGATATATTTAAACATTGAGAACACAGGGGTCTACAGTATTTTGGCCAGTTGCTGGAGGGGGAGACGATTAAATTGTTTCCTGAGGTTAAAGCTCAATTTCAGTTGGAACCGGGTGATTTGTTTCCTTACTTACAGGTGAAAAATTATATTATGAGAGTTGGACTCTCGAATAATTCTGTAATTGTCTAAATGTAACCTAATTGTTGTCATGACTATTCTGTTCTTAAATTGATTGTGAATGTTCAATTGTAATCCGTTCTGAGCTTTTGAGAAAATGGGATAAAAATCAAAATAAATAAATAAATAAAGTAGTGGAGCCTAAAGCTTTGCATTGCTCTCAGTTTGAATTGATGTTAGGGACTCTGGTGCGTAGGAGGTGTATCTCAGCTCTGTATCACATGTTGCAGGTAGATAAGACCCAGAAGACCTCCTATATGGACTTAAGGATTGGACTTAAGGATTATTTACTCTGAGGAGGAATAGGAACAGATTGCCCTGCGCATTCACCATGTTGCGGTGGCACCACAGTTGGTGGAAAATGCCATTAAGCTCTTGGTGCGTTGGTATATCATGCCAGCATTGCTTTGCAAAATGTATACCTCATGTACCAATAAGTGTTGGAGAGGGTGTGGACAAGTAGGTACATTTTTACATATGTGGTGGGGGTGTCCCAGGATTATTGGTTACTGGGAGCAGGTTTTGGGATATATGGGTCAACTTCTCCAATGTCGGATGGGAATACAAGCTGAAACGGCATTATTGGGGGTGCTTCCGGCGGGGGTGGGGGGGGACGGAAACCCAAGACAAGCTGCCCCATTTGGCTTTCATGGCAGCCAGGTTGGTACTGGCTTTTTATTGGAAGAGCTCTACGGTTCCCACTTTGCTGATGATGCGGGAGAAATTGGGCGGGGTGTGTGAGAAATATAGAATTTCTGCTTTGCTAACTCACCATTGGTGTCAATTTGAGGAAATGTGGGGGAGATTTCTGGAGGTGGAGGGAAAGGATACGCTTGGTCAGTCTGAGTTAACAGTAGGGCAGGGGTTTTGTCCTTTTACTAAGCTGTTTTTGATTTTGGATATGTATAATGGTGCTTCTCTGTCATGGAACTGCATCTCTCAATTGTGGTTGTGGGATATCTTACCTGTTTCTTCTAGGGGAGGGGGATGGAGGGAGAGGGGGAGGATTTGAGGGAAGATCCTTGGGGGTAGGTTTGAGAAATTGGTGAACAATGCTCATGAGTTACTTGTATTGAGTGAGAATGGGGATGCTATTGTTGAAAGGATTGTTTTGTTGAATTTTCTTAGTTTTATTTGAGTCTGTTCTAAATAAAGAATTATAAAAAAAGGAAAAATAATGGAAGTGTTGCTGAAGGAAAGGATAGTGAACTTCCTAGAATCCAATGGGTTACAAGATCCAAGGCAACATGGCTTTTCTAAGGGTAAATTGTTTCATACGAATCTGATTGAATTCTTTGACCGGGCGACCAGGGAATTGGATCGAGGTTGTACACTAGATGTAATTTACTTAGATTTCAGCAAAGCCTTTCACAGTTCTGCATAGGAGACTGCTGAATAAATTTGATGGGCAGAATTTAGGACCCAAAGTGGTGAACTGGATTAGAAACTCTTTGACGACAAAAGCCAGAGGGTAGTGGTTAATGGAATTCGCTCGGAAGAAGGAAAGGTTAGTATTGAAGTGCCACAAGGATCAGTGTTGAGGCCAAATCTGTTCAATATATTTGTGTCACAAATAAACAGATAGAGGAACCAGTTCAAAAAATACTTTCCACTTTCAACGGTGCTCAGAATCCAAGATGGAATGTAAGAACTCAGAGTGGGGGATTAACCCCTACCAGAACTCTTGTGGTATCTATCATTGCACCATGACTGCTGTGAAAAGTTGTTTTGAAACATTGAATAGAATAAGTGATACTTTGTAACTTGCACACTTTCAAATTGCTTATAATGTATGAATGGTTCAAAGGTTAAGTAACTTAGCTGAAGATTGCTGCTAGCGTTAGTTTGGCCAAACTAACGCTAGCAGCAATCTTCAGCTAAGTTACTTAACCTTTGAACCATTCATACATTATAAGCAATTTGAAAGTGTGCAAGTTACAAAGTATCACTTATTCTATTCAATGTTTCAAAACAACTTTTCACAGCAGTCATGGTGCAATGATAGATACCACAAGAGTTCTGGTAGGGGTTAATCCCCCACTCTGAGTTCTTACATTCCATCTTGGATTCTGAGCACCGTTGAAAGTGGAAAGTATTTTTTGAACTGGTTCCTCTATCTGTTTATTTGTGATTCCGTTTTTTGGAACTAGGCTTTTTTGACCTAACCCAGTCGTTTATATTGCAATATATTTGTGTGACATTGCTGAAGGGTTAGAAGGTAAGGTTTGATTTTTAGCAGATGACACCAAGATTTGTAACCGAGTGGACACCCCGGAGGGAGTGGAAAACATGAAAAAGGATCTGCAAAAGTTAGAAGGATGAGCTAATATTTGGCAACTACAATTCAATGCAAAGCACAGAGTGATGCACTTGGACAGTAGAAATCCGAGGGAAACGTATGTGCTAGGAGGTGAAAGGCTGATATTCACAGATGGGGAGAGGGACCTTGGAGTGATAGTGTCTGAACATCTAAGGGTGACGAAACAGTGTGACAAGGCGGTGGCTGTAACCAGAAAGATGCTGGGCTGTATATAGAGAGGTGTAAGCAGCAGAATAAAAGAGATATTGATGTCCCTGTACAGGTTGATGGTGAAGCCCCACCTGGAGTATTTTGTTCAGTTTTGGAGATGGGGCACTAAAACTAGGCATAGGCTGCAACACAGAGTGCCTCACTGCCTCCCTTCTGTCCTTTCCCTCTAGCATACAGTGCAGAACCTCTGCCTATCACTTTTCTGTTCCCTCCCCCTCCTCTCTCTGAGACTTCCATTTGTAGGTGAGGGACCATGTTCTGCGGGTGAGGCGATGTTCTGTGGAACCTCCTGCTCGGGTGTATTTCAGGCACTGATGCAGTGGCTTGGTGGGGGTGGTCTTCCCCAGTTGCCGTTTTGTTGGGGGCACTGGCACCCATCCTCCTCTCTATCCCTCCATTCCTTCCCACTCCTCCCTTCACCGTGCGTGTGTCTTCACCCCCCCCCCCCCGTACCTCTAGCTCTTCGCCGTTGTGAGCGGCAACTTCAATGTGCCAGCACAGGCAGCAAGTTGGTGATGCTGCTCGCGCTGGGGAAGTTAAAGAGGTATAAGGGAAGGGAAAGGGCGGTGCACATACAGCGGGGGGGGGGGGGGGGTGGAGAAGGAGGGGGCAGATAAGAAGGCGAAGGAAGGGCACCACCACTCTGGGCACCTCTTAACCTTACTATGCCACTGCACTGATGAGTCCTATCTCATAATCAGATCCTGGAGGTGCATCTTGACAGACAACAGGTCAACCATGTCACACGCAAAGACTTCAACACACTCTGGAAACTCAGATCCATTAGAAAATACTTTGACTCAGGCGCCTTTCAAACTCCTAGTCCAAACTCTAGTCCTAAGCATCCTAGACTACTGCAACATCATCTATTTAGTAGGCCTATGCAAACAGTTCCCGAGACTAAGCATCATCCAAAATACCACAGTGAGACTCATATATAACATTAAAAAATTTGACCACATCACACCTTTCTATCAAAAACTGCACTGGCTGAAAATTGAGAGCTGAGTGTTTTTCAAATTCAGGTGTCTCTTCTATAAAGCTCTGCATGGTCTATTGCCTAATTACCTCACCAATCAGTTCATATTCGTCAGACCTGGATGATCCATTGGACCTCAGCCATTCTTCACCTTCCCCTCAATCGAGGGATACACCCACAAGAGATTCATCAACAGATTCCTACTCTCCTAATCCACCTCCAAGGATCCTGAATGGAGCCAAATGGTCAGAACATCCACATCCTACATGCACTTCAGAAAGCTCCTTAAAACGCACCACTTCTCCAAAACCAACGACCCACCTTAAATTCCCAGAAAAACTCTGCCGACTCCATTGATCTGACTCCAGACTCTCAGACTATGAACTCCCTTACTTATTTATTAACCTCCCTTCTCGGTTAGGTCCTCTTGATTCCCTCTCTGTGATCCTCCAGTCTCTCAGTTCTCTTCTTCTTTAATGTAACTCGCTGACTCTTCTCAGCCATTTTTATGTAAACCACCTTGAACTGAAAGGCACTCACGGTATATAAATAAAGATTTATGTTATGTTATATTCCCTTTGATGCACACTTCCTTTTCCTGCTGCTGTGTAGTCTGGACTTGGCAGTGCCTGGATATACTTCAGCTGGGAGCTCCCCAGAGTGTTGCTGTATTTATAACACTAACTGAACTTAAAATAACACTAACTGAACTTAAACGTTTACAAATTATCCAGAATGTCGCCATAAAACTCATAACTAAATCTAAAAAATTCGATCATGTTACCCCTCTGCTAAAAAACGCTCATTGGCTTCCTGTCATTCACCGAATATCGTATAAACTTTGTCTACTCACGTTCAAGACATTACTATATAAGACACCTGCTTTCATTTATAAATTGTTAATACCGTACCAACCAACTAGAACATTAAGATCTATTGATCAAAATTTACTTACAGTTCCTTCATTAAAATATATAAACACAAGACGACAATTTATTTTTTCTGTAACAGCCCCACAAACCTGGAAAGCTCTTCCAATTTTTTTACGCAATGAACAAGACCTGGTAAAATTTAAAATACAATTAAAAACATTTTTATTCAATGATGCTTTTAATACTTAACTTAACCATATTCTAATCAATAATTCCAATATTTTTATACAAATTGTTTTAATGTTTCCCCTTTTGTTTTTTCCTATGTATTTCTTTTATTTAACAAATGTATTTCTTAAACCCCTCTTTCCCTATGTATTGTAGTTTATATTATCCATTGTAAGTATTTAAAGTCTGTATTGTATGTATTGTATGTTTTCTTTTAATTATTATTATGTACATCGCTTTGAATTTGATAAAGCGATTAATCAAGAAAATTAATAAACTTTGAAACTTTGAAACTTTGAACTTTTGCTGGGTATAGTCTTTTGCCTGCAGGTGAGGGGTTTGGAGAGGGGTAGATTTTGGAGAGAGGGGAGATAAATGGAGATACTGTATTGTGTGTTAGGGTAAAGCAGGAGGGCATTAGGGAGGCACTCTGTATGTGTGGGGGGGGGGGGGGGTGGAGGAGGGGGCTTTATGGTATGCGCTTGCTCAGGGCACAGTTATGGCTTGCTACAGCCCTGCCTACAACCCACACTCTCCTAAATATCCACAGAGTCATGATCCATACATATACAAAACTCAACCCACCTAACACATAATATAGCCCTCCCTCTGCACACTCATACATCTCACTTACACTTCCATTAATAGCCCCACTTCCAAGATCCCACAAATATGCCTCCATCAAAAACACACCAAACACCTTCTACAATATTGAAAATATTTCCAAAAGACACACCCATACATTATTTTTTTTTTTTTATTAGTAATTCTTAAAAATACTGAGGTCAATATTCTCTGTGCTGCTAAATGCTGATCTCAACATCATTAATATTAGCTTAGATTAATTTAACTTAACTTTAGACAGTTTCAAATTTTACCTACATTCAGCAGCACTATCCCTTTAGATAGCACTGCTGAATATATGCAACTAAGGGCTCCTTTTACTAAGCTGCTTTAGGGCTTTAACGCACGGAATAGCGCGCGCTACAATGCCGCAGGCACTAGGCGCTAATGCCAGCATTGAGCTGGCGTTAGTTCTAGCTGCATAGCGCGGGGTTAGCGCTGCGCTAATCTGCTGCATGCGCTAAAAACGCTAGTGCACCTTAGGTAAAGGAGCCCTAAGTTGAAACCTGACGATCAGCATTTTAGAAAAGGCATACAGGTTCCGCTAGTATTTTAGAACAGGATCTAATACATGGAGAAATTAATATTCATGTGTCAGTTACGTGAAGCCGGAACATCCATTTTAGAAACATGAATGTCTAAAATATAGACGGGCTAAAACTGGCACATACTGTAAGCATTTATGTGGGGGAAACACAAGTGTTTGTTAACCAATTACATAAATGTCTATTGTACCTTGAACTATTGCAGAGTCGCATTCCCTTGAATTCAGTGGGACAGCAACCTCTGGGTGATTTAATGGGCTGATCTCCCCTAATTCCTCTAGTGGAATACTGCACTAACCCCATCTTTTACAAAGCCGCACTAGCATTTTTAATGCCGGCCGCAGCGTTAACAGCTTGGATGCTCATAGGAGTTCTATGAGCGTTGGAGCTGTTTCTGCGGAAGCCAGCGCTAAAAACACTAGCACGGCTTTGTAAAGTAGGGGGTAAATTAGGACATTTCTAAATCCAAAATGTTGTGGGTAGCAGGTATAACTCTCAGCTTCAGTCTTTATTTCTGTAAATATATCCTAATTCCACTCAAAACACACCCAGAGCATGCCCCCTTGCCAAATGCACCTTTTTTAGTTTTAGATGTGTTTATTCCAGCTTTGTAAAATTAGGATGTCGATATTTATGCAGGAAGTTATGATAAAGGTCTATAAATACTGAGTGGAGTAAAATGGATAGATGTGAATTGCTTGTTTACTCTTCCCAAAAATACCAGGTCTAGGGTGCATGCAATGAAGCTATTAAATTTTAAGTTTGAGTGTATTGTACTCAGGGCAGGATTAACCAATAGGCCAAGTAGGCACTTGCCTAGGGCCTGAAATGGTCAGGGGGAGCCCAATGAAGGAGGACATCAACATTGTTTTTTCCAAACGGCGATGGGCCCATCCAGCATCGATTGGTAACGTGGGCCCCACCCCAATCGGCAACGCGGCCCCCCCCCCATTGACGGAAAGTAAGAAAAGCAAGCAACGTGGGTAAGAAAGGCAACAGGAACTGTAATTGTGCAAGCGGTGCTGCTTGCCCAAAGCTTCCCTCTGACGCAGCTTCCTGTTTCTGCCTGGGCACATGGGGTGGGGTGGGGTGGGGTGGGGCAGGAGGGCCCAGTGTACTTGTGTGCCTACGGGCCCTCGACGAATTAATCCTACCCTGATTGTACTTAAAGTATTGAATGGTTTATCACCTAATCATCTGGAGGATCATTTTCTATTTGCCTCCCCGGATCATTTGTTGCATACTATCCCTCCTTTTACTAAACAGCGATAGCAGTTATTAGCGCAGGGAGTCGCGCTGAATGCTCCGCACTGCTCCCGATGCTCAGGAGCAGTGTGAAACATTCAGCATGGCTCCCTGCACTAATAACCGCTATCGCGGGGGGGAGGTATATCTCTCTTTAAATTTCCTATAGTTAAAGGTTGCTTTCATACAAAATTCATAAGTCAAACAGTACATTGGGATTCGGAGTTCAGTCCACTTGTCAAATCGTCTTTGAATTATATGAATTTTGGAAAGCTTTTAAAGACTCATTTGTTTTCTAAATATACATAAATTTTGTGAAATGTTAATGCATTTGAAATTATAATTCACTGTTAATGTTCAGTCTTACTTCATTTTGTACATCACATTGAATTGCAAGGTATTGCAATACAAAAATAATTTTTTTATGTTATGTTAGTAGATTTAAAACAAACCAGAGAAAATATTTCTTCACTGAGTGAGTAATTAAACTCTGGAATTTATTGCCATAGAATGTGGTGAAAGCAGTTAGCTTAGCAAGGTTTAAAAAAGGTTTGGATAATTTCCTAAAAAAAAAAAAAAAGTCCATATGCGGACAGACTTTCCTTCTATCAAGCTCTGCAGTGTGTAGCACCATCCTAGAATCCTAGAATTGAGATGGACTTGGGAAAATTCACTGCTTATTTGTAGGATAAGCAGCATAAAATCTATTTTACTCTTTGGGATCTTGCCAGATATTTGTGACCTGGGTATGTCCCAGTATAGCAACACTTAAGTTCTTGTGTGTCTCTGCACACATAAAAATGAATAGGACTGCTAAAATAATTACCCAAATATTTCAAGTTGTGCCTGTATTTTGTGTGACCCAGCCCACCCATCCATGTTTTACATTGTGGCTGAATAGCACTGCTTAGATGTATAAGTTAAATATACTCTGTTGGGACTATCTTTATTGTTCTCTGTAACAAATAAATGACCTATGAAGGAGTTATAAAATGATTATGCAAGATTATATTCTTTGTCAATCATGAAATAATTATAATGTCATTATTTACAGCTGGTCAACATGGGTTTTTGACTAGAAGATAAGCACATCATAATATTTCAGAGACAAAAGAAATGTTAGGGAATGAAAATGTTCCTTCAAATGTTTCCTAAAAAACAATGGTCAATTGATGGGCTGAAGGAAACATATTTGCAAAATCAGCTGTACCAGTGATTTCAAATATTGCCCCAGTAATGGTCAACCCTGAAGATCTGGTATTAAATTAGAAGGATACACTGCAGAAGAATATACATAGGGGCCCTAGCACATACTTAACACACATTAACAAGGCTTACAGAGGGATGTGAACTGGCATCCAGTGGTAAAATGGCTAATTTATGCATGCGCCCCACTCAGTAAAAAATATTTTTAATTGTTTGGGAAGGGGTATGTATGTTAGGGGTTGGAAAGCGGACATGACAGCATAAATGAGGCATTGCTGCACACTATGGTCCAGATTCTAATAGTTGCACCATTAGGAAGGCGTCAAAGTTAGTTATTTTAATTGATTATTCATGGCATGGTAACATAACATAACAATCGATTTCTATACTACATAACCAATAAGTTCACAAAAATTAAGAAATAAAACAATTAAATACAATATTTCAGTACCCTAAAAATTTAGAAAACAAGTAAGTTTTCAGTTGCTTCCTAAAATGTTGGTAGGACATAGAGCTCAATAAAATATGCTTTAAATCCTTGCCCCAAGAGGCTGCTTGAAAGGAAAAAAAAAGGTGTTGATGACATTTTTTAACTCGCAACCTTTAGCTGATGGAAAAGTAAAACGAGCATAGCAACTTCGGGAATACATTGGCTTGGCAAAAAATAATGAATCTGTTAAATAATTGGGTAACAGGCCAGTTAAGACTATAAGAAATACAGCTGAACTTAAATTTGATACGGGCCTCGACGGGCAGCTAGTACAGTTCACAAAAAAAGGGGAAACATGATCATACTTTTTCAGACCAAAACGTAATCGAACAGCAGCGTTTTGAACGATACATAATCTAGAAAGATTCTTTTGCGTGCCTGCAAAATGTACAATAATCCAGCTGACTTAGCACACACTGTTAAAAAACAATTAAAAACAAATTAAAAGAAAAAGAAGTAGGTAACACAGAGTGCCTACAGTACAAACCATGGCACCAGAATCGCATCTACACAAATGCTTAGCAATGTTGCACATCAAAAGAGGTGTGGGTTATAGGTAGGGTTGATGTTCAGCCCACGAAGCATGATTCTACATTAAAGCTAGGTACCGGAAATGTAGACCTGTAAAACCCTGGCCTACATTTCTGGTGCCTACCTTCAACGTAGGCCGCAATTCTGAAAATGGCACCATAAAGTGTCTGGTTAGTGCCCAACTCAAAATTGGTTAGTTTGGGGGCATTCCCAGGACAGAGTCAGCTCTTGGCCAATTAAGTGCAAATTTTCAGCACTTAACCAGCTATGATAACCGCATAAAAGTCAGTCATATCTTTATATGGTTTGCCATAATCGGTTATGTGCTGAATATTTTCCATAAACTTGAAAAATCAATATTGGAGCCGGGATATGGCCCGTCATTGAATTTGGGGGGATAACACCAGCAGCAAGGTGCTGATGCCACTGGTTACATATCAGACCATGTGTCCTTTTAAAATAGGCAGTTAATGTCAGTTCAGTTCATTAATCAGATTGCAATTCTTTCCTGAAAATTGTTGTTTTTTAAAAAAAATATCTCAGCTAACATGAACTATCATTTGTGTTTGTTTGTTTTTTTACAGGGAAAGAAAAGACGGAACATTTAGCAGTAAGTATTTTGTTTTTTTTTCACTATGGATGCTTAAGGTTCTCTCATTAAAGCCAAAATGATCAATTAAACCAGAGAGCCGTACAGTGGCGACTATTTGGAAGGCTTGGTAACCATGTCTGCATTCTGGCTGATTTATATAGGTTCTTAAAGCCACAGGTGGTGATATTTGAAAGCAGTTATATGTTTACAAGCTGTGCCAATGAACATATCACTTCATTATCTGCTGATTTTCAGAATTCATACAAATGAGTTTAGACCAAATTTCTGACCGAATAGCTCAATCCTATCCATATAAGGAGGGGCTTGGGAGGGCTAAATAATGATAATTTAATGCCGATATTCAGCCTCAAATACTTTATATCTTTAGTTTAAGCTAGCTAAATAGCAGGAGTGAACAGATAATGCTAGCACAGTGACCACACTATGGGGCAGATTCTGTATAGGATGGTGGTCTCAGCAGCTACCTAAGCAGCGGCTGAGAATCGCACCAAGTTATCTAACTGGTGCCCATGTCAACAGGTGCCGGTTAGAGAATCGCATTGCCATCAGTTGATCGCAGCAAGGGAATCCTCCTGCCATGATCAGCTGAGTGGCTGTAGCAGGGACCCCTCTCCCGCAAAGTAAGCTGGGTAGGAGGGATGCTCACTCCTTCCTGCTGCCACCTACCGAATCCCTCCGCAAAGTTCCCCGGCCTACATTTCAGGCATTTATTGTAGCCTTAGGGAGATGCCTAGAGCTGCATAAGCTTGCCCAAGAACACTTCTGGGTGAAACCATGCCCACTACCAGCCTTGGGGGTGAGCTTAAGTATCCCTAGGCATCTCCCTGCACCTGTAACAGGCGCCTAAAGTATTGGTAGCCTGCCTCGGGGATTTTTTGGCTGGTTAGACAGTGGTAGGACACCTCCCAGTGCTTACAATCAGGATGCTGTTTATAGATGGATGTCCCTTCCTCTTCTGCAATCAGAGTTGGAGATCTATTTTTTGGACCCTCTCTAATCCCATCCAAAATTCACCCTCTTGCCATACGTATCTACAGCAGTTTTAGATGTCTATATTCTGGCTTTATAAAATTGGGATTTGTTTTGGACATCTGTGCAATATGAACCTCTAACTGCTGGTTTTCAGATATCCAAATTACGAATAGGGCCTCTAAAATAAGCACCGTAATCTGGGTGCCTGCATTTATGCATGCATAAACGTCTCTAGAATACAAGCACTTACATGCATAAGGGTGCATTTACCTACAAAAGTGCCAGAGGAAAATGTAAGCACTATCTATTCTGTGCTGGCATGCATAACTTACACAAGAAGAGCATGGACAGTGCTCCCAGTTACAGGCGTGACGTAAAGAATACTGTAAGTTGTGTGTATCACTGCTGCATTTAGGTTCCTACAACTATGTCAGTTCTATGGCTTGCATCCAGTGCACCCTGGCAGTAATCTCGTGTGACTACCACTAGGGGGCTTAGGAGCCAACTCTGTGGTTGGTGTGGGTGTTTGAGCACCCCCAATATTGCACAAACTGTTTGGCTATGTTCCAGGAGAGGTCATTTCCATTGGCTTAGCCCCCCCCCCAAACAATTATTTTGAAAAGCTGGCTCCTATGCTAGGGGTAATGCTTCTGTGTAAGGATAAGGTCACCTTGTACTGCATCTTGATAGTTCCCCTCCATAGGCACCTATGTATCTTTATCATATACTAGTGTAAGAGGCAGAAATCACACCTTGAATGCAGGTATAGACATTTACACCTGCTCAAGAGAAGATAGAATTGCATAAAGTTTACAAGCATGTACAAAGATGACTATTTTATGATCAATATGCATAATAAGGTGGGAATGGTAAGCTCATCTTCCTAGTTTACACAAAACAGTTGGAAAAACTGCTGACATTCTCATCATTGCTCAGCTGTGATGCCCTATAGTAATGAAGCAAGGTGTAACATATATCTATCAAATGCTTGATAGTATCAGCCACACATATGAAAAATCTATGATATAAAGTACAAATTTCTGATAGCTCTTTCTTTTATATGATGCTCACTTGAAAATATTGTAGTTCTCTATATGCACAAAGGTAAATAATAATGTCTTAAGCTTGTCTGATCATTTGTCTGTCAAAAATTCTGGATTCAAGCTCATATGCCAACTACAAAAACATAGTCCAGCACTTCTAACCGGGCCTAAAATTACTGATATCAGCTACTTTAGGGGCCCTTTTATTAAGGTGTGTTAACCAATTTAGCACACACTAAAGAATAGTGCACGCTAAATGCTACAGCATATTCTATGGGTGCATTAGTATTTACCATGCGCTAAATCAGTAAGCACACCTTAATATAAGGACCCTTTAGTGAGGATCCCTTAATTACTGTTCAACATCTAAAAATCCGGAATATATTTAATAAAAATATGTACAAATTCCAGCCTCCATCTTAACATGTACATTCGGATGTTCAAATACTTGAAACGTATTAACATAGAACAATAACTTTTCCAGAGAAAGGAAAACCAGAGGGCATAATCTGAGGTTGAGGAGTGGTAGACTCCAGAGTAATGTTAGGAAATTCTTCTTTACGAGAGGGTGGTTGATGCCTGGACTGCGCTCCCAAGGGAGGTGGTCGAAAGGAAAATGGTGACAGAGTTCAAAAAAGTGTGGGATGAACACAGAGGATCTCTAATCAGAAAATAATGGTATATTTTAAGCACTAAGGCCAGTATTAGGCAGACTTACATAGTCGGTGTCATGTTTATGGCCATACAGTTGAGGTTGGGCTGGGATGGTTTATATGAGCTGGAGTGAGCTTCGACGGAGACTCCAGTAGATGCACAATACCGGGCAGAGCTCTGGGTTTCTGGCCCAGAAATATCTAAGAAAAAGAACAATTTAAATTAAATCATTAACCCCGTTAATCCCCTTTTTACTAAGGTGCGCTAACCAATTTAGCGCATGCTAAATGCTAACACGTCCATAGAATATAATGGACGCGCTAGCATTTAGCACACGCTAATATCTAGTGTGCGTTAAATTGGCTAGCGCATCTTAGTAAAAGGACCCCTAAATTATAGAGAATGTGTGTTTGGGCTGACTGAATGGATCATTCAGATCTTTATCTGCCATCATTTACAATGTTATTATTTGCTTTTATTGTTGTGAACCATGCAACTTACAATATACCAGCCAAAATTTCAGAATAGGTATATGCATTACAGAGCTATTTATTAATTACTGTATTTTTAAAGTAAATCCTTATCTTTAATGGGGAAATGTCATTTTTTTAAAAACTAAATCCATAAGTTTTGTGTAAAAATATTTCAGGCAATATTTAAACTCTACAGTCAATGGCTTTTTAAAATACTGGCATTTAAATACAAGTTAAATCTACATACTCAATGCTAGTATCCAATAACAGCTTTTTTCTGTCCATTCTTCCTGCCAAGTGATGTCACTTCCTCAACATAATGAGAGTAAATAGGGTCTCAGAGGGTTGGAGTGTTCAGTTGCTGAGGAACTGGCATCACCTGGCAGAAAAAATGGGAGCAGTGAGGACTGAGATAGAGGGAAGCAGCAGCAGCGGGATCTTCATACAGGAGCAAGTAAGCAGGTTTAGAAGAGCCACACAGCATGAACAGTATATGGAAACTAAACAGGGCCTTGTGAGGTTCCAGGTTTTCAGTTGCTGAAGAAGTAGCATCATCTGGCAAGGTGAATGGCAGTGGGAAAGAGTAAGACAGAGGGCGCTAGTAGTATGACAGGCTACCATGGGATCTATAGACTGGAGAAAGTAAGCAGGGTTGGAAGAGCAACACAATATAGCCTTGTGGGGGCTTCAGGTTTTCAGTTGCTGAGAAAGTGATGTCGCATGGCAGGGAGAATGGCAGCAGGATGAAACAAGACAGAGGGCACCAATGGTAGGAAGGGCAGCCACGGGATTTAAGAATATCTTGGTCAATAGCACTGACTTGATACATGCCAGTTCATAGTGTGTATTAATCTTTCTCTTTTCCTTATTTATTATACCTATCTTCCAGCTCACAATTCTTTTTCTTCCACCCCAAACTTCCATCTCCTAACCCCTTCTATCTCTCTCTCTCATCCCACTCCCAGCCTTCATGTCCTCTATATATGTCTTTTCACCACATCTTCCCCATCATTTCTTCTCCCATGAATGATAGGTCCTCCTAATTTCTATTACTTTATTTTTTTCTCATGGTCCCACCTCTTCTTCTCTGACCTCTACAGCTGTTTCTATACTTTCCACTTTTAAAATTGCAACATCTGCAAGGACAACTCATGAACATGGTAAGAGAGAGACAGCCTCACTGTACCTTATTCCCTAACACCCAATTTCAGTCTATTATTTCATTTGCCTTGACTTAATGGAGACCTCTGGAGCATGGGTTCAAGCACAGCCGGATTAAGGCATAGGCAAGCTAGGCATCTGCCTTGGGCCAAAAGGTTTTTTATTTTATTTATTTATTTTTTTTGGGGGGGGGGCTGTCAGCTGTGCTGAGAACTCAGGCGCCTTGCACTGACAACTGTCTGAATTATTTTAAGATTCTACAAATTTATACTACCAGGCTCAAAAGTTAGAATGCTGGCTAAAGTGTCTAGATATTTTTCACAGTTTAGTCCTCTCCAGTTCTCCAATCTTTCCCCCCTTCCAGCGTAGAGACTGTGATAGAATCAAGCCAATGGGGAAGCTCTAGTCATAGGACAGAAGGGCTGATCCCTGCATGGGGTTTTGGAGCGAATTGTTGAACCAGTGAATATGTAGAGGAACAGGATTGTTGAAAGGGAATAGAAATTTAAAAAGAATGGGGGAAAGTGTGAAAGGTCTGTTGCATGCTGAGGAAAAGAACTGGCAGCAAATGCAAGAGCTTTGCTTGATGGTGTGGCAATAAGACACTGCCTGAGAGAGTACATGCACTTATTTATGTTTGTGTGTCATATAAATAGAGCTTCCCTTTGAAAATCCACTGCTACAAATGTACCTGTACTAGTAGCATAGCCAGACAGCCAATTTTGGGTGGGCCTGAGCCCAAATATTGGTGTGCACAATATTTTCTCTGTCCCTGCCCTCACTCTTTACCCCTCTCAACAGTGGCGTACCTAGGGTATGTGGCACCCGGGGCCCATCATTTTTTGACACCCCCCCCCCCATGTAAAAAAATATTTTTTTGTAATGACCATGAAACGGAATAAATGGTCAGAATAGAAACAGGCAGTGAAAATTTTCTTATATTCCAAACATAACATAACATAAATTATGTCTGAATTGTCATGACATCAGAAGTACATATGGAGTAGTTGCAGGTGATGCTTGGGACAGTTCTGATTGTGTTAGTTTGGTTTTATGTGTTTTTTGAATAGAAGGGTTTTTATTTCTTTTTGAAGGTTTTGCAGTCTGTGGTCGATGTCAATTGGTTGTAGAGTTGGGGGTCGAGTGTTGCAGCTCGAATGGCTAGGAGGTTGTCGAACAGTTTTTTTCTTTTGACGTTTTTGGTTGGAGGGTGTGTGAATGGTGCGTGAGTTCTCCTATGTCTGGTTGAGGTGGATTGAATTATTTAGCTGAAGAAATTAGTTACCCCCTCATCCCACACACATTAATTCTCTTCCATTTTTGTTCCCATTATAAAAAACACTGATAAGTTCCCAGAAAAAAAATACATTAAAATAAGAAGTGAAAACAAAGGCCCCTACAGATGAGAACATAACATAAGAATAGCCTAACTGGGTCAGACCAATGGTCCATCACGCCCAGTAGCCCATTCTCATGGTAGCCAATCCAGGACACTAATACCTGGTCAAAACCCAAAGAGTAGCAACATTCCATGCTACCGATCCAGGGCAAGCAGACACTTCCCCCATGTCTTAATAACAGATTATGGACTTTTCCTCCAGGAATTTGTCCAAATCTTTCTTAAAACCAGCTACACTATCTGCTTTTACCATAACTTCTGGCCACTTCATTTTTAAGTTTAGATCTTTCCTTTCAAACAGAGATCTTGCTAGATGTCAAATACAGCACAAGGTAACTTCACATGGACTTAGCTGTGCAGGAAATGTGAATCTCCTCATACACCCACCATATAGTGCAAAAATGTGCAAAGGTCTGTTTTTTTCTTTCGATCACTACATAGCCTAATGCCACACAAGCAGCGCTGTTACAAACATATTCTGTAGGTCAATGCTAAGGATAACAAAGTTTCCTTCCTTGGACCAGAAGGAGATACTGATAAACCACTGGAAGAGATCCCAACACAACACCCAAAGACCCACTCAGTGTGTGAACCAGTTGAGTGGAGTGGACTAACTGGGGGGTGGAAATGGGCCCAGAGTTTGCTCAGCAGAATTTCCCAGACCACCTCTTCCTCTCAACACATTGACACGCTGCCACCACCACCACTAGGAACACCTCACTGGGTAGGCCAGCTATGCTATAAACTTTATAAAACACATTATTATATTTTCTTATAAAGCACATATTTTAACTGAACTCTCTGACATCCTTAGCCTTTCCATTCACAAAAATAGAAGGAAGAAAAGTTCCCATTTCCTGCTGTCTCATGTCCCCGGCCTATACAATATTTTTTTTCTGCAGACCCTTCAAAAGTCTGACCAAATCCTCGTTTCACTTGCATTATAAAGTACTGAGGATGCCATCTCTCCCCAATCCCAGGTCCTAAAGTCTAAGACAGTAGCGCAAACTAATGCTGCCAGATTCAGGAAAAAAAATTTGATTCGATTCAGCCTATTGAATTGGTTTTTCAATTCGATTTTCCTGCCCAGTTGGGTGATTTTTTTCAAAACTCCTGGTGGGTTTTATAGCTTTTTCACCCCCTTTGGCTTCTCCTAATCACACTGGCGCTGTGGTGTAAATAAAATAAAGAAACAAAAAGGACTTTTCCTCTCTCTGTTAAATCCTAGCTCACGTTTGCAGTCCAACACCAGCTCTGGCAGGATACACATTTCAAATCTGACATATTATAATCACAAAACAGAAAATAAAATTAATTTTTCTACCTTTTGTTGTCTGGTTATATTTCAAATCTTGTTGGTCCAAGGCTCTGGTTTTCTTCTGATAACTTGGGGTCTCCTTCTTTCTTCTTTCTGCATGCTAACCATCCATCTGCCAACTCTGTCCTCCCTTTCCATTTCCCTTCCCTCCCCAGGAAGTCTGGTATCTTTCCTTTTTTTCATCTCCCTCCACAGATCCACCTTTTCTTAACTACCCTTTCATCCGGCATCCCTCCCTCCTTCCCCACCACCCGAGTCCACCATCTCTCCCTTTCTTTTCCCAATTACCCTCCTATCCAGTATCTCTATCCCTCCTCTACACCATCCCTTGTGTCCAATTTCTCTCCCTTTCTGTTCCTTCCCTCCCTAAATCCCATGGTCCATCATCTCTCTCCCTCTCCTCTATTTTCAGACCCATTATTTCTTCCTCCCCCCCAAAGTTTGGCATATGCACGTCTCTTTGAAGACCCCCTTCCCTCCGTGTACTTCTAAACCAGGGTCCCCCCCAAAGGCCTGCCCCCCCTTAAAGGTCTGCCTGTCCCCCCCTTGAAGGCCTGCACCCCCCTTGAAGGCCTGTCCCACCTCCTTGAAGGCCTGTCCCCCCCCCTTGTAGGCCTGTCCCCCCCTTGAAGGCCTGCCTGCCTGTCCCCCCTTGAAGGCCTGTCCCCCCCTGAAGGTCTGCACCCCCCCGAAGGCCTGTCCTCCCCCCCTTGTAGGCCTGTCCCCCCCTTGAAGGCCTGCCTGCCTGTCCCCCCCTTGAAGGCCTGTCCTCCCCTTTGAAGGTCTGCACCCCCCTGAAGGCCTGTCCTCCCCCCCTTGTAGGCCTGTCCCCCCTTGTAGGCCTGCCTTCCTGTCCCCCCCCCTTGAAGGCCTGTCCCCCCCCCTTGAAGGTCTGCACCCCCCCGAAGGCCTGCACCCCCCTGAAGGCCTGTCCCCCCTTGAAGGCCGGCACCACCTTGAAGGTCTGCACCCCCCCGAAGGCCTGAACCCCCCTTGAAGGCCTGTCCCACCCCTTGTAGGCCTGTCCCCCCCTTGAAGGCCTGTCCCCCCCTTGAAGGCCTGTCCCACCCTTGAAGGCCTGCACCCCCCCGAAGGCCTGCACCCCCCCAAGGCCTGTTCCCCCCTTGAAGGCCTGTCCCACCCCCTTGTAGGCTTGTCCCACCCCCTTGTAGACCTGTCCCCCCCTTGAAGGCCTGTCCCTCCCCCTTGACGGTCTGCACACCCCCCCAAAGGCCTGTCCCCCCCCTTGAAGGCCTGCCTGTCCCCCACTTTGAAGGCCTGTCCCCCCTTGAAGGCCTTCCTGCCTGTCTGTCACCCCCCTCCTCCTTGAAAGCCTGCCTGCCCGCCCGCCCCACCCCGAAGGACCGCTCACCCCTGGCCTCCCCGCACCACTATGAAGCAGCACTACCTATGCTCCCGGCCTTGCCGTTCAGTCCCCCCCCCCCCGAAGGACCGCTCGCCCCACTGACCTTCCTGCACCACCTATGAAGCAGCCGCAGCAGGATCCCGACGTCAGCGATCTCTGCGCTGCTTAGGCGCTGCTTCCTGCGCCGCGTTCCCGCCCCTCCTCTGACGTCAGAGGAGGGGCGGGACCGCGGCGCAGGAAGCAGCGCCCAAGCAGCTCAGGTATCGCTGAAGTCGCCCCCCCTTAGTACGCCACTGCCTCTCAAGGCACATCACATCTCAAAACTGTAAATAACTTTAGTTAATGAGGATCCCTGAGCTCTGTCTGCTGAAAACTTCCTCTGAAGGTGGACAGAACTCCCATTTTTTTACTGAGTTTGGCAGGCAGCAGCAATGTTCTTGCATCACTGATGTTGGCATCCAACACATGCATTGTTGTCAGTGATTCTAGGATGGTGATACACACTGCAGAGCTTGGTAGAAGGAAATTCTGTCTGCCTTTGGACGACTTGATGGGCTATGGCCCTTTTCTGCCGTCAATTTCTATGTTTCTATGAGGTTGATAGCTGGTAATACTTGGAGATGCCTGCCAGCTAGAGTCAGGACTGGTGCTAGACCAGGTCAGAAAATAAAGGAAGGGGCCCTCCTCCCATTACTATCATACTTATAGACCTTCACCAAATACAGAACAAGGGAATCCCAAACATTGAACAGGGAACCCCAAGAAATTAAACTTGATATGTACTACAACACTAGAGAAATAAAAACAGAAATGTATTTCCTTTACTATTGAACACAATACAAAGATATCTGCTATACACCTTTCCCAAAGCTAATGTATTTGATTTGATACATTCAAAATAAAATGCTTTTTTCCTACCTTTGTTACCTGGACATTTTATTTTTTCCATCATGTTGGTTCCATTTTCCCTTTTCTGCTAATTCTTCTTCAAGTGGCTGCTGTCCATTTGTCTTTTCTCCTCTCATACTGTTCCCTCACTACACCTACCTTTGACATATTGTTCTTTTCTTTTTAGCTGTTTCCTCTTTTTTTTCTTTACTGCCCCTCTGATCACTCAAATTTCATCCTCTTTCTCATTCTCCTATATACTTTTCAGCTACTTATCAAATTCCATCTCCTGCTCTTGCCCACTAACTCTCCCATTCCCCATCTCACTCCTTCCTCAAGCTTTCCATTCCCTTTCATCTTTAATCAATTCCCAATCACCACATTTCTTCCCCCTGTAATCACATATTTTCTCATTCATTTCTTTGTCACCTCCCCTGGCCCACCCATATAGTTACACTGTTTCCTGTGTCTTCCTCTCTTTACTCTTCTAGCCCAGTACCAGTTCCTTCTTTCTCCATTCTCCACCCTTCTATCCTGACATCTCCCTATCCCTCCACTCCTCCCGTGTCATCTTCCTGTCTCTTCCCTCCTGCCTTCTCCCCCACAGTCCAGCAATTCTCCCTCTCTTCCCCTATACTCCATGTCCAGAAATTATCCCTCTCTTCCCATACACCCCATGCAGCATCTTTCCTCCGTCCCACCCCAGCCCAGGTCCATCAATTCTCCCTTTCTCCCTCCCATGTGACGCCACCCCACCCTACCCCATGTCTAGCAATTCTTCTTCTCTCCTCATCCCATGTCCAGCAATTAATCCTACCTCTTCCCCTACACCCCATGCAACATCTCTCCTCCCTCCTACCCATCCTGTCCCCAGCAATTTTCACTCTCTGTTCCCCACACCCTGTGCAACATCTCTTCTCCCTATCACCCAATCCTATGTCCAGAAATCCTTCCTCTCTTCCCCTATACCCCATGCCCAGCAATTAATCCTCTGTCTTACCTCCCTAACATGCAGCACCTATTTTCTTCCGTCTCATGCATTCTCTGTCAATTGCATTCTCTGTCTCCTTTACTTCACAAATTTGGATTAGCGGCAGCAGCAATTCCACTACACTGCACACAGCTAACCCAGCAGCCTCTTCTCTGCCACGTACTGCCCAGACAAAAACAGGAAGTTGCATCAGTTTGGGGGGGGGAAGGTAGTACCCAGAGTAGAGACTTCTGGGTTAGCCACATACAGCAAGGGGGAGTCACTGCCGCTAATCCTTTACTAGATAAATTTGTGAAGAGAGGGAAATACAGGACTGAATCCAGCTTGTACCCCACATAGCACTGACAAGGGTGCAGAGCTGCTGGGTGGACCTGAGCCCAAATTGGGTGGGCCCAGGCTCACTCAGACTCATCTGTAGCTAAACCCCTGACCTACCTGTGGTTACACCCCTGACATATACATATACTAGGAGTCTCATTTTTAAAACACTTAGGCACACAAAGTATCATAGAAACTTATGGTGCTTTGTGTGTCTAAGTGGTTTGAAAATGTGCCCCTAAA
This sequence comes from Geotrypetes seraphini, assembly GCF_902459505.1. NCBI lineage: Eukaryota > Metazoa > Chordata > Amphibia > Gymnophiona > Dermophiidae > Geotrypetes > Geotrypetes seraphini. Next base: position 130,358,666 of record NC_047089.1, read on the forward strand.
TGAAAGGAAGTTATCAGCCTACAGAATTTACCCAGTTAGCTATTAAGTTTCCTAGACAAATTCCTTTGAATAGTGTCTTAATACTGCCTTCTTTCTGTCTATATCCTTTCATAAAAACCAAACAAAATTAATATTTTTATTTTACTGCTTCCAATTGTGAAGCTTTTCTCACACCTAAAACTTTGTAAATATATACTTCAATTACATTGGCCCATGGCATCTCTAGTTCATACTTTAAATATACACAGGCAGGCCCCGGGTTAAGAATGAGTTACATTTTTAAAGCTGTTCTTAAGTTGGATTTGTATGTAACTCAGAACTTGTAGATTTTAAAATTCTTGGTACTTATCTCTGCTCCCAGCTATCAAAAGGGTCAACTGTCCCTAGTAGTGTTCCCTCTAAGGCAGTGTTCTTCAACCTTTTTACACCTATGGACCGGCGGAAATAAAATAATTATTTTGTGGATCGGCATCTGAAAAGCACTGGGCTAAGTCGTGGGCCAGACCCCGCCCATCTCTGCCTAATCTCTGACCCTGACCCCGGCCCCATAATAGTATTAATTGTAACACTATTTTTTCCATTCATTTTTCATATATACACACACAATATAATCTTATATTAACAACACATAATGGTTAACCACAAAATTAAACTACACAAAGCACACTGTATGCTTCTCAACATTCATTCCAACCTATGCAAATACAGGATCACAAACTAAAAGTACTAATATATACAAGCAAATCCTAAGATGCAAGACTCTGCATGCAGTCCAACCCCAGAGGAAAAGAAGCAAATGCATTTCTTCCAGAACAGTGCAAAATATAGACAGCAGATGAAAATTCTCAAAATTGACACAATTCAATCACTAAATTGAAAATAAAATCATTCCCCCTACCTTTGTTGTCTCCCTCCTTGCATGTTTGGGTTTTGTTTTGTTTTTCTAGATTTCTCTTTCTCTAATTAAAGACAAATAGTACATGACCAGCTATACTTCTACCTTCCCTATAACCGTTTACACTGGGAAAGGGAGGCAATTTTAACAAAAACTCTATCAGACACATTGAATCAGACAATTTTGCCTAACTCAGTTAATGCTTCCTTTTGTGGATGAACATTATGTAACAATGTGATTAAAACTTAAATTAATGATTGTGATCTATGATTTATCCACCATGTAAAAAAATCAGCAGGTTAGAAAATAGGGCAGTGGAAAGCTAGCCTAGGATACTATTTAAGCAGTGAGGCCTCAAAGAACAGGGTTGTTTTTTTTCATTATACATATGCTGTGTATACTTAAGGTGACCATATGTCCCATTTTGAACGGGACAGTCCCTTTTTCAGATCCCCTGTCCCATTGTCCTCACTCACAACTTCAGGACACCAAAATGTCCCGTTTTCAGAGAGGGCGTCCCAAAGCTGTGAGTGGGGACAAAGGGACAGGGGATCGCAGCCTGGATTCGGCAGCGGCAGCATCATCACTCGGGCCCCGCTGACCCTCCTATCTCTTCCTCCCATGTGAACTCTGCTGACCCTCCCAGCGAGATGACCAAGCAGCAAACCTCCCTCCAGTAGTGTTGGCAGCTGCAGCATGCTAAACAGGCTGCTTTGCAGCTTTCTCATGCACGTAAGTCCCTCTGCCGCATCACTGATGATGTCATCAGTGACACTTCACTGGCAGGAGAAAGCTGCGAAGCAGCCTGTTTAGCGTGTTGCGGCTGCCAACGCTATTGGAGGCAGGTTTGCTGCTTGGTCCTCTCGCTGGGAGGGTTGGCAGGGCTCGCATGGGAGGGAGAGATAGGAGGGTCAGCGGGAGTTCAGCTGGGAGGGGGGAGAAGCGGTCTGCCTCAGGTGCTCCAAGGCCTGGTGCCATTACCTTCTTCGGGCAGCAGCAGCGTTTACAATTCGCTGCTGTTGCCGGCTTCAGGCCTTCCTCTCTGCCGGGTCCTGCCTACTTCCTGTTTTCGTGAAGACAGGACCCGACAGAGAGGAAGGCCTGAAGCCGGCAAAAGCAGTGAATTGTGAATGCTGCTGCTGCCCGATGAAGTTTAGGACACCAGGCCTTAGGTGACAGAAGGAGGAAAGGGAGCAGATGGGGAGAGAATTGGGGAGAGTGTTGCTGTACCCAACTGGAGGGAGAAGAAAGATGAGGAAGGGAATGAAAGTAGATGCCAGGGCTTAGAGAGTAGAAGAGATGCCAGGGCATGGAGGGAAGGAGGAAGGTATGCCAGACCAAGGGAAAAGGAAGGGGGAAAGGAAGGAGGAGATGTCAGAGCATGGAGGGGGAGGGAGAGATGGAAGAAAAGGAAAGGAGAGAGATGCCAGGGAATCAGGGAAGGGATGATTCCAGACCGTGGGGTGGGAAGGAAAGAAAGGAGAAGAGAGAGATGCAGAGCATAGGGGAGGGGGTGGTGACAGAGAGAAAAATGGAGAGGTGACAGAGCTGAAATCAATCATGTACAAAGGAGAGAAGGGGCACAGGATAGATAGTTTATGGAAGGAGTATAGAAAGAGGGAACATGCCATATGGAAGAGAGAGAGAGAGAGAGAGGGCAGACACTGGATGGAAAGAATAGAGAGGGCAGTGAATGGAAGGGGCGAGACAGAGAGTGAACAGTAGATGGAAGGGGTAGAGAGAGGGAAACAGACACTGAATGGAAGTGTGGGGGACAGGGGGAGCAGACGCTGGAAGGAAGTGGGGAGGAGAAAGAAAAAAGGGCACATGCAGGATTGAGGGAAGAGGATAGAGTTAGTTACAGGAAGGGGTGAGGGAAAGAGGTGGCAAGCTATAGGTAGACACAGTGAAAGAGGGAAATTGAGGACTGAATAGTAAAAAAGAATTTAGACAGAGGCAGAAAATAAATTGAGAAGGAAGACCAGGGAAGGAGGAAGGGAGGAAGGGAGCAGAGAGAGAGAGAGATGCCAGAGCAGGGGGGAAGGAGAGGAGACAGATACCAGACCTGGGAGGAGGAAAAGAGGAAGGAGACAGATACTAGATCTGAGGGGAAAAAAGGAGGAGAGAAATATGCTAAAATCTGCTGGAAGGGAAGGAGTGAGGAAGGAAAGAAGGAGAGAAAGAGGCAGAGAAAGGGGAGGGGGTTGTAAGCACATTAGAAAGACTACAGAGAAAAAGGCTTGGATGAAAGGGGAAAGACAGGAGGCAGATGCAGGACTATGGGAGGTTCAGTCAGAGGGGGAGAGAGAGGGAGACCTGAAACAAAGGTAGAAAGGAGAATTACACTGGATCTGGGGAGGGTAACAGAGGGAAAAGAGAGAGAGAGACCTGGACCCAAAGGGGATGGGGCTGGATTGTGAAAGAAATGTTGGATGGAAAAGAAAGAAAGATTGGATGCACAGTCAGAACCATGAAATCACCAGACAACAAAGGTAGGAAAAATGATTTTATTATCAATTTAGTGATCAAAATGTGTCTGTTTTGAGAATTTATATCTGCTGTCTATATTTTGCACTATATTTGTCTATTTTTCTATAGTTACTGAGGTGACATTGCATATTTTAAAGTAATCTGCCTTGACATCTTTGAAAAAACCCTGAAACTCGTAAATGATAATTAACATTTTCTCTGCGTACAGTGTGCTTTGTGATTTTTTTTTTATATTTACCATTATGAATTAATAAGATATTGTGTGTACATGAAAATGAATGGAAGAAATTGGGGTGGGGCTAGGGCGGGATTGGGGGGGGCGGGACTGAATATTAATAGATATCCCGTTTTGATGAAAAAAATAAATGGTCACATTATGTATGCCCTATGCTGTGCCTTACCTTCTGGCCTGCTCCCGCCTGGCCATTTTGTACCGCCCCTGGTGTTATCTTCGGGCCCGCTCCCCTCTTCCTTACTGCCGCAGTGCACAAAGCCACGGGCAGTGGCTCCTCGCGCCTCACCTGGAAGCCTTTCCTCTGATGTTGTGAGAAGGCTTCTGACAGTAAGGCTGCGGCAGTACTGAAGAGGGGAACTGGCCCGAAGATAACACCGCATCGATTGCACTGCAGACCGACAGTTAAAGAACACTGTCTTGGGCCCGATGCATGTGCCGGCCCTGTGGACCGGCAGGAAATTTCTGCGGACCAGCGCCGGTCCATGGATCGGTGGTTGAAGAACACTGCTCTAAGGTACAGCATGCACAACCACACACTGTTAATGTGGCCATGCATCATTCCTGAATCTGCTACAGGAGAAGTGTAGGACTCTATTCCCCTGGAAATACTGCTCAGTGAAATCAAATGAAGCCACAACCAAGCTCTTAAGTATGGGTCATACTTAAGTCAGGTTGGTATCTATTACTTGGGGACTGCCTGTAAATTTAAAAGACATCATCAACAATTTTTCTCATATCAGGCAGCATTATGGGGTAAATATCTGAAGCAATTACTCATGCTTGCTAATACTTATGGGGAATTTAGGGGACACCTAAAAACATATCTGTTCCTAAAGTACTTAGGTAGCTGATTTGCACAATCTTTCCCAAAATAACTGATCTCTAGACTTTGACTTTGTTAGTTCTACTGAATCTGTAACATTTTTAATTAATGTAAACCGCATAGAACTTCACGGTCCTGCGGGTATATAAACTGTTATTATTATTATTAATTACATTGGCCCTCGGCATCTCTAGTTTGTACTAGGGGCACTGGAGGGTAAAAATGACTTGCACAACTTCTTTGGTTCTTAACTCACTGCTTTAGAGCTGCCAAACTACCCAGCTCCAGGAGAGACACTTTTTGGCCAATCTGGCAGTCAAACTTACATATTCAGTGTGCTATTTGGAGTCCCTGAAACTACCAAATTAAATCAGCGCTTCATGTTCATAAGGTACCAGGATAGGGTTGCAGAAATCCAGGACTATTTCACAATTTTCTTCCTGGAAGTGGGTAACTTGGCAGTTCACCAATTCTAACCATTAAACCTCTCCATTTGAAGCATGTGGTTGCAGGTCTTCCTCTTCACTCACAAAGTAATGCTGCCACCACACCAATAGATAGGTTCTGTGCATTTCCTTCTACTTCTGGATAAGTGAAATATTGGAGGGTGTCACACCTGTGCCCCCAAAGAGCATGGCGGGCAGCTGGGTAGTAACACACTGCTCTGGTTTGGCGTGTTCCCCCTGGAACTAGAGGAGCCCTTCAGGACTTTTAACTTTAGGTAACAGCCTAGAACTAATCTTTTCAGTAGGCCTTTCAATGAATAGATCACACAGTCAGGATGGCAAAAGAAAAAAATGTAGGTTGGCCACCAAAATCAAAGTTCATAACATTGGCTTAGTTTGTGCAGCAGTAAGCAAGGTTTACTCTGTAATTTAACTCAGCCACGAGCTCTGGACTTTATCAGATAAGTCAATACAGTTCTCTTCACCAGAGCCTAACTTCAGGATTGTTTGTAGCTTTCTCAGAACAATTCCTTCAGTTAATTTTTCCACCATTTACAGTGGCAAAAGAAGCTACAACCTGTGCTGTACTTCACCATGAGTCTTACTGCATTAGCTTACACACCAGCAATACTGGGTTACAGGCACAGATAGCCATGAGAGAGACATCAGGTTTAAAATTCTGTGCAAAAATGGTCTTACCGAGGCATAAAAACATTTTCTATGGCATTCATGCAGCAGACATATGAGAATGGTTCTCAAAGGTAAACTTCATCAAAACAGGAAGGTGATTAGCACTGGGGTTGTTACAAACATAGCAATGAAAACCGGAAAGCTTTTAACCTCAGAGATTTTCAGAATTTTACTGAGAAGCATGCAGGCTCAGGGCAATCAAAGGGGCTGCCATGGCAACAGCTAGCAGCTGGTGCCTGCACATGGAGCTCTGCTAATAGTGAATCAGGCTGAGTTCTCCTGCTCAGCCTCTGACCAAATTTTAGCCATTGCATTGCTTAGCAAAAGAATCAGTTCCTTAGGTTTAAGGCACAGAGATAATGCAGAAAACTTTACAGTCCAAAAATGTAGTTTCAATTGCAGCACCCACAGTCTGCACACAAGAGAAAAAAAACAGCAAAAAAAAAAAATCATTCCGCAAACTCATGTTTATTCAGGCTACCTCCATTTGGTCTAGCCAAGATTCTGTCACAGCATCACTCTCCTCAATGTGGCTTTTGTGTGGGGAAGGGCTTTCCATCCTCAGCCTGTGACGTTTCTCTGAGAGAAAACTTTCTCTCTGGTTTCTGTCTCACAGAAACAGGGTAGTAGCAGGGCAGCAATCTCTTGCTTTGTTTAGGCACTGCTTTAGGTAAGGCAAAATTTTCTTGCGCTTATCTGTCCTGCTATTCTGTGTCAATCTCATCCTCACTGCTCATATGGTAGTCAGCTATTTCTCTGTTATGGGCTCTGACCTGGTCTGCCCTCCTGCACCGGGGTTTGTATGTTTTCCTAGATTTTCCTGTGACAAAACCAGGGCTTGCAGTGGGTTTGTCACAAGGGGAAGGGTGAGAAAAGAACTAAGGCCCAGATTCTCAAAACTTTAACTGGTTTCCGATGGTTTAGCCTGCACGCATTTTAGTGGCGGATTATCAAAACAGCTTATCTCCGTCTTTAGCACGCTTTCTAGCAGTCTCTGACACTACCATATAAATGGGTTCCTCAACATTAAACTGAGCATACCGGTGGATTCTTTAAAATCGCTGAGCCATTTTTAAAGAGCGGTGTTGACTTTTAGTGACACAAATCACATGACTGGTCCAGGGGTGCTGGTACAGTGACAGCACTATTTAAAACCCTGGCAGTGGGAGAGATGCCCACTCTCTCCTGTTGCCACACAACACCCCCCCCTCCCCATGCAGCAGGAGAAATGTCCACCCTCTCTCACTGCCAAGCGACCTCCCCCAGCAGTGAGAGAGATGTCCATTCTCTCCTGCTGCCACACAACCACCCCTGCCTCTGACCCCTCTTCCCCGCATTTTGAATTAGATGGCTGACCGGAGGGATGCCTACTCCATCCAGCCAGCTGGCCCGCCTCTTCAAAATAGGCCATCCCCTCCCCGGTGCATCCTGGGACACACTGGGGAGGGGCCTGCGGCTCTGATTGACTCAGGTTGTTTAAGACCTCTACCATAGGAGGGACCTTAAACAACCTGGGCCAATCAGAGCCTCATGCCCCTCCCCGGTGTATTCCAGGATGCACCAGGGTCGGAGCCGGGGGGGGGGGGGGCAGGAATATTGTGTGGCAGCGGGAGAGAATGGGCATCTATCCCGCTGCTAGGGGGTGGGGTTTGCTTGGCAGCGTGACAGAGTGGGAATCTCTCCTACTGCTGGGGGGGGGGGGAGTATTGGTTGGCAGCAGGAGAGATTGAACATCTCTCCTGCTGTTGGGTTGTTGTTTTTTCTTTTTGCATTTTTTCTGCACATGTGCCCCATCAATATCACCAGCAATGGGCACATGCAAATTTAGCGAGTCTCCACCAACCTCATTTACATGAGCGTTTTTTGAAGAATGACTCACTTTTTTAAATTTGCTACCAGAACGGCTGCGATAGCAGCCCATCATTTTTTTAATGCAGTTTTTTTGAGAATCTAGGCCCAAATCTGGGGGAGGGGGAAGGGAAATCCTTGTAAGGGGGTTTCTAATATAGTGTTAATCTGGCCCTGGGTTCAAGCTAATAAATTTGTTTATATTTATTAAAACTTTTTATACTGCTTCTATTTGCATGGACTCAGTCAAAATATCAATGGAGAAAAAATTAATCACTTTGTTTATATTTATTAAAACTTTTTATACTGCTTCTATTTGCATGGACTCAGTCAAAATATCAATGGGGAAAAAATTAATCAATATTTGTGATTGAGGGTATACCAAACTGGTTGAATATCAAGAATAAAGATCACTCCTCTAAAAAGATTAACAATCTTGTGCACATAAGCATTGGACTTCTCATATATATATAATTCAAAAGCTGAATATGCTCAGAGACATAGAGACAAAAACAAGGGGTATTTACCCCAAGAATATCGGCTCACCACCAAATCATCGCATATGCTTAAAGTGTCTTCAAACACCTTTAAGTGCTGTATATCGCAGTCTAATCTTTTTCAAAAAATATTCAATTAGAATGACAAGACACTTAGCTTTGTCAGAGGTTTTGACAGGCTAAACCTGTTTCGCTCCTGCATCAGGGAACCAAAAAGATATTTAATCGATTGTAAAGATGGTATAGTCTCTTCTAGAGATTCAAAACAGCTTCATAAGCATACATTTTCTTCAAGCGTTAACGGCCATATGTAAAAATGTATGCTTATGAAGCTGTTTTGAATCTGTAGCAGAGACTATACCATCTTTACAATCGATTAAATCTCTTTTTTATTCCCTGACGCAGGAGCGAAACAGGTTTAGCAGTGGGAGTGAAAGGAATGCAAAGAATGGGAAGGTGTGTAGGGGATTTTCAGAACATATAGATAAGAAGTGATACCGATAGTCTTTTAGGGGCATAATCAAAAGAGAAAAAACGCCAAAAAAATGCCTAAGTCAACACTTGGATGTTGTGTTCACAAATATGTCCAAGTGCCAATTTTCAAACCCAGGTTTTTAGATGTCTAGCAGGATGTGTTTCCCCGCTGTACATCCAAGAATCAAGGGGGCATGTTGATGTGTAAATAGGCAGGCTTTGGTGGGCTTGGACTTGGTTGTTTTGCAGCTATAATCGAACATTTTCTAAGATGTCCTGAACAGAGCTTGAATGTTTAGGGCTTAACATGTTTTAGGAGCATCTAAGTGCCCAAAAAGGTACCCAAATTGACCAGATGGCCACTGGAGGGACTAAGTAATGATCCACCCATACTCCCCTAGTGGTCACACACACCCTTCCTCCCCACAAAACTCTGAATGTAAAAGTGCATACCTGTCTGTAGAGCATCTGGTATGAGAAAGTATAGTACAGTGTCTCTCAAACTTACTCGAGCTGGGGCACACTAAAGGTAGTGATCACAGCTTGAGGCACACGGAAGTGCGTGGACATTGTCGTGATGACATCATGTGCTTGTATGATGACATCACGTCAACATCTGCACTTGCACAGAGGCCTTCCAGATGAGCCCTGAGACGCCAGTAGGGGGTGCCAGCAGGGAAGAGGGTGGGAGAGAAGGAGAGGCGCTTGGGCCGGCTGATTGACTTTAGCAGTGTTTCTCAACTTCTTCAAGCTAAGTACCCCCAACCACAGACCTCCCAAGCTCAACCCTAAACCCACCCAAGCTCTGCCCCAGATCCCGCCGCCTTTACTAATTGTAATGCAATTTTTTCCATTCATTTTTCATATACAAACAATATACACAGCAGATATAAATTCTCAAAACTGACACATTTCAATCACTATATTGAAAATAAAATCATTTTCCCTACTTTTGTTGTCTGGTGACTTTATTTTTCTGTGCTTTTAACTATGTTTCCAGGGCCTTCTTATCCATTGACTATTTTTTCTTTCCTTCTCTTTCTGCCATGCATCCGTCTTTGGCATTAACTTAACATTCAATTTTTCTGTTTTCTTCTCAAAATAAACTTTTCCTTGCCTTCCCTTCCTATCTCTCTCTCCTTCCCTCCCTGTTTCCATGGTCCAATATCTCTCTTTTTCCTTTCTTCCCTACCCAGTCTTGCATCTCTCTCCTCTCCTTCCCATAATCTGGCATTTCTCTCTATTACTACTACTACTATCACTACTACTATTATTATTTCTATTGTGCTACCAGACTCCCTTCCCTTTCATTCCCTGTTCTGGTATCTCTCCCATTTTTTAGTCATCTCTCCTCCCTTCCAGTGTAACATTTCTCTCTCCCTTCCTTCTTTCTATCCCCTGCAGTCCATCTCCCTTCCCTTCCTCCTTTCTGGTCCCCCCTCCCAGTCCAACATTTCTCCCTCCTTTCCACCAGCCAACATTTCTTTCTCTCTTCCTCCTGCATGCTTCCCCTCTGGTCCTCCTTCGCTCCCCTAACCAACATCTCTCTCTCTCGCTCTCGCTCTCTCTCTCCCTCCATGAGTTCAACTTTTCACCCTCTCCCCTCTCCCCCTTCTATGAGTATGCCATTTCTCCTTCCCTCCTTTCTGTCTTCCCCATCCATGTTGCCCTCTCCATGAGTCCAACACTTTCTGCCTCCTGCATGCTTTTTCTCTCTGTCCATGCCTCTTCCCTCGAGTGGCATCCCTCTTTCCCATCCCCCAACTCAACATGCACCATCTCCCCATGCACCATCTCACCCTCCCCTCCAGTGTGTAGCACCTTTCCTTTCCCTCCCCTTGTGTCATGTCCAGCATCACCTCTTCTCCCTTCCCTTTCCCTCCCCCCTGTCCAGCAGTACCCCTTCTCCCCTCCCTCCCCTCCCTGTCCAGCAGCACCCCTTCTCCTTTCCCTCCTCCCCCTGTCTAGCAGTAAATCTCCTTCATTTCTTTTCCCTCCTCCCTGTCCATAAATACCTCCCTTTTTCTTCTTCCCCTATTCAGCAGTACCCCTTCTCCCTTCCCTCTCCAGTAATCTCTCTCTAGCCTAGCAGCAGATTACTGTGTGCTTTTAAGTTTGCCACATAGCTGCCGCTAGCATTAGTTTAGTTGCGGTTTCATCAGGCAGCCTCGGGGCCTTTGCTAGGCTGGCCCGCCTTGTATCATTGAAGCGGGTCGGCCTAGCAAAGGCCTCGAGGCTGCCTGATGAAACCGCGTCTAAACTAATGCTAGTGGCAGCTGTGTGGCGAAGTTAAAAGCACACAGCTGCTGCTGCTGCTGCTGGTTTGGGGGTGGGGAGAGAAGATGAGGAAGGCAGGAGTCCCGGCATACACGATGGTAGGAGGAAGTTGCAAGTCAGCTTACACAGATGCTGGAGCCTCTCTTCCTGCCCAGTGTGCTGTGGCACACTTGAAATCTCAGGAGGCACACTAGTGTGCTGCGGCACACAGTTTGTGATACACTGGTCTAGTAGAACATCACACAGGTGTCATAGTAGCTGGGTGAGCGGACTAGTGAACCATAGAGAGGAGGAGCCAGACCCATAAGGCACTCTAACCACAGCATCTATAGTGTTAAGTATGAGCCCAACAAAACCCTACTCTTCTGCCATATAGATGCCACCTGTAGCCATAAGGGCTATTGGAGTGGTAGACAAGTAGATATTATAGATATTAGGGGAGTTGTAGGGTGCTCACTCTAAATTATAAGGGGGTTATGGTGAGAGGTACTTTTGGTACCTGTTAAGTGCCACTGCTCTGTTGGGATGTCTGGGTGGTCAGTTCATTACAAGGTTGGCCCCTCCTACATCCAAGTGCCAAATGCAGTCCATTTGAATGTTTCCAACTTGGAATTTTATGAATTAAAAAATGGGTATAACTTTGGATGTTTAAGCGGCTTGGACATCCAAGTAGACAGTTTTATATATATATATATATATATATATATATATATACATATTTGGACTTCTAGTGGTTTGCAATTCAAAAATGGCTTCTTGGATGTTTCCAACTGGATGTTATGTGGGAAATGTCCAAAGTTGAACTTAGATGTCCTTTCAAAAATTGCCTTCTGTATGTTAAAAATCTTTTGAAGAGTATCCAGAATTTGATAGGAAGCCAATGTAGTCAGAAATGTGGTCAAACTTGTTAGCCCTACAGAGAAGCCTGGCAGCACAATTTTGTAGAATTTGGAGACATTTAAGTTGAGATGAAGAGGGGACACTGAAAGAATGCAGCTTTGCTGTCCATTTGGCATCTTTTCCATATGTCCCTTCTTTCACTCCCAGTGCCTCTGTAGGCTTCCTTTCTAAACCAGAATCATCTGCTATGGGAAAAGGAGAGAGGACTGCCCCAGAGTCAGAAAATGGATGGTCTTTTAGTACTCCCATAACAATCAGCATTGCCTGCTTGTTCACCAACAATACACCTCTTGTTGGTAGTATACCATTGTTCTGGAAGACTGTTAATCAATTTGGAAAGCAGGAGAAAGGGCATACAGCCTGGGTAGATCTTGGACGCTCTGGTAGATTTGGGATTCCTAAAGTAGAATTTCTCAGAAACAAACAAAAAATTGTATTATGGATGTTTGATCAATTACATTATGCATCTTTGTATCCTTTCCAGCCAACTTGCTTTGGTTATCCCATAAGTATCTTCTTCATTGTCATCAATGAATTCTGCGAAAGATTCTCTTACTATGGAATGCGAGGTAATTTCTCCCTTAGTATTCATTTTTGATTTGATTAACAATATGCCTCTGATTTTTTTAATCAGTCACTTATTTTCTCATTTAGCTGTTCTGGTTTTATACTTCAACTATTTCCTGAAGTGGGATGAAAACCTTTCTACAGTCATCTATCATACTTTTGTCGCTTTGTGCTATTTGACTCCAATCCTTGGAGCCATTATTGCTGACTCCTGGCTGGGAAAATTCAAGTATGTGCTTTTCAATTTCCCTTTTCTCTTTTCCACTTTAACCTAAAACTCACCTAGGAATGCTTTTACTCAGTGTTTCTTGAGATGCAAAATAACAGCAATACTTAGGGCTCCTTTTACTAAGCTGCGGTAGTGGTTTTAGCGCGCACTACATTGCTGTGTGCACTAGACACTAATGCCACCATTGAGCTGGCATTAGCTGTGTAGTGCAGGGTTAGTACACGCTAATCTGCTGCGTGTGCTAAAAACACTACCGTAGCTTAGTAAAAGGAGCCCTTAGTTTTTTTTTAAAGAAGGAGAATGGTTTTGTAAGAAAGTCATATCTATTTTTATTAGTTTATGGTTTATTTCTATCTCGCCTTTTCCCAAAGCGGGTTACAAAATTACATCCATATACATCATTCCAACAAATATAACAATACATCACAAATTAGAAACAATAAAATTAAATGGGCTACCAGCGCCCCGCAATCTTCTCACACTCAAAAGTCAAGCTCTTTATTTCATCTGACAAAAGAGGTAATTGTTGTTTAAAGTTCCACAAATTATGCTGCTGGCATATATATAAATGATGCCAAAGACCTCAGAAACACCACTCCTCCGTCCCGTTATAGGTAAAAATTTTTGGGGAGGATCATGTGTTAAATCCTCATTGGTCCAGGTTCAATTTTCTCTATTACTAATTTCAAACACTTTTTTATTTAACTTTCTATCATTTAATGTGTTGTACTTATCTTTATTGGTGACTAAGTGGTTGGACCCGACATGTTTCGCTTCTGCTTCGTCAAAGAAGTTGGCATATGGGATGGATGATAGCGGCTATGGTAAGGAATATTATAGTAGAGTTAGATAGCGGAGGTTGTACTATAGTAATGGAAAGATATTTTAGAGATTTTAATTACTGTGGTATGATTTTTTATAGTGTGGATCCCTGACAAAGCGAAAGCGAAACATGTCAGGTCCAACTGCTTAGTTACCAATTAAGATAAGTACAACACATTAAATGATAAAAAGTTAAATAAAAAAATGTTTGAAATTAGTAATAGAGAAAATTGAGCCTGGACCAGTGAGGATTTAACACATGATCCTCCCCGAAAAATTTTACCTATAATGGGACGGAGGAGGGGTGTTTCGGTCTTTGGCATTACTTATGTATATACTGGATAAGTGGATGATGGTGAAAGAAGTTTAATACTAAACACCTTGGAATTAGTTTGGAAGATTTGGATTGAAGTTCTAAGGTATTAATATTTGCCATAGTTTGATGCTTGAACAGGTATGTATAAATGAAGCCTATTCCACTCACTAGGACCCTTACAATCTAAGATCCTTAACCGATGGAATTTGTAGTTCTGCAACTCTACAGATCGAAGTTGACGAGGGGGAACATATGGCAGAATGCTCTCAATCAAGCATTTCTGAGCAAGATTATGCACACACATAATCTGTATTGGTTATAGTTAAACTACAGGATTTGTTATAAATTGTTGTTAACAAAGTAATATAGCATTTGGACACGTTTCCTTCTCCCTAACCTAAACAACGTCCTGATTATCGAGTTTTGTGCATCCTGGAGAGCATAAAAAGCAGACGCAAGCACACCCAGGAGCACCAAATTACAGTAGTCAAGACCAGAAAGAATGATTGACTGGAGAACAGTTTTAAACATACAATCAGTCAAGTATGGCCTGAGGCAACTCATCATACAGAGTTTAAAGAACACATTTCAGACCATTGCCTGCACCTAACCCTTAAAAGTAAGCCCTGAGTCCACTAGGACTCCCAAATACTTTACCTCTTTTACTATCGGTATGCTTACGTTCAGTAACTCAAGAGCCACAGGGGTATCAGAGCCCAGAGATCTCCCAATACACATCACTTTGGTCTTTTGGAGGCTCATCTATTGTAATCCATCCAACTCTTTATCTCTGTCACAACCACCTGCATCCGTGATACTGCTGTTTCAAAATCACCTTCAATGAGGAAAATGAATTGAATGTCATCAGCATACAGCCTATAAGAGATGCCAAGATCTATCAACAATTTACAGAGAGGTGTAAGATATAGGTTAAAGAGTGCTGCTGACAGTGCAGACCCCTGTGGTACTCCTGTCCGAACCTCCCTACAATAGGACAGTTTCCCATCAACCAACACTCTTGCTGTCTCCCATGCAGAAAGAATCACTGTTCCCCCTATCCCATAACTCTCCAGCTAAATTTTGTAATGCAGCTATCTCCTTGTCCACTTGTTCAAACCTTAGAAAAGGTTTCAGTCTTCATATCTTGAACAGATGTTGTTAAATTATTAAGTTTACTCACAATAGATGAAACTTCCTCGGACGATTTATTCACATTTTCTAGTCTTTGGAGTGTAGCCTATATTGCTTCCAATGTCGCCACAGGAGAGCGGGAAATCGCTTCCTGATTTGATGAAATTTCGGAGTTCTGTTCCGGGTGAGAGCCCCCACTGTGCGACTGCATCAGACACATCCAGGCTTCAGCAGTCGGACCTTCCTCTCTGTCCAGCACCGGTCACAGCAGCATGCGGGCAACAGGAGGAGAAAGAGATATTTCAAGCCCTAAAGCCTTGGAGGCTCATTCCTCCGAGGCAAACACAGGCAGCTCCACTCCTGGAACCGATGGTGAGCTAGCGAAGAAATGCTCCATCGTCGCCTGCCTAGGCGTGGGGAGATCCTTCCGCAGCTGGCCCTTGCGTTTAGTATGAGGCATCGGAAAAGAAAGTCAAGCCAATAAACGGCACTGTAGAAAAATGCAAGGTAAGGCAGAGTGTTCTCAGCTAGGTGTTAACACGCTGTCGCCTTCTTGATTCTCCAGTTTGTGTTGTTTTAATTGAATGGGAGACACTATAAGAAAGTTAAAATATAAAGAAGTCTTTGGGAATTATCTATTATAATCACAATGAAGGCATGAGTCCAAGGATGAAATGGTTGGTTGTGTTTAAATTAAAAACAATACTGCAGCGCATTGCAAAGGAGCTGTTTATGCCTGTTCACCACCAATTTTGCTTTCTGTATTTAATCTGGTTTTCTGATATTCTGTGAACCACCAGTAGGGACCCCTGAGGAAGGAGGATTCCTTCGAAACACGGATCGTATCGGGTCCAGTCCACAGGAATATTAGAGCCAATTGTTTTAAATGCAATTTATGCTTTTTTTTTTTAAATAATTTTTTTACATTTCGTGTTTTTGTGCTCTTAATAAACTCCTGTACCCTTTACATTTCCTTGCAGTATTGTTTTTGTTTGCTTTTGCTGTGTTTTACTGCAAGTCCTGTTGTTTTTTTTGTTTGTTTTGCTGGTTGTGTTTAAATTCAAGAGTGGGCTATACAACCTTATTCAGAGGACATTTAAATGCCAAAGTATGTCATTTGAATGTTTATTTGATAGCTCACTTACATCTGAAATATTTATATGGTAGTGATATGTGCTGGGACTATTTTTGATATTTGACTTTAACCCTGCACTAAAAGCATCAACGTCTATGAGACAAACTTGTTTTTTTCTGTTGTATAGAATTTTTTGGACCCCTGTTCGTTTGCAAAAGTTAGATAGTTCAAAGTCTAATAGACGCTGGCACTGTCACCTTGAAGAAGGAACACTGGATCACATGTTGTTCTATTGTCTCTTGATACTCAACTTCTGGAAGTCTAACTGGGGGAAAATTAATAGGATATTGGGATCTTCTATCCCATTGTCATATGACATTGTGTTATTCGGAACCTTGTTACAAACTAGAAATCCAATTAGTGCAAGTCAGAAAAGATTACTTCTCGTTATGACAGGGATAGCGATGCAGTTAATTACGAAAAACTGGGATAGACTGCATTTTAACTTCTGGTGGGAAACCTTGTGCCAAGTGTATAGATATAAGTGAATGAACTCTGAACAGCTGGGCCATTACAAAAACTTTAATGAGACTTGGGGGCCATTGACGACATTTGTAAAAACTGATCACTAGTATAAGCCTTTGATTTCTAATAGGAGGTTCACACACATCCAGGGAAGGGGGAAGGGGGAAGGGGGGGGGAATATACTTATATAACTTTTGTTAGATAAAAGTGCTGTTTTATTGTACCATTTGTTTGTATGTTCTATTGCACTTTGTATTTATTTAAAAATTAATAAAGAATTATAAAAAAAATAATAATTGGACTCTAAAAAAGGTGTTATTTCAAAACTGGCATGATGTGGGTCACCTGAAACATCTCTCTTGAATCCAAGGGCATCTGCTCAATCTTAGCATGATAATAATATTTAGTTTGTACAGCCTCACAATAACAAGATAAGTAATTATAATAGCCTGCCGCCTTGTTCCATGAAGGATATTTTCGCCATTCTCTCCTTCCTCCTTAAACACTGCTTCAACAAGTGCAATTCATTAGTGAACCATAGCCTCTTATGTTCCATAGCCTCTTATGTACCTTTTCTCCCTTTATTGGCACTACCAAATCAAGTGAGGCCTTCAAAGAACTATTCCAACGATTCACTGCTGATCTCTGCTGTAGCTTTAACCACTGCCCTTATAGGAGGCTCTTAAACTCTATGGGCTGAAGTTAGGGCCGAAAGTGGTGAACTGAATTAGAAGTTGGTTGATGGACAAATGCCAAAGGTGGAACATGAGGATGTTGCTGGCCAGACTTTATGGTAGATATCCTGCAAACAGGATAGTTGGATAGGCTGGAGTGAGCTTGGACAGCAACTTCAGCATTTGGAACGTAAGACAATATCAGGTGGACTTTACAGTCTACGACCCAGAAATATCAAAGAAGAAACAAGTTAGTTTAATCATGTGCTTTAATGGGCAGGTTGGATGGACCATTCAGGTCTTTATCTGCTATCATTTACTATGTTACTATAAGTTACTAGTAGAGCAGAAAGCAGGTATAAGTAGTCTAGTGGTCAGTGCAGTGAACTTGAGACTTGGGTGGAACTCCCACTTTAACTCTTTTTTCTATTCAAATTTGAGTAGAATGTAGAAATATCTGTGTACCCATATTTATAAGATACCTGCAAGTATGATGGCTATTGCTCAGAGGAGGGAAAGGTGACTAGCGGAGTGCTTCAGGGATTGGTGCTGGGACCAATTCTGTTCAATATGTTTGTGGGCGACATTGCTGAAGGGTTAGAAGGTAAGGCTAGCCTTTTTGCAAATGATACCAAGATTTGTAACAGAGTGTACACCCCAGAGGGAGTGGAAAACATGAAAAAGGATCTGCAAAGGTTAGAAGAATGGTCTAACATCTGGCAACTAAAATTCAATGTGAGGATGTGCAGAGTGATGCATTTGGGGGGTAGAAATCCAAGGGAACCGTATGTGCTGGGAGGTGAGAGGCTGATAAGCACTGATGGAGAGAGGGACCTTGGGGTGATTGTGAGGATCTAAAGCAATGAAACAGTGTGATAAGGCAGTGGCTGTAGCCAAAAGGATGCTAGGCTGTATAGAAAGAAGAATAACCAGCAGAAGAAGGGAGGTGTTGATGCCCCATTATAGGTCATTGGTGAGGCTGCACTTGGAATATTGTGTTCAGTTTTGGAGGCCATATCTGGTAAAGGATATAAAAAGACTTGAAGTCCAGAGGAAGGTGACGAAGTATGAGAAGAGACTATAAGACATAAATCTGTATACTCTGGAGGAGAGGAGAGACAGGGGAGATATGAATATTTGAAAGGTATTAATATAGAACCAAATATTTTCCAGAGAAGAGAAAATGGTAAAACTAGAGGGCATAATTTGAGGTTGCGGATAGGAAGACTCAGGAGCAATGTTAGGAAATTCTTTTTCATAGGGAGGGTGATAGATGCCTTGAATACCTTTCCGAGGGAAATGGTAGAGAGGAAAACGGTGATGGAATTCAAAAAAGTGTTTGTTTATTTTTAAAATTTCTATACCGTTTTATTCCAGAATGGTTTACAATAAAGTTACATACATAAAATATTGAAACAGGTCAGAACAGATAAAAGCAAAAGCAGAGACGCCCCACCCCTATCATACTCTTTGGTATAGGTCTGGTTATTATTCTGTGATACTGCTTCTATGCTATGATGCAATTGAACACTCCCCCATTAAGCGCACAAAAATATTAGCCTATCTCAAAAAGGAACACACTGACATAGCTTTTTTGCAAGAAACCCATCTGACTTCTATCGAACATACCAAACTTTGAAGGAAGTGGTTGGGCCTACGCTTCCTTTACAGCACGAAAATGTGGGGTGGCTATACTTATTCATAAAAACATACCCTTTCACATTCATAGACAAATTATGGATCCTAATGGGCGGTTTATAGTTCTAATTGGGGAACTCTGGGGTCAGTCCTTAGTCTTATGCAATGTATACGCTTCCAATCTTTATTCTCATGCCCAGTGGCGTACATACCCCATCTATATGAAAAATATGACTTTTAGTAACAATCCACATATCGCACAACAAGAGCGTACCTAGGAAAAGGCAGCATCTTAAACACTGCAGTGAGCACTAGAACACCAACACATACATTGTAAAACTAAACAAGCCAGATCCCGCACAGTCAATTGATCCTGTAGTCAATGCCAACTGAAAACTATGTTCTTTTCATACACATAGAACAGAGATACACCCTCGCCCAATATGGAATAATCACAAACTAAAAATAGAAATATGTAGACAAAAGTTAAACTGAACCGCCAAGAAACCAGACCCTGGATACAATGCAACACCACAAAAACAGTAACACATGTCCTCTAATACAGTAGAGTTTAACGGGCGTAATACCACACGCAAAACCGCCGGCCACGCTAGCTGCTACCGCCTCCTTTTGAGCAGGCGGTAGTTTTTAGGCTAGCGCAGGGGTTATCGCGTGATGAAAAGTCACGGTTATTGCGGTTTAGTAAAAAGGGAGGAGGAATATTTGTCTATTTTTGTATAGTTGTTACTGAGGTGACATTGCATAAAGTCATCTGCCTTGACCTCTTTGAAAACCCGCGGAATATAAATGATAATTAACATTTTCTCTGCGTACAGCGTGCTTTGTGTTTTTAAAATTTTATTGTTGGTAGATCATTTTGACTTGGCCACAAAGGTAAGGGGGAGGGAGGGAGGGGAGCTGCTGAAAGGCATCTAGTAATCCTTGCAGGCTTGACTGTGCAGGGAATTATTTTTGTAAAATCATGTTTTGTTATGTGACTGGCATTATTTAGACTTTAATTTCTATGAATGAATAGAATGAAATTGCTTGTTTTTATGTGCGTGCGCTGAAGGAAAGTGGAGAGAGAGTGGGCTGAGGACGCTGAAGGGAAATGGGGAAGAGAGAGTGGGGAGAAGACGCTGATTTATAAATTGACAATTGAACAGAATATTGTTTCTTTTTATACTTTAATATAAACAATTCAAAGCTTGTGTGGATGGAATCAGGTGGTTTGCAGGGATGGGGACCGAGCTTACAGGGATTAGTCCAATAAAATTGTATTTTTTTATTTCTCATTATTTGTTTTATTTTTATTTGTTAATTTGTAAAGTGGTGATTGTTATGTATCAGTTTTTTCAAATTTACATCTACTGTCTTTATATTTTGCACTGTATTAGAGTGCAAAGTTATCTGGGGAGGAAGGGTGGCCCGTATTAGTACTCTTAAACTGGCCCAGAGTAGAGATCGGGGAGGGCTTGGTCTGCCTGCACTTCACGTCTATAACGTTGCAGCGCTCCTACACTGGATACATGAACAATTGGTATCTTCCCGTCGATACTCTCCCTCGTCTTTGCTTGAGGACTGCTGTCACCCCTGGTACTTTTCGTCTGACATCCATGAGTCCGGGGGAGGGAGTGGGGGACCTCATCCTCCTACGTATCCGTTTTTGGTTCCACTTTGTAAGGCCTGGCGCTGGTGGAGGCGGCTGCAGGGAAGGCTACCCTTTGTATCCCCTTTTCTCTCCCTTCTCTGTAATCTGAACTTTGGCCCAGGAAGGGGGGGCTGGCGGGCTTGCAGGGGGGTACAGGGCGAGACATGACCTTGGGCTCAACTTTATCTTTGGGTGGGGGGCCATTATCCTTCTCTAGCACAAATGCAGGCATCCTGGCATCTCTCTCCCGCTCACTTACCTACACCTACCTCCAAATCCACCACTACTACCACACCTTGGTACGCACACATGGGGAGCAGTGGGCGTATGGTAAACTGGATCTGATTTTCCTTTCCACCCCCACTCCAGCTAATAAAATTTCCACTTGGTATGGGGAGGGTAGAGACTGTTCCGGGGAGGGGTGTTTGTCATCCTTGGTACGGGAATGGTCCACTGAACTGGGGTTAGTGGTTTCCATATATGATCTTCATATTCTCTTTCAGACACTCTTCCTTCATGTGACGGCGGTCACTTTGCAAGAGACACAGTTCAAACTGTTACATATGTTCTACATTACCCGCGCACGTGGGCTGGTCATGGGGTTGTGGCCAGATGACAAATGTACCAAATGTAAAACCCAGAAGGGTACATTTTTGCACTCCTTTTTTGAGTGTCCGCAATTGACTTTCTGGGACTCTGTACATTGCTGCTTGGCCGGTTTACTGCAAGAAGACATACCCTGGAATGGGACTGCTTTATTATTGGGGGATGTCCAGGAAATGCAACAACATGACTTGGACCTGTCCTCCTAGAAATTCGTATTGCATGCTGTTCTTTTGGGGAAAAAACTTATTTTGAAATATTGGACATCTGAGGAGGCCTCCCTTACATTTTGTGGATTGCCTTGATTACACAGCAAGCACGATATGAGCTGGATACTTATTTGTCTTGCCCACAGGAAAGCTGGAAATCCTACTGCGCTTTATGGCAGCAGTTTTTGGACACTACTGCCTGACTGGCAGTGTTCGTATTATGCTACTTCCCTTGTTGCATCTGATATACTGCTCTCCTGGACTGGCCTTATCAGATTGAGCCTACCTGTTTGGAGAGGGTACGGTCCCTCAGCGGAGAGAGAGCGTGTGTGTGTGTGAGTGTGTGTGCATGAGCATGTTGGTGCATTTGAGTGTAGTGTTGCACGGCTTGTGCCTCCTGGGCAAGAGGGACAGATGTTTGTGTTGAATCTTTTGGGGATTCTGTTTGGTTTATTTTCCAAAAATGGGCGGGGGCTGCTGGATAGCGGGTCTTCCTAGGCCTCTCCTTATGGTTCTGCTGTGATATTGGTTGGGAAGGTGGGTTTGGTGGGAGGGTAGGGGTCAGGGGTCAGGGACATATTTGAAAACTTTTTGATGATATGTTTTCTTACATGGTATTTTTCTTCTCTTTGCATAAGTGCAGCTTTATTGTTATTTATTTATTTATATTATTTATATACCACTTATAACCTAAGTGGTTTACATTCAAGTACTTTTTAATCATATTTCCCTATCTGTCCCGGTGGGTTGAAACTCTATCTAGTGTACCTGGGGCAATGAGGGGATTAAGTGACTTGCCCAAGGTCACAAGGAGCAGTGAGGGATTTGAACCCACAGCCTCAGGATGCTGAGGCTGTAGCTCTAACCTTCGCCACACACAACATTGCATTGTATTAGTCACCAATAAAATTGATTTCATATAAACCAATGTTTCTTAACTCAGCCCTGGAGTATCCCTTTGCCAGTCAGGTTTTCAGAATATCCACAATGAATATGTATGAAAGAAATTTGCATATAATGGAGGTAGTGTATGCAAATCAAGTTTATGCATATACATTGAGGATATCCTGAAAACCTGAGTGGCAGGGGGAGGGGGTACTCCAGGACTGAGTTGAGAAACACTGATATAAACCACTCAGATGGTAATGTCAATGGGCGGTATATTGAGTTGGAAATAAACTTGGAAAGTTAGGTGGGATTTGTACAGAGAGCATGGGCAATATATCTTTAACAAAATAAAATAAAAATAATACTTAGATGTATCTGTACTATTTAAAACCAGTGTAACTGCATTTTTTCTGCCCTGATCTGATTGACGAGAGAATAACAAAGCATATCATCAACTATTTCCTGGTGAAATTTTATTAAGAGTTTAAAATCATCCATCCAGCTTCACAACAATGTTCTTAAAGCCATGAATATTTTGGCTTAGTACATTAGTCCCAAAATTTCATTATAGGCAATAATAATGTTCTTCCCTTGTTTTTTGAAATGTATCTAACATTTTGACAGTCACTGATTGTATTTGTAGATGAAACAAAAACTCTGTGTATGCACAAAGATGTTGACTGAGGTATAGGTGTTGATAAAACAAAAATGCTGTGTTTGCACAAAGAAGCTGACTGAGGTATACTGTAAGTGCAGTTACATAAAGACTGATTATGTTTTTCTCTCTCATGACAGGACTATCATCTATCTGTCCATTGTTTATGTGATTGGCCAGGCACTCATGTCTATCAGTTCTATTAATGACATTACAGACAACAACAGGGATGGAGAACCAGATATAATTGAAATACATATGTAAGTCTTAACAAAGACAGATAATTTTTCTTGAATTTTCTAAGGAAAGGAGAGGAGACCAACTTGAGAAGGAAATGAGATATGGATCTGTGGAAGGTGTTCACTTTTGTGGAAGATGTCCATATTCCTTTGAATCAGTATCTACTTTTCCATACATTCCTGTTGTTATTGAGGTGTCCCTATGATAGATGATGGTGGTTTCCTCCCACCGTACCCACAGAAATCAACTTTCCCTTGGGTAACTTTTCAAGTCAACACATCTATCTGCAGAAGTATTCTATCTTCAGGAGGTAGCACTGTTAGAAACACTGCTTCAATAGTAGGGAATCGGTAATTCCAGTTCAATAGGGATGGTATGCTGAACCAAGGGTCTTGCATCTGCTCCCTTGAGTCCATTCCAGGAGATACTGATTACTGTTTTCAGTACCTCCTTGTTTTCCCTGCTCTCTGCTGCCACTAGTCAGTTATTTCTTCTGCAAGTGAGCCTGCAGGAGCAACATTGATCTGTTTGGTCTTCCCCCCACCCCCTGCCCACATAGTGGACTCATCCAGACTGTCCACTGTGTATCAAGAAAGTAGTCATCTCCAGTAGCCAAAGACATACAGAACTTTCATACATTAAACAAAATTCCCAAACCACATCCCATTCCCAAGTCTCTACCCATTCACCATTTTCTCCACCACTCATGCTCCGCCCTCTCACAATAGATCAACACTCAGACCCCACAGATCACACACAAAACCAAATCAGTGTAGTCAAACACCATAGTTAATATGTTCCCACCACTTAAAGGCCAAGTATTGATTCCACAGCTTAGGAGCCAGAGCAAGCCCTAGCAAGCAAACCACAAGCCACTGGAGTTCAGGTAGGTTCACTGCTGTTGCCCATCTCCCCCTGTCTGTTATGGTTGGAACTCAGAAGGGAAATTTGCTCCACCCTCTGCCTCCAAAATCCAGCAAGGCATTGTTGGACAGACAGACACTCCATCCACTGTAGGGCCACACCTAGTATGTATCCAGGCCAATAAAAGCCTTAGGACCCTTCCAGTGCATCCCAGGATGCACCGGGCAGGGGAAGGCCCACCATTTTGCAGAGGCAGGGCCTGCCAGCAGGAGGGTGCAACATCTCTCCTGCCGGATTTCAATGACCACATGCGTACAACAAGGTATGGGGTGTTGGGGGGTGTCTTTGAGCTGAGAGTATCTGATCTGACCCCCCAGTCCACCAGGGTCTTTCTTTGGGGACTTTTGTGGAGTGGTGGGAGGGTTAGAAGGGGGGGTCATGATCTTCAGGGTGGAGGTGGAGGGGTATCTGGTGTGCCTGGATGCACTAAAATGTACTGAGGTAGGAGGGAATGGGCATCCCTCCTGCCAAGGATCTTCATGGGGAAGGGGAGGGGCTGCGATCTTCTGGTGGGTGTGGGGGTTTGTCAGGGGGGCTCGAATGCACTAAAATGTGCTGAGGCAGTAGGGAGTGGGCATCCCTTCTGCCAAGGATCTTCGCGGGGGGACTGTGATCTTCAGGGGGTTTGGGTTGTGTCGGAGGGGACCCGGATGCACTAAAATGTACTAAGGCAGGAGGGAGTGGGCATCTTTCCTGCTCAGGACCCTCGCAGGGGGCTGCAATCTTTGGGGGTGGGGGAAAGGGGCAGGAATGTGGGGAGAGCCGACACATAATCTGTGCCATTAAAATCTGTGCTATTAAAAAAGAAAGAAAGAAAAAAAAGCCCTGAACAGCTGAGTGGCAGGAGGCTGCTTTGGGGCTTCCCCTGCCACTCAGCTGTTTGGGCTTCCCTTGCCAGCTCTGCACATGTGTGAGAGTTGCTTTTAAAAAGAGCAATCGGATGGGATTACGGCAAACCTACGCAAAACTCATTTGCAGGGGAAGCCATTTGAACATCGATCACTGTTTTGAAATTGGCCAAAAAAATCAGCCCACATCAACCTGCATGGTCTTATCGACCTTTTCTAGTGCATCCAGCCCTAAGTTTTAGAATAGCGCCTAAGTGCAGTTATATGCGTGACTACAAATTACTGCCAATTAGCACTAATGAATGCCATTTAAGGGCTATTATTGGTATTTAAGGCCAATTAGTGCCTAATTTAACAATTAATTAGATTCCAGCTGATCTCTGCTGGTGTTCTTTCACTCCAGTATCTGAACTTCAAGTTTTTAGACTGTGTGAAAAGATGAGAAATGTAAATGTTCACTGGACCCTTTTCCGTCATATCTGTTTCTTAATATTCCTTCTCAAGCTATAACATAGTTAACCATTTTACTGAATTTCTCTTTGGGAAATGGTTACTTTTCACAATTCAAGGGACAAATAACAATTATTCCTCTTCTAAAAAAAAGTAGATTTAGATCCTACAGTCCCCTCTCACTACCAACCAATTGCTGATATACCTTTATTAATAAAAATGTCGGAGTCAATTGTAGCTGGTCAACTTACTGACTATTTGGAGAAATTTTCTTTAATTCAGCCATTTCAACATGGATTTCGCTCTAATTTTAGTACTGAAACCTTATTGATTTCTCTTCTTTCAAAAATTCAACAAATTTGTCTTCAAAATAAATGTTCTATTCTACTCCAGTTCGATTTATCTGCAGCATTTGATGTAGTACATCATGATATTTTACTTCAGCTACTTTCAGATATAGGTTTCCATCAGGTTGTTTTGGATTGGTTTTCTAAATTTCTTCTGTACCGTTCCTATTCAGTAAATATTGAAGGCGATATTTCCGTTCCTCAAGGCTCCCCACTCTCTCCAATTTTATTCAATCTCTAGATCAGGGGTGCCCACACTTTTTTGACTCGCGAGCTACTTTTAAAATGACCAAGTCAAAATGATCTACCAACAATAAAATTTTTAAAAAACACAACGCACACTGTACGCATAGAATTGTTAATTATCATTCTTATTCTGGGGTTTTTTCAAAGAGGTCAAAGCAGATGACTCTATGCACTGTAACCTCAGTAACAACCATACAAAAATAGATAAATACCCACCCCCCTCCCTTTTTACTAAACCACAATAGCAGTTTTTAGCGCAGGCAGCTGCGCTGAATACCCAGCGCTGCTCTCGATGCTCATAGGCTCCCTGCGCTAAAAAACACTATTGCAGTTTAGTAAAAGGGGACCATATTGTAAAATATAGACAGCAGATATAAATTTAGACACATTTTGTTCACTAAATTTAAAATAAAATCATTTTTCCTACCTTGTCTGGTGATTTCATAAGTCTCTGGTTGCACTTTCTTCTTCTGACTGTACATCCAATCTTTCTTTCAGTCTGTATGCTTCCTCTCCTCCACACCTCATTCCCTCCCCCAACTTTTTCTTCCTCTCTCCCTGACCTTTCTTTCTTTCTCTCTTCATGCCCCCTTTCTTTTTTTCTGTTTCTCTTCTTTCCTTCTATCTCCCTGCCTGCCCCCTTTCTTTCTTTCTCCCTGTTCTTCCCCACTGCCGCTGCCATCGGACAGGACCCAAACCGCCACCAATAGATAACAGGCCCCAAAGCCGCCACCGCCGCTGCCCCATGCTCTCCCTGCTTTGGGCCGACCAGCATTCCTCTCCCTGACGTCAATTCTGCTGCTCTCCGACGGCAGAATTGACGTTGGGGAAAGGAAGACTGATCGGCCCGATAGATCGCCAAGGCAAAGTGATCCTGGGTGATCGACTCACTTTGCCTTGGTGAGCTACCTGTCAATCGCGATCGACCTATTGGGCACCCCTGCTCTAGATGACCACACTGAACACCTTTAAGCTGTCAGCTTGGGAAATGTTATTCACTTATGCGGATGACATCTTTATATTGATTGAGATTGATCCAGATATTACCAATTAGAGAATGACACGGTGGCGGTTTACCTGCGGCTACCGCGTTTAGCCGTGGGTAACCCGCCAAAATGGGGAATGAAAAATAGCAGCCTCTGCGGGGACGGGGACAAGGCCATTCACCGCCCCATGGAGCGGTGAATGGTCTTGTCACTACAGTGAGGCATCAAGGATCGCGCGGTCCCCGCAGCCCCCACTCGCCCACCCACATGCCGGCTCGATCATTTAACCAGCTTCCTCTCTCCACCTCACCTTAGTTTGCCGGCTTTCTTTTTCGGCGACCGGCACGCTTTCAAAGAGCCGCGCATGCACGGTTGCTCAGTATTCAATCTTCTGCTCTGACCCAACCGGAAACAGGAAGTTGCAGCAGAGCAGAAGATTGAACTTTGAGTAGCCGCGCGTGCGCGGCTCTTTGAAAGCGTGCCGGTCGCCGAAAAAGAAAGCCGGCAAACTAAGGTGAGGTGGAGAGAGGAAGCTGGTTAAACGATCGAGCCGGCGTGCAGGTGGGGGCTGCGGGGACCGCGTGTTCCCGGCTCACACAAGGAAGGAGGGAGTGAAAGGGAAAAAGTTTCTCTTCCTTGGAAATAGATTCTGAATTGACCTCATCAAAGAAGACCAGCACCAAATGTACAAGAAATCCCTTAAACAATGTCAAAAGAGCCCAAAAGAGAAAACTGCTACTGCTGTGAGACTCCATTATTGAAGGAATCAACTTGAAATCACAGTTCAAGAGACAGGAAAAGGTTAAATGCCTCATGGAATCCTCAGCCACAACACAAACCAAATTGTGAATGAAATCAGAGCAGATAGTAAAAATTATAAAATTGATGTTTAATGCTGAGGCATTAGAAATAATGCCTCAGCAATACAATTTTCAGAAGTTCTATTTGCTCATGGTAAGGGAGAAGAGAGACTGCTAGTGATGGTGGGGGGACTAATAGAAGACATGAAAGAAGGGTGGTAGAAAGGAACAGATGGTAAAGGAGGGAGGGAAGGGTGGTGGTGGAAAGGAATAGAACAGACATTGAAAGAGGGTAGAGAGGAACAGACCCTGAAGGGAAATGTGGAAGGCAGAGTGGGGAGAAGACGCTGGAAGGGAAGAAGACAGATGCCAGACTATGGGGGAGCAGAGGGAAGAAGATGGATGCTAGACCAATTGTGGGAGGGGGTGAAGGGAGAGGCAAATGGAACAGCAAATGGAAGACGCAGAGAGAAGACACACAGTGAATGGAAGGAATTGAATGAGAAGATGTGGAAAGCAGAAACTAGACAACAAAAATAGAAAAAAAAAAATTCTATTTATTTATTTATTTTTTGCTTTAGGATAAAGTAGTATATTAGTTGTGTTGATAAAAATTTATAAACAAAGCCCTGCCAGCTGAACATTTCTTTCTCTAGTTCAGCAGCCAGAACTGTGATTTATAAGAAAGGAATAAGCTAAATATTGCAGTACTAAGGCTTATATGGATGCTGCAGGGACGGTGAAGGGGCGGTGAATGGGATGGCAGTGGCGGTGACGGGGCGTTGAAGGGAACGGCGGTGATGGGGCGGTGCAGAGGATGGTGGGCCGGGAACGGTGCAGTGACGGGGACAGATTTTTCCCCCGTGTCATTCTCTATTACCAATCTAGTTTCCAAAGTAAATCTTTGCATTTCCAAACTTCAAGCCTGGGCTTTATCTGTCCGGATGAAGCTTAATACAACTAAAACTAAGCTTTTGTGGTTAGGTCCAAGATTGGACTGTCTTCCTCCTACTGTAGCGCTGGTATCTGGGTCCTCCTTACCAATTGAGTTCTCTGCTAAGATATTGGGAGTCCTTTTTGATTACTCTCTTTCCTTTAAGGACCAAATAAATCCCTTGGTCAAGAAATGCTTCTTTAGTTTGCGAATGCTGAGGAAGGTTAGACATCTTTTTCATCACCGTCATTTTTCTATCTTATTTCAATCAATTATATTATCTTGTCCTGATTACTGTAACGCTATCTACCTCGGCATTACAAAAATTTGTCTTCGTAGATTACAATTAATTCAGAATACTGCTGCGAAGCTGATCTTTGGAAAACGTAAATTTGACCCCTTTGCTTCAGAGTCTTCATTAGCTCACGGTTTATTTTAGAATTCAATTTAAATGCACTTGTATTTCTTTTAAAATTCTACATGGTATCTTTAATCCTCTTATTCCTTTATTTTGGAATATTTACCCAGTCTCCTTTGCAAGAGGTATCCAACAATTTAAACTCTCCCTTCCTTCTAAAAAAGTGATTAAAGGAGTCAAGATCTTCAGTCAGTCTTTGGTCTTTAAATTCTCTCAACTCTGGAATGATCTCCCCTTTTTTTTAAGGAGTTCCAGTTTGTTTCAATTTTTCCGTAAATCTTTTAAAAACTACTCTATTTGCCAAACATTTTGAAAATTAATTCTTTTGGAATTTTGATATTATCTTCTACTTATCATTTGTAAATCATTCCCTGTTTATTTAATTGCTGTAAACCGAGTTGAGCCTTCTCAGAATGATGACTCGGTATACAAAGTTAAGCTTTAGTTTAAATTTAGGCATGCAACTTTATAGAATCTGGGGGTAAGTCCTTCCTTTTTAGATTGCCACTTTTAGCATGTACACAAATACCATAATGTGTACACTAAATTTGCATAGGTCTCTAATGAACATATGTCTAATAAAAAAGATGCTTAGTAAGGTACATGTGTTTCTTGAAGTTTTGTATTGTGTATTTGATGGTCCTAGGTTGGCACTGAAACATTTTCTTTTCATGCCTTAGTGCCTTGTCTATGGTTGCCCTAATGCTCATCGCACTTGGTACAGGTGGAATTAAGCCTTGTGTGGCAGCTTTTGGTGGAGATCAATTTGAAGAGCATCAGGTGAGACAAAGTGCTAAGCAGGAGGATCCTTATGATCCTGGTCAAAACATTATAGGAGAGACCATCAAAAAGTTTCCGCACTTTTATTCTTTTAAACACTATTTATTAAATATCTCAAGAGCAAATTGCATCACTACTTGCAAGGTGAGACAACTTGCCTGACTTTGTTACATTACATTCTACAACATGCCCTCTTACCATTTCTCCCACCCCAACCATTTCCCACAAAAATATGAAAGTACGAAAGCTTTCTGAAGAACCCTCTTATTTGTTTTGTTTAATTTTCCATTGAAATGAAATATGTTGTCTTTTTTATTTTCTTTCCTTTTCTATTGAACTCTGATTGCCCAATATTCAGAGCTTCTGGCCATCTAATCTGCTGGCCACCTAACTGCTAATAATATTTTTTGTGCGATGGCTACTGAATATAGTGGTTAGCAGCAGTGGCTGGCACTCATCCTCCTCTCTGCCTCCTCCCCACACCCCTTCCCTCCCCTCATACCTCTTTAATTTTACTGTGTCATTTTTGGCTCTCTCTGATGTCATTTCTGGGTACCACTCCTGAAAAGTGACATCAGAGGGAGAGCTGACATGACGCGGGCAGCAAGTTTGTAATGCAGCTCGTGCTGGGAAAATTAAAGAGATATGTGGGAAAGGAAGGGGGTGCGCGGTAGGGGATCAGAAGGAGCGAGCAGGTGGAGAAGAGGGCAGGGGAGAGGCACCACTCACTCTCACTATCTTAGGCAAGTCACTTAATCCTTCATAGCCCGAGGTACGTTAGATAGATTGTGAGCTCATCGGGCCAGATAGGGAAAATGCTTGAGTACCTAATTGTAAAACCGCTTAGATAACCTTGATAGGCGGTATATAAAATCCTAATAAAACTTGAAACTTGAAACTACGCCACTGGTTAGCAGCTAACAGATATCCGGCTATCTGTGAAATTCAGACTGCTGGTTGGCTAAGTCGAGCAGCCAAATTGGGTCACTTAAATAGCTAGTGTATCTTTGGCTGCTATAAACTTAGACAGTTAGCGCTGAATATCGACATGGCCAGCTTAGTTTTTAGCATCCAAAAAGTGACTGTATATTCAATGCCAGTCACCAGAAACAGTGACCTTGGGAGTCAGCCTGGTTAACTCCCATAGTCTGAATATCAGGTCCAGATAATCTGAAGCCAGTGAGGAAAAAGAAGGAAGCAAGCTGTTTTTAACCGGCTAGTGTCAGCTTGCATTAAAGTGAAACCCAACCAAATGCTGCAACAGACATCATTTTGCAGCCATTTATAAGTTTTTTTTAGATAGATCAATGTTTTCCATGGCACATTGGTGTGCTTTCAGAACTGATCAAGTGTGCCATAAAAAAAGCTATTACTGTCTAATGCTCAGGTCCAGATTAGTACTGGTCTGCTCTCAGTATTTCACAGCAACAGGAGACATTAGCTCTGGTGGTTCTTAAAATGCAGAAGCACCTTTCTGAGCACATATATTCACATTTCTTCTTTAATTATTTTTTGTCTCCCCTCCCAATGTTTTCACCTTAATATATTGAATTTAATAATGATTGTAACCACGAAATAATTTTCCTTTTGTCTCGATATTGTATATATAAATTATTTAACTGAAATGATTTAATCTCTGTATAAGAATGTTTTTTTAATTATTATTATTTTAATTTAATATGATATATTGTATGTTTGTGTAATATGTTACCCATATTTTAGATATTTTTAACAATTTGTACATCGCCTAGAACTTTGAATAGGCGATTAATCAAACTATATAATAAACTTGGAAACTTGGATGTGCCTTTCTACATCCTAGATAATAGAATTAGCCTCAAAATGTGTGATTTGGCATACTGATCATTAGCAATAGTACCATGAGATTACTTTTAGAGTCTGATGGTCCTAGGAGGATAGGGGACAGAGAAAGGGAAATGGGCCAGGAGGTGAGCCCTCAGATTCGGAGCTTTGGTGTGTGTGTGTGGGAGGGGGGAGAGAAGGGGGGTCTTTAAAACATTTTAGCCCTTCTTTGGATCTAGGGCTGGGAACTGGAGGTTCCACTGGGGAAGGGGGCCAGGGGAGCCTCCATTTCAAGCCCTTTAATTTTATGATGCCACAGTACAAAGGGGCCATTTTTTTGGCAGCTCTTAAAACAATAACTGCAATAACTATATGCTCATTTTTACATGTTTGTACATTGATTAATTGTTTTGCATTGCAGCAGCTCATTAATGCAAAATTTGCATAAACCATTGCAAAATATTATTACTGTGAAGTGTACAATTATAGCTGAACTTTTGAGTTTTTTTGCATTTCTAGCACATTGCACTATTTTTCATGTAAAGTCTACTTTTTGAAGTTCCTTTGTACTTTAGTACATGAAAACCTGTAGGTGTTGTTTTCTTCAGCCAATCAATATACACTCCTGGAAATGAGTCCTTATAGTTGTAAGGGCCTACCCTGGGCAAAAGCATGATAGAGAGACTAGGCCCTAGGGCACAGTTGAGCAAGGTAGAACCTAAGCAGGATCAGAGGTCAAACATGGAACAGGAATCACGTGTGGAACAGGAACCACAGGTAGAGCAGGAAATAACCACCAAAGAGGAATCAGGTATAAAACAAGAACAAAAGATAAAGTGCAAATCAAATGTGAGGTAAGTGAAAAACCAAAAAGCTTGCACTGAAGCAGTGTATAGAGCTGGAATGGCAGTAGATTTAAGAGAGGCCCACCAAAAAATGTTGAATCAGGCTGGGCTTCCTTATATACTATTACTGCTAAGACAAACCTTTTGCTTGTCCAATGGTATCCTCCAGAGGTGGCCTTTGCCTAGGATGACCATTTATTTTTTTCATCAAAATGGGACATCTATTAATTGTCAGTCCCGTCCTAGCCCCGCCCCCAATTTCTTCCATTCATTTTTCATGTATACATAATATCTTATTAATTCATAATGATAACCATAAAATAACCCCCCCCACACACACACACACAAAGCACACTATACGCAGAGAATGTTAATTATCATATTTGGGGGGGTTTTCAAAGATGTCAAGGCAGATGACTTTAAAATATGCATTGTCATCTCAGTAACTATAGAAAAATAGACAAATATAGTGCAAAATATAGACAGCAGATATAAATTCTCAAAACTGACACATTTTGATCACTAAATTGAAAATAAAATCATTTTTCCTACCTTGGCTGTCTGGTGATTTCATGAGTCTCTGGTTGCGTTTCCTTCTGACTGTACATCCTTTCTTTCATTTCTTTCTTTCTGCACTCAGGCCCAACAATTGTCTCTTTCTATTCCCTCCCTCCTTCCTATGTTCTTAATACCCCCAGTGCCTCCTTCCTATGTCCTTAGTGCCCCCAGTGCCTCCTTCCTTTGTCCTTAGTGCCTTCAGTGCCTTCTTCCTATGTCCTTAGTGCCCCCAGTGCCTCCTTCCCATGTTCTTAGTGTCCCCAGTGCCTCCTTCATATGTCCTTAGTGCTCCTTCCTATGTCCTTAGTGCCCCCAGATCCACTGTCAGTTCTTCTTTGTAACTTTGTTCCAGGTGTCCCTCTCTCTCCCTCCTCTGTTATGATTTTGCCTCTCTCTGCTCTTCCTCAGGGTCTCTCTCCCTCTGTCTGCACCTCCCACAGTCCTGCATCTGCCTCCTGTCTTTTCCCTTTGGTCCAGGCCTTTCTTTCTCTAGGCTTTCTTCTGCTTACAACCCCCCCTTCTCTGCCTCTTTTTCTCCTTCTTTCCTCCCTCCCTCCTTCCTATGTCCCCCTCACTGCCTTCCAGCCTTTGTTCCACTCCCTCCCCCGAAGCCAGCCTGCCTGCCTGCCTCTCTACCTCCTTCTCTGCTGTGCCAAAGCCAGCCTCCCTCCTTCCCTCCCTCCAGCACCCGATTCAACATCCCCAGAACTTTCTCTCCGATGTCAGAATTGATGTCAGGAAGAAGGCTTCTGGGCGGCAAGCAGCCGTAGCGGACCGGGGGTTGGTGGTTTGAATCGGAGCTGGAGTGAGGGAAGGAGGGAAGTTGGTAAGCAGCAGCAATGGTGGTGGACAAGTGGGGGGTGGGGTTTGAATCGGGCGCTGGAGGGAGGGAGGCTGGCTTTGGCGCAGCAGGGAGGGAGGGGAAACGATCGCCTTTCCCGTTGTCCCTTGGGATGCTGTCCGTGAAAACGGGACATTTCGGCATCCTGAAGCTGTGTGAGGGACAAAGGGACAGGGGATCTAAAAACAGGATGGTTCTGTTCAAAACGGGATGTATGGTCACCTTAGCTTTGCCTTCTGTTGCTTAGTCATTTTTTCTGGAACTCAGGTTGCAGCTCTGCTAAGCAGCCTCCATTGCTTAAGTCCCCTCCCCAATCACTGATCTGCAAGGCTACAAACTTAACTCTCAAGATCAGAGAATGCTTCCTTTCTCCTCTTCCCCACAGGCCCTGGTTCTTCTGGGTGGTCATGGTGAAATAGACCAGGAGGTTGTTTCCCCACTATGTTCCTCTGGACTATAACCCTTCTAGTTCACCAAGTAACGTAGGCAGCCCCAAATATATTTCAAATCTAGTATGGCCTGTATCAGGAACTCACGCTGACCCCCTACAGTTACTGGCAGTGGAGGTGAAGTTCTATGTGTACGTTTAAAAAAAAATAATAGAACACGTGATGGATGTGGAGATTTTCTGAGCGATGCAAACAAAAGGCCACTCTTGCATCATGAAAATCTCATGAACTCCTGTTCAAACTTTTCTATGGGTCTCAGACTCAGATAATCTATATTGGTGATGGTCCACATTCAACCCTCATTCACAGTATTACATTGTCCTACATCATATTCCATTTCAGTCATCCTTTGTTACGTCTTCTCTTTCTTGCAGGACAGACAAAGAAGTCGATTCTTTGCCATATTTTATCTCTCCATCAATGCTGGCAGTCTCATCTCCACTATAGTTACACCTATTCTAAAAGGTAAATTTGCTTTAAATGAAGGTCATTTTATAAACATATCAAACATTAAATAGTGTAATCACATATTCCTTATGACCCTGTTAGGTATGTCTTCAGATGTGCTTTTCCAATTGATGGACCTTTTTTACCATTGGGAAAATATGCACTGCATTTGCAAAGACTTTAAAAGTTTTAATCACTGCTCTGCACTCTTCCTTGACCAGCTGTTATCCTAGGACAAGCAAGCAGCATATTCTCACATGTGGGTGATGTCATCCACAGAGCCTGTGGCATGGACATTAAATAGTGCATCAGCACTTTAAGAAATTTAAATCTTTCATACTGCCCACTACTGCGCATGTGCGAGTACCTTCCCAACCGTCAAAGACAAGCGAGACCCCAGTTCTTTGTTTTCCGTGGAACAAAGAAGCCATGTTACTAAAGCTGCATTTGTTTTTGCTTTTCAAAAGTGCCTTCCCTGCGCATTTTGTAGATGGAACCATTTGGTTCATAGATCTGTTTTTTTCTGTTTACATATTTAGTGTGAAAAAAAATAAGTTATTTTCTTTTTCCCATTGATTCTTCTTTCCCTTGATAGGAAAGAGTCGACCGAGGATTGTTAACGATTTTTTCTTTAGTCATCAATTGAGTTTAATTTAGTAGAGCAGGTCTCCCTGTCGATGTCTAAGCTGTCGTCGGGTTTTAAAAAGTGTTGCCAGTGTCAAAAATATATTTCAATCACTGACCCACATAGCTCATGTATTCAGTGTTTATGACCCAAACACAATGTAGACTCCTGTATATGTTGCTCAACACTTCAAAAATGTTCTATTAAAGCTTGAAGAAATAAGCAACAGAAATTGTTTGGACCTAACATGTCATCGATACCATCAGCACAGGCATCGGCATTGGACCCCTCTTCTAGAAAACCTGCTAAGAAGCCTTCTACATGAAAACTAGCATCACAGGTCTCGACAGCATAGAGTCCCTCAATGCAGGCCAAAAAACATCGACGCTCTCCACTGGTACCAGAGTTGTCTCCTATGGGGCGTATATCTTCCGTGAGATCTCCCACCCCCAGACGTCCTACCCTGATACGTGCTCAGTCACAGGTATCAGTACAGAACTTTCATTACCAGGTTAATGACTTCTTGTGGAGAGAGTTTAGTAATATCTTTAAAGTAGCATCCGCACAAGTGTCAGCACCGAGTGTCATCGGTACCAGCCCAGTCTAAGTGTAGTTCTCATGGGGCACAGAATACCATTTTGAGACCTGCATCGAAACGACATTCTGTTTCACATTGTTCCCCAAGTCATCGTCGATGCTCGGTATCAGAGCTTTGTTCCATTTCTAGGGGGTGTCATTCCATTTCTAGGGGACATCGACATTTTCATTCAAAACATCAACGTTCATCTTCATCTGACCATCGACCAGCATCGAAATATCTTCAAACATCGAAACACTGAGATTCTACTTCAAGGCATCAATTGTTTTCTCGATGAGAATTCACATCAATACATTGACAACCATCATCTAAACATCACCCATCTCCTTTGAAGTACTCATCTTCAAAGCATTCATGGAGATATCTTCATTCACTGTCTTCAGTTTCTTCACCTCGATACCATCATCATAAGGATTCTATGAATCTGTGGATTCAGATTTACTGTCAGATCAGAGTGAATCAGAGTGGCGTGATGATTTATCTTCTCCAGAATTATACGGAATTTCTTCAAAATCATCTTCCCCACTCTCTAGGAGAAAATCTCCTCCTGAAAGTCTATCTTTTACTAAATACATTAGACAATTAGGGAAGGAGCTTCCTATGAAGTTAGAAGCAGATATGGAGCCTAGAGCTGAGATGTTAGAGGTGTTGGACTATGATGAACCTCCCAAAGAATTCTGAAATTGCCTCTATTTAAAGAAATTCTGCATAAAAATTGGGAGACTCCATTATCAGTAACTGTTGCTCCAAAAAAGTTGGACTCTATTTATAGAATCATTTCTTGTCCTGGATTTGAAAGACTACAATTTCAACACCAATCGTTGTTGGTAGAATCTACCCTAATGCAAACATCTAATACTAGGGTTTATGCCTCAGCTCCGAACAATCTTTCAAAAGGTCTTTTATTTCACATTTCTCCATATCAAAAAGTTCTCAGAATGGATGCATCTATGTACGCTTGGGGTGCTCATCTGAACAGTCTCAAAACTCAAAGTTTTTGGAATTCACAAGAGAAATCCCTACATATCAACCTTCTAGAATTGAAAGTCATTCGAAAAGCTCTAGTCACCTTTCAGGGTGCTTTAATCAACCATGTAGTTCTAATTCAAACAGATAATCAAGTAGCGATGCATTATATCAACAAACAGGGTGGAACAGGCTCTCTTCTCCTGTGTCAGGAAGCTCAGTGGATTTGGAATTGGGCAATTCCTCTCAATATATATCTAAAGGCTTCTGTATGTCCAAGAAGATCTGAATATATTAGCAGACAAACTCAGCAGAATTCTTCATCCTCATGAATAGTCTCAGAACAACATACTTCAGAAAATTTTCAAATTACGGGGAACTCCTCAGATAGACCTATTTGCGTCTCCGCACAACTACAAACTACCTCATTTTTGCTCCAGGCAAATTTCTCTGCAGCATCTCAAGGTAGATGCTCTTCTTCTGGATTGATCAAACAAGTTCCTGTATGCATTTCCTCCAGTTCCACTCATTTTGAAAACATTAGTCAAACTCAAGGGAGAACATGCCACCATGATTCTGATAGCTCCTCGATGGCCCAGGCAACCTTGGTTCTCCCTTCGACTTCAACTGACTGCCAAGGATTCATTTCCTCTTCAGATCTTTCCATCTCTATTTATACAAAGTCATTGTACCATTTTACATCCCAATCTACACTCTCTACACTTGACAGCTTGGTACGTTTCAGGGTAGATTCTTCTGATGTTCAGTTATCTGATTCAGTTTGGGTGGTTATTGCTGCATCCAGAAAACCTTCTACTCAACAGTGCAATCTACAAAAGTGGACACATTTTTCATCATGGTGTTCTCTTAATCATCTGCTTCACTTGCTTCAGTTTTGGATTACCTTCTCCATCTTTCTGCATCTGGTCTTAAAACAACTTCAATAAGAGCTCATCTCAGTACCTTTAGTGCTATCCATGCACCTCTCAATGATAAACCTTTAACCTCTTATCCTCTAGTAGCTAGATTTATGAAAGGACTTCTTAATTCCAAACCTCCATAAAACCACCTCCAGTTGTATAGGATCTTAATGTAGTTCTGGCAAAATTAATGAAACCTCCCTTTGAACTACTAGCATCTGTTCATTTGAAGTTTCTTACTTGGAAAGTTGTTTTTCTTATTGCTATTGCTCTTACACATCGGTTCAGTAACTTCAAATATTGGTTTCTGGCCCACCTTTTACAGTATTTTATCATGACAAAGTAGTTCTTCATACTCACCCAAAATTCCTTCCAAAAGTAGTTAGGGAATTTCATCTAAATCAATCCATTGTACTCCCAGTCTTCTTTCCAAAGACACATCTCTTCATACATTAGACTGTAAATGTGTTCTTCAAAGAACTAAGCCCAGTCTAAGCACAGGACTTCACCTCAGCTTTTCATCTCCTTTGATCTTAATAGACTTGGCCTTCCTGTTGCCAAGATAACTATTTCTACATGGTTGGCAGCAGGTATTTCCTTCTTCTACACTAAGGCTGGGTTGCACCTTGAGGGACACGTTACAGCACACAAAGTTCGAGCAATGTCAACCTCAGTCAATTCTACTCCTATTGATGAGAATTGCAAAGCAGCTACTTTGGTCCTCAATTCATACATTCACATCTCATTTCTCTCTAGATGCTTATTCTAGATGAGATGGTCATTACAACCAAGCAGTGTTACAAAATTTATTTTCTTCATAGTAGCCAATTCTCTTTCCATCACTTTAGGTACAGCTAGGGAGTCCCACATTTGAGAATATGCTGCTTGGTTGTCCTACGATAAAGTACAGCTACTTACCATAAGAGGTGTTATCTGGAGACAGCAGACAGATATTCTCACATTCCTCCCACCTCCCCTGGTAGACTTCTTAGTTTGTTTACAGAACTGGGGTTTTGCGTGTCTTTGACAGTTGGAAAGGCACTCGCGTATGTGTGGTAGCGGGCAGTATGAAATATTTTAATTTCTTAAAGTGACAATGCACTATTTACTGTCCGTGATGTGGATCCGTGGATGATGTCACCCACATGTGAGAATATCTGCATGCTGTCTGTGGATAACAACTGTTATAGTAATTAACTGTGCTTTTCACTATTTTATCTTTTGCTTTTTTGCACAATGATAATGGGCATTCTCAAAACCATCGGCTCGCTGGGCTCGCTAAAAAGTTAAAAGTAAAGTTAAAAAAAAAAAGGTCACTACTCTTCAATGCATGCGCAGACCAATCTCTACAGAGCAATCCGGGTGGTTGGTTGGGGGGGGTGATTCTGATCGCCCACATTTGCATGAGGACAATTCATGAATCAGCCCCACGGACATGGATCGGATTGGATCCAATCCGTGCCCTTAGTGAATCTGGGCCTTAGACGTGCTATTGAAAATGCCCCTCCACGCCTACCAAATTGTGTATGTAACTTCTAATTAGTGTCAATTATGAGGTGTTAATTGCCAATTATTGGCACCAATTAGGCTTGTTATACAATTAAGTTGTGCACACAGATTGGCTGTGTGCACCAATTTGTATGAACAACTTAAGGCACCATATACAGAATTTGGGGGATACTTTATAAAATAGATGTGTTTGATTGTAGCTTACATGCAAACTTTTACATCTGTGCTTCTTACTGGATTTGTGCTAATTTAATAAAGACTCGTTCAAGGAAAGGAGTGTTGAAGGAGGAAAAAGAAGTGGCGGAAAGACTAAACATGTTCTTTTCGTCAGTATTTACAAAGGAGGACACATCCAACGTGATGGAACCTGAAAAAATCTTTAAAGGAGATCAAGCAGAAAAATTAACATCCATGGAGGTAAGCCTTGAAGACGTACACAAGCAGATAGATAGATTAAAAACTGACAAATCTCTGGGCCCGGACTAAAGGAGGAAATAGCGGAACTACTACAGCAGGTTTGTAATCTATCTCTGAAAATAGGCGTGATCCCGGAGGATTGGAAAATAGTTAATGTTACGCCCATCTTTAAAAAAGGATCGAGAGGTGACCCGGGGAATTACAGACCAGTATGTTTGACTTTGGTTCCGGGGAAGATAGCAGAAGCGCTGATAAAAGACAGCATCGATGAGCATCTAGAAAAGAATAAACTGATGAAAACAAGCCAACATGGCTTCTGCAAGGGAAGATCGTGCTTAACGAACTTATTGCACTTCTTCGAAGGAATAAACAAACAAATGGACAAAGGGGCCCCCTTAGACATCGTATACTTAATTTCCAAAAAGCCTTTGACAAGGTACCCCATGAATGCCTACTATGGAAACTGAATAACCATGGGGTGAAAGGAGACGTACATAGATGGATCAAAAATTGGTTGGCGGGTAGAAAGCAAAGGGTAGGAGTGAAGGGCCACTACTCTGACTGGAGGAGGGTCATGAGTGGTGTTCCGCAGAGGTCGGTACTTGGACTGCTGCTGTTCAATGTATTTATAAATGATCTAGAAACAGGGACGAAGTGTGAAGTAATAAAATTCGCAGACGACACCAAACTATTTAGTGGAGTTAGGACTAAAGAGGACTGTGAAGATTTACAAAGGGACCTGAACAAACTAGGGGAGTGGGCGACGAGATGGCAGATGAAGTTTAATATAGAGAAATGAAGTCTTGCATGTAGGAAACAGAAACCCGAAGTACAGCTATACGATGGGAGGGCTGGTAATGGGTGAAAGTACCCTAGAAAAGGACCTGGGGGTAATAGTGGACAAGACAATGAAGGCATCGGCACAGTGCGCAGCGGCCTCTAAGAAGGCGAATAGAATGCTAGGTATAATCAAGAAAGGTATTACAACCAGAACGAAAGAAGTTATCCTGCCACTGTATCGGGCGATGGTGCGCCCGCATCTGGAGTACTGCGTTCAGTATTGGTCGCCGTACCTTAAGAAGAATATGGCGATACTCAAGAGGGCTCAGAAAAGAGCGAGACGATTGATAAAAGGTATGGAAAACCTTTCATATGCTGAAAGATTAGAGAAACTGGAGCTCTTTTCCTTGGAAAAGTGGAGACTTAGAGGGGACATGATAGAGACCTACAAGATCATGAAGGGCATAGAGAAAGTGGAGAGGGACAGATTCTTCAAACTTTCGAAAACTACAAGAACGAGAGGGCATTCAGAAAAATTAAGAGGGGACAGATTCAGAACCAATGCTAGGAAGTTCTTCACCCAGAGGGTGGTGGACACCTGGAATGCGCTTCCAGAGGGTGTGATAGGACAGAGTACGGTATTGGGGTTCAAGAAGGGATTGGATAATTTCCTAAAGGAAAGGGGATAGAAGGGTATAGATAGAGGATTAATATAAAGGTCCTGGACCTGATGGGCCGCCGCGTGAGCAAACTGCTGGGCAGGGTTAGGGTTAGGGCCTCTGGTCTGACCCAGCAGAGACACTGCTTATGTTCTTATGTTAATTGAGCTCTTGACAATGAAATACCTTAATTTCTAATTTTTTTTATATGCTGGATCATAAAAAGAATGGGAAGAATATAAAGTCACATAATGTAAATACTTTCTTAGGCTTCTGCGGCTGTTATATGATTGTTGTAGTTGTCCAGGTCACGCTGCATCTGGGTAGGTAGAACCAACATTTCAGCCATCATGCTGTGGTTGAAACTTCAGCTCTACCTACCCAGATGCAGTAAGACTCAGACAACTACAACAAACATAAAGTAAATATTCAGTTTGTGACTGATTCTTTCTGTACAGGGTGCCCACAAAAACACTCCTTGATTTTAAATGGTTACTAAACCAAAATTTATTGGAATATTCTTTCACCTTTGAGGCTACAGTTTCATCAGCTCATAAAGTTTTAAATGGTATCTGTTGATTACATACACTCGATGTGCACCCCACCTGTTACTTGGCAAACATAGATGCAATAATCGAGCTCAGACCAGACTCTGAAGCATATCTGATGTGACTGTGTTTATAGCTTCAATGGTGCATTCCTGCAAATCATCCATAGTTGCGGGTAGTGGTGGTACATATAGAGAATGACACGGGGAAAAAATCTGTCCCCATCACTGCCCCGTCACTGGACTACCATCCCCTTTACCGCCCCGTCCCCACCGTTCCCTTCTCTGCCCCGTCCCCAAACTTGCCATCCCCTTCACTGCCCCGTCCCCATCCCCGTCGTCCCCTTCACCACCCTGTCCCCGCAGCATCCACCCTTCTCTCTTGCCACTCTTCAACAGCCCAAGAATCTCCCTCCCCCTTACCTTCGCGGTGTAAAGAAACTTAAGGGAGGGAAGGCGCACGGTCACCGTTGCATGCGCGGCCCCTTCCCTCCCTTCCTACCTCCGGACAAATCTATCTCCCTCCCTCTCTCTCCCATACCTTTGCGGTGCTTTAGAAAAGAAACTGATGCCGGTGAAGCCTGCCTGTGCTTGCCTGCAGTTGCGTGTGTGTGGACGGAAGCTTCTCCTCTGACAATTGTCATTTTATAAACACAAATAAAACAGAGCAAGGTTCAACAAAACCCATCTCCCCTCCCTTTCACAAATATCCACTTCCCTATTGTGAAAACTGAACAAACCAAATTACTACAGAATGCTACATAGATAAATCAAGCTAACAATACTTTAGTCACACATGGCAAGAATAATTTTAGGGGAGTGCAACTAGGGCAACTGGCCCCTGGTCAGAGAGAGAGCCCTAAGCAAGCTAGAAGCTAAAGAAGCATAGCCTGGACTTTGCAGTACCTAGTTATGTCTAATACCAGCTCTAGCAGAATACATATTTCAAATCTGAAATATTCTAATCACAAAATATAAAATAAATTAATTTTTTATCTTTTTGTTGTCTGGTAATTTTATTCTTCAAATCACATTGGTCTCAGGCTTTGGTTTTAGGTTCCTTCTGTCTTCATCAAGGCTTGGCTGGCTCCTGAAGGTAAAATAGGCACAAGAGGAACTGAGAAGAAAATGCCGAGTCTGACATGGACGCAATTTTTTTTTACCACAGGCGTAAGACTTTTCACCGCCCCCATGGGGCGGTAAAAGGTCTTGTCCCCATTCCCGCACGGCGGTGAAAGGTCTTGTCCACATTCCTGCGGTAAACCAGTTGCAAATGTCTCCATTCCTGTGGATTTACGGCGGTGACCTGCAGTAAACGGTCCCTGTGTCATTCTCTAGGTACATACACTCTGTCTTTCACGTACCCCCAAAGGAAAAAGTCACAAACAGTAATGTCTGGTGATCTCGGGGGCCACTTGAGGAACACCTGGTCATTTTGTCACATTGCATTGTCTGAAGTTTGCAATGAGGAACGGCTGGATAAGTTGCAGCTGTACTCACTCGAGGAACGCAGAGGAAGGGGTGACATGATTAAGATATTCAAGTATCTCACGGGCCGCATCGAGGTGGAAGAAGATATCTTCTTTTTCAAGGGTCCCGTGGCAACAAGGGGGCATCCGAGGAAAATCAGGGGCAGGAAACTGCACGGGGACACCAGGAAATTCTTTTTCACTGAAAGGGTGGTTGATCGCTGGAATAGTCTTCCACTTCAGGTGATTGAGGCCAGCAGCATAGACACATGGGATCTATTCACAGAGAAAGGTAGGGGAGGGTCATTGGGGTGGGCAGATTAGATGGGCCGTGGCCTTTATCTGTCGTCTATTTCTATGTTTCTAATTGCGATTGTGTAAGATCTTGCTAACCGTGCTTTTTGGGACTTGTATTTGCTGTCATCTTATTTGTAAACATATTCCAATAAGTTTTGATTTTGTAACCATTTAAAATCAAGGAGTGTTTTTGTGAGCACCCTGTATAATCATCAGTCCATTTGTGCATTTTTCACTTTCACCACCTTATTCAACCACTATTATTGAAATATTTAAAATATAAACTTCAGAACTTATCTTAAATAATAGCCATTTCCCCAAACAGCTGTTCTCACCCAGTTGCTCCCAAACAGTTGCTCCAACCATAGGAACCAACTTTTCAAAATGATTGGGGGTGCTAACCATTCTAGTGAGAGAGTGGACTAACGAACTCCAGAAGGATGTCCATGATATTAGGCTCCTCTTCCAAACACTCTATCTTCATGTGAAAGCAGTGGCCCTGCAGGAGACCCAATACAAACTTCTGCATCGCTCTTATATTACATGGGCTCAAGGGCATGTCATGGGGTTATGGCCAGACGATAATTGTATTAAATGTAAAATCCACAGGAGTACCTTTCTTCATTCCTTTTATGCTTGACTGAAACTGACTGGAACTCTGTCTGGCTGCTCTCCTGCACAGAACGATGCCCTGGAATGAACCTGCTTTGCTATTAGGGGATGTCCAAGACCTCCATCACCATGGACTGGACTCGCCCTCCCAGAAATCCATCTTACACGCTATTCTTGTGGGGAAAAATCTTGTCCTGAAATATTGGATCTCTGAGGAGGATCCCCCATACACCCTGTGGATAGCCTTGATGAAGCAATAGGCCCACTTTGAGTTGGACACCTATTCGTCGCATCCACAGGACAACTGGAAATTTTACTGTACCCTTTGGCAGCAGTTCTTGGATACTAATGTTTAAACGCTGTTGTATGTTTTTATGTGATGGATTGTATAGTTTCCCAGCTGTTCCTTTTGTTCTTTTTGGTTCCTTCTCTTGTTTTACTTGGAGGTGGGCTCCCAGTTCTCTGCATGTCCTCCTTTATGCGGCCTGTCTCAGACCGCATATCCGTTGGATGTCATCTGGGGCCCCATTCCTACGTGGCCCCGTTAGGCGTTCCCTGGTGGAGAGAGTGTGTCTGTATGTACGTGTCTGGATGTATGTGCGAGTGAGGCTGTGCTATGGGGTGTATGGGTGTGTCTTGTCTGGTTTGAGGCCATAGCGATTGGGTGATGAGAGTTTGTTTTGAATCGTTTGGGGATTCTGGTTGTTTTCTCTACCTCTAAAATGGATGGGAGTCCATGGCTGGCAAGTTGTTTTAACACTTCACTTTGCTTTTGATGTGGTTCTGATGCACCCTTGTTCTGTACTTCTGTGAGTTACCTTATTACTTGTGCCACTTTGCTCTTGTTGGCTGCACTGTTTGCTTTGTTACCTAGTGCTTTGTACTTGTTTGCCGGTTGCCTCTTGTCTCAATAAACATGATATTAAAAAAAAAAGAACTGTTCAATTGAAATTGGTGAAATATTCACAACAAAAATCGTTTTTGCTGTATCTATGTTATCATAATTATGAAAGCTTGGAGTCAAAGATGATTTTTATAAAATAAAGCTATGGATCGATGTTCAGCTGGTGGTGCTCAGCAATTTGCTGACCACCGCTATCATTAT
The DNA here is from genome assembly GCF_902459505.1 of Geotrypetes seraphini. Taxonomy (NCBI): domain Eukaryota; kingdom Metazoa; phylum Chordata; class Amphibia; order Gymnophiona; family Dermophiidae; genus Geotrypetes; species Geotrypetes seraphini. Next base: position 130,403,644 of record NC_047089.1, read on the forward strand.
GCCCGAAAGTTCAGTGACTAGCGGTGTGCCCCAGGGCTCGGTACTTGGGCCCATCTTATTTAATATTTTCATCAACGACCTAGAGGATGGATCATCAAGCTTGCAGATGACACAAAGCTATGCCAGGCAATCAACTCACAGAAGGACAGTGAGGAACTCCAGAGCGACTTGAGCCGATTGGAGAAATGAGCAGATAAATGGCAGATGAAGTTTAATGTGGAAAAATGCAAAGTGATGCACTTAGGCAGAAAAAACAAGGAACACAAGTATAGTATGTCAGGTGCGACTCTGGGAAGAACCGAACAGGAAAAGGACCTGAGCATATTAATCGTTGGTGCAATCGTTGAAGCCGTTGGTGCAATGCGTGGCGGCAGCGAAGAACGCAAACAGAATTCTAGGCATGATAAAGAAGGGAATTGCGAGTAGATCGGAAAAAGTAATAATGCTGCTTTATAGAGCGTTGGTCAGACCACACTTGGAATACTGCATCCAACATTGGTCTCCATACCTAAAGAAGGATATAAAAATGCTCGAGAGGGTGCAGAGACGAGCAACGAAGCTAATAAAGGGCATAGAGTACTTGAAATACATTACATTACATTACATTACTGACTTCTATTCCGCCCGTACCTTGCAGTTCTGGGCGGATTACAAAAGAGACATCTGGACATTTCTAGGAGAAATTACTAGAAGATTGGTGGATTACCAGAAGATTGGTGAATTACAGTTTCGGGAATGGGATACAGCATGGAAGATTGGGCTATTCCAGTAGATTTACAATTTGGGGAGATGTACTAATTGGGGAATGACTTAAGAGACTGGGATTGTTCTCCCTTGAGAAGAGGAGACTGCGAGGGGATATGATCGAGGCTTTCAAAATACTGAAAGGAATCGACAAAATAGAGCATGAAAAAAAATTATTCACAATGTCCGATGTGACACGGACAAGAGGACATGGACTGAAGCTAAGGGGAGACAAGTTCAGGACAAATATCAGGAAGTTCTGCTTCACGCAACGAGTGGTAGACACCTGGAATGCTCTCCCAGAAGAGATAATTGCGGAATCCACCATTCTAGGATTTAATCTAATCTAATCTAAACCTTAAGTTTATATACCGCATCATCTCCATGAGTATGGAGCTCGACACGGTTTACAAGAACTTAAAATAAGGGTAAGTTAGATGTGCATCTCCTTATGAGTGGCATAAAGTGACATGGGTAAGGGTAAGCTAGATACACATCTCCTTATGAGAAGCTTAGAGTGATATGGGGACTAAAACTATGCCAGGGTACACCTGGCAGGGCCTCCGCGTGTGCAGATTACCGGACTTGATGGACCTATGGTCTGTTCCAGAGATGGCACTTCTTATGTTCTTATATCCAGGCTTCAGCAAAATGCTCTAGAGGGGGACAAATGATGTGGACGGGGTTGTTTTTAGAGACCCTGGTTGGTGAGGATGCATTGGTCGTGCACATTTTTTTACCGGGAAGAGCTGCATGAGCTTATTCTCCAGGTGTCTTCGATTTTGCGCCACATCTATTCGATTACAGGGCCTTCTCCTTTTTTTAAACATCTGGTTTTTCCCTGGCTGTTTTTCTTTGGACATGGTTCAGACACCTTCTCAAACTATCTCATTTTCTTTAGATTTGCAGTTTATATACCCAAATTCATGTCTGTGTTTCATTGGTGTACTCCTTGACACCACTCTTGTGAGAGTTTCTTCTTTAAGATTACTTTCAATCTGTCATCTGTCTGGGTCAACAGTTGTTTCTTTTTCAATCCTTTCCTGCCAGCCACATGATGGTTCTTTTGAGCAACAGGGCTTTTCCTGTTTCTGTTATGCCACAGGTCGGACTATATTTTTGTACTCCTCAGTGGTCTTTTGTTTTCCAGTGGTATCAGACGAGGGCTCGTCTCTCAAAGCACGTATATCTTCCCTCTGCAGTTACTTCACTTAAGGTTGATCTCCTCTTTTCTATCCAGAGACCCCCCTTTTTTATTTGTCCCCTCCTTGCATGGTCATCATGCCTGTTGCATCTTTTTCTGCATGGGGGTTCATACGGGCAATCTGTAGCCTCGGGCTCTTTTGATTGCCAGGGAACGGATTGTTCCCATCCATTTCCTAATTTTTTGAGTGATGTTTTTACCCTCATGGTTTTTTCATCATCTACTCTGTCCATTAAGTCCTCCTCCCTTGCACAGTCAATCCAGTAGTTATGCTCTACATATAATTGAGCAAGGAGGCTAGGGCTCTCTCTTGTTATGTCAGGAGGCCCTACTCTTATGGACTTGAGTTGCATCTTGCTATCTGCTCTTGCTGCTATTCATGAGGAGCTGAATTTCCTAGCAGACATTTTCAGCAAGATTCTCTACACTCCCGCATGGACTTTCCTTTTCACAACTCTCTAGTCCATTTTTGCTCAAGGGGGCGCTCTACAAGTGGATTTGTTGGCGACTCCTCACAATCACCAGTTGTCCCAGGTTTTAGATTTTTACTCCAGACTTTACTCCCTTCTTCATCTGTCAACAGATATTTTTCTTCTGGATTGGACGGGCATATTTCTATATGCATTCCCTCCACTTCTTCTCCTGTTGAGAATTTTATTCAAGCTCGAGAGAGATGTACCCACCATGCTTTTCTTTATTTAATGGTGGCTCATGCAACATGGGTTCTCCATTCTTCTTCAACTCAGTTTAGGGAGCCCTTTCTTCTTCTAATTTTCTTCCTCAGTACATTCTGACTCAGGAATCTTTGATTTATTCTAATCTCAATTAGTTTTTCCTTGGGCTGCGTCAATTTTATTTACATCTTTCTCAGCCCGTTTGTTAATTTCTGGATGTCTCCAGGACACCAGCCACTTAACCTTGCTAATATCAAAAGTGATTTCAGCTTTTTTCCTGGTGTCTTTTTTATCTGCCTGTTCCACCTTCCTACCCGGTGGTATTGATCTTGGCTTATTTCTTCTTTTGTTTGATTCTAGTTTCGAGTCTATATCTCTCAGACTTATTTTCAATGCTATTGCATTTTTTCCCTTTGTCAGTCAAGGGTCAACCTTTTTCTACTTATCCTCTGGTTTCTAGATTCATGACAGGGTTTTTTTTTTTTTTTTTTTTACTGTGTATAACCACACCTCATACCTCCTCCTGTCTTTTGGGCTATAGCCTTTTCTACTGGGTTTCTAGGTTTCTAATGGAATTTTTTCCCCTGTGAAACCATCTCTACAGTCTCCTCCTGTCATCTGTATTCTTCCTGTAGTTCTTTCCTGTTTGTTGATGCTACTATTTGCAACAATGACATCAGCTCAACTTGAGTTTCTTGCCTGGAAAGTGGTTTTCTGTATTACTCTCACCTCTGCCAGAAGGGTCGGTGAGTTACATGCATTACTTGCAGATTCATTCTTAACAGTTTTTCATCATGACAAGGTGGTTCTGTGTACATGTCCAAAGTCTCTTCTGCAATTTTCATCTCACTTAGTCAGTTCTCCTAGGGGAGCCCTTGCTTTGTATACTTTGGATTGTAAGCGGTTTTTTGTTCTCCTTAATTCACCAGTCAAAGCCGCAGCGATTTTCTCCCTAACTTTTCATTTCTTTTGATTCGACCCAGTTTGGGTATCCTATATTCATGAGAAAGATTTTCAACTGGCTGATTGCCTACATTTCGTTCAGCTATACTCAGACTGGACTAGCACGGGGAAATCGTGTCGCAGTCCACTGAGTTCGAGTTCTGGCAGCTTTTGTTGTTTTTCCTTTTAACTACATCTTTGAGGAACTCTGTAAAGCTGCTGCCTGGTCCTCAGTTCATACCTTCACTTCTCACTACTGTCTGGGGTCTTCTCCCAGGTGGGATGGGCCCTTCGGCCACTCTGTACTATTAAATTTGGTTTTCTAATGGTCAACTCTCCCACCATCCCATTTCTGTTAGCTTGGAGGTCACCTATCAGTGAAAATATGCTGCTTGCTTGTCTTGGGATAAAGCACAGTTATTTACCATAACAGGTGTTATCCAGGGACAGCAGGCAGATATTCTCACAATCCACCCACCTCCCCGGGTTGGCTTCTTAGCTGGCTTATCTTAACTGAGGGACCGCGCGCCTATGTCGGGCGGGAAGGCACTCGCGCATGCAGAGTGTGGGCTAGCCAGAACTTTTTAAGTTCTTAGAGTGCAATTCACTCTAAAGTGTCCATACAGGGGCTCCGTCGGTGCCGTCAACCATCAATGAGAATATCTGCTGCTGTTCCTGTAAGTAACTGTGTTTTATGGTATTGATTTTGCTGGATTAATGATGTTAGGTATATGTTTAGTAGAGGGAATGGATCCTGTAATGATTTAAGTAATTATGTTGTAGAAGTTGAAAACCTGCCACAGTTTCAGCTCCTGAAGATGCTGTAATAATGAAATGTGGTGCTACGTCAGGCTAGCTGGACACAGTCTGAATTGGAGTGAGAAGGTATTATAACAGCTTTGTCTAAGAATCAATATATGCTTTGGAACATTGGAGAATACTGGAGAAATGGAATAATACACCCAGACTATGATGTGGAACAGCTTTATTTTCATCAGAAAAGGCTTGTGAATGGACTGAGTTCAAGCTTCAGGTTTTCTTCCACTATATTGTGGGATAATATAGATTTTAGTAACTGGAAGTGCAATATGGATTCATTTATGTTTAATGTATAATATAGTGTTAAGATTTGTGTTATTTAGTAAAAATAAAGTATATTTAAATAAAAAAATCTGTTTAGTTATATGTATTAAACACTATTTATGTTGCTACATTGAAGAGTTCAGTAAAATTGCGAGCATGATTGTAGGCACTCAGTCTTAATAAATTTTCAAAGAAACCAGTTAATGAGCATAACTCTCAAAGTTAGAAGCATAAAGCTTTTGAATACTGGGCCATATTTCAGGGACGGGCTTATTCACATGGCTCATCTTTCTAAAGCTTGAAACTACAAAAGACGGGTAATTAAATCTCTCGAATCCAGTGATTTTAAGGCATATTCACCTGCCTTAGTATGTTTCGAGTGTATCAGCTGACTGAGCATAAAGGCACAGATGAAGCAATATAAGTTTTTTAAATGACATAGAAGCAGTCAACAAAAGGAGACTTCAAAGCCACATAATATCCTGTCGATATCATGTAAGACTTACTTAACCATTATGCAGACTGGAAGCTCTCTAGAGCAGCAATTTGCATGTAGGGTGGTGGATGGACAACAAAATATAGCGGCAACAATCAAATAAAACAGGCCCCAATGGTTAAACAAACTCAAATACCTATCAATACATACTTTTATCCACATGGAAGGTAGGTAAAAGAGCCCATTTATGAGTTACCTAGGAAACTGTCTTTATTCTATGAAGAAAAGTAGGTGTCTTCTTTATAGAATATGTTTCAAATACAGTGGTACCTCGGTTTATGAGTGCACCGGTTTGCAAGTGTTTTGCAAAACGAGCAAAACATTTGCAAAATCGGCGCCTCACAAACTGAGCTTGCCTCAATGTACGAGTGCCTCCCCCCACGATCTGGCACTCCCCCGCTCACGTCCCCCTCCCCGCCGCAATCCGACATCCTCCTCGTACCCATCACCCACCCGAACACATCACTTACCCCCCATCTGGCACCTGGCAACGGCACCGGCACCAACGCACAGGACATGCCGGTGCCGGTGCCCAAAGATCTGTCCTCCTATTCGCTGGGCCTTGAGCATCTGCGCATGCTCAAGGACTTAGTTCCTGCTCTCTCCGAGATTCTCGAGATCTCCAAGAATCTCTGAGAATGTGCTGCTTTTTCTGATGAACCTCTTAAAGTAATTCTAACAGAAATATTTACTGAACACTTTTTCTTGGTAATTTTATTGATATGCAAGTATAGAAATATCTAAACAGCAAAAACTATTTATTGCTCCTTTACTAGTTAAGTGAAATTTTTGTGAAGTGAAATGTGTTTTTCTTAGAATAAAAGCTCATTAGATGACATTGTATTGTTTTCTTTCAGCCCAAGAATGCGGTATTTACAGCAAGCAGCAGTGTTACCCAATGGCTTTTGGAGTTCCTGCAGCACTTATGGTTGTTGCCCTAAGTAAGTCTGTTAAATATTCACCAGTTAGTTTTCAGTCTGTGCTGGTCAGTGGTTTTGAAGCTGGGCCATGTTTGGACATGAGCACTGAATAGGCCACAGAAAGAAGAAAGCAACAAACTCTACACCAAATCATGAGAAACACAAAATGGAACACAGAAGATCAGACATTCAAGCTGAAAAAAGTATTTTAATGACAACTATATAGGATGGAATCTAAAAAATGGACACAATATGGACTGTATTTTGGCTAACAAGCCTGCATCAGGAGTCCTAAAAAACAATAAATAATAGGAATACAATAAATAATATAAAATAGATAATAAACATTAAAATATAAGACACTGGACCCTAAAATAGCACATAAGAAAAGAAGAAAAGGTATACATAAATATGTATATATAATGAAAAGCTATATACTTTACAAAATATAAAAACAGAGGAAAGTTGTAAAAAAGTTATGATGGAATTATATTGTAAATAAATGACATACTTTAAAAGAATCCACTTAAGAAATGGCCAACATGTGGTTAAATATTAAACCAAACCTATATAGATATGATTTAAGTGTTTTTTCTGTTCTGAATGTTTCTAGAACTGTTCCATCATCAGCACTTCCTCTATTTATCTATATAGGTTATGTTTTATATCTAACCATATGTTGGCCAGCGGAGAGGGAACAAGGCTACTTGCAAGCAAAATCAAGCGAGAAATTGAGAAGTTTTTAAACTAAGAAGAAGGGGAAAGCCGACAGTTGACCAAGAGTCGATGGTTCGGGAAACGGTATACCCAGAGGATACCATGCAAGAAGATTGCAGGAAAGACTCACCGGATCATAGGCGAGATAGAAATACTGACAGATTGAAAGGGACGGAAACGAGGGAGACAGAAGGGGGAAGGAAATGCAAGAAAGTAACAGGCCGCAAACTTAAGTGTATGTACACAAACGCAAGGAGCCTAAGGAATAATATGGGGGAATTGGAAGCTATGGCACAAAAAGATAACCTAGACACCATGGCAGCATGGAAACATAGTGGACTGAGGAAAACGTCTGGGACACTGTGCTATCGGGATACAAGCTATACCGCAGATACAGAGTAGGACAAAAAGGTGGGGGTATTGAGGGAATTGAGTCTACCGGAGACAACACGTTGGAAACAAACAATAAGGTGGAGTTTCTATGGGCCAAAATATCGGGAACAAATGGAACAGATAAGAAGATCAGCATCTACTACCGACCTCCAGGGAAGTCTGAAGAGACTGATGGAGAAATGAAGGACGAGATTAAACACAAATGCAAGGGAGGCAACACAGTTATCATGGGCGACTTCAGTTATCTGTAGATAGACTGGAACCTAGGCACCTCCAGCTGCAGAAGGGAAACCAAGTTCCTGGATGCTGTAGGTGATTGCTTCCTGGAACAACTTATCAAAGAAAATACGAGAGGAAATGCAATTCTGGACTTAATTTTAAATGGACTACAAAGACCGACACAAGGTATAGAAGTAGAAGGGACGCTGGGAAACAGTGATCACAATATGATTCACTTCAACCTGGACACAGGAACAAAAAATCAATCCAGAATGACGGCCATGGCACTGAACTTCTGAAAAGGGAACTACGAAGGGATGAGAGTCATGGTGATTAGAAAGAGGATAAGTACTGTAAATACACTAGAGCAAGCATGGTGCCTTTTTAAGGACACAGTCACCGAGGCACAAAATCTATATTTACCACATATTAACAAGGGTTCCAAGAGGAAAAAGAACAAGAAACCGGCATGGCTCACTGTAGCAGTGAAGGAAGCGAAAAGAGACAAGAAGACTTCGTTTATGGAATAGAAAAGGACAAAAACAGATGAAAACTGGAAAAAGCACAAGCAATATCAAAGCAAGTGCCATAAGATGGTAAGAGGGGCCAAAAGAGACTGTGAGGAAAAAATAGCCAAGGAGGCAAAAAAATTTAAGTCGTTCTTTTGATATATTAAGGGGAAACGACCCGCGAAGGAAGCAGTGGGGCCATTAGATGACCATGGAATAAAGGGAATACTAAAGGAGGACAAAGCCATCGCTGATAAAGTGAACACATTTTTTGCATCTATATTTACCAAAGAGGATATATCCAATATAGCAGAAGCTAACAGGCTATGCACAGGAAATGAAGATGGGAAACTGACAGTGTCAATGGTCAGTCTAGAAGAGATATGCAGGCAGATTGATAGGCTTAAAAACAATAAATGACCAGGACCGAACGACATCCACCCGAGGGAAATCAAGGAACTGAAAGGGGTTATAGCTGAACTGCTTCAACTAATAGCCAATCTGTCGATCAAATTAGGAAGGATTCCGGAACACTGGAAAGTTGCAAATGTTACGCCGATCTTCAAGAGGACTGAGGAAAACGTCTGGGACACTGTGCTATCGGGATACAAGCTATACCGCAGATACAGAGTAGGACAAAAAGGTGGGGGTATTGAGGGAATTGAGTCTACCGGAGACAACACGTTGGAAACAAACAATAAGGTGGAGTTTCTATGGGCCAAAATATCGGGAACAAATGGAACAGATAAGAAGATCAGCATCTACTACCGACCTCCAGGGAAGTCTGAAGAGACTGATGGAGAAATGAAGGACGAGATTAAACACAAATGCAAGGGAGGCAACACAGTTATCATGGGCGACTTCAGTTATCTGTAGATAGACTGGAACCTAGGCACCTCCAGCTGCAGAAGGGAAACCAAGTTCCTGGATGCTGTAGGTGATTGCTTCCTGGAACAACTTATCAAAGAAAATACGAGAGGAAATGCAATTCTGGACTTAATTTTAAATGGACTACAAAGACCGACACAAGGTATAGAAGTAGAAGGGACGCTGGGAAACAGTGATCACAATATGATTCACTTCAACCTGGACACAGGAACAAAAAATCAATCCAGAATGACGGCCATGGCACTGAACTTCTGAAAAGGGAACTACGAAGGGATGAGAGTCATGGTGATTAGAAAGAGGATAAGTACTGTAAATACACTAGAGCAAGCATGGTGCCTTTTTAAGGACACAGTCACCGAGGCACAAAATCTATATTTACCACATATTAACAAGGGTTCCAAGAGGAAAAAGAACAAGAAACCGGCATGGCTCACTGTAGCAGTGAAGGAAGCGAAAAGAGACAAGAAGACTTCGTTTATGGAATAGAAAAGGACAAAAACAGATGAAAACTGGAAAAAGCACAAGCAATATCAAAGCAAGTGCCATAAGATGGTAAGAGGGGCCAAAAGAGACTGTGAGGAAAAAATAGCCAAGGAGGCAAAAAAATTTAAGTCGTTCTTTTGATATATTAAGGGGAAACGACCCGCGAAGGAAGCAGTGGGGCCATTAGATGACCATGGAATAAAGGGAATACTAAAGGAGGACAAAACCATCGCTGATAAAGTGAACACATTTTTTGCATCTATATTTACCAAAGAGGATATATCCAATATAGCAGAAGCTAACAGGCTATGCACAGGAAATGAAGATGGGAAACTGACAGTGTCAATGGTCAGTCTAGAAGAGATATGCAGGCAGATTGATAGGCTTAAAAACAATAAATGACCAGGACCGAACGACATCCACCCGAGGGAAATCAAGGAACTGAAAGGGGTTATAGCTGAACTGCTTCAACTAATAGCCAATCTGTCGATCAAATTAGGAAGGATTCCGGAACACTGGAAAGTTGCAAATGTTACGCCGATCTTCAAGAAAGGTTCAAGGGGAGATCCGGGAAACTACAGACCAGTGAGTCTGACTTCAGTACCAGGAAAGATGGCAGAGGCTCCTGATAAAAGGACTGCATCATTGATCACCTTGATGGACACAATCTGATGAGGACCAGCCAGCACGGTTTCAGCAAAGGAAGATCTTGCTTGACAAACTTACTGCACTTCTTCGAGAGAGTAAACAGGTATTACAAGGATGACACGGTCGACATTGTATATCTGAATTTTAATAAGGTGTTTGACAAGGTCCCGCATGAACGACTATTTCAAAAAATTGCGAGCCATGGAATCGAGGGTGATATACTCATGTGGATTAAAAACTGGTTAGTGGATAGGAAACAGAGAGTGGGGGTAAATGGATAATACTCAGACTGGAAAAGCGTCACGAGTGGAGTGCCACAGGGTTCGTTGCTCGGGCCCGTTCTCTTCAACATATTTATAAATGACCTGGAGATTGGTATGACGAGTGAGGTGATTTAATTTGCAGATGATAACAAAGTCATAACGATAAATCAAATAAGATTGAAGAAAATAGAAATTTGTTCAAAACATAAAAAACTAATATAAGCCAGAGAACAAATTCATATCAAGTTAGTATTGAATTACCCAAGGCACTACTTAAATAATTTTTCATGCCCTTACTGGGGTGGTAAACTCATCATTGGTCTTGGTAAAGTGACTTGTGCTGTAAAAATTTTTAAATAATTTTAATGTCAGTTTCGATAAATATAAAGTGCATTAGGTGCATAAGGTGCTAGAAGAAGGAAAGCACTTATTTTTTGTGCCCGACGGCTGTCCAACCATTTCACACTCGGTTTCATCAGGGGCTATGCCTCCTTCTATTATTGCACAAACCTAAAAAATAAAACTTGATCAATATTTCAAAAATTGTGAAAATCCTAACAATATCTCTGACCATTGATTAATGATCTCTTTAATCCATTATTAAATAGGTTATATTGAAGAAATATTAAAAACCCAAGTTCTAACACTCTACTGCCCTAAATCATTCTAAGCTGAATAGAAAATCAATTAAAATGAATTGATAATTTGATTCATATTTAAACAAAATTTATTTGAACCTAAATATAAAAAATGATGTGAATAGCTACACCAATTAAATATTCAACCTTATTGTTCCCTTTAAATATATTTATTAAAATTCATTTAACAAATAGGCACTCTGAATTATTGTTATTAAATTGATTACCTAATTATTGTTCCCCTTAATATATTTGTTGGAATTCATTTGGCACTCTATTAAATTGATTACATCAAGACACTTCAACTTTAAATATACTTAAAGACCTTAAATTGATAAGCCAAAAACAGCAAACCTTAAAAGACTAAAAGAATAACACAAATAAAAATCAGAAAGGGACCTCTAGAGTGCTCCCACAAACAAAATAACTACCGTGCTCTTAGTCTAATGTGTAAATAATGACAACTTCAACTTTAAATGTCCCTAAAATCTTAAGTTAATGTGCCACAAAACTACAAATAAAGTGCTCATAATCCAAAAGACCTAGTTGTTATACGCTTACTAGCTAACGGCATAACTGCCGTGCTACTGATTTAATATACAAATGTGGGCAAAATGGCGTCAGCACCTTCACATATACGAACAAACAAACCTCCACTCCTTAACCAACTCAATAAAACATACCATTGAATGATTTAGCTTTCAGATGAGCACAAAACAATAACATTCAGTTACTAACAGGACAACAACAGAGCTCTTAGTCAGCGCTGATCATCCAAACAAACACTCGCGATTTAATCCGCTTCACACACCTAACAAAACATACTAATTATGATTTAACATAAGCGATCAAAATTTGATAAATGCTCATTTTAAAAAATTCCTTTACTTGTTTCACAAACGTTAACAGGGCACAATGCCCAGCACCCGTACAGCATGTATTGAGTCGGATTACCTGGAATATGGCGGCCATTTTTAAATCAATTGTCAGCAAACTAACCAATCATGGAAAAACGTAACGTAATGACGTCAATACGTCTGCATCAAACGTCGGAAATCATTTGATTGTTTGAAACAACTCTACTTTTAAAGAATCGCTGTTAGTACAATAAAAACTGCAAGCTATTATATTACTGGTTTAAAAAGAAAACATTGTGTAGGTTTGTTCCCTGATAAAACATTAACATTGACTCTCTGTTAAAAAGAAGACATATTGATGTCATTACGTTACGTTTTTCATATTTGGTTAGTTTGATGACAATTGATTTAAAAACAGCCGCCATATTTAAAACTTTTTACAGCCCAAGTCAATTTTACCAAAACCAATGATGAATTTACCACCCCAGTAAGGGCATGAAAAATTCTTTAAGTAGTGCCTTGGGTATTTGAGGTCTGGTAATTCAATATAAACTTGATATGAATTTGTTCTCTGGCTTATATTACAAAGTTATAACGAGACATAAACACGCTCAAGGAATGGGCTGCGAAATGGCAAATGAGGTTCAACGTGGATAAGTGCAAGGTGATGCATGTCGGTAACAAAAATCATATGCATGAATACAGGATGTTCAATGCAGTACTCGGAGAGAGCCCCCCAGGAAAGAGACTTGGGAGTGCTTATAGACAAGTCAATGAAGCCGTCCGCGTAATGCACAGCGATGGTGAAAAGGGCAAACAGAATGCTAGGAATAATTAAGAGGGGGATCACAAACAGATCGGAGAAGGTTATTATGCCGCTGTATTGGGCCATGGTGTGCCCCCACCTGGAATACTGCGTCCAACACTGGTCGCTGTACATGAAAAAGGACATAGTACTACTCAAAAGGGTCCAGAGAAGAACAGCAAAAATGGTTAAGGGACTGGAGGAATTGCCTTACAGTGAAAGGCTAGAGAAACTGGGCCTCTTCGCCCTAGAAAAGAGGAGATTGAGAGGGGACATGATCGAAATATTCAAGATAATTAAGGGAATAGACTTAGTAGAGAAAGAGAGATTGTTTGCCCTCTCCAAGGTGGAGAGAATGAGAGGGCACTCTCTAAAGTTAAAAGGGGATAGATTCCATACAAACGTAAGGAAGTTCTTCTTCACCCAGAGAGTGGTAGAAATCTGGAACGCTCTTCCAGAGACTGTTATAGGGGAAAGCACCCTCCAGGGATTCAAGACAAGGTAAGACAAGTTCCTTCTGAATCTAAACATACATAGGTATGACTAGACTAAAATAGGGCACTGGTCTTTGACCTATGGGCTGCCGTGTGAGTGGACTGCTGGGCACGATGGACCACTGGTCTGACTCAGCAGCAGCAATTCTTATGTTCTTATTTCTTAAGTGGATTTGTATTCCTATTATTGATTGTTTTTTTAGGTCTCCTGATGCAGGTTTGTTAGTCTTATCCAGTGGTCTCAAACTCAAACCCTTTGCAGGGCCATATTTTGGATTTGTAGGTACTTGGAGGGCCTCAAAAAAATAGTTAATGTCTTATTAAAGAAATGACAATTTTGCATGCAGTAAAACTCTTTAGAGTTTATATATCTTTCCTTTTGGCTACGTCTTAATAATAATGTTGTAATTTATAGCTAAAGAGACATATGATCAAGAAACTTTTATTTTACTTTTGTGATTATTATAAACATACCGAGGGCCTCAAAATAGTATCTGGCGGGCCGCGAGTTTGAGACCACTGGTCTAATCTAATCTGCAATTTTCGTGTTGTTCTATGCCTAATGAGATTCAAGGCAGCTTACAATTCAAGGGAGTCACAATATAAGTAGGAGTACATACCAGTTATAAAGCACACAACATATTGAACATGATACATCTGAATATGATCTAGCCAGCTATTACAAGAAGTTAAGAGGAGACAGGGAAGACAGAACAGTGGATTAATTTACGATCCATTAGTGCTAGAAGGCAGATGGGGGAGAGTCAGCATTGTGAGAATAAAAGGAGGGCCTTGTGAAAAGAAGTTAAATAATATGGCATGCTCATTGTTGTTAGACAAAATGTTATTTGTCTGTGGAGTATATTTCCTTGAAGAGATGAGTTTTTAGTTTTCTCCAGAATCCCAGGTAATTGGATTCCCGTTGGAAGCCTGTCCAGTTCTTTGTGCCAATATAGATGGTGCGTTAAATATGCATTTGTATGTGACCCTTTTTGGTGATGGTAAGATAAGAAGTTTCTTGAGGTTTCTGGTTGAGGTTGCCCAAGAATTGATGAAGAGATCATAAGAACATAAGAATAGTCTTACTGGGTCAGACCAATGGTCCATCTAACCCAGTATCTTTATGGAGTCCAATCCAAATCACAAGTATCTGGCAAAAACCCAAATAGTAGCAGCATTCCATGCCACTGATCTAGGGCAAGCAGTGGCTTCCCTCATGTATATCTCAACAGCAGACTATGGAATTGTCATCCAGGAACTTCCCCAAACTTTTTTTTTAAACCAGCTACATTAACCACTCTTACCACATCCTCTGGCAATGCATTCCAGAGCTTAACTATTCTCCGATTAAAAAAATATTTCCTCCTATTGGTTTTAAAAGTATTACTCTGTAACTTCATTGAGTGTCCCCTTGTCTTTGTAAATCTTGATGCAGTAAAAAAGCGATCCACTTGTACCCGTTCTATACTACTCAGGATTTGGTAGACTTCAATCATATCTCTCCTCAGCCGTCTCTTTTCCAAGCTGAAGAGCCCTAACCTCTTTAGTCTTACCTCATATTTTTATTTATTTATTTGTTTGTTTAGCCTGTTCTCCCAAGTGAGCTCAGAACAGGTTACAAACCAGGTACTCAAGCATTTTTCCCTATCTGCCTATCTCCTTTGTAATCTTGGTCGCTCTTTGAATCTTTTTTAGTGCCGCTATATCTTTTTTGAGATAAGGAGACCAGAATTAAATGAAATACTCAAGGTGAGGTTGCACCATTGAGTGATACAGAGGCATTATAACATTCTTAGGCTTATTTACCATCCCTTTTCTAATAATTTCTAGCATTTTGTTTGCTTTCTTGGCCACCACCGCACATTGAGTGGAAGGCTTCAGCGTATTGTCCACGTTAACACCCAGATCTGTTTCTTGAGCACTGACCCCCAAGGTGGACCCCCAAGGTGGATTTGGATTATTGTTCCCAATGTGCATCACTTTGCATTTGTCTACATTAAATTTGGATACCCATTTAGACAGCCATTTGGACACCCAGTCTTCCAATTTCTTAAGGTCTTCCTGCAGTTTTTCACATCCACATGTGTTTTATTATCATCTGCAAATTTAATCGCCTCGCTCGTTCCAATTCCAGATCATTTATAAATAAGTTAAATAGCAACTGTCCCAGTACAGATCCCTGCAGCAAACCACTATTTACCCTCCTCCACTGAGGAAAAATGTCCATTTAACCCTACCCTTTGTTTTCTGTCCGATAACCAGTTCTTAATCATAAGAACATAAGAGATGCCGCTGTTGGGTCAGACCAGTGGTCCATCACGCCCAGCAGTCCGCTCACGTGGCGGCCCTTTTGGTCAAAGACCAGTGCCCTAACTGAGACTAGCCTTACTAGCGTACGACCTTGTTTAGTAAGTCGTACGTTAGTAAGGCTAGTCTCAATCCACACTTGAATATTGCCTCCTATCCCATGACACTATAATTTTCTCAGGAGCCTCTCATGAGGAACTTTGTCAAAAGCTTTCTGGAAATCTAGATACAGATGAGTAGCTCCAGAGTTCCCGTATAGGATATAAAACATTATACATAATAGCTTTAAGGTGATATGAGCACTGATGGGTAGCCAACGGAGGGTGGTGAGGTATAGTTTATAGTTTATTATATATAACCTGCCTTTAACAAGATAAATTACATCTTCACATACAGAATAAATATAACAAAATAACAAACATATAAATATCGTAAGTCATTTCTCATTATGCATAAACATTAATATCCATATTTCATCTTATAAAATAAATGATGTTTCAGCAATTTCTTAAAAGTACACAAATCTCTCTGCTGTCTGATATAAACTGGAAGTTTATTCCACTGAACAGTATCTGCACATGAAAACATACCTGATCTTACTACTTCCAGGTGCAGTTCTTTTCGTGTTGGAACCAGCAAACCATGATGTCCTGTAGAATATAGTGCATGGCAAAGCATAAGAAACATAGAGTATGATGGCAGAAAAGGGCCGTCAGCCCAACAAGTCTGCCACTCGAATAACCCACCCCCCTAAGCACTTCCTCGAAGTGAACCCACATGTTTATCCTATTTATTCTTAAAAGTCTATTAAATATTTTGGTGCAAGCTGATGCATACTCAGACTAACAACAATAATTTATATTACATTCTGTGCTCCAACCAATAAAGTGTAACATACGAGTATGAGGATACATGATCTCGTTTAGTTATTCCAAACAATGCACAAATTATAGAGTTCTGAGCAACTTGCAAGGCATGCATAGCAGAAACCGAGATACCCCAAAATACTATATTGCAGTAGTCAAGACAAGAACTTGCTTGTAATCTTTACCAGAAAGAAAGGACTGCAGATTACTTAACAATCTTAGTTTAAATAGGTCTTTTTAATCACTGCTTGTATATGTGCTTTAAACGACAGCTATGAATCCAACACAGCACCCAAGTGTTGTACTTCAGTAGCAAGAGTCATAACTGTATCTAGCACCTTTATCAGAATATGAGTGTCAGAAACCTGATCTTTTGACAAATACATTATATTTGTTTTGGAGATGTTCAACAACAATTTATTGGCATTCATCCATTCTCTAATCTCTTTCAACAGCTCATTTAGCCTTAATATTGCCTGCTGCAATGATCCATCAATTGGAAAAATAAATTGTATGTCATCTACATACAACCTGTACGATACTCCTAATTTCTGCAGTAGTCCACATAATGGGAGAAGATATAAATTAAATAAGACCGCTGACAATGCCGATCCCTGAGGGACCCCTGTTTTAACCACTCTTAATACTGAGAAGTGCCCATCAATGTAAACTTCTTGCTTTTGACCATATAAAAGAAGATAGAAACTAGTGAAGCACTACCCCACTGATTCTGCAATTCTGAAGTCTTTCCACCAAAATACTCCAGCGTATCAAAAGCTGCAATGATATCAAGAAAAACAATTAAGATAGTTTAAGTTTAAGATAGTAAGGGGGGGAGGGGGGTGGATTAATTAAAATATATTATTTTTTATGACTATATAAAGGAGGGGAATATTATTGTATTTTATAAGGTTTAATTATAAGCTGTCAAGTGTATTTGAAAATTAAATTGATATTTGTATTTATTGTACTTGATTTCAGATATGAAATGAATAAAGTTTAATTTAAAAAAAAAAGAAAAACAATTCAGGAACTCTTTCCATGATCAAACCCTCATCGTAATTCATCTAACATACACACAATTAATGTGTATGGTGAGAGATTCAAATATTTTTCAGTTTGAATATTAGCCTTATTGTGTGTTTTGAATCAGCTGTAATTTGCAAATGAGGGTATAGTTTATACCTGCATAGAGAGAGTTGCAGTAGTCTAGTTGGGACAGTACTAGCATTTGTGATAGTATGGTGAAGTGGTGTTCATGGAAGAAAGGTCTTATTAATCTTAGTTGCCTCATACTGTAGAAGGTTTTCTTCCCCATAAATTAGAGATTTGAAGCTCATTTGAAAGAGTGGAGTCCAGTATGACTCCAAGGATTTTGGAATTTTTGTCAATATTTAGCACAATTCCTGAGGGTAGTGTGATAGATGTAGGGGTCATTTGTAAGGAGCTGTGAAACCACTGGTTTTTGCAGTGTTTAGTTTGAGTTTGTTGAGGGTAGCCCATATGTGTATCTTGTCTATAACATAACATAACTTTATTTTTTGTATACCGCCATACCCAGGGAGTTCTAGGCGGTTCACATCAATTAATCAGAGTTACAAACGGTACAATATCGGTTGATCAAAGTTATGGGCGACAAAGTAGTAGATGTTATAAGGAGTAGGAGAGAGTGGGTCAAGGGGGAGAGGGTAGGATAGTACCAATGGGGGGAGGGGGGTCTATGACATTAGATATCCTCAGAAAGGTATCATTGGAGTTGCATTTGATCAGAATGAGAAAGAAAATATCATCTGCATATGAAAGTAAGCATTCTTTGTTGTTTAAGTTGATGTGGCCCAAGGAACTCAAGAATAGGTTGTAAAATATCGGTGAGAGTGGGGAACCCTGGAAAGCTCCACAGAAAGCTTGCCAGCTTCTGGAGAATACTTCTTCTTTCCAGACAAACTTCTATTATGTAGGAAGTCTTTAAACCAGTTAAATACAGTGCTCATGATGCCTATTTCACTGAGTTTGGTTAAAGAGTAGGTGGTGATTGACTGAGTCAATGGCAGCAGAGATGTTGAATTGGAGGAGAATGGCTTGTTGTCCTATACTTAAGGTCTGTATGATTTTGTTGGTTAAGGTTAACAGAAGGAGCTCAGTATTGTGAGGGAGGCAGCAGTGCTTTTCAATATAGGCTGAGATTTGTTTACACACATGCACTTCTAGGAGTTTGTTGAGTAGTGGGATGCCAGTGATGGATCAGTAGTTTGCAGGGCTAGATAGGTCAGCATTTTGGGTCTTGGGAATGGGGGTGAGGGCAATTTCATCCATTTGGAGTGGTAAATGACTGAGATTTAATAGGTTGTGTATCAGGTTGGTGATCCAGGGAATGATGTGGTCCAGGGTGTTGGCTAACAAATAGGTGGGGGCATATGTCAAGGATGCTGCTGTGGGTGGATAGGTTTTTTAAGGAGTTTGGCTTTGTCTGAAGTTGTTCTGGGCATAAATGTGTTCCAGAATTGGTCAACAGTTCAAGTGTTGGTTGTCATTAGAAGCGGTGAATGGGCTGAGGCTACAGTGTTGGCAGTTTTCTCAACCTCTGTTTGCACAGTTTTTATCTTGCTAGTCAAAACACGGTCTGTTTTTTAGATTGCACCCTATATGGTTGTGATTAAAGTACTTTTTTCAGCTTGAAGGTCTGGCCTTCTCTGCTCCATTTTGTGTTCATCAGAATTGAATATCCAGGCTCAGGTGATGACCCCGAAGTTATATGGGCTCTAGTCGATATTCAGTGTTAGCACCCAAAAAACTAAGTAGTTAAATATAAGACTGCTTTTTGGATGTGGGCACCGGCACTAAATATGGCCAGTGCCTGCAAAACTCCTGGCTCATCCCTAACTCCACTCCTGGACTGTTCCAGCACTATCCAGGTAGTGCCATAGTGGTCAAAGCTGATTTAGCTGCACTGCCTGGTTATGTGCCACTGAATATAAGTGGCTGACCTACCTGTTTAAACCATGCGGAATATTAACCCCTTAATGAACAGTCAGTCCTTTTTTCTTGGAGACCTGGAAATTTTCCTGCTGCTCCTTTAGACTCCTAGCTCATTTAAAACCAGATCAGGATCTAGTGCAATGAGGTTTCATTTGCAACAACTGGAGGACTTTTTCCTTATCATTTAGCCCATCACATCTGAGTCCAGTCACCCCTTTGATAGTCCTGGCCAGGGGGGGTCATATACCAAGAACTTTGCAATCATGGGTCCTATTCTAAAGCATGTATAGTTGGGTGTTTTGTTTTTTTTTAAATGAAGTGCTTGTTTCAGCCTGCCCTGTGCCCATGGGACTAAGGGAGCTATCCTCCCTTAATTCCCTATTTTAATTTCCCTTTCCAAATATTAAAAAGAGATTGTGGTCTCTTTCCATAATTAGCAGGAGGAACACCTATTATGGTTTGCAAAATGGCTAACAAGTTGGCATTGCTTAACTTTTATGTATAGGTTACCAAGTTTCTGCTGTTGATTTGTTCTGCATTTATAACTGTAAAATGGATGCTCCTGCTGCATATGGCCTCACATATATGTGACATGCATTTTAGAAAAGGTTCTCCATCAGCAGATCCTTTTCTAAAATAGTACTAGAACTGTACACATCCTCACTTGGAAGTATCAGTTCTGATTTCTCCATTCTATCTAAAATGGGCCTTTACGTCTTATAGCCTAAATCTGGAATAGGAAATTTAATATATATTTCTTATTACTATACTTGCATCTTACAGTTGTGTTTATCATCGGAAGTAGAATGTATAAGAAGGTGGATCCTGAAGGCAACATCATGGTGACATTTTTCAAATGCATCGTGGTAAGTAAACTTATAATACTGCACTTTATGGCTTTAAAAAATTCCTATATACTAAACAAAGTGAGTGTTTTGACATTACCTTTTTCATGTAAAGGGTCGCAATGTGAATACGAGAAAGCTCTGAGGGCCCCAAAAAGATTTTAAGCTTACACAAACCAGTGGCGTAGTAAGGGGCACCAGCAGCCCTCCTCCTCTCCTCCTTCCCATTCCTCCCCTGCCATGTGCACACCCCTTCCCTTCCCTGTACCTTTTTAACTTTGGCTTGAGCAGCCACCAACTTGCTACCCGCGTCGGCTTCGGCGCTCTCTCTGACATCACTTCTGGGACCTGCGCCTAAGAAGTGACGTTAGAGAGAGAGCGCCGATGCCGATGTGGGCAGTAAGTTGGTGGTTACTTGTGCCGAAGTTAAAAAGATATAGGGAAGGGGAGAGGCATCACTGCCCTGGGCGCCGTTCACCCTCACTACGCCACTGACCCAAACCACTAATTTTGTAAACCGTCTTGACCTAATTGTTCAGACTTCATATTAAAAATTAATATTAATACTGATTCTAATACTTCAAGGATATATTTTAAAAATTCACTTCATTTTGGATTGTCAGCAGAAGCAAATTCCATAAAAAGACACCTGAGTAACAAACGTAAGAGATACTATATCAAGTGGGCAAGATTGAAATTAACACTTATAGGATATGAAGGGCCACAATGGAGGACTTCAGGGGCCAAACATTGGAGTCCAATGACCTAAATGTTCCAGTTTCTGCTAACCTGTTCTTTAAACCATATGGAAACCCTTTTTCTTATTCAATAGCATTGCTTAAGGTTTCCTTCTGTATTCTGTTTAAGGGATGCTCTCTTGTGCACAAGGCTTTATACTGGGGTTGCCCCCAATATCTAGCCTCCCTTCTGTTTTCTTTCTCTACCCTTCATTTCCTGCATTTCCCATTTGGTCGCTGATGGGTTCTTCCAGCAGTTACTACTGCCCATTTGGACTCTATCAGAAATTGTGCTTTCTTTTTTCTAGGCCCCTATCTTTGGAATTCCCTTCCAGTTGAATTACCACTTGAATAATAATTGCCTAAATTTAAGGCTGCTTTGATACCCCATTTTTTTTTCTCTCTGCTTATGGGGACATGGTTTGAGAATAGCCTGGTGGAGCACATTAGCTCTCTTTCTACTAGATAACATAACATAAAATTTTATTTGTATACCACAATATACCACATAGTTCGATTCAGTTAACAATTCTAATAAATTGATCATCTTTCAGCACAAATTCAAAACAAGAAAAAAAAGAAAGCATAATCACCTCGGCTACATAAACTTACAATATAAATAGGTTTTCAGAGTCCATCTAAAATGCATGTATGATGTAGAAGACCATACTATCGACAGCAACTCCGGCTGCTTGAAAAGATATCTGCTTCTTAACATAACTCCTCCGCACTCTGCCTTTCAAAGAATTGTCTTTTATTGTATCCTGTACGATATAGAGTTGCTTTCCTCTTCTAATATATTTTTTTAAATTGTAAATCAACTTGTTTGGTCAAAAGAAAGGTGGTATATTAAATCTAATTAACCTTAAACATAAACATACTTTGATTGGGACATACTGTAGTTGTACTATTTACATAATAAATGAATCAGTGTATCTAGCTACACTGCAGACTGCACAACATTCCAGAATTCTGTGGAAATCTTCAGCAAACCAATCTAAAGCTACAGGGATTTCTGCAGACTTTTGTACAGAGTAACATGAGGGATTTTTGTGAGTGTGTGTATTTGATGTACAGTAGTTCACCATTTTACATTACATTACATTACATTAGTGACTTCTATTCCGCCTATACCTTGTAGTTCAAGGCGGATTACAATATTTATTTTTTTTTCTTGGTTACAAAAGAGGTGAGAAAGCTAGATAAATTCCGAAAGAACTTGAATTGGATAATAAGATGGTTGTACATTACTAGGTAATATAACTTGAAATTGGATAGTAAGATGACTTTACATTTCTAGGTAATATAACAAATAGGTTACAGTTAGGTTACAAATAAGATTACATTACATTTCAGGGATCTGTATTCTTGATTGGTGTTTTGAGGAGGAAGAGATTACCTAAGTGGAGGCTTTGGGAGGGGAATTTACCTGGGAGGAAGGGGAAGAGGGGGGGGATTAAGATATCTGGATAAATTTTTTGAAAAGCAGGGTTTTGATTTATTTTCAAAATGTTTTGAGGTCGCCCGTTGCCGTCAGCAGGTTGGAGACACTGGATAGAATGCTACACACGCTTTGCTTATTTGCTATCCCATGTGACTCTCCAATGTCTGTTTCAGGCCTTTTCTGTGGGAGGTTTATGTGACATTCTTACCCCTCAATGAATGTTGTGGACTCTCTAATATCTGGGGCTGAGAGTTTCCCAGAGGTGGATACACAAGCAATTTTACAGTATCTGTGTAGTAGTACCTGTGACTAAAACACTCAAATTTATTAAAAATCTTATCCCTAAGCACAGACTGGAGAAGGGTCCCCTGATGACTTATTATGTTAAAAATAAGTATCAGTGAGACAGAATAAAGTCATGCCAAAAAATGGAATAAGGAGACCCATCTGCAATATAGTAAAATTCTCAGTCATTAGGCTTTCCAAAAAAATGTACAAATACATAAATACAAAAGTACTGGAAGTGCTATGAAAGTGCAAAAAGTCCATAAAAGTTTCCATGGTCTCCTCTGAGATGTGTTCTTTCCTCAGACATCTCTTACACCCCTGACTTCTTTACCAAAAGGCAGGGGTTGCACTTCTCCTCTCTATTGCAAGTTCTTCTTTATCTCTCAAGACTTTTAGTGTAAATCATGTTTTATTGATGCACATTCAGTAAATACACAAAACAAAACAATGGTTCAACAAGATCGAGAATACCAAAAGTACAACAAAACAAGTTTTTCAAAGAAAGCCCCGGTTCCACCTCCACCCACTCCCAAGTGCAATCCCCCCCCCCCCCCCCGAACTCCTATCCAGTACCCCAAAGATAGCAAAAAGAGCAGAGAGACTGCTGAGCTAGCTGTGTTCTTATGCCGCTCAGCAAACAGCAAACAGCTCTCAAGACTTTTAAAGCAACCCTTCTGCTTTGGACATATACAGTATATCATCAGTTAGTTATCAATTCTTAGGATATAGGCTAGGCCTGGACTTTATGTAGTGCTGATTTCCAGTGCTTATTGTATGTTTTTCACTCCTATGACTTATAGTGCTTTTAAGATTAGGGTGGTCAGAATTCACCCAGGGATTGAGTCCTACCTTCTATTTAGGGCTCCAATACTCACCAGAACCACCATTCTCTAGCATCAGATCCTTTCCAAGCCAGAATGATAGGCGAGAAGCAGCTTCACGCATTACCTTTCTCTTCTAAGGACCAGGCTCAGATCTATCTCCCTGATGATCTATCCTCTTCCTCATTATGGTACTCTGAGGCTCACGAGAGAGCTGTGAACCAAGCTGGCAACTGTTGTGCTTACTCCTTCTTCCCTTTGCCCCTAGAGAAGGGAACCAAGGCTCTGATGATCCCCAAAGTGGGAAGCCCAACTTGTACAATTCTATGTCTCTTCCACACTGGACCCTCTGGGGGAAGAAAAGCCTTTTTTCCTTCCTCTCTTCTGGATCATATAAAGGGTGGAAGACCTTGCTCCTTCCTAAGCACTGGATTTTTATATATTCTTCCAAAAAGTACCCCCCCCCCTCCTTTACTAAGCCTTGGTAGAGGTTTCTACTGCGATCCAAAGCACTAAATACTCCAATGCTGCTAAATGCTCATAAAATTCCTATGAATGTCAGAGCAGCACTGGAGTATTTAGCGCCCAGGACACCGCGGCTTAGTGAAAGAGGACCTAAGTCTCTAATATCATTGGGCTACTTCTCCAGAATAAATCACATCTTCATTAATTTTTATTTGCACTACTTTTAAGCAGGAATCTAGAATGTTCCTCCTGCAGTTGTTTAAGTCAGCACATTTTGGAGTTGAGGTAGATGAATATACTGCGGCTAGCACACTAAAGAAAATATTTGCTTAGTACTGTTTTCTTTTGTATCAAGCAATAGAACAACTGTATAGATGCCACATCTTGTAGGGATATAATGTTAATCTATACTCTATGCACAAAGTAATACAGAGGCTCAATCTTCTGACTGACTTTCCCAGTTACTTTATAATAAAAAGTGAATGTCTGTGCAGTGTAAAATTAAGAGTTTTCTTATTTTCTTTGCAGGTTTTCTACAGTATCAACTAAATATCTATAGTCCTATAGCACAGCTATATAATGACATATGGTTGATTTCAACAAAGTAATTTACCCTTGTTTGTGAGAAAGTGAATAACAGGATGCTTGTACATACTGATAATGCTTTAATTAATTTGGCATATGTTTCTGCAAGACATGAATAATTCTTTTTTCTACTGATTTTTTTTTTTTTATAGTTTGCCATTAGAAACAGATTCAGGAATCGTAGCAAGGAGATTCCCAAAAGAGAACATTGGTTGGATTGGGGTAAAGAAAAGTATGATGTGAGTATTTCTCCTGCTTGGTGATATTAGATCATACAGTACATATATAAGTAGAGGGGGACATTTGCAAAGAGCATGGGTGGTTTGCCAGTCCCTGAGTACTTTATATCTGTTGACTTGCAAGCTCATTTTCAAAGAGGGGAAGGGAAGAGATTATAACTGCCCAACACTTTGAATACTTCCAGCCAGGAAAAATAATGCCATCATTTAGATGATGTTAAATTTTCCAGAAATAAATGTTATTTGATGTACTCAAATATAGTAATGAGATGTTTTGAATGTATTTGCATGTCATTTATATGTATTCCATTGATATGTATTATAGTAATATAAATACATATTATTGCTGTTTAACTCATGGTAAGGGGAGAAAAATATACTTTAGGGCTGTAAAACACCTTAATAATTACCTCCCTTAGTCTTCTAGTATAAAGCTATCCATAATAAATGTGCATCAGACTGATTTGCTTAGATTAGACATCTAGCCATCTGCAAACTGATCTCAAGAATATTCATTGAGGATATCCTGACATTCTGAATGGCTGTGAGATTAAAACCAGACCTGAGTTTGATGAAATGCTTCCATAGGGGAGAAGATGGATAATAATGTTATTAATTCTCCTTCACACCTACTGTAGGTTAACTGAGGCTAAGTACAGGGGAGGGATTCATCTCAAAGTCAGTTTAAAATTGTTTTGTTCTTTTGATTTTTGCTGGTTTTCTAAGTGTTTACCTATATTGACCAACTGTCTTTACATTGTAGGATCGCCTTATAGCTCAGATTAAGATGGTTCTTAGAGTTCTAGTGCTGTATATTCCTCTCCCTATGTTCTGGGCTCTCTTTGATCAGCAGGTAAGAAAAAAAACAAAACAAGGTAATGTTTAATTTGAAATATTACACATTACATTACATTACATTAGTGATTTCTATTCCGCTTGTGCCTTGCGGTTCTAAGCGGATTACAAGTTAGAAGACTGGACATTTCCAGTAGCATTGCAGTACATATAATCAAGAATGCGTTAAGTTATAATTGTTGTTCTGGACTTTTCCAGGATAAATTGTTGGTAGATAGTAGATAGTGATAGGTTGTTTAGACGAATAGAGATAATATTGTCCGGATTCTGTTGTTTAGACGAGTAGAGATAATACTGTCCGGATTCGGGTGTTGCTGGTGGTGGTGTTAGGGTAGTCATGAGAGCATTTTCTAATACTTTTGTGAGGTTATGATGATGGGAAGTGTTTTTTGAAGAGATGAGTTTTGATTTCTTTTCGGAATGCTTTAATGTCTATTGATTTGGTCAGTAGATTGGTGATGGTAGTATCGATCTTTGCTGCCTGTGTCGCTAAAAGGCTGTCATATAGTTTCTTTCGTCGTGTTCCTTTGAGAGGGGGGTGAGTGAATAGGCTCTGGGTTCTCCTTAATCTGTGTGAGAGGTTACGGTGTAGTCTGTTGTTTAGGTAGCTGGGTGCTGTTCCATGTATTACTTTGTATAGTAGACAGTAGAATTTGAACTGGGATCTTGCTTTTATTGGTAGCCAGTGTGAGTCTAAGTATGCTTTGGTGATGTGGTCATATTTGCCTAGTGAGTAGATGATTCTGAGGGCTGTGTTCTGAACTGTCTGTAATTGTTTTATCATGTAATTTGGGCATGATAGGTATAGGCTGTTACAGTAATCTGCAATACTCAGTACTAGGGATTGTACTAATATCTTGTATTGATCTTTGTTGAAGAATTTTCTTATTTTTCTTAGGTTACGTATTGTGAAGAATGCTCTTTGGATGATTTTGTGGATTTGAGACTGCATTGTGCAGTTTCTGTCTAGTAGGATTCCCAGGATCTTGAGTGTGCTTTGCATTGGGTACTTGATTGTATTTACTTCTAGTTCTGTGAGAGATGGTTTTTTTTCCCTTTCCAGTAGTAGGAATTTAGTTTTTTCCGAGTTCAGTTTTAGTTTATGACTTGACATCCATTTTTCTACCGTTTCCATTATCATTTTCAGGTGGTTTGTGGATAAGGGGTCTTGAATATTAAAGGGGAGGAGGATAGTTATATCATCTGCGTAGCTGAATGATACTGTGTTTAGGGCGTCTAGGGTTATGCCTAGGGATGCTATGAAGAGGTTAAATAATATGGGTGATAATGGTGATCCTTGTGGTACTCCACATGGGTTTGACCATGGGTCGGATATGTGCTCTTTTGATTTGACTTTGTATGTTCGTGTTTTGAGGAAGCTTTGGAACATTTGGAACCAGAACTGTGAATATCGGTTTACCTTTATGGTTCATTATTTATAACTGGAAATCATCAGATCTAACTGAATCTTTCAACAGCCTACATACATATACAAATGTTTTTAACATTTGCAAAATACCTATTTATAAAGCTATTAAGTATTTAATTTCCCAAGAAGGTACAACTTGAGAGGATAATTTTAAATTTATTAGTAAAAAAATATGTTACACTGTAGTTGTGAGAAAGGTAGAGTGTTAACAGCTAGTTTGGGGGTTGGTCAACATTTCTTTAAAAAGAAATTATTTATTTATTCAATTTTTCAAATTTTTAAACAAGCACTTCAATACTTGAATACAAATTTACACTAATAATCCAAAGAAATTAATAAATCTAACATCACTTACAACAGTAATGTAATGTAAGGAAAAGAAATAGTATACATTATTTAGTCCACAAACTTGGATCTAAGTATTAGAAGAATAATAAAAGAAAATATACATATTAATTACAAGAACAGCACAGGAGACAATAATGGAAAAACCCCCAACAGCATGGACTTTAAACTGCAGGAAGAGCCATGGGACCAATCACCACTCCCCCCCCTCCCCCGCTTCCTTGGCTGAAATAAATTCCAACAATTGCTTTGGTTCGAAAAATAAAAAGTGTTATTCTTGTAGTGAAACATAGCATTTTGCTGGAGATTTCAAAATGAAGGATGCACCCAGGGCCAAAGCTCTGAGTTTATAAAGCAGAAATTCTTGTCGCCTCTTCTGTGTCACTTGAGCAATATCTGGAAAGATCCGACTTGCCGAACCAAAGAACTTATCATTCATGTGTCTGAAGTAAAGTCTTTTATTAAACTGGGCTAGAAGTTTGTAGCGCAGAGAGCCATGCTGAATGGCCCGTGCTGCTCCCAATTCTCATAGGAACTCTATGTATGTCAGGAGCAGCGCGGGCCATTCAGCGCGGCCACCGCGCTAAAAACTGCTAGAGCAGTTTAATAAAAGAGGGCGTAAGTCTCTGTCATGCTCCAAGGCAAACGTCACCAAGAGAGTAATCCTTTCCGTGACTACTTCCAGAGAATTCTCCAAAAAATCTGTGAAATTCATTCCTCCCTTCATCATTTGACATTTTTCTCCTTATTCCCATAACCAAAAAATCAATCAGACTTACCCAACAAAATCTCACACAATATAGAAAAAAATCCAAAATTGGGCAACAACCAACAAACTGAAGCTAAACACAACTAAAACCAAAGTTCTATACTTCCACACTGCCCAGCAAACGGCACCTACAAGCATCACCCTTCGATCAGGCGAAACCCTCTCCATAGATGAGTCTTCCAAAATCCTAGGTTGCATACTGGACTCTACTCTAACCATGTAACCAGACTCCGAAAGAAATCCCTCTACACCATGAGATTATTAAGACTAATCAGACCTTACTTTCACCAATACCACTTTGCCTTAATTGTACAACTGATGATCCTACCACAACTGGACTACTGTAACTCCATCTACATGGGAATCAACACTGCTCTAATTCACAAACTGCAACTCTTCCAAAACACTGCCGTAAGACTTATCTTCAACCTGAGAAAATACGACTCAGTCACAACCTTCATCAAACAAATGCACTGGCTACCCATCCCATCACGAATAACATTCAAAATATCTTGTATTATTCACCGCATACTTTATGGAAACTCTGCGGCCCACTCATCCAACTCTTTTCAATAGCATGGTCTACTTCCCGCAGAACCCTCAACCGGATGCTACTAAATCTCCCATCCACTAAAGATCTTCACTATAAACGAGTTTTCCACTTCATGCTAACCTTCCTAGGAGTCAAAACTTGGAATGGTCTTACAGAAAAGACCAGAACTGAACCTTGCCACATCATCTTCCGAAGAAAACTGAAAACCCATCTGTTCAATACTTAATCTCCTTTTCCCTCTCTTCTCTCCCTTACCATTCCTCCTCTCTCCCCCTCTCCTTCCTCTCCCTCTTACCTATCCTCCTCCTCTCTCTCCCTCCTCTTTTTCTCCCCTCTTACCTCTCTTTACTGTCACCTTGAGCCTGTATAGGTATGAGCGATGCACAAATAGAAGATTAGATTAGATTAGTTTTCTCCCATTTCAACAGGAGTGGAACTATCCTATTTCTTCCCTGGAGATATATATTGAGCCCCGGTAATAGGCGGCAAATTATCTTGCAGAATCATTAAGATTTCTTTCAGATATTTGAGATAATACTGAAGATTTAGGAAAATTTAACAATCTTAAATTGTTTCTTCTCTGTTTATTGTCCATATAGTCAAGGTTTTTTTGGAATAAAAGATCTTTCTTTAATAATCTCCATTTCTACCTTCTTTATTTGAGTGATCTTTTCTTCGTATCTTTTTATTTCATCTCCCTGTTCTTTTAACACTCTCTCACGGAGCCCAACCTGAGAGCTGACAGAGACACAATCCGCCTGTACCTTAGTCATCGCCTTTTGGAGATTAGAATCCATGATTTCTATAGCCATCCACAGTTCCTCTAGATTCACTACTGCTGGCTTAGTCAGTTGTCCAAATTGAATGTTGTTACTCACAGAAGTTTTTCCTGCCACTGCCTGGGCTCCAGTGGGGATTTCTTCCTTCATTGCTTCTCTTCCCACTGCTCCTCCAGGGCTAAACAGCAATCCACCTTCCTGGGTAAGCTGTTCAGCCACTCTCTCTGCAGGGCTTCTTCCTGGTTGGGCAGGACTTCGCCCCTGAATCTGGCTTAGGGAAACGCGCTCATCGCTGAGGTTTGCTGAACTCGGCGTTCTTCCCAGAGTCAGGGGCGTCTCCTTCAGCTGGCGAGGGAACCCTTTGTCCAGCGTCGTCTGCACCAAGTTCTTGGAGGTCCCGGTTACCAGAGGAGTCGGCTCCCTTTCTCTTTCCCATTCCGGTCTCATTCCGCGTTTGGTCCTACAGCGCCATTCAAGGCCTGCAGGAAAGAAATATTTGAACGTCAACAGGAACAATCATTTGCTGGCAATATCACAGAACCATGTGTGCATGCCGCACCCAGCAGGTAAAGGGGAGAGGGCTTGTGTAAGAGCACTAGCAAGGAGCTCACCGCCTAGCGTCTGTTCAGAACGCCATCTTGGTTAACATTTCGAAGGTCGGATTGGTGATGGGGGTTACTTTTGGGCTGAGTCTGGAAAACTGGGTTTGAGTCCCTCTGCAGCTCCATGTGACTTTGGGAAAGTCACTTAACCCTCCATTGCCCCAGGTACAATACATTGACTGTGAGCTCACTAGGGATAGAGAAAGTGCCTGCATATAACAAATGTAAACCACTTTGGTTGTGTCATGGAAAGGTGTTATATCAAATCTATGACCCTTTACATTTACTCTAAAAGCCATGAATTAGAACATAAGAAGTTGCCTCCACTGGGTCAGACCAGAGGTCCATCGCCCCCAGCGGTCCGCTCCCACGGCGGCCCATCAGGTCTATGACCTGTTAAGTGGTTCCTGACCATTTCTATAACCTACCTCTACTTCTATCTGTACCCCTCAATCCCCTTCTCCTTTAGGAACCTATCTAAACCTTCCTTGAATCCCTGTAATGTGCTCTGGCCTATCACAACCTCCGGAAGTGCGTTCCATGTGTCAACCACCCTCTGGGTAAAAAAGAACTTCCTAGCATGTGTTCTAAACCTGTCCCCTCTCAGTTTCTCCAAGTGACCCCTTGTACTTGTGGTTCCCCACAGTCTGAAGAATCTGTCCCTGTCTACCTTCTCTATGCCCCTCAGGATTTTGAAGGTTTCTATCATGTCTCCTCTAAGTCACCGCTTTTCTAGGGAGAACAGCCTCAGCATTTTCAACCTGTCAGCGTATGAGAAGTTTTCCATACCTTTTATCAGTTTAGTCGCTCTTCTCTGGACCCCCTCATGTATTGCTATGTCCTTCTTGAGGTATGGCGACCAGTACTGGACACAGTACTCCAGATGTGGACGCACCATTGCACGATACAGCGGCATGATGACTTCCTTCGTCGTGGTTGTGATACCCTTTTTAATGATACCCAGCATTCTGTTCGCTTTCTTTGAGGCTGTCGCACACTGTGCTGATGCTTTCAGTGTTGTGTCCACCATCACCCCCAGGTCCCTTTCAAGGTTGCTCACCCCTAGCAATGATCCCCCCATTTTGTAGCTGAACATCGTGTTCTTTTTCCCTACATGCATAACCTTGCATTTCTCTATGTTAAAACTCATTTGCCACTTTTTTGCCCACTCTTCCAGTCTCGTTAGGTCTCTTTGCAGGTCTTCACAGTCTTCCGTGGTTCTAACTCTGCTGCAGAGTTTGGTGTCATCAGCAAATTTAATAACCTCACATTTCGTCCCCATCTCCAGGTCGTTAATAAATATATTGAACAGGAGCGGTCCCAGCACCAACCCCTGTGGAACTCCGCTTGTGACCCATTGCCAGTCTGAGTAATGGCCCTTTACTCCAACTCTCTGTTTCCTGCATGCCAGCCAGTGTTTGATCCATCGGTGGACATCCCCCTGCACCCCGTGGCACCACAGTTTCTTAAGCAGTCGTTCGTGTGGTACCTTGTCGAAGGCTTTTTGGAAGTCAAGGTAAATGATGTCTATGGATTCCCCTTTATCCAACTGGCTGTTTATTCCCTCAAAGAAGTACAGCAAGTTCGTGAAGCATGACCTTCCTTTGCAGAAGCCGTACTGGCTCGCCTTCAGTTGTCCATTGTTTTCTATGTGTTCGCAGATTGTGTCCTTAACCAGTGCTTCAATCATCTTCCCCGGAACTGAGGTCAAGCTCACTGGCCTGTAGTTTCCTGGGTCACCCCTTGATCCCTTCTTAAAGATGGGCGTGACGTTTGCTATTTTCCAGTCCTCTGGGATCTCCCCAGTTTTTAAGGATAGGTTACATATTTGGCGAAGTGTTTCCGCTATTTCGTTTCTCAGTTCTTTTAGTACCCTTGGGTGGATGCCGTCCGGGCCTGGTGATTTGTCGCTCTTCAGTCTGTCTATCTGTCTGAGGACATCCTCTTTGCTTACCTCTAGTTGGACCAGTTTTTCATCATGGTCTTTATTTGTGATCTCCTCGGGTTCTGGGATATTGGATGTGTCCTCTCTCGTGAAGATTGACGAGAAGAACTTGTTTAACCTGTCAGCTATCTCTTTTTCCTCCTTTATCACTCCCTTCCTGTCTCCATCGTCTAATGGTCCCACTTGCTCCCTGGCTGGTTGTTTCCCCTTCACATACCTGAAGAATGGTTTGAAGTTTCTTGCTTCCCCCGCCAGTCTCTCCTCATATTCTCTTTTTGCTTTCCTAACTACTCGGTGACAGTCTTTTTGGTGCCTTTTTTGCTCCTTCTGGTTGTCCTTTGTTTGGTCCTTTTTCCATTTTCTGAATGATGTTTTCTTGTCACTTATTGCCTTTTTCACTGCATTTGTTATCCACGCCGGGTTTATGGTTCGATTCTTTTTGCACCCTTTCCTAAACCTGGGGACGTATAGGTTTTGTGCTTCGTGCACCGTACCCTTGAGTAGGGCCCAGGCTTCCTCAACGGTCTCCATCTTCCCTGAGCTGTTGCTGAGCTTCTTTCCCACCTTTTTCCTCATGGCCTCGTAATTCCCTTTTCTGAAATTGAGTGTTGTCGTTGTGGTTTTTTTCATCTTTGATGTTCCTATTTCTAGCTTGCACGGGATCATGTTGTGATCGCTGTTTCCTAGTGGCGCTAGTACTACCACCTCCTTTGCGGGTCCCCCTAGCCCGTTGAGGATTAGGTCAAGAGTAGCATCTCCTCGTGTTGGTTCCGTGACCAGCTGTTCCATGAAACAGTCCTTCACCGCCTCCAGGAATTTTGTTTCTCTCGTGCAATTTGAGTGTCCAATGCTCCAGTCTATTCCAGGGTAGTTGAAATCCCCCATCACCACCACACTTCTGCTTTTGCATACCTGCCTCAATTCAGCCTCCAGGTCCTGGTCGTTTGCTTCCGGTTGTCCTGGTGGACGATAGTACAGTCCCAATTTTATGTCTGCTCCATTTCCTCCTGTCAGCTTAACCCATAGTGATTCCAAGCCGTCTGCCCCTACTGTTGTTTCCATCCTGGTTGAAGGAATGGAGTCCTTTATATATAGCGCTATTCCTCCACCCTTCTTGTGTGTCCTGTCCCTCCTATAGAGTTTGTACCCTGGTAGGACCACGTCCCATTTGTTGTCTTCGGACCACCATGTTCCTGTGACTCCAATTATGTCTAGGTCCTCCTTACTGGCTATAACTTCTAGCTCTCCCATTTTGGTTCTTAGGCTCCTAGCATTAGTGTATAGGCAATTTAAGTCCCTGTTATTTACCTTCTCTGTTGGTTTTCCTCGTGGTTTGGTGCTCCTGCCGATCCCTTCATGGGCTGCCAGCTCCCGAGCCTCGTTTCGTTCATCCTCCTCCTGTGGTGCCTCTGTTTTGTCCTCATCCCCCTCCTGTGGTGTGACTATCTGGTCCTCAGCCTGCTTCCCCATTTCTGGGTGTCCCTCTGGCTCCAGCTGTTTCCTACTTTTCCCGCTCTTTAGTATCATTAGTTCCTTGGGCCCCTGCATTGCGTCTTTGGTTTTTTTATCAAAAAATGTTCACTCAGTCACGAGCTCTCTATCGCTTTTTCCCGGTTCAGTATCCTTGTTTGATACTCTAGTCCGATGTGTCGATGTCAGATCGACTATCAGCTTTCCCCTTCTCCTCAGTTTAAAGCCATGTCTATGCCGCTCTGGACGTTGCGTGCTAGCATCCTCGTCCCAGCCGTGCTCAGGTGCAGTTAAGGTGCAGGTGCAGTTAAGAGAGGGTGACATTTTGGCTTCCTGCCCCTCTATTCCACAGTGTCCTAGTCTCTTTCCATCCCCTCAAACTCCCCCCCCCCCCCCCACCAGTCTCTCACTACTCATCATCCTCCCTTATTTTTTTATATACTTCCACCTTCTACCCTAATCTCCCAGGGAGCCTCCGGTCCCTGCTCGTATGTCCAGGTCTCTTTCCCTTTCCTCCCCCCCCCCAATCTCTCAGCCTCTGTCTTTTCTCTCTGCTTTAAGAAAGGACTCAGCTCCTGGCCCACACCTTTTCTTGCCATTGCCACTGCTGGCCAGCAGCCAGCTAGAACCTTTGGTACCACATCTACTATTCACTCTAAACTGAGCAGGAGTCCTCAACCTACAGTCATAAGAACAGAATAATAGCTTTACTGGGTCAGACCAATGGTCCATCTAGCCCAGTAGCCCGTCATCACAGTTGCCAAGCCAGGTCACTAGTACCTGGCAAAACCCCAAAAAGTAGTAACATTCTATGCTACCGATCCAGGACAAGCAGTGGCTTCCCCCATGTCTGTCTCAATAACAAGCTATGAACTTTTCCTCCAGGAAATTATCCAAACCTTTCTTAAAACCAGCTTTGCTATCCGCTCTTACTACAACCTCTGGCAATGTGTTCCAGAGATTTCACTCAGAGATTATTCTCTGAGTGAAAAAAATATTTCCTCCTATTGGTTTTAAAAGTATTTCCCTGTAACTTTGAGTGTCCACTAGTCTTTGTAATTTTTTACGGGAAAAAAAATCGATCCACTTGTACCCGTTCTATACCATACAGGATTTTGTGCACTTCAATCATATCTCCCCTCAGTCATCTCTTTTCCAAACTGAACCCTAACTTTTTTTAGTCTTTCCTCAAATGAGAGGAGTTCTGTCCCCTTTATCATCTTGGTCGCTCTTTGAACCTTTCTACAGTAGTTCCACTACATCTTTCTTGAGATAAGACGACCAGAATTTAAAGCATTATGCAAGGTGAGGTCGCACCATGGATTAATATAGAGGCATTATAACATTCTTAGTTTTGTTAACCATCCCTTTTTTAATAATTCCTAGCATCTTGTTTGCTTTTTTGGCTGCCACCACACATTGGGCAGAAGGTTTCAGTGCATTGTCTACAATGACACCAAGATCTTTTTCTTGGGAACTAAACACCAAGGTGGACCCTAGCATCTGGTAACTATGATTTGGGTTATTATTCCTAATGTGAATCACTTTGCATTTGTCCACATTAAATTTAATTTGCCATCTGGACACCCAGTCTTCCAATTTCCTAAGGTCTGCCTGCAATTTTTCACAATCTGCATGCGTTATAACAATAACAATTTAGTGTCATCTGCAAATTTAATCACCTCACTCGTTATTCCAATTTTCAGATCATTTATAAATAAGTTACATAGCATCTGTTCCAGTACAGATCCCTGTGGCACTCTACGATTTAACCTCCTCCATTGAGAAAAATAGCCCATTATTATACTGTTGCCCAATTTGCCAGTTTTCCTACTCTCTGAAAACATTTCTTTATCTGTCTGTTCATTCTGTCCCTTAGGATGTAGTATAACCCTAACTTTATGTTCCTACCCTTCACACATGGAATTTCTATCTATATGGATTCCACACTGCCATCTATGTCATGCAGAATGTTTATTTTGTTTGATTCAATTCCCTTTTTAACATATAGCACAACCCCGCCCACCCACCCCCCTCCAATTTGATCTACACTAACCTTGTGATATAATTTGTACCCAGGTAACACAGTGTCCCATTGATGGTCCTCTTTCTACCAGGTCTCTGAGATGCCTATTATATCTACCTCATCATTCAGTGCTATGTACTCTAGGGGGCTCTTAATTGAAACTTAAACATATCTAAAAACTCGCCCAAGTCGGCACTTGGTTGACCTAAAAGACAGGTCATCCAAGTGCTGATAATCAAACATTTTTTTAAAATGTATCCAGGGCCTTTATAGGCCTCTGAATGCCTCTGTGCACCTAGAGCTAAAAGGGGTATATCTGGAGGAGTGGTTAGGGCGGGATGTGGGCCAACCTAGATTTAGTCATCCTGCAGGGATAATCTAAGGTTTTACGAGGCTTCCTGGATGGAACTTATACATTGTGACTTAGACGATGTAAAAACAAGTATAAGTGCCCAAATGTTATCCAAAGTGACCAGATAACCACTGCAGGGACAAAGTAAAGAGCCACACACACTTCCCCACTGTTCACTGATCTCCTCATACCCCTGCAAATATCGGAATAAAAACGTACATTTCTGACTCCAGAACATCAGCACCTAGTATAGGAAAGCCTAGCAGAGCTGCACACAGGTCTCTTAAATAGTCTGGGGGGTGGGCTAGTGAACCTATCATAGAGAGGAGGACCTAAGCCCATGAGCTACTCTAATCTCTACATTTATTGTGGAAAATGTGTGCCCAACAAACCCTATTGTACTGCCATATAGGTGCCACCTGCAGCCATAAGGGCTATTGGGGTTGTAGACAAGTGGCTACAGTGGGCTTTGGGGGTGTTCTGGAGGCGCAGCATAACCTATCAGGGAGTTCTGGTGAGATGTTTATGTGGCAACCTTTTTGTGAAGTTCACAGCAGTGCCCTGATGGCCATGTGTGGGTGGCCAGGCCATCACAATGCTGGCCCCTCCCACGTCCAAAAGGTCTTGTTCTGGGTGTTTGGGACTTGGATGAAATTTTGGTCGATGATGTGATATAAAGATAGACATACTGGAGGTCTAGATAAACAATAGCCTGGATGCCCAGATAAACGATTTTTGAAAAACAAATATTTTAAACGTATTTTTCAAGAATGGGCATTTTCCCACTGCCGACTTGAGCGGCAGCTGCGAGAATGGTGGCAGTGGCTGTTATGCGGGGCAGGAAAAAGAGGAGGAGGCAATGGCTGAAAGTGGCACAGGGCACAGTTCTGCAGGCTGCTCTGGGGAGGAATAGATTATAAAATGAATCCCGCAGTGGTTACAGCCCAGAGATCGAGGCGAGCTGCAGGTAAGTGAGGCTCTGCCTGGGAATCATGTCACTGGATCCGGGGAGGGTGGGAGCCGCAGGCAGGTAGGTGCTCCTCCTGTCTGGGGCTGGTCCTGGCTGCAGACGGGGTGGTGGACGGGGATGTCATATTTAACATAGTAAATGACGGCAGATAAAGACCTGAATGGTCCATTCAGTCTGCCCATAAGTTATTCCCATTAAAAAATACATGATTAGATTAACTTGTCTCTTTTTTGATATTTCTGGGCCGTAGACTATAAAGTCTGGTATTGTCCTAGGTTCCAAATGCTGAAGTTGCCAAGCTCACTCCAGCCTATCCAACCATCCCGTTGTTTACAGGATATCTACCGTAAAGTCTGGCCAGTAACATCCTCATGCTCCATATTAGTGGAGTTCACATTGATGTCCACCCCAGCCCATCCTACACCAAATCACCATATATGGAACACAGACCTTGCAGGTCTGCCCAATACCAGCCTTAGTTCTTTACTTTACATCCTTCATTTTCTAATTAGAGATCCTCAATTTTTATCCCACACTTTTTTGAATTCCATCACCGTTTTTATTTCCGCCACTTTCCTCGAGAGGGCATTCTAGGCATCTACTACCCTCTCTGTGAAGAAGAATTTCCTAACATTGCTCCTAAGTCTTCTTCCCTATAACTTCAAATTATGCCCTCTAGTTTTATCATTTGGTGTTTGGATCCTGGGTTCTCTGTTATTCTTTGTGCTCACTTTTTAGTGCGATCACAACACCGATGTTTACTCTGCATCAGAGCGCTCCTGCTTGTGCTTGCTGGCACCAAGTTTTCCCTGAGCAGGGATCGCAAACTTTGCAGCTCAGCAATCCCTCGATGGGCTAGGAGTTTTGAAATCCACATCATAGGAGTATATGGCTTGAATCGGTGCAAAGGTTCGCCCTTTTCTTTTTCCTGTTTCTACCTCATGTTGGCTCCAGTGCACCTCCCTTCCCTGTGATAAAGTAGCTCAAGATCTCTAGAGGTTTTAACCGCTTGACTTGTTGCTTTGTTGCAAATTACCATAAGAACATAAGAACATAAGCAATGCCTCTGCTGGGTCAGACCTGAGGTCCATCGTGCCCAGCAGCCCGCTCACATGGCGGCCCAACAGGTCCAGGACCTGTGCAGTGATCCTCTATTTATACCCTTCTATCCTCCTTTCCAGCAGGAAATTGTCTAATCCTTTCTTAAACCCCAATACCGTACTCTGCCCTATTACGTCCTCTGGAAGCGCATTCCAGGTGTCCACCACACGCTGGGTAAAGAAGAACTTCCTAGCATTTGTTTTGAATCTGTTCCCTTTCAGCTTTTCCGAATGCCCTCTTTATCTTTTATTTTTTGAAAGTTTGAAGAATCTGTCCCTCTCTACTCTCTCTATGCCCCTCATGATCTTATAAGTCTCTATCATATCCCCTCTAAGTCTCCTCTTCTCCAGGGAAAAGAGACCCAGTTTCTCCATTCTCTCAGCGTATGAAAGGTTTTCCATCTCTTTTATCAGATGTGTCGCTCTCCTCTGAACCCTCTCGAGTAACGCCATATCCTTCTTAAGGTACTGCGACCAATATTGGATGCAGTATTCCAGATGCGGGCGCACCATCGCCCGATACAACGGCAGGATAACTTCTTTCGTCCTGGTTGTAATACCCTTCTTGATTATACCTAGCATTCTATTCACTCTCTTAGCAGCCGCTCCGCACTGTGCCGTCAGCTTCATTGTCATGTCCACCATTACCCCCAATTCCCTTTCTTGGGTACTCTCATTCACTAACATCCCTCCCATTTTATAGTTGTACCTCGGGTTTCTGCATGGAATGGAATGTACTAGAGGAGTTACAGATTTGGTTGTTTATACATACATATGGGTTACAGCTGGACGACATAGAGTGAGGCAGTTGAGAGTAGTTGCAAACTTGGTTATTAATATAGACTTTTGTTTCGGATAGTATTTCTGCTTTACAATGCATTTGAACACTTTTATATACGTATGGAAAGGGTTCAGAGATAAAGTCCTGAAGGGACTAGAAGAAAGGGGGGATTCAGAGATGTTTGGGGCACTGGTATGGTAATCTTTGTTGTTTGCTTTGAATTTTAAAATAAAAGAAAAAAAGATATACAGGTAGAAATAAAGAAGTAAGTAAGATGTCCGGTGCTGTACTCGGAGAGAGCCCCCAGGAAAGAGACTTGGGAGTACTTGTAGACAAGTCAATGAAGCCGTCCGTGCAATGTGTGGCGGCGGCAGCGAAAAGGGCAAACAGAATGCTAGGAATGATTAAGAAGGGGATCACAAACAGATCACAGAAGGTTATCATGCTGCTGTACCAGGCCCTGGGGTGCCTCCACCTGGAATATTACATCTAACATTGGTCGCCATACATGAAAAGGGACATAGTACTACTCAAAAGGGTCCAGAGAAGAGCGACAAAAATGGTTAAGGGACTGGAGGAGTTGCCGTACAATGTCAGGCTAGAGAAACTGGGCCTCTTCTCCCTTGAAAAGAGGAGACTGAGAGGGGACATGATCGAAACATTCAAGATATTGAAGGGAATAGATTTAGTAGAGAAAGAGAGATTGTTCACCCTCTCCGAGGTGGAGAGAATGAGAGGACATTCTCTAAAGTTAAAAGGGGATGGATTCCGTACAAATGTAAGGAAGTTCTTCTTCACCCCGAGAGTGGTAGAAATCTGAAACGCGAGGACTTCCGGTGACGTCACGATCCAAGATGGAGGGTTAGGGACTTTGCTCTGACTCTCCTCTCTACAGAGCAAAACTTTCCCGTTGCGGGACGCTGCAATCGGTGCGCCCGAGGTAGGACGAGTGTGGGGGAAGCCTGGGGCTCTTGCGGGATGCCGACAAAAAAACGAGTGGAGCCCGGCAGAGCGACGGAGCGCGGCGGTGAGCAGGGAGGCCTCCGCCACGTGCGCGGGACCTCGGGCATGTCCACGCGCGAGTCGGGAGACAGCGCGTCGGAAGAGGAGTCTGAGCGCGGTGCTTCCCCGAGGCTACGGCGAGCTGGGTCGGCGGCGGCTGTGACAAAAGCCGACCTGAAACTGTGGGCCACTGAAATTAAAGAGGAGGTGGCGG
Source organism: Geotrypetes seraphini (assembly GCF_902459505.1). Classification (NCBI taxonomy): domain Eukaryota; kingdom Metazoa; phylum Chordata; class Amphibia; order Gymnophiona; family Dermophiidae; genus Geotrypetes; species Geotrypetes seraphini. The sequence goes on from NC_047089.1 coordinate 130,443,386, forward strand.
CTGTAAAAGGTAAAATCAAAGAGGCCGTAAAGGAGATAAGGCAGGACTTTGCAGACTTGCTGGGCAGAGTGGAGGACAATGAAAAACGCTTGGGGGAGCAAGAAGAGACGGTTCAGGGACTCACAACTCAGGTGAAGGCAGTCCAAAAAGATCTTCTAGATTGCTGTGCCCAAGTGGAGGACCTGGAAAATAGGTCCCGAAGGAATAATGTCCGGATCCGGGGGGTCCCAGAAACAGCTGAGTATGGGGACGCGGCGGCTGTGGTGCAGGAGCTCAGCCGGTTCCTGCTGGCGGATGGTGGGGCCCCTGACAACACTACTGGGGGCCTGAGAGTGGATAGGGCGCACCGAACCCTGGGTCCGAAGAATGGGGATTACCCGAGAGATATTATTGCTTGTATCCACCACTTCCCCGATAAGGATCGTCTGGTGAAGAAAGCTAGAGACTTGGGTGTTATCTCCTGGAAGAATTTGAAAGTGGAGATATTTCAAGATCTCTCGAGTATAACTTTGCAGAAGAGGAGGGAGTTTCGCCCGTTGCTGGAGGTGCTGAAGCAGAATAACTTGAGATATAGATGGCTGTTCCCGTTTGGTCTACTGGTTACTTTCAATGGAGTGCATAAGCGGGTGACGACCGTGGCGGAGCTGCAGGCGTTGCTTCTGAAGGAGGGCCTGGTGAAAATGGGAGATGCTGTTTTGAGCAAAGTGGCGGCGCAGAAGTTGGAGCGGTATCAGTGGAAAGCGGTGCCCCAGAGACGGAGAGGAAGGCAGAGCGTTCGACAAGAGGGAGGAGCAGACGAGCAGAGGGCAGCTGCGGCCCCGATCACCTGAGCGGCTGGCTGAGGGCGGTGGCGCTTACCTGTTAATGGGTCCTGGACTTTGATGTTGATCTAGTGGTGACTTTGGGAGTGTGTCTGGTGATGGTCTGGGGAGTGCTTGGGGGGGGACATGGTGAGTATGAGGTGTGGATGTGGGGACGGGAGGTATCACGAAGGTGACATGGGGGGGAGGTGAAGTCACTTGAAGTCTTGGAGGGAGGGGGGAGAATGGGAGAGCGGGTTTGGTGGGGAGGGGGGAGGGGAGAGTTGGGGAGGAGGGGGGAGGAGGGAGGTAGGGTGGGACTGGGAGGGGGGGGAATGGGTTACGAAGAGAGAAGGTGGGGGAAGAGGCAGGGGTGATGGGTGTGCTGTCTTTAGTGGGGGATGGGGGGGGATAATATGCTTAGATTGGGCAGTTTGAATGTTAAGGGGCTTAACATGCCACGTAAACGGCAATTGTTGTTGAAAGAAATTAAGCGCCTACGTTTTGATATCTGTTTTGTTCAAGAAACTCATTTTGTAAAAGCTGGGGAAAAGCTGGTACAGTTTCGGGAATATCCAGTGAGGGTTTGGGCCTCCAATAGGGTGGAGCGGAAAAAGGCGGGGGTGGGGATTTTGTTCTCCCATAAGTTGCGGGTGGTCCCAGACAAGGAATGGAGGGATGAAGGTGGGAGGTGGCTTATCTGGACTGGTACTATTGATGGAACTCGGGTAACATTGGTTAATTTATATGCACCTAATTCTCAACAGGGTCACTTTTTTGACCTCCTCCTGTCTAAAATCCTGTCGGTTAAGGTGGGGCCTGTGGTGGTGGGGGGGGACTTTAATTTGGTTCTTAATCCAGAGTGGGATTCCACGGGCAAGGGGGGTGATAGACTTAAGAAGGATAGAAAATGTCTGAAGAGATTTCTGGAAGTCCTTAATGTGGAGGATGGGTGGCGGGTCCAACATTGGATGGGTCGGGACTACACGTTCTATTCCCCTGTACATGAGGTATACACTCGCATTGATCTGGTATGTGTGGATAAAGGGTGGGGGGGTAGAGTGATAGATACCAAGATTGATACCATTGGATGGTCAGACCATGCCCCGCTGTGGGTGGATCTGAAATGGGGAGGACCTCGGGGGGGAGATACGTATTGGAGATTGAACGATGCCCTGCTGGGAGATCCGAAAATAGTGCAAAAGTTGGAAACGGGGATATATGATTTCTTAGAGTTTAACAATGTGGATCAGTTCTCCCCTATGACGATCTGGGAAAGTCTAAAAGGGGTGTTAAGGGGGGAATTGATTTCTATAGCTGCTTATAAGAAAAAATCCCGGCAGCAGGAGGAATTGCAGCTCAGGGAGACGCTCCGCACTCTGGTGGATCAACATAAGAGGGGACAGGGGGACCCGCAGTTGAGGCTTCGGCTTCAGGAAACCCGGATGGCCCTTGGGAAGCTGGAAGATGAGGTGATTAAGTTTAATCTTGAGAAAGTGAAGCTTAAATATTTTGAATCGGGAAATCGGGCTAGCAAACTTTTGGCTCAAAGGGTCAAACTGAAGCAGTCTAGGAGTAATATTTTGGCTATTAAGGAGCGCGATGGTACGGTAATTACTGATGAGGTAGGCATTCAGCGGCGGTTTCGGGAGTTTTACCAGGAGCTGTATACCCCAGAGCTCAAGGGCTCGGAGGTGGAGAGCCAAGCATATTTGAGGGATTTGGGACTGCCTACCCTATCTAGCTCAGATGCACTGGGGCTGGAGGGGGATATCACGGTGGAGGAGGTGTTACATGTTATTAGACATTTGAAGCCGGGAAAGTCCCCCGGACTAGACGGGTTTACAGGGCTGTTCTATAAGAAACTTTCTCCACTGGTTGCACCCCTGCTAACTAGATTATTTAATTCTCTGAAAGAGGGAGAGCGTTTGCCTTTCTATATGCGCTTGGCAGGGATTACGATACTTCCTAAGCCAGGGAAAGATGTGTCCTTGTGTGGCAGCTATAGACCTATCTCTCTATTAGGGATAGATACCAAAATCCTGGCCCGTATTCTGGCAGATAGGATGGCGACTCATATGCCGGACCTGATCCACCCGGATCAGGTGGGGTTCATTGGGGGGCGTCAGGCGGCTGATGGTATTAGGCGGGTGTTGAACTTGGTGTGGGAGGCTCGTAGATCAGGATCTCCGTGGGTGGCGGTGGCGGTGGATGCCGAAAAGGCGTTCGACAGGGTGGATTGGACGTTTATGGAGGCGGTTCTACGCCAGATGGGCTTCGGGTCGCGTTTTATTTCTTGGATTCTCACGTTATACCACAACCCGATGGCTTGTGTCAAAGTTAATGGGGTCTACTCCAAGCCCTTTGAATTGCATCGAGGGACGAGGCAGGGGTGCCCGCTTTCTCCTCTGTTGTTTGCTTTGGTGATCGAGCCTTTAGCTCAAAGTATCCGTCTGTCTAGGCTTGTGAAGGGGGTGCGGGTGCAGGGGGAGGAACATAAACTGTCCCTTTTCGCGGATGATATTTTGGCCATAGTGGAGGGGTCGGAGAGGTCGCTTTTGGCTTTGCGGGATTTGATGCGAGACTATGGGCGGATTTCAGGCTTTAAAGCTAATCTGTCTAAGACGGAGATCTTGAATATTTCGGTACCAGTGGCGGAGGCCCTGGACCTGCAAAAGGGGGTACCCTTCCGGTGGGTGACAGGCCCTATTAAATACCTGGGGATATGGCTGGGGGTGGAGTGGGATACCCTGTTCCGCCTTAATTATCTCCCTTTGGGAGAGATGGTGCGACGGGATCTGGATAGATGGGACCCTCTGTACCTTTCCTGGATGGGCAGAATGGAGGTGGTACGTATGATGGTCCTGCCCAGATTCCTTTACCTATTTCAGGTGCTTCCGGTTGAAATTCCTAGGGCCTATTTTATTCGTTGGCATAGGTTGCTTTTGCATTTTATATGGAGGGGCAGGCGTCCTCGGGTGGCGAGATATGCCATGTTCAAATTTAAGGAGGAGGGGGGATTGGGATTACCCAATTTGGAACTGTACTATAGGGCGGCGCAGCTTAGGGCGGTTGTGGATTGGCATGCAAACCCAGCTAAATTGTGGGTTCAGGTGGAACTGGGCCTATTGGGGGACCCTAGGGGCATACCGGCTATGTCTTACCTACCGTGGGTGGGCTTGCGGGAGATGGATATTGCTTCTATCTCTAATCCTTTTATACGATGGACGCTTCGGATCTGGAAGGGGGCTTATAGAAAACTGGTGGGTAAGTTGCGGGGACTCCATCTTTTGCCTATTCGGTATGCGGAGGATTTTGCTCCGGGTAGGGAGGGTGGAGTCTTTTGTAGATGGGAGCGAGGGGGGCTGAGATGGTTTGGACAGCTGTTGGAGGGGGATCATATTCGGGGGTTTCCTGAGGTCCAGGCCTCTTTCCATTTGGAGCAGCGAGATATATTCCCCTATTTACAGGTGAAGGATTATATTATGCGATTTAAAGCGGGGGACCCTGCCGCATATAAGCGCTCGAGGTTTGAGTTACTGTTGGGGGACCCTGTGCGTAGGGGCTGCATTTCTCAATTGTATCGATTACTGCTGGCTGACCCGGATCGGAAGACGTCATATATGCGGGCTTGGGAGGTAGATTTGGGGATTACCTACACGACTGAGGAATGGGAACAAATAGCACTGCGCATACATCATGTGGCGGTGGCTCCACAACTGGTTGAAAATGCTCTTAAGCTCCTGGTGAGATGGTATGTTACTCCGGTGGTGCTTGCAAAGATGAATGCCTCATGTACAGGGGAATGTTGGAGAGGGTGTGGTCTGAGGGGTACATTCTTTCATATGTGGTGGGAGTGTCCTCTTCTTGTGGACTATTGGACTCAGGTGTTCCGATATGTGGGGTGTCTCTTGCAATGTCCATTACCGTTTGGAGCGGGGGCGGCGTTGCTGGGGGTACTCCCTGGGATAGTGGAGGCCACGCAGGACAGGTTGGCTAGACTGGCTTTTACAGCTGCTAGACTTGTACTGGCATCTCTTTGGAAGAGCCACACGATTCCTACGGTGGCGATGATGCGAGTGAAATTGGGATGGGTATGTGAGAAATTTAGGCTTTCTGCTTTACTTACACGCCAGAGGCAACAATTTGAGGACCTATGGGGGAGGTTCATAGAGATGGAGGGAAACTCTGAGTAAGTTGTATTGCATTCTTAGATGGTGCTTTTATGAAGAGGGACATTCATTGCTTCGTTTTAATCTTAGGATTATGTCCTGTTACTTCTTCCTTTCTGTTATTTCATGTGTGGGGGGGGGTATAGAAGATACCGGAGAATGAGTAACTCAGAGGGTGGTGGGGGGGGCGGGGGGGAGGGGGGAAGGGGGAGGGGTGGGATGGGAAGGGGACATGCTGTGTGGGGGGGGGTATATTACTGTATATACTGTATTTCTGATTGTGTGGTTGGGCCATTATGGTACATGTTATACTTGTCTCGCAGTGTTTAAATAAAGAATTACAAAAAAAAAAAGAAATCTGAAACGCTTTTCCAGAGGCTGTTATAGGGGAAAGCACCCTCCAGGGATTCAAGAAAATGTTAGATAAGTTCCTGCTGAACCAGAACGTACGCAGGTAAGGCTAGACTCAAATAGGGCACTGGTCTTTGACCTAAGGGCCGCTGCATGAGCGGACTGCTGGGCTCGATGGACCACTTGGCTGACCCAGCAGTGGCAATTCTTATGTTCTTATGTTCTTAACAGGTAAATGAATGGGAATGGGGCAGGGGGTAGGGCATGGATGGGGCAGGGGGTGGGGCAGGGCTAGGGGATCCAGTGTACTTGTGTGCCTAGGGGCCGTCGAAGAATTAATCCTGCCTTGGTTTTATGTATGGTAGTAATTGGATAGGGGGTGTTTTTTGTAGTAGTAATGGGAGGTGAAGATATCAGGGGGGGTGCAAAGAGGAGAGGGGATCAGGGGCCCCCTCCTTAATTTCTGCCCTGGGCCACAGCATGTCTATAACTGGCCCTGGTGGGACCCCAGTTATAGAATGCAGTCCCAAAGGAATTGATATTGATTGAGTCTCTGAGTAATTTTAGAAGATCTTTAAAAACATTTGTTTTCACAGGCATTCTTATGAGATAAAAAAATGTTTTAGAACAGTGGTTCTTAACCTTGTTGGAGGTACTGAACCCCACCAGTTTCATATGCGTGTTCACCGAACCCTTCTTTATTGGAAAAATAAAATATGATTTTTACAAATTCAAAACATAGGTATACAGTGAGGGAAAAAATAATATCAATTTTGAAAACAAAAAAGTTTTCCTATATTTCAAATAATAATAACATAATAATGAAATTTACTGCAAATCAGTGTGACTTCTGCTGTTGCCTCTCAGAGACCAGTTCAGAAATGCGCGGCTTTACCATGGCAAGTGCCACTCTCATGTCATTTTCGCAACAAAGTCTGTTCCTTTTCTTCGTTTTTATGTCCAGCATCCTCGAAAAGGATTGCTCGCAAAGATATGTTGTAAGAAACGGTATGAAAATTTCCAGAGCTTTCTTAGCAATAACAGGGTACGTTACCAATTGTTGACACCAAAACGTTGAGAGCGTTGTTGTTCTGAAGAGTTGCTGTTGAACCTGGCTCTGCTGAATTTCAATGATTTCATCGAGGTATTCATCATTGACATCTGTTGTCTCAACACTAAACGTGAACAGCTGTCTTACCCATGCTGGATATGACTCTCTTGTAGGGAAGTATCCGTCGAGAGACTTTGCAAGCTCATCTAAGTGCGTGGCAATAGTTTGCTTCAGTTCCGCGGGTACAGAAATGTCTCCGATTCCAGATACATCTTCGATCTTACTTACACAGTTGTCTAGCAGGGGAAAGTTTGCGAAGTTATCGTTTTCTGTTCGGCGTTTCCATAATGGTAGCTTTATTTGAAAAGCTTTCAGGTTTTCTTCCGCTTCGATGATGTTGACTCCACTACCCTGCATCTGCTTATTGAAATGATTGAGAGCTGCAAAGATATCAGCAATGTATGCTAAAATGAGAATGAACTCAGAATTTTTGAAGCAATCTGCATGACAATGTTGCTGCTCTTGCAAAAACAGAGCTAATTCCACACACATGGCAAAAACACGATTCAGCACCTGTCCCCGGGATAACCACCGAACGTTAGAATGGTACAGAAGTACCTCGAATTCAGATCCCATTTCTTTTTTTTTTTTTAAATTTTATTTATTAAATTTTTCAATTTTTACAATAGTTGAATTTCAAGTGATATAATTAATTATTATATATCATTGTATCTATCATTAATACAACTTAATTTATAAACAGTATATATTATATATAATCAAAAGTTATACATCCCTCCCCTTTTTTCAATTAATGATTCTAAAAATTATACATATCCCACCCCTTTTCTATATAAGTATTATAATTGTGCTAAGAAATCTAATCATTAGAATAATTAGTCAATGGTTGCCAAATTTTATTGAAATTATGAAAGTTCCCATGTTGTAATGCTATTACTTTTTCCATTTTGTAGATATGACAGACAGAGTTCCACCAGAATGTATAATTTAATTTGGTATAGTCTTTCCAATTTTGAGTGATTTGTTGCATGGCGACTCCTGTCAATATTAATAGTAGTTTATTATTGTTTACTGAGATCGGATTCTGAGTTCTCATTGCAGTTCCAAATAATACACTGTCATATGAGAGTCCTACATGATTTTCTAGTAATTTGTTAATTTGGGGCCAAATCATATTCCAAAAGGCATTTACACAGGGACAAAAAAAAATTAGGTGATCTAACATCCCTATTTCTATTTTACAATGCCAGCATCTATTGGATCTAGTATTATCTATCTTTTGTAAGCGCGTAGGGGTCCATAACACTCTATGTAATAAAAACATCCATGTTTGACTCATAGATGCTGACTTTGTAGATCTTAATCTCCAGGACCAAAATCGTGGCCATTGAGACGCAGAAATTGTCTGTCCAATCTCAATACTCCAAATATCCTTAAGACCAGTTTTCTTTTTTTTATTTAAAAATCCATATATCAATTTGTACCATTTTGCGGCTTGGTGACCCAAGAAATCCGCCTGGAAACATAAAATCTGCAGACTATATTGAGTATTAAGATTTTTCCATTCAGGGAACCCTACCTGAATGGCCTGCTTCAATTGCATCCATTTAAAATATTGTGATTTATTTAATCCAAATTTATTTTGCAATTGTGAAAAACTAAGCAGTGAACCTTCTGAAATGACATCATTTAATGTTCGTATACCTGCACTTATCCATTGTTTCCAGACGATTTTAAATCCGCCAATTTTGATCCTGGAGTTTACCCAAATAGATTGATTTAGTGATTTACAAATTGGATCTGGTGATAGGTTACTTATATATCTTAATGTTTTCCAAGTGTCTAATAATATTCTGTTATCTTTGTATCTTCTAGGCATTGTTATACTAATTAAATGATCTAAATGTAATGGGAACAGGAGCCGCCATTCTAAATATAGCCAATCTGGTACATTCTCCATGAGATCTGGGAGGATCCAATACATACCCTGTCTTAGAATATAGGCTTGATGGTACCTATAAAAACTTGGAAAATTTACCCCTCCCTCCATAATTGGTCTTTGTAAGGATACTAAAGCAATTCTGGGTCTTTTCCCAAACCAAACAAATTTTGTAATAATATTATTTAATTTTTTATAAAAGGACCCCTGAAAGAATATTGGTATCATACTCATTTGATAACAAACCACAGGCAATATCATCATTTTAATTGTTTGAACTCTTCCCCACCATGAAAGATGTAAAGGATTCCATTGTTCACACATTTCTGTAATTTTTTTCAATAAAAGTTTTTCATTTTCTTTGACTGTATCATCAATTGTATTTTTGATCATAATTCCTAAATATTTTAATCCTTCCTCTTTCCAAATAAATGAATATGAATCAAATAATCCTTTGGTGCAGTGAACATTAATTGGAAGAATTTCTGATTTACTCCAATTAATTTTATATCCAGAGAATTTTCCAAATTCCTCTAGAAGATTAAGTAAATTTGGAATAGTAATCCCCGGTTCTCTCAAATATAATAAGATATCATCTGCATATGCAGAAAGTTTATATTCCCAGTAAGAAAATGGGATTCCCCTTATCTCCTTAGTTTGATTAATTGCAATTAACAAGGGTTCTAAAACAATATCAAAAAGTAAGGGAGACAAAGGACATCCTTGTCTAACTCCCCTTTGCAAATTAAATTTATCTGATAAATTGTTATTTATATATAATCTTGCACCAGGAGAGCTATACAATGTCTGAATCATTTTAATAAAACCGGGTCCTATTCCAAACCATTCTAGAGATTGATACATAAATTTCCATTCTACTCTATCAAATGCTTTTTCTGCATCCAAAGATAGCATAAAAGTTGGATCATTCATATTTTTTGCTAAATTTAAAGAGTGAAATGCTAATCTGGTGTTATGTGATGAGTGTCTTTTAGCAATAAATCCTGTTTGATGTACATCAATAATGAAAGGAAGAGCTTTTGCCAATCTTATTGGCTAGTACTTTAGAAATTAATTTACCATCTACATTTAATAAGGAAATAGGCCTGTAATTTGAAACCAAGGTAGGATCTTTGTTTGGTTTTGGTAAGACAATAATTAATGAATCAGCCATAGTACCTGATATATTTCCATTATTCATTTGATATTGATACAATTTTAATAGATATGGTAAATTAATGTTTTGAAATGATTTATAAAATTCAACTGTATAACCATCACCACCCGGAGCGGATCCAACTCTAAGAGACTTCAATGCTGATTCTATTTCTTTTAAAGATATAGGTTCTTCTAAACTTCTTTTTATATGATCTGGAACATTTGGTCCAATAAATGAATTTAAAAATTTTTGTCCATCTTGTTCTTTATTTTCATAAGATTCAGAAGAATATAAATCTTTATAAAAATCAAGAAACTGTCTTAAAATGTCTTTATTGTTAGTGTGTGTATTACCTTGTATATCTTTAATTGCAATAATCTTGGATTTTCTTTTTTTTGCTTTAAGGAAATTTGCTAATAATTTTCCAGCTTTATTTGAATTTCCGTAAAATTGAACTTGTCTATTAAATAAATCTTTTCTCACAAATTGAGAAGAAATCTCATTATATTTAACTTTTAATTTTAATAAATATTGTAATGTTTTATTTTCCCACTTTTCAATTAATTTATTTTCTAATAATTTAATTTGTTTTCCTAATTCAAGAAACTGTTTTTTATGTTGTTTATTAATATATGCTGAATATGAAATAATATTCCCTCTCATTGTTGCTTTAAAAGCGTCCCATAAAATTTCAGCATTAATATTATCTGAATCATTAATTTGAAAAAATTCTTGTATTTTTAATTTAAATTCTTCGAGAAAATTTGAATCCGCTAAAAAAGTATTATTAAATCTCCAAATTGAATTTAAATGTTCAATATCATAATTTTGAAGATTAATCCACACACCAGCATGATCCGAAATTATAATAGGATCTATAACTGCTTTGAACACACGCTGCGCTAGGTTATTAGAAACAAATATATAATCAATTCGTGAAAAGGATTTGTGGACCTGAGAACAAAAAGAAAATTCCTGATCATTAAAATGAAGAATACGCCATATATCTACTAAATCACAAGATTGAATCAAATTATCTAAGCCTAATGATTTCATAATTCTACTTGGTTTTTTATCCAAAATTGGATCCATTACAGCATTGAAATCTCCTGCTACTATTAAATTAGATGTAGCCAGTGGTAAAAGTAATTGTTGAATTTGTTTGAAAAACTCCATTTGATTCGTATTAGGAGCATATAAATTGAATAAATTCATGGTTGTATTTCCCAGATCCATTTCGACATGCACCCATCTACCTAAGGGGTCATAATTTATTAATTTGAAATTCGCATTGCATTTTTTGTTTATCAGAATAGCCACTCCAGCTTTTTTCTTTAAAGCCGGTGCAAATAAACATTTAGAAATCCAACCCCCAGATAATTTTTTAGATTCAATTTCAGAAAGATGGGTCTCTTGTATGAAGTAGATATCCACATTTTGATTTTTAAGGAACGATAATATTTTCTTTTTCTTAATAGGATGATTTAAACCATTGACATTCATAGAATAAATTTTTATATCCATCTTATTTATCATTAAATTTTAACCAATATTCTATGATAATATACATGATTAGATCTCAGCACAATTAATATATATTGATTCCCATTCCCACCCTCTATTTTCCCTCCCAACCCTCCCACTATCAATGTTTGACCTGGAACACACATTGGTCATGCAAAACTTAAATCCCCTCCCCCAGGCAACTAATCATTCATAAAAATATTCTCTAATTCAATACATTTCATATTTCTTTACCCACCTTATTATTCATTTAAACCTTCATTAAATCCCCTTGTATATTATAGTTCATATCAAATTTAATTTGATAAATCATATTAATCTTTTCAAGTCTTAGACATAAATAATATATTACCCCTTCAATAAATTAAATATATTTCAAATATAGTTCTAATTTCATATATATAAATTAGATATATCTATTCCTATATATATAATATATATAATAATAAATATTTTAGTAAATCATTTTATATATTTGAAAATCATCATTTATAGTATCGTAATATGTATAGGTAAATATTTATATCAAAAAGATTTTATAATTAATACCTATGTTATAATAATTTCCCATTCATTTAACCAAATCCAAAAAAAAATTTTCAATTAATATTAGCAGTATTAAATATAGATGTAGTAATTCATATAAATTATAATTGGATAAATCATCTTAATATTTTCAAGTCTTAGATAAAAATAATATATTATCCCTACAATAAATTCAATATATTTTAAATATAGCTCTAATTCCATATATCATATTGTAATAATAACATTTTTAAACATCATCATTTATAATAACCTAATATGTATAGGAATTAAATATCTATGTTATAATAATTTCCACACTCATTTAATCAATTCTAAAATTTTTTTTTTTTTCAATTAATAATAGCAGTATTAAATATATATGCAATAATTCTATAATAGTATTCAATTCAATTATAATATAAATTTATCATAACATCCAATATATTAATAATAATTGAATCAAAAATTATAAAATGTTTGTTGTTTTTTTTTTTAAATGGATGGAATAAAATCAAAAATTAATTTAAATCATAAAATTCAATATATTGTAATAAAATTTGAATCAAAAATTGTCATTCTTATTTTATCTTGCATTTTCTATATCCTTTCTTCAGATGAAACTTCCATTTTATTCTGATTATATGTAGACATTAGTTCCTCTTCTTTTTTTCTTCTTTATTTCCATCTATTTTCATTAGATAAATTTGCTTTATTCTGGTTTATTATGTAGACATTGGTTCTTCTTGTGTCAAAAATTCTTTCAGTTTAGCAGGATCTTGAAAATACATAGATTTATTTCCTGTAGAAATTCTCATTGTAGACGGATAGTAAAGACCATACATGTAGCCCTTTTCTTTTAATTGTTGTCTGAATGTAAGGAATTGTTTCCTTATATTTGCAGTATCTTTAGCAAAGTCAGGAACGAAAATCAGTTTAGATCCTTTATAGTTTAGGTTTTTATTTGCTTTTGCCACTTTTAAGATCTCAAATGCTTGTTGGTATCTTAATACTTTGAAGATCAGAGGTCTAGGAGCTGTCTGGTTTGTTGGTTTTCTTGTGGGGATTCTGTGGGCACGTTCTATCTCCAACGGCCATTTAGAATTCAGCTGCAGCAGTTTAGGTAAAAGATTTTCCAAGAACTGTATAGGGTTTTCTCCTTCAATATTTTCAGCTAAGCCAAGGATTCTAATATTCTTTCTTTTTCCTCGATTCTCCATATCAATTAGTTGATTTTTTAAGGCTGTTACATTTTTCTTTTCCTCTTCACACTTTTGTGTGAAAGTTTCCAACTGACAGATTCTTTCCTCCATCACAGACATTCTTAGTCTGTCAGTTTGGATTTCTTGTTTCAGGTTAATCAACTCTTCCTTTACTTCTGATAATTTGTTGGCATTATCAGTCAACATTATTTTGATTTTAAATAATTCCGCCATGATGTCAGCTTTTTCATTAATTTCATCTGCTTCCAGCGGGATTGGTACGCTGGACGGCGATACAGGGGTTACCTTTGACCTTTTTGCTGACACCCCCGATGTACAAGGTTTTTCATTTTTTCCTTGCCTTATCGCTGCCATCTCCGCCGTTGATTTTTATTATTTTTAAGTCGGACAAGTGAAATAAATAGTTTTATTTTATTCAGTTGTTGCCTGGGACTCAGGAGCGCCGCGGTTAAGCTGCCATATCGTGCGCGCTCCAAGCCACGCCCCCTCCAGATCCCATTTCTTTACACAGCTCCTTGAAGATGCGGTGCTTCAGAGCATTATTTTGCACATAGTTCACGCATTCCACAACAATGTTAAAATTTCTGCCAGTTTTGGAGGCAAGGTTTTTGTTGCCAACGCATGCCTGTGCAGAATGCAATGCGTAACAATGATGTGTGGTGCATCGGCATTCACTAGCGCACCAAAACCGGACTTTCTTCTGAGCATGGCTGGAGCTCCGTCCGAACAAACTGCAGAAACCATATCCCACGAAAGATTGTTGTCTTTGAAGAAGTCATCCACAAGTTTCTTCACATCAGTTGCCTTAGTTGTTGTTGTAAGAGGCTTACAAAATAAAAAATCTTCCTTTATCACGTCGTCTTTCATATAGCGCACGAATACAGCAAGCTGGCTTAGATTGGAAACGTCTGTGGTCTCGTCGAGTTGAAGACTGAATTTTGCCGGGCTTGAAATCAGATCTGCAACTACTTGAGCCAAGATGTCTTTGCTCATGTCCTCTATTCTGTTGCTGATGATGTCATTTGAAAGAGGAATTTCAGATAACTGAACTTCAGTCGCTTTTCCCAGCATGATATTCGCCATCTTCAACACAGCTGGTTTTATGAGTGTTTCACCAATGGTGTGTGGTTTACCCTACTTTGCGATCAGGTAAGCAACTTCATACGATGCTGTGAGGATCGGTTTGTTGATGGGTACAAAGCCGAGAACAGGCAGAGTAGCCTTTTCATCGCATCTTGCTCTCTTCACCTTGAATTCAGCGAGCGTTGTGTTCTTGTATTTTCCATCTCCATGCAGTTTAAGGAAGTGTTCTCTTAGTTTTGCCGGAGCTAGACTAGAATTACTCAACTTGGCATTGCAAATCATGCAATTAGGACGCTGACTCCCATCACGTTCCTTTATACATGTGAATCCATATGGTACATATTCATCCGACCACTTTCGTATTTTGCTCGACATAGTTAGTAAGGAATTAAAATATTAAGATAGGTATCACACGACGTACCATCACAACAGTTATAATTCGACTACTGTGCGCATCAAATCCCCTGCAGCACAGATAGGCCAAGCGATGTTGCGTGATCACCTGCAGCCAATTATGGACAAGCGGGGGCGTATCATCACGACTCATAAGCGCTTCGGTCACATTCAATCATCTATCAGTTAAATCACAAATTTTGATCAGAAATTGATTGATGTATATAAGGCGTTAGTTACAGATTGATAGATCAAGAAACCGAGTACACGATCAGTCTTGATCAAAATCACTGAATAACTGATAGATGATTGAACGTGACCGAAGCGCTATATGAGTCGGAGGTGTGTTTTGACCTCCGCCGAACCCGCGAGACTGACTCACCGAACCCCTGGGGTTCGGTCGAACCCAGGTTAAGAACCACTGTTTTAGAATCATCAGGTATAAAACATTGAATATGAATTTGTGAATGTTTTGAGAAGTGTTATGTATTAATGTTAATATATTTTATATATGTATATTGTACACCACTTAGATTTGTAGATTTGCGGTACATAAGAAATTGTTTTAATTAACCCCCCCCCTTTTACAAAACCACGCAAGAGGTTTTTTTTATTGCCAGCCAACATGCTGAATGCTCTGCACTGCTCCGAAAGTCATAGAGTTCCTATGAGCATTGGAGCACCACAGAGCATTCAGTGCGCCAGCCGGCACTAAAAACCTCATGTGCGATTTTGTAAAAGGGGCAGGAGTAAATTAAATAAAGTGATTGTTAGCTTGATAGTAATGATTGTGGATTTACATTATGTTATATATTTTTTTTTAATGTTATATATTTTATATGTTATTTCTCTATTCTGCTTATTCACTCTTTGACAGTTAACTCTTCTAAGATCTTAAGCACCTGACTTTATTTAATTCACCTAAGCTTTGTTTCCTGTTCCCCTCCACTCCTCCACCCTAACCCTTTTCCAATTCCTTTCCTCAAGTCACCTAGAACCTGTTTAGGTATGCGAGACACACAAATACTAGATTAGATAAGCGGATTATAAATGAATAAACCACAAGCATACACTGTGACCGAATTTGGTCCCCCAGAATGGAGGAAACCCAACCCAGATCACAGAAAGAATTATGTGTGCCTTTAATATGGTTGGAAGAAGAAAAGCTTAACACCATCCTTTAGGAAGAAAAAGGATTGGTGTATTTATTGTACAAAACCACAAAAGATATCAGCTTTCCCAAAATATATTTCATAGTTCAGTTTCAACAAGTCAAGGTTGGGTGTCATTATAGACTCAACACTTTCATTCAATGACCATCTTAATTCTCTGGTAAAAAAAAAATGCTTCTTTAGTCTCCATATGCTAAGGAAACTGAGATTCTGCTTCCACCAGCATTTTGCTGTCCTCAGACAATCAATCATTCTTTCGAGGTTGGATTATTGTAATTCGGTCTATCTAAGTCTAGCCAAGAAAAGTTTTCAAAGACTTCAACAGATCCAGAATACTGCAGCTAGGTTGATCTTTGCAAAAAGCAAATATGATCATGTTTCCCCGCTTTTGTTAAAACTTCACTGTATTTACTTTAAATGTGTCTACCTAACATTTAAGATCTTGCATGGCACACTTCCTCCTTTAATTCCTCTATCCTGGAACTCTGTGAGACCTGATATTACCAGATCTATCCAAAAGCTTAAATTATCTTTCCCCTCGTTAAAAGGCATTATCTATATTGGAAAATTAGGGAAATTTCTCTACTTTAAAATTACTGAGCTTTGGAGTACCTTTCCTGTCCAGCTGCATCCCAAAGCTGTCCGTGGGGACAAAGGGACAGGCGATTCCTACCCCTCCCTCCAGTGCCAAATCTGAAGCCTGCCCTCCCTAGACCAGCCCCCGCTGCTGCTGCCTACTGCCGCTTCAAACACACACACCCCGGTCCGCCACCACTGCCAACTGCCGCAACTAAACCAAAGTAAAGTCCAAGCGCCGGCCCACAAACCTTCTTCCCGTCAATTCTGACAGCGGAGAGAAAGTTCCGGGTTAGCCAATCCTGGCTGGCCTGGAACTTCCTCTCCAACGTCAGAAATGATGTCGGGAAGAAGGTTAGTGGGCCGGCGCCTGGACCATACTTTGCTTTAGTTGCGGCGGTCGGCAGCAGCGGCGGACTGGGGGGGTGTTTGAAGTGGCGGTAGGCAGCAGCAGTGGGGTCCAGTCTGGGGGGGAGCAGGCTTCGGCGCTGGAGGGAGGGAGGCAGGCAGGCTGGCTGGCTTTAGCGCAGCAGGGAGGGAGGGAAGTAAGCTGGCTAGCTTCGGGGGATGGGGTGGACCAAAGGCTGGAAGGCAGTGAGGGGGACATAGGAAGGGGCACTAAGGACAAGGGAAGGAGGCACTGGGGGCACTAAGGACATGGAAAGGAGGCACTCGGGGGCACTAAGGACATAGGAAGGAAGCACCGGGGGCACTAAAGTCATAGGAAGGAAGGAGGGAGGGAAGAGAAAGGGACAATTATTGTGCCTGAGTGCAGAAAGAATGAAAGAAAGGATGCACAGTCAGAAGGAAACGCAGCCAGAGACTCATGATATCACCAGACAGCAAAGGTAGGAAAAATGATTTTATTTTCAATTTACTGATCAAAATGTGTCAATTTTGAGAATTTATATCTGCTGTCTATATTTTGCACTATATTTGTCTATTTTTCTATAGTTACTGAGGTGACATTGCATATTTTAAAGTCATCTGCCTTGACATCTTTGAAACCCCCCAAATATAAATGATAATTAACATTTTCTCTGCGTATAGTGTGCTTTGTAGTTTTTTTTAAATTTTATGGTTACCATTATGAATTAATAAGATATTATGTGTACATGAAAAATGAATGGAAGAAATTGGGGGTGGGGCTAGGGCGGGATTGGGGGCGGGACTGACAATTAATAGATGCCCCGTTTTGATGAAAAAACTAAATGGTCACGTTAGGCATTCCTCACTCCTGGATCTTCTGCCAATGGGTATATCTAAATTTATAAATGTTCCCCCTTTTAGGGTACTACCCCTGAGGCACTGGACTGCGGGCTGCCCCTTTTCTTACAGTTTTATCACAGTTCCAGCCAATCTCTCTTCATGGGCCAAAAAGAAAATTTGTCTCTTTGTCCAACTCAAAACATTTTCTTGCAGCTCTTCTTCAAACAACTTCTTGTAGCTTTTACTTCAAACACTTTATTTCCCTACTCAGGATTCAATTCCGGAACTTGGAGGCGAGGAGGATGGCAGTTTGAGTGCAGAGCTCCTCTCCCTGGACATTCTCACTAAAGATTTTATAACTATTTAATCCCTTCAGTTTAACTAAAGTGATTTCAGATGGCTTCAAGAAAACAACTTACATTGGATACTGTATTTGCTACAGATGGGAAAAGTAAAAGACCAAAACCAAACCCTGTAACACCATCTAACACCATTCCAGCAGGGGAGAGCCGACGGAGGAGGGCTGCAGTCCGGCCATCGGACCAACGATCGGCTCGGGGGCCCGTTCCATCGGGGCACCCGACACTGTCTTCGCTCCTCCCCCATTCCAGCAGGGGAGAGCCGACGGAGGAGGGCTGCAGTCCGGCCATCGGACCAACGGTCGGCTCGGGGGCCCGTTCCATCGGGGCACCCGACACTGTCTTCGCTCCTCCCCCATTCCAGCAGGAGAGAGCCGACGGAGGAGGGCTGCAGTCTGGCCATCGGACCAACGGTCGGCTCGGGGGCCCGTTCCAGTGGGGCACCCGACATTGTCTTCGCTCCTCCCCCATTCCAGCAGGGGAGAGCCGACGGAGGAGGGCTGCAGTCTGGCCATCGGACCAACGGTCGGCTCGGGGGCCCGTTCCAGTGGGGCACCCGACATTGTCTTCGCTCCTCCCCCATTCCAGCAGGAGAGCTGATGGAGGAGGGCTGCAGTCCGGCCATCGGACCAACGGTCGGCTCGGGGGCCCGTTCCAGCGGGGCACCTGACATTGTCTTCGCTCCTCCTCCATTCCAGCAGGGGAGAGCCGACGGAGGAGGGCTGCAGTCCGGCCATCGGTCCAACGGTCAACTCGGGGGCCCGTTCCAGCAGGGCACCCGACACTGTCTTCGCTCCTCCCCCATTCCAGCAGGGGAGAGCCAACGGAGGAGGGCTGCAGTCTGGCCATCGGACCAATGGTTGGCTCGGGGGCCTGTTCAAGCTGGACTTCAGTTTTGACTGTTTTGATTTTATTTTCAATTCTTTTTAGTTTATGATATATTTTTTAATCTCACTTATTGTTTTACCACTTATTTTGTTTTATTTTATCATTCTAATTTCATTTAAATTTCCCCAGAATTCTATTGCTTCAACGGTTCTCCCTCTGCATCTATTCTTATCTCCCCTCTTTTTTCAACCCTTCAAAGTCCTTTAGATCATTGTAGTCTTATTAGAATGTTTATTTTCTTATTTTTCTCATCTATTCTCTATTTTATTTCTTCATTACTCTACTAATTGTCATTTTTCCAGGTACTTTAGCCTTCGGGACAGTAAGGGAATTTCTAAGTACCTATTTTACTTATAATTTTAATGCACCCTATTGTCTATTTTTCTGTAAACCGCTTAGAATCCTAACGGAGTTTAGCGGTATATAAGAAATAAATTACAAATTATTCACAGCCCTGCTCTACAGACTGTGTAGGAACAAGCCACCCTTATACCAAAGATATTCTGGTCCTCCCAAACTGTTTCTTGGAATCCCCCCAGTGAGCAGTAACTCGGGCTGTGTGGCTGTTTTGTCAGGAAAGGCTTTATTCAAAAGTACTGCTGCCCATCCCGCCTTTCCTGTCAGCAATGCACTGCACACGCTTACACTGCCCCATACTTAAACTTTACAATAGTTGGCATAACCTTACTCCTGCTTAACTTTTGATCACAACTCCATTCCCTCCTGAGGTAAACTTAAATCCTCTTCACACACACTACTCATTTCCCCTCCTGTTTCATTGGGATTGTAATCGCATTCACTCATTACCATGGACTCCCCAGCTTGGCTTCTTACCTTCCATGCCCTTCTTGGAAACAGCTGGTGTAGTCAGGTTATGCTTCAGCTTCCCCCTGGGAAAAATCTCCGTTCTTACCCACACAGGTTCAGGGATATCTACTCTATGGCTACCTGTGTGCTGCTGCTTTCCTTGTCCTGTCCTACCCTGCCTTCTGCAGAGTTATTATTCCCCTTGCTATAGGAAGACCTGGAGGATTGAGGTGTTTGCCTTCTGTGACTCCCCTTTCTAGGGTCAGCTGTAGCTAATTTATTCACCTGTAGAAGCTTTAGTGACTGCCCTCTCCCCAATCCAGCTCCTCCCCCTTCTGTATTGATTCTTTGTTTCACTTTAGCCCTTGGAAAGGAGGAATAGGGGTTAAATTGTGGTGTAGGAGCCTGCCCAACCTGATTTCCTGCTGAGTGCAAAGCCTTTATTTTAAGATGTGTTGGCCTCACAGCACTACTTTCCAATGTGACAGGGGTCTGCCTGTCACAATACATAAGATTGTCTAAAATGGTTTGGAGGTGATCCTGGGCAGTGATGTTTAGGCAGGATTTCCATTTATGTATATACCCTCAAATTCTATAAAGTCCGCCTAAAGTTAGGTGTCTACATTGGCATGCCTAGCTGATGTTGTCGTCTAACTTAATTGATTGGAACATAACATCTGATAATTGACATTAATTGAAATTAATTGATAGGCACCTAACTCGGTAGACACGATTCTATAAAAGTTAGGCACCTTGTCTAAAGTTAGGCACCTTCCTAAAAGTGGGTGTCAGGAGTGGATAATTGGTATGTTTTGGAGTTAGGCACCTGTTTTTGACTTAGGTGCCTAACTTAGGCACATGCATGTAGGCCAAGAAAACCATGGCATAAATACGGTGCACCTACAAGTTAGGATGCCTAGTGATGCTCAATGATGCTTAGGTGGCGCTAAACGTGATTCTATATAGTGTGCCTGACTTTTATAGAATCGTACTCAGCACCACAACAATCAGTGTCTTGATTGTAGGTGGTAGTAGACATCCTATCACCATCTCACCAGCCAATTGGGATGCACTTTTTTTTATCCTTGCCGTAAAAGATGCCTACAATATAGGCATCTGACTTGCGCCTATCCAAGCATGCCTACTGACACCCAAGGCCGGTGTGGGTGTGGTTTCCACCAGAAGTGACTTCAGGTGTCTGTAAGTGTCCCTATGCATCTCCGTAGGCACGAGACAGATATCTTAAATGCAGGCCTGTAAAATGCTGGTCTACATTTAAGGCATCTGTTAGGATAAAAGATGTGATTTTCTATAGCAGTGTTCTTCACATGCCGGTCTGCGGACTGGTGTCAGTCCGCAGAAATTTCCTGCCGGTCCATAGGGCCGGCAAGTGCATTGGGCCCAAGACAATGTTCTTCAACCGCTGGTCCACGGTGCGATCGATGTGGCATCATCTTCAGGCCGGCTTTCTTCCTCACTGCCACAGTGCACAAAGCCACGGGCAGCGGCTCCTACAGGTGTCCTGTGCCTGTACCGGAAGCAACGTCAGAGGGAAAGCTTCCAGATGAGGAGCGAGGAGCCACTGCCCACGAGCATGCCTACGATTTCACCAGCAATGTCATCCACACACTTGGGGACTATATGAGGGAACTCCTAAAATGCACTTAGCCCCATGTGGGAGCACTGGTGGAGGTATTGCACAAAAATGAGAATGTCAGTAAAGCAGTTGGGAAGCATGTGAAAACTGTAGCACTTGAGGTATAAAACTTTGCAGCTGGCTACCTCAGGGGCGTGGAGGAAGCACAGGGATAGGCTCCTGAAGCACTTGGAAGAGCTGAAGCTCCAGAAAGAGACTGCACTTGCAAAATTTGCAGCTGGAGCACTGCTGCAGTGAGGAATAAGGAGGAGGCCTGAAGATAACATAAAACAGCCATGGGGGGGAGAAGGCCAGAAGGTAAGGCACAGCTTGGAGGGAGAGAGACAACAAAGGTAGGGGGGAATGATTTTTTTTTTTTTTTAATAAATCTTTGTTCATTTTTAATCTTTCAAGAAGTGTACAAATTAATATCATACATATTCTTGAAAACATCACTTGTAAATCTATCAAGAAAAACAACATAGGAAATGATGGGGAATGATTTTATTTTTGGAATTTAGTGATTGAATTGTGTCTGAGAATTTACATCTGCTGTCTGTATTTTGCACTTTTCAGGAATAAATGCATTTGTTTCTTTTTCTCTGGGGTTGTACTGCATGCAGAGTCTTGCATCTTAGGGTTTGTTTTTATATATTAGTACTTTTAATTTTTGGTCTCATAGGAATGAATGTTGAGAAGCATACAGTGTGCTTTGTATAGTTTAATTTTGTGGTTAACCATTATGTGTTGTTAATATATGAAAAATAAATGGAAAAATTGTGTTAAAAGTAGTACTATTATGGGGGTGAGGTCTAGGGCAGAGATTGGGTGGACATGGGCGGGGTTTGGCCCACAGCTTAGCCTAGTGTTCTTCAGCCGCCAGTCTGCAGACCGGTGCCGATCCACAAAATAATTATTTTTATTTCCGCTGGTCCATAGGTATAAAAAGATTGAAGAACACTGCTCTATAGGATGCCTTTACTTTCTCTTTTACAACTGGTGCAACGTAAGGCCTGAGGATAATATACAGTCTATGTATCAATACAAAGAGATCAGAAAGTGAACTCCATTAATTTTATTTTGTAGACAAATTAGAATTATAAATTAAAATCTGTAGGGTTGCTGCAGTCTCGGCTACAAAGTATCAGCTCTTGACTCAAGTTTCAGAGTAATAGAAACCTAGTTTTTACTTGTTTGTCCTTTCTATCAGATTGAATTCCACCTGAAAGTTTCAAGTTGGGTTTGGTTTTAATTCGTTTTTTTAAATCTTTTTTTCTTAAGGGTTCACGATGGACTTTGCAAGCCACCACAATGAATGGAGACTTTGTAGGTTACAAAGCCTTTCTGTTGCAATTATTTTGTCTGTCTTTCTTATGTTTGAGTACAATCTGTTGTCATTTCTAACCAGTGATGTATATCTTCTTTTAGGGAGCTATTCAGATTGAGCCTGAGCAGATGCAGGTAATAATCTGTGCACTATTTATTATATTGTTCTTTCTATTTAACATTCAATGTAATCATGTCAAAACCTTCATAATGAAGTCCAGCAGTTTTAACCTTTGACCTTGATTTTCTTTTTGCAACAGACTGTGAATGCTATTTTGATTGTCATCATGGTCCCTATTGTAGATGGTATTGTGTATCCTTTGATCAGAAAATGCAAACTAAACTTCACGTAAGTACTATTCATTATGTTTAGTTTTATGACAACTACTGTAAGATCAGATTATAAAATGCTAATTTACTTATTTCCCAATGGCTAGTCTAATATGATTTAATCAACACTGCTGGATTTTTTGAAGATTTTATGTATGAAAAAAGGATCCGGTACTCACTTATAGCCATACCCCCAATATAGCAATACCCATTACAAACAGTCACAGAATCCATATCAAGGCAACATTGCAAATATTAAACAAATCCTTAAAACACATCTCTTATTGAGCAAACAGAATAAATCCCTACATAGAAACATGCTTGCAAAATACCTTACTTTAGTCACATACGCAAAATATAGATAGAGCCTTATCTAGGGTTACCATATTTTGGGCTGCAAAACCCCAGACACATGGCCCCTCCCTGTTCTGCCTCTGGCTCCACCCTGTTCTTTTTCTGGCCCCACCCCATTCTGCCACCAGCTCTGCCCCCACAAAGCCTCCTTTCTTCTTCCCCAACAAGCTCCGGCCACATCTAGAGGACTTGGAGCATGTGCAGATGTGTATGAAGTCATCCGTGCGTGCTCAGATGCAGCTGGAGCTTGTCAGGGCTTTCCAAAAAACGGACAAATTGCCTTATCAAAAGTATAAATAACCACATATTAGAAATAGAAACATGCAGAAAAAAACTGAATTGGAAACTCAAAGTTACTGGCCTTTGTCTGTATTTCCTCCTGGACTGTGCAAAATAGAAATATATAAAAAATGCACATTCAGCTGGCATATTCAGGTGACTGAACAACAGCTAAAAATTATTTTCCTCTTTATTGCCTGGACAGCTCAGCCTCTGTAGTCTCTCTCCTACCTTTTGTAAGAGCTGAGCTATTATGTACTTTATGGCTGCAGCCTGCATCTCCAGTTTTCTTCCATGGGCCTGCAGGGATTGGATGAAGATACAGCTTCTTCCTTGGGGGTGGGGAACAGGAGGAGGAACCATCTGTGTATGCATTTGGGTATGCAGATGCTGAGCTCAATCATTAATGTTGAGGACCATGGAAAAGCTTCAACCAAAAAATTGACCCGACAAATTCACAGAAAGATGAAAGTCCAAAACAAAAGATGTTGTGGAAGCTGATGTTCCTGATACAGACTGTATTATTTCAACAAGATAATCCACAACTTCAAGTAATAAAGAGGACCCAACATGGTCTGTGTTTCAACCAAATTGTCTTCAGGGGTCCTATGAATTTATGTGTACGTATAAAAGTACATATTCTTTAATTTTTAGGGAGTGGATTAAAAGTGATTCTTCTTGGTGAACTTCTAATATGGTGCAGATGTGATTCATAAGATATTTTAAATGTAAAATGTGCACTGAAAACAGTCACTCTACATATCTCTTTAATTCTTCAGTACCTAGTGATGACATCATTTCAAAGCGCACAAATTCCACATCACAAATGCATGTCATTCCATTTTCATGAAGCTACACTAGACCTAATACCCAACGCATATCCTAGATGAAGTTCTGTGAAGTGGTATTTTTAAAATAGATTTATGACTTTATCCCAGGACAAACAGGCAGGCAGCATATTCTCAACATATGGGTGACGTCAACCATGGAGCCCCAATGCGGACAGCTTCACAAGCAGACTTGCTTGAAGAACTTTTGGAAAGTTTGCGACTGCCGCACCGCGCATGCACAAGTGCCTTCCCACCTGACATAGGGCGCGCGTCTCCTTAGTGCTCCTCAGTTCTAAGTTTTCTGCGGAGCTGAGAAGCCCTTGATTTGATGCTCTGCGCGAGAATTAGTTTGTGCCTTCTCATCGCTGCAGCTCATGTTTGTTTCTTTTTTCTCCACAAGTTGCTGCGGTACACATGTTTAAAAAAAAAGTCAGTTTTCAATTTTTCTTTGGCCATGTCACGGCGAGGCCTATTCCGCAGCTTCAGCCTGTGGGCTTCAATGTAGCAGCGGCCATTTTCCATCCTGGCCGGTTACAGGGTTCAAGAAGTGTAGCCGGTGTCAACGTGCAATCTCTATCACTGACCCACAAAAGTGGTGTATTCAGTGTTTAGGACCTGACCATCATCTGGAGTCGTGTGTTCGCTGTGCTACACTTCAAAATCGAACCCTTAAATGTTGTTGAGTGCAGATTGAAAAAATTTTGGGGGCCATGTATCGTCCTTCAAAAACCTCGACTCCAACCTCGACCTTGACCTCAGCCTCGATCTTGATCTCAACTGGACCAGTCATCTATGGGTTTCAAAGCCTCGGCCTCGCTAAAGACTCCCTCAATGGGGAAGTCTTCATCCTCGAGGAAATCAGCAAAATCGTCCCCGGAAAGGCCGCTCTCAGTGTCTCCTTCAGGTAAGCTATCGAAGCTAGCCACTCAGGAGTCACAGGCCACTCCAACGGCAGCCTCAGTGGTCACCTTTCCTTTGAAGCTTCCCAGGAAGCGTGTCTCCAATTGAGGAAGCACTCGTCTTCGAGGTCGTCTTCCTTGGAGTCTATGGCCACACCAATTGTACCAGATCAAGTGGTCTCGGTGCCTGCTTTGCAGAATATGTTGGAAACTATTCTGCATCAGGAGTTTGGTAACATGTTTGCCAAATTGACTCCTACCTCGACCCTGCTCTTTGCAGTCCAGCCTGAGCACTCAGCACTATTACAAGGAGTTGAGTCCTTAAGAGTGCCTCGAATCTAGCCTGAACACTCTATTCAAGAAGTTGAGTCCTTGAGAATGCCTCAAGATCAATCTGCACACTGTATACAAGGAGTTGAGTCCTTGAGAGTACCTCGAGATAAGTCTGAACACTCTATACAAGGAGCTGAATCCTTACAAGTGTGTCAACTTCGATCTCCAACTTCCAGCCCTACCGCTCAACATAAGCCATTGCCTTCTTCGAGACACAGGGCAAGAACTCCTCGACATTCTTCATTGAGGATAGATTCGACTCGATCACTGCCTCGTGATTCGAGGCACAGTTCCTCTTCACATCATTTGTCAAGACATTCATCGAGGCCCAGGTCTTCTTCTCGTGACAGACCTCATTTATCGAGACTTCAAGACCACTAACTCCTTTGTCGAGGAAATCTATTGTAGAGCCACAGCATTCTCGCCAGTCGAGTTCCTCTCCTGCGAGGTTTTCTTCATCAGCTGGTTTTTTAAAATGAAAACGTTCTGCTTCTCCTATTCATTCCAGAAGTGGTCATTCATCTGCATCTTTGCCTATGGATTCAGATCTGTGGTATCAATATTCCAGAGAGGCTTCACCTTCTTTCTCTGCAGTAAAAGTTACCTTGAGGGGCTCTCATACACCTTCTCCTCAACGATGTCATACCTCTTCAGATCTCAACATTGATTTGGAGTCTGATTCAAAATACTCTAAGGAGTATTTGGAAGAACTGGGTATGCCTAATCCTCCGAGGGATTATCTCAAATTACCCATGAATGGTATCCTTTTTCAAACTTTCATGAGGAATCTAGATACACCATACTCCATTCCTGCTGTGCTAGCAAAGTTGGAATCTAGATATAAGATGGTTCATTGTAAGGGATTTGAGAAGTCTCAACTCTTCTCTTCTCATTGAGTCTTCTTTAAAAAGAACCAATCCTGCCAAAGCTTATGTCACAGTTCCTCCTGGCCGAGAGGGAAGAACCATGGACAAGTTTGGCCATTGGCTGTATCAAAATTCTATGATGACAAATAGGATTTTAAACTATAATTTTGTCTTCACATCATCTCAAGCTTTGGGTCAACGCTATGCCTGCTTTTTTCAAGTATATCCCAAAACATCGGTTATCAGAGTTCCAGCATATGCATTCTACTCTAGGTCAACTTCGCATGCATATGGTTCAAGCTGCATATGATGCTTTGAAATGTCCTCCAGGGTCACTACATTCTCAGTAGCCATGCATTGTCTAGCCTGGTTATGAACTGTGGACATGGATCCAAACCTGCACGATCGACTAGCCAACATTCCATGTCAGGAAACTGAGCTGTTTGATGACTCCATTGATTTAGCCACAAAGCGCTTGTCTGAGTATGAGAAATCGTTTGCCTCTATAGTAAGGCCGAAACCGAAGCCTTCCACTGCTAAGAGTTATAGGCCTCCTCCATCTTATCAGAGGCGTTATCCTCAGAAGTCAGCACCTTATTCCAGACCGCCTCCTAAGAAATAGCAGCAGCAACAACAATGGCAGTGTAAACCTCAGTCCACTCAGCCTTTTTGACCATCTAACACAGAGCATAACATCAATCTTTCTGCCTCTGTCTTCCCCTCTTCCCATCAGAAGTCGTCTCCATCATTTTTATCAATGATGGGAACTGATTACATCCAACCTCTGGGTCCTCACCATCATCAGGGGGGTTACTCTCTTCAATTCCATCAGGTTCCACCAGATCTCCCTCCAAGAGAGGGCCCTTCCAATTTGTTGCAGCTCACCCTTCTTCAGGAAGCTCAAGCTCTGCTTCATCTCCATGCCATCGAGGAAGTTCCTCTGGAACAGCAGAGCATGGGGTTTTACTCCCGGTACTTCCTTGTCCCAAAGAAGATGGGAGATCTACAACCTATATTGGACCTTGTCAAAGAAAAATTTTAGATGCTGTCTCTAGCATCCTTGTATCCCCTTCTGGATCACAATGATTGGTTATGCTCTCTGGATCTCAAATAGGCTTCCACTCACATAAGAACATAAGAAGTTGCCTCCGCTGAGGCAGACCATAGGTCCATCCTGCCCAGCGGTCCGCTCCCGCGCGGCCCATCAGGCCCATTGCCTGAGTAATGGTCTATACCTATCTATACCCCTCAATCCCTTTTTCTTCTAGGAATCTATCCAAACCTTCTTTGAAACCATTTAATGTTTTCTTGTCTATAACAGCCTCTGGAAGCGCGTTCCATGTATCCACCACCCTCTGAGTGAAAAAGAACTTCCTAGCGTTTGTTCTAAACCTGTCCCCTTTCAATTTCTCCGAGTGCCCCCTTGTACTTGTGGTGCCCCTTAATTTGAAAAATCTGTCCCTGTCTACTTTTTCTATGCCCTTCAGGATCTTGAAGGTTTCTATCATGTCTCCTCTAAGTCTCCACTTTTCCAGGGAGAAAAGTCCCAACTGCTTCAATCTGTCGGTATATGGGAGATTTTCCATTCCCTTTATCAGTTTAGTTGCTCTTCTTTGTACTCCCTCAAGTACCGCCATGTCTTTCTTGAGGTACGGTGACCAGTACTGGATACAGTACTCCAGATGCGGCCGCACCATTGCACGATACAGCGGCATGATGACTTCCTTCGTCCTGGTCGTAATACCCTTCTTAATGATACCCAACATTCTGTTTGCTTTCCTTGAGGCCGTGGCGCATTGCGCCGATGCCTTCAGTGTTGCGTCTACCATCACTCCCAGGTCTCTCTCCAGGTTACTGACCCCATTCCCATTCATCCAGCCTTCCGCAAATTTCTCAGATTTCAGGTGGGAAATCATCATTTTCAATACAGAGTGCTACCCTTCAGCCTGGCATCATCTCCCAGAGTCTTCACCAAGTGCCTGGTAGTAACAGCAGCAGCTCTGCACAGCCATGGTCTTCAGGTTTTCCCATATCTGGACGACTGGCTCATCAAAGATTCTACATCTCGGGGGGGAGCGTGGCTTGGTCGCGCATGAAAAAGGTCGGGTAGCGAGTGAGTTCCGTTCTGACAAATGGCTCAGAATGGCTTCGGGAAAGCAAAATAAGAACGATTCCGCATTTGCAGCCTCTGGAAGTATAAAAAGAGCAAAGCCAGAGCCAGAAACCCCTTTGAAGTCATCATCAAAAAACGGCGACAGTGAAGTTATGAAGGAACTGAGAGAAATAAAGGAGATTGTCTCAGACATTGCTAAGAAAGTGAACGATCTCACAGATGACGTTTCTAACCTTAATAAGAGAATAGAACAGATAGAAATCAAAACAAATAATATTGAAAAAAGAATGGATGAAACAAGAGCAGAATTACTCCAAAATAAAATTTTGGATTTTTTCTATATTGTGTGAGATTTTGTTGGGTAAGTCTGATTGATTTTTGGTTATGGGAATAAGGAGAAAAATGTCAAATGATGAAGGGAGGAATGAATTTCACAGATTTTTTGGAGAATTCTCTGGAAGTAGTCACGGAAAGGATTACTCTCTTAGTGACGTTTGCCTTGGAGCATGACAGAGACTTACGCCCTCTTTTATTAAACTGCTCTAGCAGTTTTTAGCGTGGTGGCCGCGCTGAATGGCCCGCGCTGCTCCTGACATACATAGAGTTCCTATGAGCATTGGGAGCAGCATGGGCCATTCAGCATGGCTCTCTGCGCTACAAACTTCTAGCGCAGTTTAATAAAAGATTTTACTTCAGACACATGAATGATAAGTTCTTTGGATCGGAGGAAAATTGAATTACTTACTCGTGAGCTGGAGGATTGTTCAAACCATGAGAGGAGGAGCAATTTAAGGATCCTGGGTCTACCAGAAGGGGTGGAGAAAGGTAATGCTATTTCCTTCCTAGAGAACTTTTTACCCAAAATACTGCCTATAAAAACAAAATTTCTTCTAGAAATCGAGAGGGCACACAGGATCTCTGTAAGGAGATCCGATAAGCAAACGGATCCTTGTCCATTAATATTTAAGTTGCTAAGACATCAGCAGGTTATTGAGATATTCCAGTTAACAAAACAAAATAAAAATTTGAAATGTCAGGATGCTTGTATACATATAGTTCCTGACTTCACTAGAAACACGGCAAGTTAAGAGTTATGGGGGCTAAATACGGGTTATTATACCCTGCACTTATGAAGATTACTTTTGAAAATAAGACAATTACTTTTGATGAATCAGGAAAGCTACAAGATTTTATACATCAACAGGAGCAGCCAATGTCAACATAAATCCTCCATTGGATGTTAAAGAAAGATTTAATTATGTTGAATTATATGTTTTTGTTTTTTCCTTTTGAATTTGTTTGTTTTGATTCTCTATTAGGGAATCTTGAAAAGTAAGGACCTACAGAATGCTATAATCTACAAATCAAACATAGAATCATTGCCTCCATAAAAGCCTAAGGGGAATAACGGAAAAGAATTTTTATTGATTCAATTTAAATTCTATGATTCAACTGTTTCTACAGTGAGAATTAGAATGCTTTTCTTAGACTCTGTCTCGTATCACAATGTTAAGAGTCAGTAAAGAAGTATCTTTAATAAAAATACATCTGTTTCATAGATCTATAAATAAACATTAAGTTCTAGTAATATGGTGTTAAAGAAGCTTTATTACACAAAGGAAATGTTGGTAGCTGCTGGGATTACTACAAGGAAATCACCTTTCTGCTCACTTCGTTCACATAGAGACATTATGAATTATGGTAATAATGTAGGTGAAAGTTACTATGCTTAATCCCATACTATTCATAATGAAAGTGGAAAGGCAGGATTTTAACAACTTAAAAGTGTCATTGGAGTTTGTAGAGATGGTAACAATGTTTCTGATGACACTGAAAAGTTGAAAGCTTCCATTTCCAAGAAAATGCGTTTGTACACTTCAAATGTTTGCATACCTGACTGATGGATTATATGCTGTATGATTCGACTAACTATTAGTTCAATAATGGATCTTTATGAAAGAACTTAAAAATTCAGAGTTTTTAAATAAATAGATTTGACTACAATTCAGTCTGCAATAAGAGATAGAGGCAAAGATCCAAAACATCCTAACGACCATGTCAATAAGAGTCAGAGCTCAAATGATACTTTTTTCACGGCAATGCATATCGCAGCTGCATAAAAAGTCCATGAAGTCCTTCTACCTGGATTGCAGAAAATTCACGATGCCCAGACTGCCAAATCAAAGAAGTTTGCTGTCATTATTAAAATTGGTCAAACTTATACTCGGGATGCTGTTCCATTTACACTCGGCCAGGAGTTTAGTGCTTATGTACGGCAAGTGAAATATAGCATAGCCAGAATTAAAGCAACTCTACCTTGAGTCTATGCGCTAGCAGCTGGTGACATGGCAGTTGGATCTGGATTGAAAACAAGAAATGGACTTGCAGAGAAAGTTGCAGCTAAAGTAGCAGAGCTCACAGGATTGCCATTTGTTACTGCACCAAATAAACTTGAAGCTCTGGCTGCTCATGATGCTTTAGTTGAGTTAAGTGGTACCGTGAACACGGTGACATGCAGCCTGATGAAGATAGCCAATGATATCCGTTTTCTGGGATCTGGACCTTGATCAGGCATAGGAGAACTCATATTACCCGAAAAAGACAACTGTGTGGTTGGAATCCAAGCAAACACAGAACGGATATCAACAGGTTGTTTTTGAGTTGTGGCACAATATTATGAGAGGAAAGAGGCTTGTTGCGGAGTATATTGCCACTATCCCATATGGTGATTGCTAATATTAGATTCTCTTTCAGTCAAAGTATAATACTAATATAGATTTATTCTGTAGTTTAGCTAAATACAAATAGTTTGAACGAGAATTTGAAGTGAGGAAGGTATAAAAGTCGCATAAATTGTAAATGAAATCCTGAAGGTACTTACCAAAATGATAGAATTTAATATATATTTATTTCTGTTTACATACATTAATTGGAGTATATGAAATATTTATTGAATGATTTTAAATGTGCTTATATTTCATTTAAGGGCTCCCATTAGATTTTTAATGATAGAATATATTGATTTATCAAAAAATATTAGCTAAAATTGATCAAGAGATGGATGTTATGATTTGTTTCATGGAAATTGAGTAAACTTATACTAAGTCAGAGCAAGTATATTACAAAAATGTATTATTTTTTCTCAGTGGGGGACTCCTCAAATAGATCTCTTTGTGTCTCCCCACAACCACAAACTGCCCCAGTTTTGCTCCCCTCCCCGCCTGGAGTCAGATGCCTTTCTTCTGGAATGGATGAACCAGTTTCTGTATGCATTTCCTCCATTTCCTCTCATCCTCAAGACCCTCGTCAAACTCAAACAAGAACATGCCACCATGATTCTGATAGCTCCTCGGTGGCCCAGTCAACCTTGGTTCCCCCTTCTACTTCAACTCAGCAGCAGGGAGCCTCTACTTCTACCAGTTTTTCCATCTCTGCTTATTGTCACACCCGCACCCCTGAAATACGTAGCGAGTTCACGGGGATGTGACAAAACCTCTGACCCAGCGTGTCCCTTACTACTAAGGAACCCTTCAGGACTTTATTCTGGCAAGGTAACTGCCTAATAGGGCATGCAGGTAATGAGTTCTAGTCAGAAATGGCAAAATAATCACTTTATTCTGGCCACTGGCACAATAAATCAAAATACAAGCTTCACCCTTGCAGTTGCAGGAAAAACATACATTCCATGAATTCATATAAAAAAAAGATCCCAAAACATCACAAACAGGGTGTTCCAGTTCATCAGCACTAGACTAAGTGCAGTCCCCTGCTTCTGGGCTTTATCAAGGTAAGTTAACTCAGTCCTCTTCACCAGAGCAGTTATATTCTATCCTTGCATGATTTACTCACAGTTCATATCAAACAAAAAAAAAACCCCCCATTGCTTAAACTTGGTCTGTTACTGAATAAGAACAGACAAGAGAGAAACAAAAACCTCCCAGCAGTTTGAGTAGCAAAGCACACAGTTTCCACTTTAGCATGCCTTTCCTGGAAACTCAATTATTTTCCTAGGCACAGAAAAGTGCTCAGAGGCCTGGACACTGTAAACTTATCTCAGGCTTGCCTGTAGGGAAGTTAGCATACACAATCACTGTCCTGCTTAAATGCAAGACTCATATACTCCAATTTTTCAAACTTTCTCTTCAGGGCAGCTCCATTGCTACCAGGAGCTGCCCCAACGAAAACCAGCCCTCCCCCTGCAGGGGAAGGACATCGGGCCAGCGTGGGAGACCAGCTCCGCCTCCCAACGCCCCCTGAGGCTCCGATTTTTCAAACTTTCTCTTCAGGGCAGCTCCATTGCTACCGGGAGCTGCCCCAACGAAAACCAGTACTGTTTTGAGTGGTTGATACAAGTGGTGACAAGAAGTTAAATTGAATGTGAATATTTATATGCTACTTCAATTCTGTTTTTTTAATTTATTATTGAGCCTTTTGAAGTAGGCAATTGATCTTGATTTCCCCTGAGTGTGGATGACCATGAGAAATCTAAGAAAAATCCGAACATTCTTCGAAAAGAAGCATTTTCTACTATTGGTACAATCTCTTATCCTTGGGATGATGGACTAATGCAACATACTATACCTACCTTGTCCTGCGACTATGATAAAGCAATTGCAGACAATACAGAATACAGCCCTGAGACTTGTCTATTTCCTAAAAAAATATGACCATATCACAGAGGCATACCATGACTCGCTTCCAATAGAAGCGAGAGTGCACTTCAAATTCTACTGCTTACTTTACAAGGCTCTCAACGGAGAAAGCCCAACCTATTGGAATAACCGACTAAATCAATCCTCCTTAACATGACACAGAAGATCCCACTCACTATTCACTCACCCATCATCCAAAGATGTCAAACGAAAAAAACTTTATGATAACCTAATAGCCTTCTAGCAAACAACGTCAAGAGAGGAATAGAACAGGCTTTAAACTAAGAGGAAGGGGAAAGCCGACAGTCGACCTAGCGTCGACGATTCGGAAGACGGTATCCCATGAAGATACTAAGGGGAAAAAAGGCTGGGAAGAAACAAGAGACAAATTACAGGAGTCGACTAACCCAGAAGTGGAGGTTAGAAAGATTGTAGCAAAAGAGAAGACACCAAAGACCGAAGCACAGGGAAAGGAAATGAGAAGGACGAAATGCCAGGATCTAAATTGCATATATGCTAATGCAAGGAGCCTAAGAAACAAAATGGAGGAACTAGAAGCCATGACCAATGCAGAGGACATAGACATCATTGGAATCTCTGAAACGTGGTGGAATGAGGAAAACAGATGGGATACTGCACTGCCGGGATACAAGCTCTATCGCCAGGACAGGTCAGGACAGAAAGGAGGAGGAATAGCCCTATACGTAAAAGAAAGCATACAATCGACAAGAATGGACACAGCGGAGATGACCAACAAACTGTAATCGCTATGGGTTAAAATACCGGGTAGGAAAGGGCATGAAATAAAGATGGGCTTATACTATCGTCCACCCGGGCAAACCAGAGATATTGATAAAGAAATGGATGCCGAGATGAAGCGAGAATGCAAAAGAGGTTACACGGTTGTTATGGGAGACTTCAACTACCCCGGGATAGACTGGAGTCTTGGAAGCTCAAGATGCGCCAGGGAGACAGAATTCCTGGAGGCTATACAAGATTGCTTCATGGAGCAGCTTGTTAGAGAACCGACGAGAGGAAATGCAACTTTGGATCTAATCCTAAATGGGCTAATGGGACCTGCAAAGGAAGTGGAAGTAGTGGGACCGTTGGGAAATAGCGATCATAATATGATCAAGTTCAAGGTTGAAGTAGGAATACCGAACGGAAAGAGAACCATAGCGACAACTTTCAACTTCAGGAAAGGAAACTATGAAGCAATGAGGGAAATGGTAAGGAAGAAAATTAGGAACACTTCCAAGAAATGGCAAACGGTAGAACATGCCTGGTCTTTTTTCAAGGACACGGTGAGCGAGGCGCAAAATCTGTACATCCCCAGATTCAGAAAGGAGTGCAAAAAGAGTCGAACAAAAGACCCGGTATGGATGACTAAAATAGTGAAGGAAGCGATAGCCAATAAGAAAAATTCATTCAGGAAATGGAAGAAGGACAAAACTGAGGAGAACTTGAAAGAGCATAGGAAGTATCAAAAAGAATGTCACAGTGTGGTTCGAAAAGCCAAAAGAGAGTACGAAGAGAGGCTAGCCAGGGAGGCACAAAATTTCAAACCGTTCTTCAGATATGTTAAAGGGAAACAGCCAGCTAGGGAGGAGGTGGGACCGCTGGACGAAGGAGACAGGAAGGGAGCGGTGAAGGAGGAGAAAGAAGTCGCGGAAAGACTTAACATGTTCTTTTCGTCTGTATTTACAAACGAAGACACAACCAACATACCGGAACCTGAGCAAATCTTCAATGGAAATCAAGCAGAAAAATTAACATCCATGGAAGTGAGCCTTGATGATGTACACAGGCAGATAGAAAAACTTAAAACTGACAAATCCCCTGGTCCGGATGGAATCCATCCAAGGGTTTTGAAAGAATTAAAGGAGGAGATAGCTGAACTACTGCAGCAAATTTGCAACCTATCCTTGAAAACAGGCATGATCCCGGAGGATTGGAAGATAGCCAACGTCACGCCCATCTTTAAAAAGGGATCAAGAGGTGACCCGGGAAACTACAGACCGGTGAGTCTGACCTCGGTTCCGGGGAAAATGGCGGAAGCACTGATAAAAGAAAACATCGATGAACATTTGGATAGAAACGAACTTCTGAAAACAAGCCAACATGGTTTCTGCAGGGGGAGATCGTGCCTAACTAACTTATTGCACTTCTTCGAAGGAATTAACAAAAGGATGGACAGGGGAGACCCCATAGACATCATATACCTTGATTTCCAAAAAGCCTTTGACAAGGTGCCTCACGAACGTCTACTCCGGAAACTGAAGAATCATGGGGTGGATGGAGACGTACATAGATGGATTAGAAACTGGTTGGCAGGTAGGAAACAGAGGGTAGGAGTGAAGGGCCACTACTCGGACTGGATGAGGGTCACGAGTGGTGTTCCGCAGGGCTCGGTGCTCGGGCCGCTGCTATTTAATATATTCATAAATGATCTAGAAACAGGGACGAAATGTGAGATAATAAAATTTGCGGACGATACAAAAATATTTAGTGGAGCTGGAACTAAAGAGGGATGCGAAGAATTGCAAAGGGACTTGAACAAACTGGGGGAATGGGCGGCGAGATGGCAGATGAAGTTCAACGTTGAGAAATGTAAAGTATTGCATGTGGGAAGCAGAAACCCAAGGTACAACTATACGATGGGAGGGATGTTATTGAATGAGAGTACCCAAGAAAGGGACTTGGGGGTAATGGTGGACATGACAATGAAGCCGACGGCAAAGTGCGCAGCAGCCGCTAAGAAAGCAAATAGAATGCTAGGTATAATCAAGAAGGGTATTACAACCAGGACAAAAGAAGTTATCCTGCCGTTGTATCGGGCGATGGTGCGTCCGCATCTGGAATACTGCGTCCAATATTGGTCGCCGTACCTTAAGAAGGATATGGCGTTACTCGAGAGGGTTCAGAGGAGAGCGACACGTCTGATAAAAGGGATGGAAAACTTTTCATACGCTGAGAGATTGGAGAAACTGGGTCTCTTTTCCCTGGAGAAGAGGAGACTTAGAGGGGATATGATAGAGACTTATAAGATCATGAAGGGCATAGAGAGAGTAGAGAGGGACAGATTCTTCAAACTTTCTAAAAATAAAAGAACAAGAGGGCACTCGGAAAAGTTGAAAGGGGACAGATTCAAAACGAATGCTAGGAAGTTCTTCTTTACTCAAAGAGTGGTGGACTACTGGAATGCGCTTCCAGAGGGCGTAATAGGGCAGAGTACAGTACTGGGGTTTAAGAAAGGATTGGACAATTTCCTGCTGGAAAAGGGGATAGAAGGGTATAAATAGAGGATTACTGCACAGGTCCTGGACCTGTTGTGCCGCCGCGTGAGCGGACTTCTGGGCATGATGGACCTCAGGTCTGACCCAGGAGAGGCATTGCTTATGTTCTTATGTTCTTATGTTCTCCAAAGCAGCTAAACTGGACAGACAAATCACCACTCTGTTATCTTCGAGTACAGAATACAAAGCCTTCAGGAGAGACATTAAAACCATACTTTTCAAAAAACACATAAAACCTATCCAGCACAACAAATCCCAACCCAATATCCAACACTCTATTTACCCTTAGATCTCTCTAATACTCTTTTATCTACCAAACATTATCTAAAACCCATAATTTCACCCTATTCTTATCTCCTAAAGACCTCCACTTCCCTTTGGTAACTCTTTACCCAATATATATTACCTTAAAAATTCTATGTCATCGCTTATTCTATTCCTTCAAATTTTGAATGTAATTTTGTTTTAGTTTGGATGTAATCTGCCTTGAACCGCAAGGTAATGGCGGAATAGAAATCACTAATGTAATGTAATGTAATTTCCTGCTTTTAAAAAAAAATAATGCAGACAAAATTTTTTTAATGTTTTCTATTGCTATTTTTCTGCCAAAGAATTGGAAGGCAGCAGAACGATCATGTCAGAGGTTACTTTCTGCAGTGAATATGTACAGCTGTTCAAAATTAATTGTAGTGCTAGTATGATGTCAATTGGATTAAAGTGTTGGAAATAAATGCAAAAATTGAAAAATAATTTAGACTTTTATGCTGTTACTAATAGGCCCTTGAAGAGGATGACAGTTGGAATGTTTTTTGCAGCTATGGCTTTTGTTGCTGCTGCTTTGGTACAGATCAAAATTGATGTAAGTTGAAATTTAAATATTTTAAAATTTCCAGTGAGCTCTAATGACAATGATGTTCAGGCTTTAATTCATAAATCCCCCTATGTAGAGTCCCATGAGCCTAAGCGATCCTTGCTTGATTAAGATACCGTATATACTCAAATATAAGTCGATATAATGGATATAACTAATGGGCAGACTGGTTGGACCATTCAGGTCTTTATCTGCCATCATTTACCATGTTACTATGTTATAGTGATCAGGTTCCAAGGGCTACTTCATAATTCTTGAATTTGGTACATGAGATGGAGTTTTTAAAAAAAATCTCAGTGGGCTCAATTTACTAAGATCAAGGTGAATAGCTGTTTGGAACATCTTTTTTTCAGTTCAAAAGTTTTATTGGTTTTGTAATAAAGCAAAAAGCATACAACAAGATCGAAGGATGCATCTGATGCAAACTTGATAGTAAATCAATCACTGTTTAAAAATTGGCCAGAGAATTGGCCAACAGCGATTGAGTCACTATCTTTAGTGAATCTGGGCCTTAAACACAGACAAAGACATGCAGGTCAATAGTCAGTCCACAGTAATCAACACCTACTGTAGACTAATTTAGAACCAGGTATTCAGTGATAGGACATACCCCTGTACAGTCACTGAATATCCAGTTTATCAATAGCCACTGGAAGTTGTCTAAGTGCCACCTTTATAACTAGCCAGTCAAGTTAGGACAGCCTTTTATCTGGCCCAACATGTCCAGATAGTTATCAAAGCACCAGTACTGAATATTGGTAGTACATGACTAACATTCTGCTCTGCCTCTGCTCCACCCCTGGGCAACCTGTCACTATCCGGATACTGCAGAAGCAATCAGTCCTGATATTCTGAGTACTCTCTGATTAAGTACCACTGAATAGGCCTACCTTTGATCAATTAGCATGACTTTACATGGAAGGAGCTGCTCCTACCCAGTTAACTCACACTGAATATTGAACCCTGATTATTAAAATACAAGAAGCTATAATCTAGAGACAATTTCCACGAAGATTTCAACCCCACATTTCCAGTCCTAAGCTATGTCTATTTCTCTGCCCCAGGAGAATTGCTATACTTCTAGTGAGAGATTGCAGTGAGATACTTCCAGTACAGTATTAGTAACTTGTTTATGAATACTATAAGTAATATCTTCATAGGAGCCAACTTATCAAAATGATTGGGTATGCTAAACCTGGTGGAAATGACATCTTCCTGAATACAGTCAAAAGGGTTTGCGTAGTGGAGGAACTCAAGCACTTACAGCAAAACTGGCTCATATAAATAGCTGAACTGTGGAAACTGAGTGAGATTTAGTACTAAGAGACTACTGCTAGGGGTCAGGGCAGCCATTTTGCATCCTAGCAGATGCTCAAGCAAGATCGGAGGTGGCCAGCTCCTTCCCAGCATGACTGACCACCAATACTGATCCAAGGTAGGAACCAGAAGGAGGTCATGGAAGTAAGGGGGGACCTCCACCTTAGCAGGGGGGTCTGTTTTGCTCGGGGGGGGGGAGGGTTGTTAAACTGGGGATCGTAGAGAGCTTAAAAAGGGTGTCAGAAGGAGAGATTGAAAGCTATGTCTTTATCGGGGATTGTCAAGAGAAGGGATCAGAGGCAATGTCAGTGTCGGAGCAGATATTGGAAGCTATGCCGGAATGGAAGGGGATTGGAAGCTATGTTAGAGGGTGTTGGGGGGAGAGATTGGAAGCTATGCCAGTGCTGGAGAGATGTCATAGGAGGAAAGATATGAGAAGGGGGATGGGTATGGTTCTATTCACCATTGTGGCAGTTCTATATATTTTCCTTATTTGTGTTGGGTCTATACCATGTTACAAACAGTGCCTGATAGCACTGTAAATATGATGTAAGTGTAAAACTTACCAAAGCTCGGTAAAAGGGCCCCAAAGTTTCTGGTCTGTTTAAGAAGAGCTAATAGCATCCATCAAGGGGCCTTATCAGCTGTATGCAGTGAACGATTCACCTCCTGGTACACTACAACACCTGATCAACCATTAGAATATTCAAGATCCCTGTCCTGGATTTTATCCCAGCAGTAGCCTAATTTCCAGCAGTTTTTGAATGTGAATTGTATGGACCCAGCATGTAGGACTTATCCAGGTAGCTTGTTGCTGTTGCTATCCTGATAAATCCTGCTAAATATCGGCCATACGGATTGGAAATGCCACATTAAAATGTAAATTCATGCTGGCCAAATATGTCCTTACTGGAATTAGGCAAGGTGGCAACTATGGGAATGATGTGTAGCTACTGCCTTTTTAAAATGTTCTCTCTTGTGGAGACGATGGCTGCGAGTAAAGGATAGTGAATTTGGACAGAGGTGCTATTGCATACCAGCAGTTTCTTATGTCCTGTAGCATGCTGAAGTTAGAGCTTTCCCCACTGATTGCTATGGAGCTAGACAAATAAATGTTTCAGAACATATACAAATGGGAGGGGGGGGGGATTATTGTACTTTATGGTGCTGAGTTGGTTTGCCTTGTTTCAAAGAACTCTGTTACAACAATGTGTTACAGTGCAAGTTGTGCTTGTTTGGTTTTGAAAAATTTTCAATAAAGAAATTTTTATAAAAGAACATATGCAAATAAAACTATGTGGATATACAAATGTGAAAGGGTGTTTTTAGCTTCTTGCTGTTAAATCCGATGAATACTAAAGTAGAGGGCAGCCAAAACCAAATCTGCAACTGAAATTCGTCACTTGGTTTTTTGTTGTTTACTTGCAATTACATCATTTTCTTTTCCAGAGGTAAATAAAAAAAAGATTTGACATCGACATGCGAACATTTCTTAAGAAAGAACTGAATATTTCATGAGGTGTCCTAATTTTTTCACATGACTGTAGATGCACTAACTAATTAGCATAGGAATTCCCAAGCTCTGTCCATGACATGCCCCTCCCAAAAAAATCTGAAATAGTTTTAGCATGCACATGTCTCAGAGTTATCATATGATGCAAGAGCATGTCCCGTGGCACTCCATTTTTAGCCGCATTAGGCAATTGTTAGTGCCTAACACAGCTTAGTAAAAGGGGCCTTAGATTGTAAGCCCTCCAGGGGTAAAAAAATATATTTACTGTACCTGAAAATACACTGTACCTGAATGTTTACTGTACTTGAATATACTTGTAAATATTGTAGTAGAAAATAAATATAAATTTAAAAATCTGTTTTAGGAGCTTTGTATAGTAAATGTTGGATTGAATATTTTCTACTTCTTTTTCCTTCTAGGAAACTCTTCCAAAATTTCCAACATCAAGCCAGACCCAACTGAAAGTAATAAATTTAGATCGTACAAACCTCATTGTAAACTTTCCACAAAACATA
The DNA here is from genome assembly GCF_902459505.1 of Geotrypetes seraphini. NCBI lineage: Eukaryota > Metazoa > Chordata > Amphibia > Gymnophiona > Dermophiidae > Geotrypetes > Geotrypetes seraphini. Next base: position 130,483,768 of record NC_047089.1, read on the forward strand.
ACTAACGTAACAATAGCAGCTGGGAAGGTAAGCAGAATGTTAACATAAGAACATAAGAATTGCCACTGCTGGGTCAGACCAGTGGTCCATCGTGCTCAGCAGTCTGTTCCCGCAGCGGCCCCTAGGTCAAAGACCAGTGCCCTAACTGAGATCAGCCCTACCTGCGTACGCTCCAGTTCAGTGGGAACTTGTCTAACTTTGTCTTGAATCCCTGGAGGGTGTTTTCCCCTATAACAGCTTCCGGAAGAGCATTCCAGTTTTCCACTACTCTCTGGGTGAAGAAGAACTTCCTTACATTTGTACTGAATCTATCTCCTTTTAACTTTAGAGCGTGCCCTCTCATTCTCCCTACCTTGGAGAGGGTGAATAACCTGTCTTTATCTACTAAGTCTATTCCCTTCAGTATCTTGAATGTTTCTATCATGTCCCCTCTCACTCTCCTTTTTTCAAGGAATTAAAGGCCTAGTTTCTCTAATCTCTCACTGTATGGCAACTCCTCCATCCCCTTAACCATTTTAGTCGCTCTTCTCTGGACCCTTTTGAGTATTACTGTGGCCTTCTTCATGTACGACGACCAGTGTTGGACACAGTATTCCAGGTGGGGGGCACACCATGGCCCTATATAGCGGCATAATAACCTTCTCCGATCTGTTTGTGATCCTCTTCTTAATCATTCCTAGCATTCTGTTTGCCCTTTTCGCCGCTGACGCACATTGTGCAGACAGCTTCATCGACTTGTCAACCAGTACTCCCAAGTCTCTTTCTTGGGGGGTCTCTCCAAGTACCACTCTGAACATCTTGTATTTGTGTATAAGATTTTTGTTACTGACATGCATCACCTTACACGTATCTAAGTTGAACTTCATTTGCCATGTCACGGCCCATTTCTCAAGCATGTTTATGTTCTATATTAACTCCTTGCCTGTGACAGTGTAAAATCTGATTTGACTATCAGCTTTAACTGTGAGGAGAAGAGCTAAAATAGCAACAGTAAAATGTCTCCCTATTTACTACCCAATGTTCAGCACTATTTAACCTACCAGGACCTGCTCCTAACCAGTTGGCTTAGTAACTATGAATATTCAGCGGGAGATAGCCAGCTATCTGCACTGAGTATTAGTGGTTAGCAGCTAAAACTTGGCCAACTATATCCTTCCCTTCCCCAGACTGGATATTTAATGCCAGTCATTGGACATAACCCAGCATTGAATATCTGGGCTCAGCGCTGACTGAAGGTGTTAGCTGGCCTCCTTCCCTGGTTTCAGTATTGGCCTTTAATGTTTATTTCATATATATTCCACCTAACACTTAAACAGATCACAACCTATATACACAATTAAAACATATTAATAGACATAAGTAAACATACATAATTGTAAGAGACTTTGAGGCTTAAACCTGTACACATCCAGTCTGACACACTTCAAAGTTGCAACAAAGTCTTTAATTATAAACCTGAGCCTGTTATTTCACAGGCTCTGGGGAGGCACAGTAATCTCTCAATTCAAATGCAATTTCTATAAAAGCCTATGGCTTGCAGGATCCAGGTCTTGTCATGGTAAGTGCAGCAGTGTACAAAGGTGGCTTTCCTTAGCCAAGCAGAGAGTACAAATCTCTCTTACACTCACTTGAATTAGTTCACTTCCTAAGGCTCTTCCTCAGCCCACAGCTAGGGATTATCTCTTTTAAGGGACACCTCTTGTCTCAGAGCTTTTTTCTCTGGAAGTCTCTGGCTGTGTGACCTCTTCAACTCACTCCACTCTGGGGTATATGAACTCTTCCTAACTTCTCTCGCCCACCCACCCCCAATGACTCAACAGTGTAATCTCATCTCCCCTAATGTGGCTTCCTTCTGGACTAGTGTCCCTTGCTGTCCAGTGGTGTAATTACCAACCCAATAAGCTCGCGCCCCCTACTATATACTGGTGCATTTGTAAAATCTGAGAGAGTGAATACCTCTCACTCTCTCAGAATAACCTTAACAATTTAAACATAAAATCACAAGCTGTCTATCACAGAATTCTCTGGATTAGCCTCCACACTCTGGAATACACTCCTTGAAAGGCTTTGCATAACACAAGACTACAGTGGTGTGCAAAAGTACGGAACCACTTGTGAATTTTGCATTCTTTCAACTTTCTAATCTTTTATTTTAATTTTTTTGTTGACCCAATAGATTTGTACCACATTGGCTATTAGAATCAACTTTTCATTCTAGCTTGGCCTTAAATTTCTGAATTTCTTAAGGTTGCCATGTGAATCATTTTTCTGCGTAAATCAAGTAATATACTTCACTGACCAAAAGTACATATGAGCATCATCTATTTGGGCATCATCATCTATTTGGGCATATCTAAAAAAACAGTAAGGAAATTAAGAATTGTTCAGAACACGGCTGTCCGCTTGATATTTGGATTGAAAAAAACGACCATGTTAATCCCTACTACAGACTGTTGCACTGTCAAAATACGTCCAAGTGCCGATAATAAAAACAGGTTTTGGACGTATTTCTAAATGACCTAGGCCTTCATAGTGCTGCTGAATGACCATAGTTAAATGGGGCGTTTCAAGAGGAGTGTCGAGGGCGGAATTTGGGCGGGACATGGGCAGGCTTAGACTTAGTCATACTGCATGTATAATCAAAAGTTATACAGCACAGGATTGACGGAACTTGGACGTTGTGGCTTAGACCAGTGTTCTTCAACCACCGGTACGTGAACCGGTGCCAGTGTGCAGAAATTTTCTGCCGGTCCATAGGGCCGGCACGTCCATCGGGCCCAAGACTGTGTTCTTCAGCTGCCAGCCCACGGTGCTATCAATGCGGCGTCTACGGGCCAGCTCCCTAAGTGCTGCAGTGCACAAAGGCATGGGAAAAGGCTCCTACGCGCATCCTGCGCCTGAACCGGAAGCCTTCTCGCTGATGTCACAATGTCAGAGGGAAAGCTTCCAGATGATGCACAGAACACGCGTGAGGAGCCACTGCCCACAGCTTTGTGCATTGCAGCACTCAGGAAGAGGGAGCCGGCCCAAAGATGCTATTTTGATCGCACCATGGACCAGCCCGAAGATAACACCGGGGGGCAGACCAGAAGGCAAGGCACATGGAGGGAGAGAGACAACAATGGTAGGGGGAATGTTTTTATTTTTGTATTCAGTGATTCAGTGATTGATTTACATCTGCTGTCTGTTCAGGAAGAAATGCATTTGTTTCTTTTCCTCTAGGGTTGTACTGCTTGCAGAGTCTTGCATCTTAGGGTTTGTTTGTAAATATTAGTACTTTTAGGGCTCCTTTTATTAGAAAATGACACGGTGTTTGTTACCCGCGGCAAGCCACGTGTAGCCAGGGGTAACCCGGCGAAACAGAGAGAGAAAAATTAGTCGTCATCCTAAGCCCCCTCCCGCCTGATTGCCGCATCCTGCCATCTTCCTTCCCTCCACCTCACCTTAGGTGCTGAGTCCGACTTTAATTCTTCTCCTCCCAGCTGCATGCTTTCAATAAGCCGCGCATGTGCGACTGCTTGAATTGTTGAATCTTCTCCGACGCAACCGGAAACAGGAAGTTGGGTCAGAGGAGAAGATTCAACAGCTCAAGCAGCCGCGCGCGTGGCTTATCGAAAGCATGCGGCTGGGAGAAGAAGAATTAAAGTCGGACTCGGCACCTAAGGTGAGGTGGAGGGAGGGAAGATGGCAGGAGACGGCGATCGGGCGGGAGGGGCTTCTGGACCGTGCAATCCATGATCGCTCATGTTCCCTCACACTAGCAAGGAGGGAATGGACAGTAGTCGCGGGGACAGGGTGGGCACAGTGATCGCGGGGACGGGGACAAGACGGACACAGTGGTTGCGGTGACGGGGCGGTGACAGGGATGGTGGTCGCAGGGACGGTGCGGTGATGGGGACAAATTTTTTTCCCGTGTTATTCTCTACCTTTTACTAAGCTGCGTTAGGACATTAACGCGTGGAATAGCATTTGCTAAATTGAGCTGGCGTTAGTTCTAGCCAGGTAATGTGGGTTTAGCACGTTACCTGGCTAGAACTCAAAACGCTAATGCGGCTTAGTAAAAGGAGCCCTTAGTTTTTGGTCCTGCATTTGCATGGGGTTATCTGTTTTCTGATAGGAATGAATGTTGAAAATCATACAGTGTGCTTTGTGTATTTTAATTTTATGGTTAACCATTATGTGTTGTTAATATGATTATATTGTGTGTGTAAATATATGAAAAATGAATGGAAAAAATGTTGTTACAATTAGTACTATTATAGGGGCAGGGTTTGGGGCGGAGATTGGGTGGTGATGGGCACGACTTAGCCCAGTGTTCTTCAACTGCCAGTCCACAAAATAATTATTTTATTTCCGCCGGTCTATAGGTGTCAAAAGTTTGAAGAACACTGACTTAGACCATTTAAAACATGGTCTAAGTCACAAAAACCCACCTAATGTGACCAGATAAGCACTGCAAACACATAATGCAGACCCCCACACACTACCCCAGCGATACCGACCCGCCCCCCATAAAAATATTAATCACAAATTGTGCCTCCAGAACATCATCACCTGGCAGCCTGGCATAGGAAAGCCTAGTCGTGCTGCACAGAGGCGTCTTAAGCCATCTTGGAGGTGGGTTAGGGACCCATGGAGAGGAGGACCCATGCCCATAAGCCCCTGTAATCACTGCATTGATACTGAAACATGTGCAATCCCTTATACACCCCCAAAACCCTTTTCTATTGGCATATAAGTGGCTCCTGCAGCCATAAGGGCTATTGGGGTGGTAGATAAGTGGGTCTAGGGGGATTTGGTAGGTGGTTTGGGAGGCTCACCATGACCTATAAAGGAGCTGTAGTGAGGAGAAGACATGGCACCCTTTTTGTGAAGTTCACAGCAGTGCCCTGTAAGGTACCCCACTATTTAGGTGCCATGTCTGGGTGTTCAGTCCATCACTTTGCAGACCCCTTCCACGTCCAACAGGGCTTGTTCTAAGCGTTTTGACTTGGACGAAAAGTTGGATGAAAATGTGGTATAAAGATGGACAGTTTAGCAACTTGGATGATCAGATCGACAGGACATATACTTAGACGATTTTCGAAATGAAAAAAAATGTGGACGTATTTTTTGTAAATGTGTCCTAAGCTGTTTTTTTACTTTGGACGACTTGCGACTTAGACGAAAAAGGACTTAAACGTTCCTTTCAATTATGTCCCTCCACGCTTTTTATAGTAGCCTTGTTGTCTAGATGTCTGGACTGTGATTGGCTGATGAAAGCAGCTTCCTGATTGGTCAGAAATAACATGTGCTGATTGGACAGTTTTTAAGCATAATCTGTAACATTTATAGTTGATTCTAATAGCCAAATTTAGCCCTTATACTGTGGTACACACACAAATCTATTGGGTCAACAAAGAAATTAAAATAAAAGGTCAAAAAGTTGAAGGAATGCAAAATTCACAAGTGGTTCCAGACTTTTGCATACCACAGATGAAAGCTTGGCTTTTTCACAAGGCCTTTAATGAAAGAAGTAACTAACTTCCTAGTCACACACTCACAAGGTGCAACACTGGCTGCACTTACTATAGAAGGACCTGAAGCCCAGCAATAGAAAAAGTACTTACTCTTATTTCTTCAAAATATATCCTTGTGCTTGCATGGATTGTTTTTGATAGGGGTAGGGCTTAAACCTAGGGGCATTAATCAGCCACAGAAGTCCCCCGTTCCCCCCCCCCCCATCAACCTCATACCTTCAAAGTGGGGAGGGAAGCTTGTTTGGATCATTTTCCACTTTGCCTCCTAACCATGATGCCTTCACTGTATATAGACTAATGCAACTTCTGGTCTGTTGCAATGTGATTTCAGTTGATGAACCGCACTATAAATTTATACTATGAACTTTTGTGCGAGCAAGGTTAAGCATATGTAGATAGGAAAAGGATAAATCCTCTAAACCCCTTTCTGTAGACTCACACTTCTCAACAAAATCATCAAAATGAATCTCAATGTTAACCGACCCTCAGAGATACCACCGTGATACTCAAAATGTATCCGGCTTCAAATACCATATCTTCACCGGTCCATACTAAATAAGTATTCTTAATTTTTCAAACTTTTTAGCAAAGGGTTTTTTTATATAATAATACTTAAAAGTACTTAGCTTCTATTGGTTAAGTGGTCAACTTGTAGGGGCATTCGGGCTGACATGTTTCACCCAGCAGGTTTTTTCAAGGCTCATATCCCTAAACCAGCTTTTACCGCATTATCAGACCACCAAGTATTGTAAACGATACTTATTATATACCAAGTATTGTAAACAATACTTAATATATATAAAAAAAACCTTTGCTAAAAAGTTTGAAAAATTAAGAATACTTATTTAGTATGGCCCGGTGAAGATATGGTATGTGAAGCCGGATACATTTTGAGTATTACGGTGGTACCTCTGAGGGTCGGTTAACACTGATTCATTTTGATGATGTCATTGAGAAGTGTGAGTCTACAGAAAGGGGTGTAGAGGATATATCCTTTTCTTATCTACATATGCAATGTGATTTCAGACATCAGATGGTATGACAAATGAAATTACCTTACCATGTAGCTCTGTTGCCTGTGACATTTCTCCTGATTTACTCCCCTTCCACTATAAAAGGATTGTATTAGTAGTAGTAGCAGCAGCATTTATGTCTTGCCAAGAGATGGACTTTCCTCACTAGCCCCCCAGATTCCATATATAAAGCCCAATTGGGTGCTGTTCCAAGATGTGCACCCAATTAAATTGGCTAAGGAGCCAATTAGGGCCAATAGTTGGGTATTAATTAGCATTAATCGTCATCAATTTGAAATTGGGTGTGCATTTTCCTATGCAATATTCTATAACAATCTGTGCCCAAATCCCATAGCAAGGAGGCATGGCCATGAGAGGTGTATGTGTGGGTCAGGGGTGTCCCTAAAATATGCATGTAGTGTTATAGAATTCCGGGGATATATGCCCAAATTGGGCGGACGCCAAGATTTATACATGGTTTCAACAAATATAAGTCCCGGCGCCTAAGCTTGGGAGCTAAAATATATAGTGGACGCTTGAGTGCCAATTTTTTTTTCAGCACCAGTTTTTGAGCACCATTTATAGAATTTTTCCTTACATGTCACATGCCTTAGTCATTTTCTCTTTGGCCTCTCTGTTTGTCTGTTTTCACCTTCTTTTATATATGAAAATAATGCATCAAGCATAGCTGAACACTGAAAGTTCTGCGTTTCTCAAGCAGCAATATCAAACAAAACCAACAAAAATGCCCAGAAAAGCAGGGTCATTATTGCATGGATAAATTATTCTGTTCTCTTTTACAGGCAGATGACTACAAAACCTTTACAACTGCTGAGTTAAAGAACATAACTTTTAATAATACTGTGACATCAATAAATGCTGCTGAAGGGCAAAGACAGACTCTTTTATTTAAAGACTACAATATCAAATTGGTAAGTAAAATAAGAACATAAGAAGAGCCTTTCTGATCCATCTAGCCCAGTATCCTGCTTCCAACAGTGGCCATTCCAGATCACAAGTACCTAGTAAAATCCTAAGAGCAGCAAGATTTCCTGTACTGACCTCAGGGATAAATATTTAATGAACTTTTCCTTTAGGAATTTGCCAAACCTTTTTTTAAACCCAGATGCCCTAACTGCTGTTAACACATCCTCCAGCGATGAATTCCAGAGCTTAACTATTTATTGAGTGAAAATATATTTCTCCTGTTTGTTTTAAAAATATAGCAATAAAATCTATCAAATAGAATTAATTATAGTCCATTCTGGTTTTTCATAGTAGTACAGTTCCCAAGAATGTTCACGAACTGCAAAATTGCGAATAACGAAACGCGGAGTCTATGGGAAAATAGAGGTTAAATTCCAGCAGTACACATTGCACCTCAAAACCGCAAAACCGCAGAAAGTGAACAATAGATCCTATTGGGAAAATAGGTACCTGCATGGGACAGCACTTGGAGTACCTGTAGATGCTTGTAATTCACTCTCTGGATGCTTGTGGGCCATATGTGGAAGCAAATGCCAGACTACGAAGTGAAAATGAAAGCAACGAGAGCTGTTTTTTAAGAATATGTAAACACAGCAGTGAATGGGGAATACCGGTCACAATAGATGCCACCACAGATATGCGAAATCGTGCATAAGAAACACACAAATAATGAGAACAGACTGTATACTTATTGACGTAAATGGGATGAAATTAAGTTTGGAAGGTAGAATGTTGACTATGCATGCTAGGATCGGAGCATCAATGATATCTGTAGCTGGTGTAGAATTATGGAATGCCTTGCCTGGTATCCTGCAGTTTTGTATGGGGAGGATGAATTTTAAGAAAATGCTGAAAACTCAATTATTTGCCAATGCCTTCTTATGCTAAGGTATATTTCAGTTGATAATTGCCTTTTAGAATTTTTGTGACATCAATGTATGATTTAAAGCTTGCTTGTATTTCTGAATTGATTGAATTTGTGCTCTATCCCTATTATAACAGGGACGATTAATGATATTCTTTAGACATGTCTATGTTATATGTGATAATTGGAGGGAAACAAGATTTTTATGTATGTGTTTTGGAAACCGCATAGTTGTATGTGGTATATAAATTTTTTAATAAATAAATAAATTGACACAATTAAATGGATATGCAACCTCCCATGTCCTCGCTATGGTGAAAGCCACTGGGATACTGGGCTACTAGTCTTATGTTCATGCAGAATTTGAAGAGGTAGTGGTCTACAAACACAGCAGAAGACAAGAAGAAGCAGACCAGCTAATAATAGAGTGGAACTGGCTCAGCTTCTGCAGCTGCAGGCTGCATTGGCATCAAGGGGGTTTGTGCCTGTGGAGGCTTAGTTTTCCCTCCTTTCTGAACCTCACCAAGAGCCTGTGTACCAAGCCCTGATGCTGGGTCCTCAAAGGGTGCAGGAGCCAACCTCATTGCATGCACCACCACCATCAACGTTGGAGGAGAGGGGGGGGGAAGAAGCCTCCCCAGAGTCAAATAGTAGGGGTGCACCTCAATGCCCTAGGAAGCATGGATATTGTTTCACAAGCCAGAGGCAGGCTGAGCCCATCTCCACTCAATCTGATTTGGAGGAGGAGTCTGATTAGGACTGCTCTTGAGATTTATATGATGATTCCCATTACTTCTTGGAAGAGTCTTATAGAATCTCATCTGATCTGTCACCACTTCAGGAAAGAAGAAAGTCTCTACTAGAGTCTCTTTCACTGGTTTTGTTAGGAATATGGCTTCGGCTACCCAATTTAAGTTGGAGACAGAAAAAAAGCCTAGCGCCAAGATGTTAGAGGCCTTGGACTATGACTTTTCTACCAAGGAAGGGATGAGGAATTGGGAGACCCCACTCTCAGGGCAGGTCACACTGAAGAAGGTAGAAACTCAATACTGTATCCAAAGAGCTCCTGGATTAGAGTTGGCCCAGTTTCCTCACCACTCTCTGGTAGTAGAATCCACTCTCAAAAGAGTTAGGGGTACTAAGACTCATACCTCGACTCCTCCAGACAGAGAGGCCAGTATCTTAGACTCATTTGGGAGAAAGACATTTGAGGCCTCAGTGCTTATTGCCAGCATCCAGTCCTGTCAGCTCTACATGCGCATTTTCATGAGGTCCCATAGGAGCAGGCTGAGGAGGTTCAACAGCTGGCGAAAAAGCAGCTGCACTGTAGAAAATATATGGCCGGGAGCACGTATGTAACTGTGCCATTGCATCCAGACTCTCTGCAATGGGTGTGGGGATGCACAGACTCTCATGATTGTGTGTCTCTGATCGGGAACCAGTAGTTCAGGAGAGGTTTGCAGATGTATCTTGCCATGGAAACAACTTGTTTGGAGATAAAGTTGGAGATGTGATTGATCATATCAAAAAGCATACAGACACCATCTAGACCAGACATATGCAAACTACGGCCCGCGGGCCATATCCAGCCCGTTTAGGTTTTTAATGCGGCCCACCGAATTTGTCTAGTCAGTAGCGCTGAAGTAGCGGTTTAAGGATGTGAAGATGGTGGAGCTGCAGATACTGCTGAAGGAGATCCTGGGTGGGTGGCGGGCCTTTCTTGACAGCTTCACGAACCTGGAGAAGGTAGCCGACTACTGCGAGAACAACTACATCTAGGTGGGAAGAGGTTGCAGCCTTTTGGCCCCTTGCAAGCCCCCTTGTGATAAAGATGTGAGTGCTGCTTGGAGTGGAGCCTTGAGGATGAAAAGAGCGGTTTTAAAGTAACAAAATGCAAACCCTGAAAAAATCCGTGAATCTGTGCTTCAGTCAGATGACGAGATGGGCTTTTCCCCTTTCTCTTCCATGCTGCTGAATCAAATGAGGTGAGGAGTCTATATCTGTGAGTGATTGGATACTTACTTCATTAATTACTTCATGCAATTTACAAAACTTCCCTGTCACATATACATAATGCTTATAAGTCTGTTGATGTTGGGAAATTATGCCATTGTGTTTTAACTAAGATTCAATTGGAATATAAGTTTCCAAGTTTCAAGTTTATTCTATACTTGATAAACCATCTATCAACTTGTATCTAGACGGTTTACAATGCTAAAAAAATGTAAAAGAAGGTAAAAAATACAATAAATATATAAATGTTCAATAAATATGGCATAAATGTACAGAAACAAGAGGATCAAAGGTTAGGCAAGAGTAAAATACATTGAGATTAAAAAAAAGGTGGTAAAAGGGTAAGGAGAAAACAGGTGGGGGGGGGGTGAAAGTTTGGGAAGGTTTAAGATTAAAATAATTTTAGGAACTACAGAGATAGAGGTATAGTGAAGCGCGGGGAGGAAGAGGGAAAGGCTTGCAGAAATGACAGTATCATAGCAACTCCTGGCGCACCGTGGGTCGCCCCCACCCCGGTTGCCCCTCCCCCCCAGATCACCCAGCCCTTCTGTCAAATTTAAGAACCCATTGTGGCCCACGAGTCAAAAAGTTTGCCCATCCCTGATCTAGAACCTGTTTTGGCAATGTGCAGCTGCCTCCTCTTCCTCAACGAAGAGGTTTTTTGGTAGGCAGAAGTAGCGTCCCTACTACTATCAAAGGCATAAGTACCCATCTACTTCTCACCCTGTCTAAAAGACCCAGTCCCCGCATTCCCGTTCATGTCCTCATCAGTCCCATCATCAGAAATCCCAGCTGGCTCCCCAACCAAAGCAAGGGATGAACTTTTGATTGGCTCCAGCAGAGCATAGCTGCCATTAAAGTAACTGATCCAGACAACCTACCGGTAAGCGGGGATGTTGAATTTTTACCATCAAAGTGGCCCCTTGTAACTTCTAACTAGTGGGTTTTCCAAATAGTCTGTCTCAGTTACGCTTTAAATTGGTATCAACATCCACTAAATTAACCACTGAGATCATCATTTCTCAGTTCTCACCACAAGGAAATCACCATCCTTTTACCAGCCAATGAGGTCAAACCCATGCCATCCAGGGAAAAAGGGAAGGGATTTTACTCTAGGTACTTCCTTGTACCCAAGAATATGTGTGTGGGGGGGTTGTGGTGGTGGTGGGAGAACTCCGTTTCATCCTAAACCTAAGGGTCCTGAACAGATTCCTGGTTAAAGAAAAGTTCAAGCTGCTTTCCCTGGGCAATCTTCTTCCCATGATTCAGCAAAAAGACTATCTATGCTCTCTGGATTTGAAGGATGCCTATACTTAATTTTGATACTTCCTAGTCACAGGAAGCATCTCAAGTTTTGAATAGGGAAACACCACCACCAGTACTGTGTTTGCCTTTTGGGTTGGCTCTCCAAGGGACTGCGAGGATCTTCAGAAGGATCTGAACCAGCTGGAAAAATGGGCGATAAAGTGGCAAATGAATTTCAATATAGTCAAATGCAAGGTGATGCATCTGGGAAAGAAAAATAAAGAACATGAATATAGAATATTGGATGTGACATTAGCCAAATGCGAACAAGAAAGGGACTTGGGGATCCTGATAGACAGAACCCTAAAACCATCGGTTCAATGCGCGGCGGCAGCAAAGAAAGCAAACAGGATGTTGGGCATGATTAAAAAGGGGATCACGAGTAGGTCGGAGGACATCATAATGCCACTTTACAGAGCGATGGTCAGACCACACTTGGAATACTGTGTCCAACACTGGTCTCCATACCTCAAGAAGGATATAACTCTGCTGGAAAGGGTGCAGAGGCGAGCCACTAAACTAGTCAAAGGTATGGAGAATTTGAGCTATCAAGAACGCCTCCGAAAACTTGGACTGTTCACCCTCGAAAAGAGAAGATTGAGGGGGGATTTGATAGAGACTTTTAAAATATTAAAAGGATTTGACATAATAGACCAGGAAGAAGCATTACTGACATTTTCAAATGTGACACGGACAAGAGGTCATAGCCTGAAACTGTGTGGCAGCAGGTTCAGGACAAATGTCAGGAAGTTCTGCTTCACACAGCGAGTGGTGAGCGCTTGGAATGCTCTCCCAGAGGAGCTTGTGGCAGAGACTAGTGTTCAGGGTTTCAAGCGCAAGTTGGATGCACACCTTCTTGCAAATCATATTGAGGGATATGGGAGATCTGGGTCTCCAACAGGGAGCACCTAACTGGGCCTCCGCGTGTGCGGATCGCTGGACTAGATGGACCTAGGTCTGATCCGGTGAAGGCGTTTCTTATGTTCTTATGACCTCATGTCAACTCCTAGGGTTTTCATCAAGTGTCTAGCAGTTGTAGCAGTGTCTCTATGCAGGCTGAGAGTGCATGTGTTTCCCTAGCTTGTTGGTTGGCTGTTCAAGAGCACAACTCTGGAGGGTGCTCCGAGTTCATGTGCAGAACTGCTTGGGTGCTGAAGCTACTAGAATTCATTTTAAACTACCCCAAGGCCCACCTACTTCCAGTTCAGTAATTGGAGTACATAGGAGTCCTACTGGATACCTTGCATGCTTGGGCCTATCTGCCTTGCAAGGTCAGACACTCTAGTGACTCTGGCTTCATACGTCTGAACTTCTTAGCATGTTACAGCATGGCACAACTTGAGATTGGCCACATGACCTCCACAGTACATGTTACATCCATGGCTCATCTCCATTTGAGAGAAGTCCAATGGACCCCAGCTTATCAGTGTTCTCAAGTCATCTGTATTACTCCACAACCGAGATAAATCTCTCCTCTAGTGGACCATTCAAACCAATATGACCCTGGGACTCCCATTCCAGATTCCATGTCCACAAAATGTACTGATGATGGATGCATCCAACTTGGAATGGGGACGGGGAGCCCATTTAGATGTGCTTCACATCCAAGGGAAGTGGTTAGGTTAGAAAACAGATTTTCATATCAACCTCCTGGAGCTCAGGCTATATGAAATACTCTAAAGCAGTGCTTCCCAACCCTGTCCTAGAGAACCACCAGGCCAATCGGGTTTTGAATATGTATGAGAGATATTTGATTATGCATGAGAGAGATTTGCATATAATGGAAGTGAGAGGCATGCAAATCTACTCCATGCATATTCATTAGGGCTAGCTCAGGCTATATGAAATACTCTAAAACAGTGATTCTCAACCCTGTCCTGGAGGACCACCAGGCCAATCATTATTTGAATATGCATGAGAGATCTGCATATCTGCATGCAAATCTGCTCCATGCATATTCATTAGGGCTAGCCTGAAAACCCGATTGGCCTGGTGGTCCTCCAGGACAGGGTTGGGAACCACTGCTCTAAAGACTTTCAAAGATCAGCTTCAAAACCAAATTGTACTCATTCAGGCGGACAATCAGGTTGTAATGTTTTATCCCAGGACTAGCAGGCAGCATATTCTCACATGTAGGTGACTTCATCCATAGAGCCCCTGTACAGACAGCATTAAAAGTATAGTATCACTTTAAGTTTTTAGAAACTTTGCGACTGCCCACACCACGCATGTGCACCTTCCTGCTTGATGTAAGCTCGCGATTCCTCAGTTCTTCATTTTCCGTGGAGCGAAGTTGTTGACCTGAACTCTGTTCAATTTTTTGCCTTGCCTTCCTGCTAAGCGTCTTTCTTTTTTTCTTCTCTACTCTTTTATAGAGCATATTTATAATTTTTTTCTTCTCGGTTTAAAAAAACAAACAAACAAACCTAAAAATAGTTTTGTTTTGTTTTTTTTTTCATTCATTGGCTTTGGCCTTCATGGCTTCTTTTTTCTGGCAAAATTGAGTTTAATTTTGCTGAAGCCATATTCCCGTCCATGTTGAAACTGTTAAAGGGGGTTTAAAAAGTACTGTAGGTGTCAGAGATCTATTTTCCTCACTGACCCTCATAGTTGGTGCCTACAATGTCTCAGGCCTGAACACTGGGTGGAGTCTTGTGCCTGGTGTTACACCTTACAAAAGTGCTCCATCAAAAGTCGTCGACTTCAGCAGGAGAAATTGTTCGGCGTGGCCATGGACACCGAAAAGACATCACAACCATCGACATAGAAAACTCCTGCTTCGACATCGACATTGGTATCGGGAGATTTTGCACCATCAGGGAAGCCAGCTAAGAAGCCACCACCTTCCCAGACACAGTCACAGGTCACAACAGCATCGAGTCCCTTGATGCAGACCAAGCAGCGATGTCCACCTGTGCGGCTTGTCTCTCCCTCGAGGTGTGCATCCTCATCCTCTCCGAGACAAGCCACTGCACCAATGGTACCAGCAGATAAGCCAGAGGTACTGGTGCTTTCTTTTAGGGAGAAGCTTGTTGAGTTCCTCCAGATGGAAATTGGTGAGATGTTCAAACTCCATGCACCACCTTTAACATAGGCCACCTCGGTACCAACCCAATCTGACCATACTACCACAAGGCCCCATGGTACAACAGTTAGCTCTCCCATAGAACGTCGACATGGATCTTCATTGAGTCATCCTCGATCCGATGTTCTACTCGACATCGGTCATCGCATTGAAGGTCCAGTTCTCCATTGGGGCATTGATCCACTTCATCCATACATCAGCGTTCTTCGTTTTCTACTCGATGTTCGAAGTCCAGGAAGTATCGATCTACATCACACATGTCAAAGCAGAAAAGAGCTTCATACCAAACCTCCTCCTTGGATCAGTACCGAGCTCATAGAAAACGTTGATCCTCTCAACACTCATCTTCTCCAAAGCTTCTTTATGACTGATTCAGAAGGTGACCTCTCTGAGCCTGCAACTGAGGACCCTTGGAACTGTCTTCTTTGGAGATCCCTTTGGAACCGTCTCCTCAGAGAACTCTTCCAAAGACAAGATCTCTTACAAAAAGACTGTCTTTTACCACATATGTACCATAAAGACCTGCCTGTTAAACTAGAAGTTGACTCTGCCTTCAGTGCTGAATACCTAGAAGTCCTGGACTATGATGAGCCTCTGAAAGAGCTCCTAAAATTGCCTCTGCGTAGTATTCTTCACAAGAATTGGGAAACACCCTTGACTGTCACAGTAGCTCCAAGAAAGTTTGGTTCTATTTATAGAATTATTTCTTCTCCAGGGTTTAATAAACTGAAACTCCATCAGTCACTAGTTGTGGAATCAACTTAAAAAAATATCTTTTAGAATATAAGAACTGCCATCTCCGGATCAGACCATTGGTCTATCAAGTCCAGCGATACGCTCACGCGGAGGCCCAGCCAGGTGTACACCTGGCGTAATTCTAGTCACCCATATCTCGCTATGCCTCTCATAAGGAGATGTGCATCTAGTTTGCTTTTAAATCCAGAACGGTGGATTCCACAATAACCTCCTCTGGGAGAGCATTCCAGGTATCCACCACTCATTGCGTGAAGCAGAACTTCTTGATATTTGTCCTGGACTTGTCCCACCTTAGCTTCAGTCCATGTCCTCTTGTCCGTGTCACATTGGTCCTTGTAAATAACTTTCTTTCCTGCTCTATTTTGTCGATTCCTATCAGTATTTTGAAGGTCTCAATCATATCTCTTCGCAGTCTCCTCTTCTTAAGGGAGAACAATCCCAGTCTCTTCAGTCGTTCCTCATATTCCAAGTTCTCCATACCTTTTATTAGCTTCGTTGCTCATCTCTGCACCCTCTCCAGCAGTTTTATATCCTTCTTTAGGTTGGGAGACCAATGTTGGACACAGTATTCCAAGTGTGGTCTAACCATTGCTCTATAAAGCTGCATTATAACTTTCTCCGATCTATTCACGATTCCTTTCTTTATCATGCCTAACATTCTATTTGCTTTCTTTGCCACCACTGCACATTGTGCCGATGGCTTCAGGGTCCTATCTATCAGTATACCCAGGTCCTTTTCCTGTTCACTCTTACCCAGATTTATACCTGACATTCTATACTCATGTTCCTTGTTCTTTCTGCCTAAATGCATTACTTTGCACTTTTCCACATTAAACTTCATCTGCCATTTTTCCACCCATTTCTCTAACTGACATAAGTCACTCTGGAGTTCCGCGCTATCCTTCTGCGATCTGATTGCCCGGCATAGCTTTGTGTCGTCTGCAAACTTGATGATTTCACTGGATGTTCCTTCTTCTAGGTCATTGATGAAAATATTAAATAAGATGGGCCCAAGAACCCAGCCCTGGGGCACACCGCTAGTCACTTTCTCCCAGTCTGAGAACTTCCCATTTATGCACACTCTCTGCTTTCTGTTCTCCAGCCATTTACCTATCCATCTTAGTATATCTCCCTCTATTCCATGGCTTTGTAATTTTCATGTGGAACCTTGTCGAACGCTTTCTGGAAGCCCAAGTATATTATGTCCACCGGTTCTCCACTATTAATTTGTTTGTTCACGGTCTCAAAAAATTGAAGTAAATTTGTTAAACATGATTTCCCATTCCTGAAGCCATGTTGACTGGCTCTCATCAGTTCGTGTGTATCCAAGTGCCGGACTATGCTATCTTTAATCAGTGCTTTAACCTTCTTTCCAGGGATAGATGTAAGACTCACAGGTCTGTAGTTGCCCAGTTCTCCTCTTGATCCTTTTTTGAAAATTGGCATGACGTTTGCTATCTTCCAGTCGTCCAGTATCTGTCCAGTTCTAATTGTTGGCAAGTTTTTGCAATAGTTCTCTGATTTCAACCTTCAGTTCTTTCAAGACTCTCGGGTGGATTCCATCCGGTCCAGGGGATTTGTCACTTTTAAGTTTGTCGATCTGGTAGTATATCTGGTCCAAGTCCACTTCTACTGTGGTGAGGCTATCTTCTATTATTCCTCTGAACACTTTCACTGCTTCTGGTATTGTTGCGGTGTCCTCCTTCGTAAAGACAGACACAAAGAAGGAATTTAGTCTTTCTGCAATTTGTTTGTCTTCCTTGATATATCCTTTATTTCCCTGGTCATCCAGTGGTCCCACTGCATCTTTCGCAGGTTTTTTCCCTTTTAAGTATCTAAAGAAGGGCTTGAAATTTTTGGCCCCTTGCATTATTTTCTCCTCATAGTCCCTTTTGGCATCCCTCACCGCCTTGTGACATTTCTTCTGATCATCTTTGTGTTTGTTCCAAGCTTCGGTTGTTTTCGTGCATCACCTCTAAGAACATAAGCAATGCCTCTGCTGGGTCAGACCTGAGGTCCATCGTGCCCAGCAGTCCGCTCATGCGGCAGCCCAACAGGTCCAGGACCAGTGCAGTAATCCTCTATCTATACCCCTCTGTCCCCTTTTCCAGCAGGAAATTTTCCAATCCTTTCTTGAACCCCAGTACCGTACTCTGCCCTATTACGCTCTCTGGAAGTGCATTCCAGGTATCCACCACACGTTGGATAAAGAAGAACTTCCTAGCATTTGTTATGAATCTGTCCCCTTTCAACTTTTCTGAATGGCATCTTGTTCTTTTATTATTCAAAAAGTTTGAAGAATCTGTTCCTCTCTACTCTATCTATGCCCTTCATGATCTTATAAGTCTCTATCATATCCATTCTAAGTCGCCTCATCTCCAGGGAAAAGAGACCCAGTTTCTCCAATCTCTCAGCGTTTTCCATCCCCTTTATCAGACGCATTGCTCTCCTCTGAACCCTCTCGAGTAACGCCATGTCCTTCTTAAGGTACGGCGACCAATATTGGACGCAGTACTCCAGATGCGGATGCACTATCGCCCGATGCAATGGCAAGATAACTTCTTTTGTTCTGGTTGTAATACCCTTCTTGATTATGCCTAGCATTCTGTTTGCCTTCTTAGCGGCCCCTGCGCATGTGCCGTTGGCTTCATTGTCATGTCCACCATTACCCCCAAGTCCCTCTCTAGTAAGCCATGCCGGTTCTCCTTTGCCTTTAGTTTCCTTACTTTGGAAATCCACGTAATGTAGAGATTTTGTGCTTCCGTGATAGTATTTTTCAGTAGGGACCATGCCTGATCTACCGTTTTAACTTTGTCCATCTTTTCCTTGAGCCGTTGTTTCACCTTGGCTCTCATGCTATCATATCTTCCCTTTTTAAAGTTTAAGGTTGTGGTTGAGGTTTTGGTACATTTCCCTTTCCCGATGTCAAGTTTAAAGTTGATCATGTTGTGATCGCTCGTCCCAGCAGGACCGTGACTTCTACTTCTTTTGTCGGTCCCGTAATGCCATTCAGGACCAAGTAGAAGGTGGCGTTTCCTCTCATTGGCTTTCCCACCATTTGTTCCAGGAAGCAGTCCCCTAGCGCCTCTAGAAACTTGGCCTCCTTGTCACAGTTCGGGGTCTATCCCCGGGAAATTGAAGTCTCCCATGATTATTACATTACCTGTCTTACATTCTTGTTTAATTTCCTCTATCATTTCTGAGTCTGTCTCCTCTGTCTGTCCTGGGGGTCAATAGTAAAGGCCAATTTTTGTGTCTGCGCCATTTTGTCTAGGAATCTTGATCCAGAGGGACTCCAGCTTCTCTTTCCTTTCCGTCGTAGTCTCTCTAACAAATTCTACTCCTTCCTGAACATATAGGGCAATACCTCCACCTTTCTGCCCTACTCTATCTCTTCTGTATAGTTTGTATCCCTGTAGTATTGTGTCCCATTGGTTTTCATCATTCCACCATGTTTCTTTTATGCCAATGATTTCCAGGCCTCAACGCCACCTGGACAAGAGGTGAGAACCATGGACAAATTTGGATTTCGCCTTTATCAAAATTCTATGTTGATGAACAGAGTTCTTAATTATGACTTCTACATATCTTGTTATATGAAACATCTAGTATGATAACTACCTTCCTTTGACAAATATATTCCTGCACATCATCTTCAGCAATTTCACATCTTCTGCACTCTTTCCCAGACTAGGAAATATTTGGCTTATGATGCCTTCGAGTTATCATCTAGAGCAGTGGTTCCCAAACCCTGTCCTGGGGGACCCCCAGCCAGTCGGGTTTTCAAGATACTCCTAATGAATATGCATGAGAGAGATTTGCATATAATGGAAGCGACAGGTATGCAAATCTCTCTCATACATATTCATTAGGGATATCTTGAAAACCCGACTGGCTGGGGGGTCTCCCAGGACAGAGTTTGGGAACCACTGATCTAGAGCATCTGCTATGTCAGTGGCGATAAGACACCTAGCATGGTTGATGGTCTTGGATATGGACATCAACCTCCAAGACAGATTAGCTAATATTCTCTGTTTAGGTGAAGAACTGTTTGGTGATTCCATTGAGGTAGCCACAGAAAAGTTAACGGATCATGAAAAGAATTGGAATGCTTTGGTCAAAATGAAGACTAAACCTCCCACGGCTGCACAGTTTTCTAAACCTACCTCTTCATATCAGCGGCACTATTCTGCTAAACCTTCTGCTCCTCATCCACCTCAGCAGAAGAAGCAAAAGCGGCTTCAAAAATCTCAATCAGAAGCTCCTCAAAAACCTGCTCAGTCTTTTTGATGTGCTCATGGAGAGCATAGCTGCTGTCCCTCTCAGCCTCTTCCTTAGCCAATCGGTGGTCATCTTCAATTGTACCATCAACATTGGATGCTGATTTGTAGGTTCTCAAGGTCATTCAAGAAGGTTACTCTGTTCATTTTGTCAACACACCTGCAAATCATCCTCCAAGAGAGTACTCTCAACCCTCAGCAGACATCCATTATTCTTCAGGAAATAGAATCTCTACTCTTTCTGAATGCCTTAGAGATAGTACCCCCTGCTCAAAAGAATCAGAATTTCTACTCCCGGTATTTTCTCATCCCAATGAAGACAGCAGGTCTACGTCCCATTTTAGACCTCAGAAACTTGAATAAATCCTTGGTAAAAGAAAAATTTTGAATGTTGTCCTTGATGACTCTATATCCCCTCTTAGATCAAAACAATTGGCTATGCTGTCTGGATCTAAAAGAAGCTAATACCCACATAACCACATACCCATTCACCCTGCCCACAGGAAGTTTCAGAAATTTCAAGTAGCCCATCAACATTTTCAATACCGGGTTCTGCCCTTTGGACTGGCATCCTCGACCAGAGTATTCACCAAGTGCCTAGTAGTAGTGGCAGGAACTTTAAGGGCTCAAGGGCTCCAAGTTTTTCTTTATCTTGATGATTGGTTAATAAAAGATGCCTTTCCTCAAGGGGTGCTCTCAGCAACACAGTCAACAGTCCGGTTTCTTCAGCAGTTGGGGTTCAAAGTCAATTTTCCAAAATCTCAACTTCAACCCTCTCAAACTCTACAATTCATAGGAACTCTGCTCGACACCATTCAACTCAGGGTGTTCTTACCTTAGTAAAGACAAGACAATTTGATTCAACTTTGCAATCAAGCTTATCACCCTTCCATCCATCTCAACCAAGCAGCTGATGATACTATTGGGTCACATGGCATCCACAGTCCATGTTACCCCCTTTGTGAGCCTCCATCTCAGGACACATCAGTCACTAGTGTCACTAATGGTTTCAAGCTCTAGATCCACTCTCACAAGAGATTACAGTCACATCTTCACTTCATCAATCTCTGCAGTGGTGGATGAATTCTTTAAATCTTGCCAAAGGGCTTTTGATTCAAATCCCTCCACATCAGAAAGTTCTAACCACAGACTCATCCAAATATGCTTGGGGAGTTCATCTGGATGGTCTTCACACACAAGGTCACTAGCTCGCCCAAGAGCAGCAATGTCACATCAACCTCTTGGAACTCAGGGCCATTCACAATGCTCTCAAAACTTTTCAGCACATGATATCAAATCAAGTCCTCCTAATACACATGGAAAATCAAGTGTCATAAACAAGCAAGGAGGAACAGGTTCTCTCATTCTTTGTCAAGAGGCCGAGAAGATTTGGAACTGGACTATTGCTCATAACATATTCCTCAAAGCAATCTATATTCAAGAGGAGAAGAATTCTCAAACCTGTGGACGCTCAACTCCACAGTTTTGCGTCAGATATTCTCACTTTGGGGGACTCCTCAGATAGACTTGTTTGCGTCCCCCCCCTATCACAACTGCCTCAGTTCTGTTCCAGACAATACTTTCCACAATGCCTGGAAGCGGATGCTTTTCTTCTGGACTGGACACACAATTTATTTTATGCATTTCTACCAATTCCTCTCATTCTCAAGCCACTAGTCAAGCTCATGAGAGTCAGCCACTATGATCCTAATAGCTCCTCGGTGGCCCAGACAACCGTGGTTTTCCCTTCTACTTCAGTTCAATGTCAAGAAACCAATGCCTCTGTAGATCTTTTCATCTCTTCTAACACAGAGTCAAGGATCTCTTTTACATCCAAAGCTACAGTCCTTGCACCTGACAGTTTGGTACCTTTTGGGATAACTTTAGGTGACATCCAGAAAGCCTTCTACACAGCAATGCTACCTACAGAAGTGAACAAGGTTTTCTACGTGATGTACTCTTCATCATTATGATGCTTCATCCTCCTCTATATCTTTAATATTGGATTATCTTCTCCATCTATCCAACTCAGGTCTTAAAACCTCTTCAGTCAGAGTTCATCTTATTGTTATCAATGTGTTTCATGGACCAGTCAACGGTAAATCTTTGATATTGAAAAGTCCTTTCAAGAATCTAGAAACAAGAGGATGAGCAGTCAAATTGCCTCTAGAACCACCTCCAGTGGTTTGGGACATTAATGTTGTTCTCTTTCAACTAATGAAGCCTTTTGAACCAATGTCTTTGACTCTTCTCAAATATCTCACTTGGAAAGTGGTATTTCTAATCTCCATTACTTCTGCTCATTGAGTGAGCAAGCTCCAAGCGCTGGTGATGCACCCACCTTTTACTGTGTTCCACCATGATAAAGTAGTGCTTCGCACCCATCCAAAATTCCTCCCAAAAGTAACAGAATTTCATTTTAATCAATCCATTACTTTTTCCAGTGTTCTTTCCCAAGCCTCATTCTTACCCTGGAGAAACAGCTCTTCATACTTTGGACTGCAAATGAGCTTTGGCTTATTATTTACAAAGGACTAAGCCACATAGAACATCTCCTCAACTGTTCATCTCCTTTGATCCTAACAGGATGGACCGACCTGTATCCAAGAGAACTATTCCCATGTGGTTGGCAGTCTGTATTACCTTCTGTTATGCTCAAGCTAGACTGCAACTCAGGGGTCATGTAACAGCACATAAGATCTGAGCCATGGCAGCTTCAGTTGCTTTTTTATGTTCCACTCCCATTGATGAGATCTGTTAAGCTGCTACTTAGTCCTCGGTACACACATTCACATCTCACTACTGTCTGGAATCCTATTCCAAATGGGATGGTCACTTCAGCCAAACAGTATTGCAAAATTTATTTTCTTAATAGCCAACTCTCCCTCCATCCCATTATAGTAAGCTAGGGAGTCCCACAAGTGAGAATATGCTGCCTGCTTGTCCTGTGATAAAGCATAGTTACTTACTAACTGGTGTTATCCAGGGACAGCAGGCATATATTCTCGCAACTCACCCAGCTCCCCAGTTGGCTTCTTAGCTTGCTTATGGAACTGAGGAACCGTGAGCCTACATCGGGCAGGAAGGCACTCGCATATGCATGGTGCGGGCAGTCACTTTTTATGCTGTCTGTACCGGAGCATGTGAGAATATCTGCCTGCTGTCTCTGGATAACACCTATTATGGTAAGTAATTGTGCTTAATTTAAACAAGCAGAGAGTATGGGCTCCTATCCCTTGTGTCAAGATGCAGTGAGGATGTGACAGTGTGTTCTCCTTCATGGGATGATCCTTCGAGCCACATATTGAGCAGGCAAAGAAAACAGCCTGGCAGACAGAATGAATAGGGTTTTACAAGCATGTGAGTGGTCTTTCAACATGGGTGTTGCCCACAAGATCTTCTGAGAATGGGGTACTCCCTTGATGGATCTTGTTACTACTCATCTCAACAAGAGAGTTCTGTTCCATGCTCAGATCATATGGCAGGCTATCGTCAGAGGCCTTCCTCCTTCATTGGGGGACAGGTCTTCTATATGTTTATCTTCCAGTTCCTCTGATAGAGAAGACTTTCCTGAAAATCGAGCAAGTTCAAGAAACCATGATCCTAATCGTCCTTTATTAGCCGAGATAGATCCGGTTCCCACTTCTTTTGTTCTTGTCTTCTAAAGAATGCTGGAGGTTAGACTGTTTTCTGATCCTGTTAATACAGAACAAGAGATCCCTTTTGAAACCCAACCTCCAGACTCTTGCCCTCCTAGGCTGAATGTTGGAGCAAAGAATTTGCATCTCTAGGCCTGCCTAAGGTGTCTCCAGAATCTTGCTTTCTTCCAGGAAAGACTACACTAAGAAGTGCTATTCTTTTAAGTAGAAGAGGTTTGCCATTTGATGTGGAGGCAAGGCCCTAAATCTTTTTGCTTGCCCTACACAAAACTTCTTGAATACTTCCTGCACTTCTCTAAGTCTGGTTTGAAAACTAACTTTATAAGGGTTCATCTCAGTGTAATTAGTGCTTCCCATTCTTATGTGGGAGGTAAGTCCATCTCTGTACAACCTCTAGTTGTTTGATTCATGAGAGGTTGTTGTTGACTAAGCCCCCTATCAAACCTCCCACTGGGATCTCAATCTAGTTCTCACTCAGCTGATGAAAGCTCCTTTTGAACCACTTGATTCATGCCATCTGAAATTTTTAGCATGGAAAGTAGTTTTTCTGGTGGCAGTCACTTCAGCTCACAGAGTCAGTGAGCTTCAGGCTCTAGTAGCTGATCCACCGTACATTAAATTTTATCACAACAAAGTAGTTCTCTGCATACATCCAAAGTTTCTTCCCAAGACTGTAACAGAGTTCCATCTTGATCAGTTAGTTGTTCTGCCAACATCTCTAAAACCTCATTCTCATTCTGGTGAAAGTGTACTTAGCCTTCTATATGGAGCAGACTAAAGCCCATAGATAGTTCACCCAGATTTTTGTTTCCTTTGACCCAAATTAATTGGGAGTGGCCATTGGCAAATGCACAATTTCCAATTGACTAGCAGATTGGATCTCCTTTGTTTATGTCCATTCTGGGCTGACTCTTGGGGGTGATATCAAGGCTCAGAGCCATGGTGATGTTGATAGCCCGCTTGAAATCATCCACCATAGAGGAGATTTGCAAGGCTGCGACAGGAGCTTCTGTCCACACATTCATATCTCACTTGAGTAAAATTCCCTACATGATAGCCTGTTCGGTCAGACAGTCCTACAGAACTTGTTCAGTATCTAGAATCGAACTCCATTGCACCCCTAGGCCTATTTTTTTATTCTGTTCCAGGCTGTACCTCCACATTAGCATGTGTTTATTTCTCAGGTTAATTATTGTACAGGTCTCAACATTTTGCGCTCCTATTGATATTGTTATTTTTTATGAGTCTGGTTGCTAGGGATTTCCAGATGCTGCTGAATTTGTGTTAGTACTTTATAAGTCACATAGGTGCTTATGTTTCAAAAGAGAAAAATGTCTCAAAGCAGCACAAAGCACCAGATGGACATTTTTCATAGGAATTTTGAACTACTTTATTTTACTCATTCATCTGGTGTAGCGCTCTCATTAAGAACCTTCTAACAGAAGGCATCACCAATTCATCATGTCCTAAGCTGCTCTTAAGAGTTAATTCAGGATGAAGGGAGGTGGGCATAATTCCTTCACATTTCCTCACATATACAAGTCAGCCATCACTATGTCAGAACAGTGTGTTACACTACCATTCTTCAACTGAGCTTGTTACACCGAATCTACTTTGATGGCAGATATTTTTTATTATTTGTAAAATATTTTATTTATTTTTATTTATTTAAAATTTTTCTTACTTGCTAAATCTACAATTCTGAAAAAGTTACAAGTAAACACTCATAATTTAAATAAACATTAGACAAAAACATCATAAAACAAAAAAATCACATACATTAAGCTATCAAAAAAAATCTAAAACCAGCCTCAATACAACAAGCCAGCTGACAGCCACATAATGACTTCCTCTCAGCCATCTCACTTACATGAGAAATGTCTCTGAAACAGCACTGTTTTAACTTGCTTTCTAAAATTTAGTAAAGATGATGCTCTCCTTACATCTTGAGGCAATGAGTTCCACAGTAAAAATGGATATCTCTCTCTTTATCTCTCTCTGATCAGGTCACAGATATCCGTAAAAAACCAGCAAAAGGAAAAAATGCAATCAGGTATGATTAATGATAAACTAAAGCATGTTAAGCAGCTCATGAATTATTAATCTAGGTAGCAAAAATCATGTGAAATAATGTGGTTTTCACTAAGATGATTCTGGGACTGCAAGAACGCAACTACACTTCTTATGTTATAGTGGGGTGCTATGGTGAATGTTAAAGTGGGGTGGGGTGGTGAGGTGAATGTTATCTGAACCCAAGAAAGGATGTAGGGAAAAAGACACTGGAACTTATGAATCCATCATTTTGATCATAGGCAACTGAATGCTGCTTTGTTTGGAGGGCCCTAAATCTCTGCCCAAGACCCCATCCACATAATAATAGTACTAATTGTAATGCCATTTCTTCCATTCATTTATCATATACACGTATATTATTATTAATACATAATGGTAACCACAAAATTAAACTATACAAATCACTTTCTTTTTCCCCTCACCACCCCAGCACAGCATTTCCTCCTCTCTCTCTCTTCCCCCAACTATGTGCAACATGTCTTCCTCTCTCTCTCACTGTATACCATCTCTTTCTCTCATTCCCTCCCTTGCTACAAAGAGTGTGGGTGTGTGGGGGGGAGAGAGGAGTCCAGGGTGCATCTCTGCAGCCCCTCTACTGTCACAGCCAACATTTCTCTATTTCTCATTCAATAGACTGTGTGCAGCATCTTTTGCCTCTGCCTGTCAGACCCATGCCCAACATTTCTTATTCTATCACCTCTCTCCAGCACCATGCCACCTCTTTCTCCATTCCCTCTACCACCATGTCCAACATTCCTCCCTCTTAAATCCCTTTCCATCTGTCCCTCTGTTCCCTCTCCACCACCACATCCAACATTTCTCCCTCTGATCTCTCTCTTCCCCATGCAAATGGGACATAATACTTCCGGGGTACAAACTATTGCGAAGACAGGTCAGGTCAGAAAGGAGGAGTAATAGCCCTATACATAAAGGATAACATACACTCGACCAGAGTGGACACAGCAGCGATGACCAACGAGTTGGAATCACTATGGATTAAAGTACCGGGAAGGAATGGGCCTGAGATAAAGATGGCCCCACCTAGGCAAACCGAAGCAAACGATGAAGAAATGAAAGCCGAGATGAAGCGAGAATGCAAAAGCGGTAACATGGTTGTTATGAGAGACTTCTGGGATAGACTGGAGTCTTGGAAACTCAAAATGCGCTAGGGAGACCGGATTCCTGGAGGCTATACAGGACTGCTTCATGGAGCAGCTTGTCAGAGAACCGACAAGAAGGAATGCCACTTTGGATCTAATCCTCAATGGGCTAAGAAGACCTGTAAAAGAAGTGGAAGTAGTGGGGCTGTTGGGAAACAGCGATCACAATATGATCAAATTCAAAGTTGAAGCAGGAATATCGAATAGGAAGAGAACCACAGCAACAACTTTTAACTTCAAGAAAGGAAACTACGAAGCGATGAGAGTAATGGTAAGGAAGAAACTTAGGAACAGCTCAATGAAATCGCAGACTGTAGAGCAAGCCTGGTCTTTATTCAAGGACACGGTGAGCGAGGCACAAAATCTGTATATTATATATATATATAGAAAAGGATGCAAAAACAGCCAAACAAAAGACCCGGCGTGGATAACTAAAGAAGTAAAGAAAGTGATAGGAGATAAGAAGAATTCATTCCGGAAATGGAAAAAGGACAAAACCGAGGAAAACTGGAAAGAGCACAGGAAGCATCAAGAGCAAAAAGAGAATATGAAGAGAGGCTAGCCAGGGAAGCATGAAATTTCAAACCATTCTTCAGATAGTTAAAGGGAAGCAGCCGGCTAGGGAGGAGGGAGGACCGCTGGATGATGGAGATAGGAAAGGAGTGGTGAAGGAGGAAAAAGAAGTGGCAAATAGACTAAACATGTTCTTTTCATCAATATTTACAAAAGAGGACACATCCAATGTGCCGGAACCTGAAAAAATCTTCAAAAGAGATCAAGCAGAAAAATTAACATCCATGAAGACGTATACAAGCAGATAGATAGATTAAAAACTGACAAATCTCCGGGCCCGGACGGAATCCACCCTAAGGTATTGAAAGAACTAAAGGAGGAAATAGCAGAACTACTACAGCAGGTTTGTAATCTATCCCTGAAAACAGGCGTGATCCCGAAGGATTGGAAGATAGCTAATGTTACACCCATCTTTAAAAAAGGATCGAGAGGTGACCCGGGGAACTATAGACCGGTAAGTTTGACTTCAGTTCCGGGGAAGATGGCGGATAAAAGAGCATCGACAAGCATCTAGAAAGGAATAAACTAATGAAAACAAGCCAACATGGCTTCTGCAAGGGAAGATCGTGCCTAACGAACTTATTGCACTTCTTCAAAGGAATTAACAAACAGATGGACAAAGGGGACCCTATAGACATCGTATACTTAGATTTCCAAAAAGCCTTTGACAAGGTACCCCGTGAACGCCTACTACGGAAACTGAAGAACCATGGGGTGGAAGGAGACGTACATAGATGGATCAAAAATTGTTTGGCGAGTAGAAAGCAAAGGGTAGGAGTGAAGGGCCACTACTCGGACTGGAGGAGGGTCACGAGTGGTGTTCCGCAGGGGTCAGTACTCGGACCGCTACTGTTCAATGTATTTATAAATGATCTAGAAACAGGGATGAAGTGCGAAGTAATAAAATTCGCAGACGACATCAAACTATTTAGTGGAGTTGGGACTAAAGAGGACTGTGAAGATTTACAAAGGGACCTGAACAAACTAGGGGAGTGGGCGACAAGATGGCAGATGAAGTTTAATGTAGAGAAATGTAAAATCTTGCATGTAGGAAACAGAAACCCGAAGTACAGCTATACGATGGGAGGGCTGGTAATGGGTGAAAGTACCCAAGAAAAGGACTTGGGGGTAATAGTGGACAACACAATGAAGCCGTTGGCATAGTGCGCAGTGGCCTCTAAGAAGGCGAATAGAATGCTGAGTACTATCAAGAAAGATATTATAACCAGAACGAAAGAAGTTATCCTGCTGTTGTATCAGGCGATGGGCGCCCGCATCTGGAGTACTGCGTTCAATATTGGTCACCGTACCTTAAGAAGGATATGGCGATACTCGAGAGGGTTCAGAAAAGAGCGACATGATTGATAAAAGGTATGGAAAACCTTTCATATGCTGAAAGATTAGAGAAACTGGAACTCTTTTCCCTGGAGAAGCGGAGCTTAGAGGGGACATGATAGAGACTTACAAGATCATGAAGGGCATGGAGAAAGTGGAGAAGGACAGATTCTTCAAACATTCGAAAACTACAAGAACGAGAGGGCATTCGGAAAAATTAAGAGGGGACAGATTCAGAACCAATGTTAGGAAGTTCTTCTTCACCCAAAGGGAGGTGGACACTTGGAATGCGCTTCCAGAGGGTGTGATAGGACAGAGTATGGTTTTGGGGTTCAAGAAGGGATTAGATAATTTCCTGAAGGAAAAGGGGATAGAAGGGTATAGATAGAGGATTACTATACAGGTCCTGGACCTGATGGGCTGCCGCATGAGCGGACTGCTGGGCATGATGGACCTCTGGTCTGACCCAGCAGAGGCACTGTTTATGTTCTTATGTTATATCTACCTCATTCCTATCCCACTACCATATCCAACAATTCTCTCCATCCTTATGCCCAATTCTCTTTCTTCCTTTCTCCGTGTGCACCATCTCTTTCCATCTCACTCACACATTCATGGCCAACAATTCTCCTTTTCTATTTCATCCCCCACTACAGAATCTCTTTCTCTCCCTCCCTCCCTCTTTCCATCCTATGTCCCAAGATCATGCCCCTCCATCCCTGCCAACCTCCCTTCTGTGTCTCAATGCACTCCCTCCTTCCCTTCTGTGTCCCAGGTTCTGGCCCCTCCCTCCTTCCTTCCAGCCTTTGTCCCAAGTTCAAGCTCCCTCCCTCCTTTCTGTTCCTCAACACACTCCCTCCCTTCTTTGCCCCAAGTTCATGCCACCTCCCTACTTCCTTCCAGCCTTTGTACCAAATTAATGCTTCATTCCCCCTTGTCCCAACACGTCCCTCTCCCTATCTCCCTTTTGTGCCCCAGGTTCATGCCCCCCTCCCCTGGATGTGTACCTCTGGTCAGCTCTAAGACATCTGCTTAGGCCTCCTCCTCCTTCCAGCTGCATGTCTTAGAGCCGCAGGTAGTGGTTCCTACACATTGCCCGCGGCTGACCCAGAAGTCTTCCCTCTGACATCGGCAAGATCTCAAGGAGTAAAACAGATTTTATGCTGCTTATCCTAGAAATAAATGATGGATTTTCCCAAATCAATCTTAGGCTTTTGTACTTTTGTTTTAGGAAATTAGCCAAACTTTTTTAAACCCTGCTATGATAACTGCTTTCACCACATTCTCCAGCAATGAATTCCAGAGCTTAATTGCACGTTGAGTGAAGAAATGTTTTTCTCTGATTTGTTTTAAATCTACTAGTTAGTAGTTTCTTTGCATGCCTCCTAGTCCTAGTATCTTTGGAAAGTGTAAACAAGTGATTCATAACTTCCCATTCTACTCCACTCAGTATTTTATAGACCTCTACCATGTTTCCCCCCAAATAAGACAGTATCTTATATTCATTTGGGGCCAAAAAAGGCACTAGGTCTTATTTTCGGGGTATGGATATGATCATCTCTCGCTTCCTCTCCTTTACCCCAATTCTTCCTCTTTCCTTTCTCTCCCCCACATGTGCAGCATCTTTCCTCCCCTGCCCAGCTTTTATCCTTCCCTCCCTCCCATCCCTTGTGCAACAGAACCCTTGAGCACCCCCCCCCCGCCCCCACCATGCAGCCGAACCCCTGTTGACCCTCCATCCTTTCCTCTCCGCCGACCACAAGCGAGCCCTACCTTCAACCGAAGCAGCTTTGGGCCGGCAGCACTCTAAGCAGGCTGCTTGGCCATGTCCATCGGGGATTTCACTCTGCTCCATTACTGCTGTCTGTAATGCGGCAGAGTGAATTCCCCGACGGACAAGGCCGAAGCAGCCTATTTAGAGTGCTGCCGGCCCGATGCTGCTTCGGTTGAAGGTAGGGCTTGGTTGCAGTCGGTGTGGAGGGAAGGATGGAGGGTTAGCAGCTCGCGGTTGGTGGGGAGGGAAGGATGGAGGGTCAGCAGGGGTTCAGCTGCACGGCAGGAGGAGGGGGTGGATTGAAGAGTTACCAGTGAATCCCGGGACTAGGGCTTATTTTGTGGGTAGGGTTTATATTAAGACTTACCCCGAAAATGATGCTAGGTCTTATTTTCGGGAAACACGGTATCTCATCTCCCCTGAGCTATCTCATCTCAAGGCTAAAGAGCACTAGCTGCTTTAGCCTTTCCTCATAGGGAAGTCATCACATCCCTTTTATAATTTTCAAAACCCTTCTCTATACCTTTTCTAATTCTACTATATCTTTTTTGAGATTCAGCAACCAGAATTGCACACAGTATTCAAGATGCATCTGCACCATGGAGTGATTCACGGGCATTATAACATTCTCATCTTTGTTTTCCATTCCTTTCCTGATAATTCCTAACATGCTCTTTGCTTTCTTACCACCACTGAAGCTGAACAATGACACCTAGATCCTTTTCTTGGGTAGTGACACCTAACGTGGAATCTTGCATCTTGTAGCTATAGTTCGGTTTCCTCTTTCCCACATGCATCACTTTGCACTTGCTCACATTAAACGTCATCTGCCATATTGATGCCCAGTCTCCCAGTCTCTCAAGGTCCTCTTGCAATTTTTCACAATCCTCTTGCGATTTAACAACTTTAAAAAAAAAAGTGTGTCATGATTGGCTTGTTAGACAGTGGTAGACAGTGGCCATTTATAGAATTTGCCCCAAAGTTTTTTCAAACATCCCGAGGCAGGAAGCCTGTATTGTAGGCATTACAAACCTATGGAGACACATACAGCCACCTAAGCTCATCCAAGACTAGGTGTAGGGTGGTTTCGCCCTGAAGTGGCCTTAGGTGAACTTAGGTGGCCCTAGGTGTCTCCCTAAGGTCATGATAGGTGCCTAAAATGTAGGCCAGCAAAATTCTGGTCTACATTTCAAATAGATGCGGCTGCTAAGCCGAGCACGGCAAGGGAATCTCCCTGCCACGATCAGTTTAGTGGTCGCAGCAGGTAACCTGTCTCCCCCCCACATTGGCCAGGACGGATGCCCACTCTCTCCTACCAGAACTCCCAATGCCCCCCACGAATGTCCATGGCAGGAGGAGTGCCCAATTCCTCCTGTCGCAACGGCAAACCCTCCCGACATAGATGTAGTAGGAGGAGTGCCCAACAGGATGAATGCCCAGTCCCTCCTGCCAGAAGCCCTGAAGCCTCCCCTGAATGTCCACGGCCGGAGAAGTGCCCAAATCCTCTTGCCGCAACCCCCCGAAGATCACCGGCAGGAGGGATGCCCAAAAGCCAACCTTCCCGACACAGACACGGAAGGAAGAGTGCCCAATTCCTCCTGCTGCCATCCCCCGAAGATCACCTGTAGGAGGGATGCCCAGTCTCTCCTGCCAGAACCCCCCTTAAAAATCTGAAGATCACTGGCATGAGGAATTAGTATATAGGTACCTTTGAGAATAACAGGTTTAAATCACATTAACACGTCTTAGTAAATGAGGCCCTAAGCTTGAATCTGAGACAGCAGAGGGAGCATTTACTTGCAATAAGTCACAAGAAGAGTCAGTTGAAGGAGTAGGATTTGAATCATAACTTTCCTGATTCTCAGCATTCTGTTATAACCACTAGACTAGCCAACCAGGATGTCAAGTGGAGAAATGGTGTAGAAATCAAAATCCCCAGATAAAAATTCAGAGAAGTTGGCAGCAACACTATAAATTAAACCAAAATGTAGCAAAATTATTTATATATTTTTATATATATATATATGTAGCCTCAGTGCAGTAGTCAGAGCTAATAGGGGAAACTTTTCACTGTATTTGGTTTACACTTATGAGTTAATGCACTTATGTATGCCTATGATGGTGCACAGTGGGGCTTGAAAAATAGCCTAAGAACATAAGAAATGCCTCTCCTGGGTCAGACCCGAGGTCCATCGTGCCCAGCAGTCCGCTCACGCGGCGGCCCAACAGGTCCAGGACCTGTGCAGTAATCTTCTATCTATACCCCTCTATCCCCATTTCCAGTAGGAATTTGTCCAATCCTTTCTTGAACCCCAGTACCATACTCTGCCTTATAACGTCCTCTGGAAGCGCATTCCAGGTGTCCACCACACGTTGGGTAAAGAAGAACTTCCTAGCATTTGTTTTGAATCTGTCCCCTTTCAACTTTTCCGAATGCCCTCTTGTTCTCTTATTTTCCGAAAGTTCGAAGAATCTGTCCCTCTCTACTCTCTCTATGCCCTTCATGATCTTGTAAGTCTCTATCATATCCCCTCTAAGTCTCCTCTTCTCCAGGGAAAAGAGACCCAGCTTCTCCAATCTCTCAGAATATGACAGGTTTTCCATACCTATTATCAGACGTGTTGCTCTCCTTTGAACCCTCTCGACTAACGCCATATCCTTCTTAAGATACGGCGACCAATATTGGACGCAGTACTCCAAATGCGGGCGCACCATCGCCCGATACAACGGCAGGATAACTTCTTTTGTTCTGGCTGTAATACCCTTTTTGATTATAGATAAAGGGAGGGAGGATACCATATAGGATTTTAAGCCTGGAACACTGGTTCGCCAGTGCCCCATTAGCTTTGACTACTGCACTGAGGCCACGGGTATATATAAATATATAAATAATTTTGTTATATTTTGGTTTAATTTATAGTGGTGCTGCCAACTTCTCTGAATTTTTATCTGGGGATTTTGATTTCAGCATCATAGTTGATATTCCCCGTTGGGTTTTTGTAATTAAGTGGAGAAATGGAACATCAGGGCAACCAGGTATCTTGATTTGGATGTTGTAAGGATGTATAGTACATTAGAGTAGCAAATCTCTTGTTTGTGCACTTGGTGGAAACAGGGGAGGGATAGGGTCCAAACCTTACATTCATTATTGGCAGTAGAGAATGACACGGTGACAAAATTCATCACCGTCCCCGTCCCCGTGGATAACCGCGGTAAATCATTTTCATATCATTCTTTAAGGAGAGAGGGAAGAATCAGAGTATGAATGGCCACAACCACTGACCCTCAAGCTTTGCTTTGAAGAATGCTGGTGTAGAAGGACTGAGGCTGAAATAGACACTAAAAAATGAAATGGGATTATTTCCCGCGGTTATCCGCGGGGACGGGAACAGTGATGAATTTTGTCACCGTGTCATTCTCTAATTGGCAGTAGTAAGACCACTGGAAATGCCTAGTGTACCAAAGGCTCTATTGTAAATCCAAAGCTAATACACAGATTCAAATTAGCATGTTAACCCAGTGTTTTTAACCTTTTCACACCCGTGGACCGGCAGAAATAAAAGAATTATTTTGTGGACCGTCAAACTACTAAGACTGAAATTTAAAAAACACATTTCCGCCTCGTCTCCGCAAGCTCAGTCCCCACAAAGCATCTGATCCCATCCGCACAAGCCTCAGTTATGATTTTATATTGAATGTATTCCAGTATCTCCCCTCTTTTCTCCATCTTAATTCAGCAGATACCTTCCATCACCCTACTTCCTCCATTCCTTATTCAGCATCTTCTCCTTGTCTCCCTATTCCCCCTTCACGATGTCCAGCATAACCTCTCTGTCTCCCTACTCCTTCTACCCATGTCCAACATCTTACTTTTGTCTTCATACTCCACCCTCCTATTCAACATTTTCCATGTCTCTCTGCCTCCTGCAAGGTCCTGCATCTGTCTTTGTGTCCTTAATCTTCCAACTCCCACCTAGTTCCAATAACTATCCTCCCCCAAGGGGATCCACCATCTCCCTTCTGTCACACCAATCCCCCCCCCCCCGGGGTCTACCATCCCCTTCCCACAACACATGGGAATCCAGCATCTCTTATTCCCTCCCTTGGCTGCTGGCCCCAGAGTGACTCCAGTGTCACAGTGGCTGGTCTCACCATAACTGACACTAAATTGGAAGCAGCCTGGTTCTTAACTCACATCGATTTACTTACAGTTCCCTTGCCCAGAACTCTGGAAGCAACTTGAAAGGCTTGTTCTTCATTCAGAGTTAAGCCCAATAATGCTGGTGTCTGCCTCCCTTGCTCGCTGGGACTTGCCTCAGACAAGCGCTGAACTGCAGTGGCAGGGGAGCCACCCATTCCATGGGGCTTAGGGATGTCTCTCCCGAACTCGACTGCTATCAGCCCTGCCTTCAATTTTGGTCCTGCTAAATCAGACGGCTAGAACGAAGACAGAAGACCGACCTGTCTAAGAACATATCCTCTTGTATAATGAACCTACAATCCTGGGCCCACACTGTGCAAATGAAATTGAATGAGTCCAAAACAAGACTTCTTTGGCTCGGTCCAAAACTAGATCACCTACCCACCTCCATCCCACTACCCTCTGGCTCCTCTCTGCAGCTTGAGTTCTCGAGCAATGTCTTGGGCATCATCATTGATTCCACATTGTCCTTCAATGACCACTTCCAATCCTTAGTAAAAAAAATGCTTTTTCAGCCTTCACATGCTGAGGAAAGTTAGATCCTGCTTCCATCAAAAACATTTTACCCTCCTTGTCCAATCCATCATCCTCTCCAGATTGGACTATTGCAACTCTATCTATTTAAGCCTAACTAAGAAAAACCTCCACAGACTCCAACTGATTCAGAATGCCGCGGCCAAGCTCATCTTCGCTAAAAGTAAATTTGACCATGTCTCCCCGCTCCTGGCCAAGCTCCAATGGCTTCCGATAATCGCCAGGGTCCACTATAAATGCGCCTGTTTAACTTTCAAAATCCTATATGGTATCCTCCCTCCCTTTATCTCTCTTTCTTGGAATTCCTCAAATCCTAATACCACCAGATCCTCCCACAAATTAAAACTATCCTTCCCCTCGCTAAAAGGCATTTCCCACACAGGAAAGCTATGGACCTCCCTTCACTTCAAAATCACTGAGCTCTGGAACAACCTTACCTACCCTCTTCGGAACGTGAGCTCTCTCCAAGTTTTCCGCAAACATCTGAAAACCTGGCTTTTCTCAAAAAATGTAAGTCTCCCTCCAACTTAGGAATCAAGGAAACTCTTATATCTTGGCATCCCAAGTCCTCTAAATTTTCTTCACACTTCTACCTCTAACCCTCTATTGTAGTTCTTTCCTATTTCTCCTACTGTAAACCGCGTAGAGCTCTACGAACGTGGAGATGATGCGGTATACAAACCTAAGGATTAGATTAGATTAGATTAGATTAGAAGCCACGGGACCTTTCCTCTTGCCTGTATTGCTATTCGCCATAAGCTCTGCCGGTTTCAATCCTGCCCCTCAAACACAGGAAGTCACTTCAGAGGGGGGCGGGATCAGGATCGTCAGAGCCTATAGCAATGCAGGCAAGAGGAAAAGTCCTGCGGCTTCTGTGTTTCTTTTTGCTGTCCGTTGCAACAGTACCGCAGCCTATCCTAATGCCAGCCCTAGAAGGGAAAGGGGAAGAGATGCCCGACAGGAAATTTAACCGCATCAATCTTGCCGGCCCTCCATGGACCGGCAGGAATTTTCTGCGGACCAGCACCAGTCCATGGACCGGCGGTTGAAGAACAGTGTGTTAACCCATGTTAATAGTAAATTTTAACATGGCTTGCTTAGTTCATAGGGACCTAATCACTGTGATAGCACTTTCACCCAGACCCCTCCCCCATCAGTCCCAATGTACAAATAGCTTTTCAGCAGAGTTCTTTCTTCCCTAATTGAGTCCTGACTTCCAATTTAACTCTGCATTCTATAAAATGTTTGTTAAATAGAAACATAGAAACATGATGGCCAATAAAGGCCAAATGGCCCATCTAGTCTGCCCATCCACAGTAACCATTGTCTCTTTCTCTCTCTGAGAGATCCCACGTGCCTATCCCAGACTCTGTTGAATTCAGACACAGTCTCTGTTTCCACCACCTCTTCTGGGAGACTGTTCCACGCATCTACCACCCTTTCCGTAAAAAAAGTATTTCGGCAGATTACTCCAGAGCCTATCACCTCTTAACTTCAACCTATGCCCTCTCATTGCATAGTTTCCTTTCAAATGAGAGACTCGACTCGTGCACATTTATATTATATAGGTATTTAAACGATTCTATCATATCTCCCCTCTCCGGCCTTTCCTCCAAAGTATACAGATTGAG
The DNA here is from genome assembly GCF_902459505.1 of Geotrypetes seraphini. NCBI lineage: Eukaryota > Metazoa > Chordata > Amphibia > Gymnophiona > Dermophiidae > Geotrypetes > Geotrypetes seraphini. The sequence continues at coordinate 130,520,531 of NC_047089.1, forward strand.
ATTTTTAAGTCTGTCCCCATATGCCTTATCACGAAGACCCACACCATTTTAGTAGTCTTCCTCTGGACCGACTCCATCCTTTTTTATATCTTTCAGAAGGTGCGGCCTCCAGAATTGTACACAATATTCCAAATGAGGTCTCACCAGAGTCTTATACAGTATACAGAGGCATCAATACCTCCCTTTTCCTACTGGCCATACCTTTCCCTATGCAACTTAGCATACTTCTAACTTTCACCGTCACCTTTTCAACCAGTTTGGCCACCTTAAGATCATCTATCACATACAATCACACCCAAGTCCCATTCTTCTGTCATGCACATAAGTTCATCACCCCCTAAAATTTACCGTTCCCTCTGGTTTTTGCAACCCAAATGCATGACCTTGCATTTCCTAGCATTAAATTTTATCTGCCAAATTTCAGACCATTCTTTAAGCTTCACCAGGTCTTTCTTCCTGTTATTCACACCATCTGGCATGTCTACTCTATTGCAGATTATGGTATCATCCACAAAGAGACAAATCTTACCTGACAACCTTTCAGCAATATCATTTATAAAAATGTTAAAAAGAAAAGGGGCCGAGAACAGAACCTTGAGACGCCCCACTGGTAACATCCCTTTCCTCAGAGCCTTCCACTCAGCCAGTTCCTGACCCATCCCAAGGGCACTCAGTTTATTTATTAGACGTCTGTGTGGAACACGCTCAAAGGCTTTGCTAAAATCTAAATACACTACATGTAGCGCACATCCTCTATTCAATTCTCTGGTCACCCAGTCAAAGAAATTGATCAGATTTGTCTGACAAGACCTACTTCTAGTGAATCCATGTTGCCTCAGTCCTGCAATCCACAGGATTCCAGAAACTTGACCATTCTCTATTTTAAAAGTGTTTCCATTAATTTGCTTACCATAGAAGTCAGACTTACCAGCCGTAATTCCCTACTTCTTCCTTACTACCACTTTTGTGGAGAGGAAACACATCTACCCTTCTCCAGACCTCCAGTACCACTCTCAACTCTAGAGACCCATTGAAAAGGTCAGTCAGTGGAGCTACCACTGACTTCAGCCCCATCGCTTTGTCTACCTTTATTTTAGCTAGCTCCTCATGAACACAACCCTCTGAAAATCGATCAGGGTCTATTACTCCTCCATCCCTATTCACATTTGTCTTCTGCAGTCCCGCTCCTGACGCTTCAGCTGCGAACACAGAACAGAAATATTTGTTAAGCAATTCGGCCTTTTCTTTTTCAGCTTCTACATATTCCTTCCCTTCATCTTTGAGTCTCAGAATGCCACTTTTGTACTTCTTCCTATCACTAATATATCCAAAAAATCTCTTGTCTCCCCGTTTTACCATGTCAACTATTTTTTCTTTCATTTGCATCTTTGCTTTCCTGGCTACACAATCAGCCTCTCTTAATTTTTCCAGATATTTTTGCCTGTCTTCCTCTTTCTGTGATCTTTTGTAGTTTATGAAAGCTAACCTCTTATTCCTTACCTTCTCAGCTGCTACTTTTGAGAACTAAAGTGGCCTTCTTTTCCTCTTACTTTTACTTACTTGCCTCACAAAAAGGTTTGTCGCCCTTTCAATCGCTTCTTTCAGTTTTGCCCACTGCATTTCCACTCCTTCCAGACGTTCCCACCCAGACAACAATTCCTTGATGTAACAAAGTTAGTTTTTTAAAAGTCTAGAACCTTTGCTTTTGAATGAGCCCTCTCTATACCCATCTTAATATTAAACCATAGCATGCAGTGATCACTGGATGCCAGATGATTACCCACTGTAACATCAGAAACACTTTACCCATTTGTAAGCACTAAGTCCAATATGATCCCATCCCATGTGGGTTCTATTACCAACGCTGGAACAGTTCTTCTTGTAGAGAATCCAGGATCTCCCTACTTCTAGAAGATTCCGCAATGTGGATACCCCAATCAACATCTGGCATGTTAAAATCACTTCCCTTTTTTTAGATATACAGTACTCCTCCGATATTCGCAGGGGTTCCATTCCAGAAACCCTTGCGAATTTTGAAAAACCACGAATACGTTTTTTTGCCTGTCGAGAGGCAGAAGAGGGCAGCTGGAGCGATGGTGAGTGAAGAAAATCACTCACGATATGCTCCAACAGCCTCTTCCTGTTACTAAAGTAAGACTACACCAATTAGGAGCTGCTTTGACACGCAGCTCCTGATTGGTGTAGCCCGACTTTAGTACAGGAAGAGGCGGTCGGAGAATACCACGAATTAGTGAGTCTGCAAATTCGCAGGGGAACACTATTCTGAATGTCTATTATTAAATCTCTATCTACTTCTTCCGTCTGTGAAGGAGGCCTGTATATCACACCAATGTAAATATATTCACCATTCCCTCTTTCCTAATTGATCCACGGTGTCTCTTTTTTACCCTGAAGATCCTGCAATTGTGTGGCTTTAACATATAACGCTATTCCCCCTCCTTTCTTCCCCCTGTCTTTCCTGAACAGATTATAGCCCGATATAACTACATCCTAGTCATGGTTCTCTGTGAACCGTCTCCGTGATTGCCACTATATCCAACTCCTCTTGTTCCTGCACAGCTTCTAGATCCAGAATCTTGTTTCCCATACTTTGAGCATTAGTATATACTGCTTTTCAGACATTACCCCCTTTTCCCATCTGTGTAGAGTTATTCAGTGATTTACTTAACTCAGGGCTTACACTCACCCGAGAGCTTTGATCACCCAGCCCCATCACATCTAGTTTAAAGCCCTCTTCAGTACATTAATTTGCACTGAAATGGAATTGTCAATATTTTTGAAAAGATTATGGTTAGGGTTGTCATTAAGCCTCTGTTTTAGAATGTTAGTTTTGAGGTGGAGGAAATGCTCCCAAATATTATCTAAGAGTATTATTAGATATTAAAGAGGGTGTAGTATACTGGTAGAGACTGAATTAATTCATTGCATGAAAAGCCTGGTTTGACAATAAAATCATGTAATCAGAAAGCCTAACTATGTCATTTTAGGTTTGTGAACAATCTGATGGATAGCATCAACGTCACCTTGGATAACAGTTCAGAGAAATACCTTAGTATTTTCGAAATCTCGAATTATTCAGAGGTTTCACGTGGAAAGTAAGTACTTTGGTTCACAGTGAAATGTTACAGCTCCTCAGTGATCTAATGGGTTCATGTTTGGGTGAATGAATAACTGTATTTGATGTCACCTCTGACTTTTTTTGCTGAGTAAGCTACATAGAGTCTGAACTTGAGGTTACCCCCTCCCCCCCCATTTAATGGTCATACTTAGGGTACATATGCATTGGGTTGCAGAGGAGGCCACAATCTGGAGCCCATGGACAAAGAATTATTACTGTTTCCATTGTAGGGCAAGATAGAAACAAGGAATTAAAAAGGGAGCCCCCCAAATAGTTGCAAATGAAATCCCTCTAAGAGGATAATTCTAGAAATGCAAGAAAGTAACAGGCTACAAACTTAAGTGTATGTACACAAATGCAAGGAGCCTAAGGAATAAGATGGGAGAATTGGAGGCTATAGCACAAAAAGATAACCTAGACATCATCAGTATCACGGAAACATAGTGGAATGAGGAAAACGTCTGGGACACTGTGCTACCGGGATTCAAGCTGTACTGCAGAGACAGAGTAGGACAAAAAGGTGGGGTATTGCCCTATACATAAAAGAGGAAATTGAATCTAACGGAGAGAGCACACTGGAAATGAACAATTAGGTAGAGTCTCTATGGGCCAAAATACCGGAAATAAATGGAATGGATACGAAGATCGTCATCTACTACCGACCTCCAGGGCAGTCCGAAGAGACTGATGGAGAAATGACGGACGATATCAAACACAAATGCAAGGGAGGCAACGCAGTTATCATGGGCGATTTCAATTATCCGGGGATAGATTGGAACTTAGGCACCTCCAGCTGCAGTAGGGAGACCAAGTTCCTGGATGCTGTAGGCGATTGCTTCCTGGAACAACTTGTCATGGAAAATACTAGAAGAAATGCAATTCTGGACATAATTCTAAATGGACTACGAAGACCGGCACAAGGTATAGAAGTAAAAGGGATGCTGGGAAACAGTGATCACAATATGATCCACTTCAACCTAGACATAGGAACAAAAAATCGATCCAGAACGGTGGCCACGGCACTGAACTTCTGAAAAGGGAACTACGAAGAGATAAAAGTCATGGTGGGGAAGAAGATTAGAAAAGGTTAAACACTGTAAAAACGCTAGAGAAAGCATGGTCCCTTTTTAAGAACACAGTCACCGAGGCGCAAAATCTATATATACCGTGTAGCAACAAGGGTTCCAAGAGGAAAAATGTCAAGGTATCGGCGTGGCTCACTGTAGCAGTGAAGGAAGCAATCACAGAGAAGAAGACTTCGTTTAAGGAATGGAAAAGGACAAAAACAGATGAAAACTGGAAAAAGCACAAACATCAAAGCAAGTGTCATAAGGCGGTGAGAGGGGCCAAAAGAGACTATGAGAAAAAAATAGTCAAGGAGGCAAAAAATTTTAAGCTGTTCTTTTGATATATTGAGGAGAAATGACCCACGAAGGAAGCAGTGGGGCCGTTAGATGACCATGGCATAAAGGAGGACAAAGCCATCGCCGACAAACTGAACACATTTTTTGCATCTGTATTTACCGAAAAGGATATATCCAATAAAGCAGAAGCAGACACAGGAAACGAAGATGGGAAACTGACAGGGTCAACGGTCAGTCTAGAAGAGGTATGCAGGCAGATTGATAGGCTTAAAAATGATAAATCCCTGGGACCGGACAGCATCCACCCGAGGGAAATCAAGGAACTGAAAGGGGTTATAGCTGAACTGCTTCAACTAATAGCCAATCTGTTGATCAAATCAGGAAGGATTCCGGAAACTAGTGAATGTTACACTGATCTTCAAGAAAGGTTCGAGGGGAAATCCGGGAAACTACAGACCAGTGAGTCTGACTTCGGTACCGGGAAAGATGGCAGAGGCGCTGCTAAAGGACCGCATCATTGACTACCTTGATGGACACAATCTGATGAGGACCAGTTAGCACGGTTTTGGCAAAGGAAGATCTTGCATGACTTCTTTGAGGGAGTAAACAGGTAGATAGACAAGGGTGACCTGATCAACATTGTATATCTGGATTTTCAAAAGGCGTTTGGCAAGGTCCCGCATGAACAATTATGGATTAAAAACTGGTTGGTGGATAGGAAATAGAGAGTGGGGGTAAATGGACAATACTCTGGACTAGAAAAGCATCACAAGTGGAGTGCCGCAGGGTTTGGTGCTTGGGCCCATGCTCGTCAACATATTTATAAACGACCTGTAAATTGGTATGAGGAGCAAGGTGATTAAAATTGCAGATGATACAAAGTTATTCATTGTGAGGACACAGAATCGAATCTAATCTTCTATTTGTGCGTCGCTCATACCTATACTAAACTAAACTAAGCCTTAGGTTTATATACCGCATCTTCTCCACTGAAGTGGAGCTCGACACGGTTTACAGAGTTTAAAAAATATGGGAAGAGAGAAGAGAAAGAGTTTACAAAGCATAAAAAGAGGGGATGTAATCAGGAGAAGAGATTATTATATGCTAGAGAAAAGCCAGGTTTTCAGTTGTTTTCAGAATAGTTGGAGGGAGTCCAGGTTCCGCAGCGGGACATTGAGGTCGTTCCAGAGGCCGGTGATTTTGGAGAGGAGGGATCTACCCAGTTTACATGCATGGAGGATGCCGTGTAGAGAGGGGAAGGATAGTTTATGTCTGTGGGCAGATCTGGTGGTAGTTGGTGTCGGGGCGAGGAAGGATAGAGGGATTAGGGGCGGAAGGATGCCGTGAATGATCTTGAAAGCCAGGCAGGAGCATTTGAAATGAATTCTGGAAAGAACTGGGAGCCAGTGAAGATTGGTAAGTAGAGGGGAGACGTGGTCATATTTACGAGCTCAAGGCAACTGTAAAGAGAGGTAAGAGGGGAGAGAAAGGAGGTGGATAGGTAAGAGGGAGAGGAAAGGGAGAGAAAAAGAGGGGAGAGAGGAGGAAGGGAAAGGGAGAGAAGAGAGGGTAAAGGAGATTAAGTATCAAACAGATGGGGTTTCAGTTTTCTTCGGAAGATGATGTGGCAAGGTTCAGTTCTGGTCTTTTCTGTAAGGCCATTCCAAGTTTTAACTCCTAGGAAGGTAAGCATGAAGTGGATCTTTAGTGGATGGGAGATTTAGTAGCATCCAGTTGAGGCTTCTGTGGGAAGTAGACCATGCTATTGAGAAGAGTTGGATGAGTGGGGCCGCAGATTTTCCATAAAGTATGCGCTGAATGATGCAAGATATTTTGAATGTTATTCATGATGGGATGGGTAGCCAGTGCATTTGTTTGATGAAGGTTGTGACTGAGTCATATTTTTCAGGTTGAAGATAAGTCTTACGGCAGTGTTTTGGATGAATTACAGTTTGTGAATTAGAGCAGTGATGATTCCCATGTAGATGGAGTTACAATAGTCCAGTTGTGGTAGGATCATCAGTTGTACGATTAAGGCAAAGTGATATTGGTGAAAGTATGGTCTGATTAGTCTTAATTGGCTCAGGGTATAGAGGGATTTCTTTCTGCGACTAGATATTTGGGGTTCCATGGTTAGAGTGGAGTCCAGTATGCAACCTAGGATTTTGGAGGACTCATCTATGGGAGAGGGTTTCGCCTGATCGAAGGGTGATGCTTGTAGATGATATTTGCTGGGCCATGTGGAAGTAAAGAACTTTGGTTTTAGTTGTGTTTAGCTTCAGTTTGTTGGTTGTTGCCCAATTTTAGTTTTTTTCTATATTGTATGAGATTTTGTTGGGTAAGTCTGATTGATTTTTGGTTATGGGAATAAGGAGAAAAATGTCATCTGCTTATGACATTATGCTTTTGTCTTCGAATTTGATGTTAACTAGAGAGCTCATGAAGAGATTGAATAGGATGGGGGAGAGTTGGGAGCCTTGTGGCTCAAGAAGGATTGTGAAGACCTACAACAAGACATAAACACACTTGAGGAATGGGCTGTGAAATGGCAAATGAGGTTCAACGTGAATAAGTGCAAGGTGATGGATGTCGGTAACAAAAATCTTATACATGAATACAGGATGTCCGGTGCAGTACTCAGAGAGATCCCCCCAGCAAAGAAACTTGGGAGTACTTGTAGACAAGTCAATGAAGCCATCTGCGCAATGCACAGTGACGGCGAAAAGGCCAAACAGAATGCTAGGAATGATTAAGAAGGGAATCACAAACAGATTGGAGAAGGTTATCATGCCGCTGTACCGGGCCATGGTGTGCCCCCACCTGGAATACTGCATCCAACACTGGTCGCTGTACATGAAAAAGGACATAGTACTAGAAAGGGTCCAGAGAAGAGTGGCAAAAATGGTTAAGGGACTGGAGGAGTTGCCGTACAGTGAAAGGCTAGAGAAACTGGGCCTCTTCTCCCTAGAAAAGAGGAGACTGAGAGGGGACATGATCGAAACATTCAAGATAATGAAGGGAATAGACTTAGTAGAGAAAGAGAGATTGTTTGTCCTCTCCAAGGTGAAAAGAACGAGAGGACACTCTCTAAAGTTAAAAGGGATAGATTCCGTATAAACATAAGGAAGTTTTTCTTCACCCAGAGTGGTAGAAATCTGAAACACTCTTCCTGAGGCTGTTATAGGGGAAAGCACCCTCCAGGGATTCAAGGTAAGGCTAGACCCAAATAGGGCACTGGTCTTTGACCTAAGGGCCGCTGCGTGAGTGTACATCTGGGCACGATGGATCACTGGTCTGGCCCAGCAGTAGCAATTCTTATGTTCTTATGTTCTATATCAGCGCTAGTTCTGGTGTCTATTCTATAAAGAAACGTAGGCATCTGCTATTCATTATACAGTGCTAATGCAAATGGCACAAAATGCACTTACATTAAGGAACAAACATTTATACCAGTTGTATAGCTGGAGTAAATGCCCATGCCTAGATGTTAATGGATATGTCTGTGTGTGTATAAGTATATATATATAGATAGATATATCATGCGTTAATTGTTCAGCCCTTATATATATGGGCTGAACAATTAATGCATTAATAAGGTGATTAATATGTTCCATTGAAAAAATTTAACAGAATTTACACAGTCAGGCCTACCTTCCTTCATAGTTGTGGCATTCTTCATCTGACTGATATCACATCCGATGCGCTCCACTGAAGTGAAATCAACCAGAAGACGATGTTGCAGGAACGTCGGCTTAGAGCTGCCTCTCTACTGCTGCCCTTGTTGCCACTACCCTCCCTGGAAAGATGCCTTGCCACCACTGCCCATCCCCTGGAGAGCTGTTGCTCTCCCAGAAGAGTGGTAGTGCTGCCGCCCACCACCTGATGCTGCTGCAGTCCACTATATCCTCCTTCCCTTCCTCCAACCTTTCATAGCCTGCCAGCAGTGCTAGTAATTGAAGTAGTCTCTCAATAGCCAATTCCAAGTATATGCTTCTTACTTTTACTCCTGTATCATATCATTTCAGACCTTCTAGTTATACTTTTTTTATTTATTATTATTTGCTTTCTTTTGGACCTCAGAACCACCCTCCTCCATCCGTTACTTTCGAATCTCAAAACGGGGAGCTTCACAGGTGTATTATCCTCACTGGCCCATATTGATTATTCAAAAGCAAACTTAGCACTATCTTAACACTTTTTCTTATTGTTTTTTCTACATTTCAATTTGTACTTAGCTTTTTTATTAGTGCAGCGGTAGGACCCGACATGTTTCGCATCCGCTTCGTCAGGGATCCTTACTGTGTATAAAACAAATAATTTTATCAGTGCTATTGTACAACATAAATGTCCTACTCAGAAATCACACACTACCTCCCTACTTACCAAGCCGCTAACATCCACCCCGCTCAAATTTTAAATCGCAAAGATGGCGGCGGCGTCTTCAATAGCTTTATTTAAAGGGCTTGTGATAAAAGACCAGCCCCCTTATCTTCTCTCCTCAACCTATCAGCTAATGTTCCCGATTTAAAGGGGAACCAACCCCTACCTACACCGGGCCTTATCAAAATAGCGTTTGCCATTCTATATCCATGTTCAACCCTCCAGGAAACACTGTATTAAGACGGTGAATCCACCGCTGTTCTTTCACATTCAGAGCTGACTCACTATTGCCACCCACCCTCCCTTCACTCACGCTGTCAATCACTCTCCACCTCAGTTCAGATACTTCGTGATTTTTATATAACATATGTTGGACCATCGGAGCTTCAGTTTTTCTATTTAATATACGAGACTTGTGCTCGTTTAACCGAACTTTAACTGGCCTGGTGGTTCTCCCTACGTATAATAATTCGCAGGGACATATTATTACATAAACCACCCCCCTACTATTACAATCAGTGATGGATCTAGATTCAATCTTTATATGTTTGCCCGGGGCTTCCCACCAATCCCCCTCAATGGTATTCTTACACCATTGGCATTTACCACAGGCTTGGTGATATCCACCTTCAGTTATCTCATATTCTTGATATTTTTTAAAATTTAGTATCTGTCCAATGGTTCTACCCCGCTGAAAAGCAATCATGGGGAATTCCTGCAAACATTTATGAAGCCTCAATATATGCCAATGCTTCCTCATGATTTCAATGAGCAACTTTGTTGCCCCTGAAAAAGGCAACACACATATGAGGCGATCCTGTTCTTTGATCAGCAAATCCCTATTGGCATAACGAGATCTCAGGTACGCCTTCCTAAGAGCTCCCCCTGATAAAATTATTTGTTTTATACACAGTAAGGATCCCTGACGAAGCGGATGCGAAACATGTCGGGTCCTACCGCTGCACTAATAAAAAAGCTAAGTACAAATTGAAATGTAGAAAAAACAATAAGAAAAAGTGTTAAGATAGTGCTAAGTTTGCTTTTGAATAATCAATATGGGCCAGTGAGGATAATACACCTGTGAAGCTCCCCGTTTTGAGATTTGAAAGTAACGGATGGAGGAGGGTGGTTCTGAGGTCCAAAAGAAAGCAAATAATAATAAATAAAAAAAGTATAACTAGAAGGTCTGAAACGATATGATACAGGAGTAAAAGTAAGAAGCATATACTTGGAATTGGTTATTGAGAGATTGGTTGAGTTCCAAGTTTTGAGATATTAGCCTTCAATTGCTGGATAGTAATTGAAGTAGAGCACTGCCAGCAGGCTAGTCGGCTCCAATTTTTGTGGTGTGTTCAGTCCTTGCTACACCGGAACAGGAAGTTACATCAGCTGTTCTGGTGTTGCAGGGACTGAAGAGACCGCAAGAGACTAGAGCTGGCTAGCCTGCTGGCAGTGCTTTGCTTTAATTGCTAGCACTGTCGGCAAACTTCAAAAGGTTAGAGGGAGGAAAGGAGGAGCAAGAGATCCAACCATGGGGGAGGAAGAGAGGTGAGAGAGAAAGATACCTGACCAGGATGGAGGGAGGAGATAGAGAGATCTCACCAGGGGAGGGAGGGAGGGAGGAACTGACCATGGGAGGGAGGGAGAGCGTAGGAGCACAGGAAGATTTTCTGGGAGAAAGAGGTGAAGTTTGTGAGGGCCAGATTCTGGAACTAGGGATGGGAAAAACAAGGAAGATGATGACAGAGAGAAGGGAAGGAGAGAAATTGTGAGCACAGAGTGGTGATGTGGGGGGGGGGAAGAAAGGGTTCCTATGTAAGGAAATGGAATGGAAAGGAAGGGGAGGGAGATGGTAGTGCACGAGTGATAGAGAAGAGACAGAAACTAGACATTTGAAAAAGAAGAAAAATGAAAGAAATGATTGTAAAAGATGGCTATAGGGCAGGAAGTAAAGAGGAGAAAAAAAGAAAAAGAGCACAGGAAAGCCAGAACCAGAGATTGGAACGATATTTATTATTTTTTAAATTTATAAAACATACATAACATAAAATCAACATTATAAAAAGCTAAGGTGCTCGATCCAAGATGGCGTTTGATTCGGATGTCTGGTGGTGAGCTCTGTGTCAGTATCCTCTGATTTTCCCTCTTGCATCATCAGCGGCTGATTTTTTCTTCGGAGATGCAGGGCTGAGTGATCCTTCACCCCTGCTTGACCTCCGGTGCTGTTTTCGCAGCTTTTTAGCTGCTTGGAACATTTTTCTGCCACCTAATGGGAAAGAGTAAGGGAGCTTCGTGGCTGAATCCTCTGGCAGCCACAAGCTCCGGGAATCTAATTCAGACAATGCTGGATGCGGGATTCACGCGTCATCAGAGAAGGACCCTACCGGCTTCAGGAAGAATGCCAGAATCTTTGGTGAACCTCAGTATGGACCGGGCTTCTTTTAGCCCGATCAAAATTCAGGCTCCTCTTCAGCCAGGGAGAGAAAGTTATGTGGAAGGAGAAGCACTCCTGTAGACCCGGAGAGAAGGACAGCCGGTGTGACAAACCCAGCATCAGCTCTAGTCTTGACTCTGGTAAGATCCGGTGCAGAAGAGCAGACCAGGTTGATTCTGGCGGTCAACTTGAGGCTGACCTCTCTTGCCCCTATATTCAGAATGATAATGGTATGGAACAGAGGCAAACAGACTGGCAACAGCAGCCTCCAGGCTATAGGGCAGCTAGAGAAGCCACAAATAATGTAGCTGCACTGAATAAACCCAGGCAGAGAAAGGCTGCTTTAGAACCAAAGCCCATCCCCCTCTACAGGTTGAAGGGGATTGGCTCTGAGCTGCTTAAGAGCAGGCTGAGGCAAGCAGGAGGGGGGAGAGGAGCGAGTGACCAGGGTGAGTCACTCCCACAGCCCAAGGCAGGGCAGGAGCCGGGGAGCCAGAAGTTCCAGATTGGCCTATGCAGGAGGTGGAAGAGTTCCTCCCCACCTCAGGCTTCCAGTTTCCTAATGTTGTGGAAAGCATGAAGGTACAAACCGCTGGTTCTGTGATAGAGAGCCAGGCAGAAGCCATGGACATTGAATGAGAAAGAAAGAGAGTGAGTAACTGTGAAACAGTTGGTGGGGTTTTTTTTTCTCTCTCATGCTTTCTTTCTGTGTGAGAAAAAGTTGAAGAATTTGCTGTGTTTGGGCTTTATTATGATTTTTGGTTTAAGTACAATACTTACCTGAATACTGACTACTGGATTTACTTAAAGCCAAGTTTGAGCAAAAGAACCTAAAGGTTGAATATTTAAGTTTATTTTTGAACTGTGAAAATCCTGCTGTGGCTTCCTGGGAAGCTAATTAGCTTATCTCCCTCAGCTGTTTGTTTTTGCCTTCCATGAGGTAGCTGAAGAAACGCTGGGCTGTTTGCAAGGCTGTGCTGTGGCTTACTGCCTAATGAGGTATCTAATATTGTTTGTAACAAGGGTTTGTTCTGAACGTTGCCTGACTGCTAAAAGACAGCTGTTTCATGCTTCTGACAAATAGTGCTGGGAAGAAATGTAAAGCATGTTGGAATATCTTTGAAAATGCATTACTGAAACAAGGTATAAGATCCTTGACAAAACAAACCCATATAGGGATATTTTTGGCTTTTGTATTTTCTTATTTTCCTTTTTGCAAGTGACTTTATTTTGGATGAAATACTACAGTGTCTCTGCTTTGTGTTACACTGTTTGGACCGCTGAGGTCAGAATAAACACCTTATTTTGCTTTGGAATATTTGGTCTGACTGGTGGTGTTTTGAAAACCCATACTTACCTTGTCTCTCCCAGGCCTAGGCAGTCGCTTAGGGCCAACTGAAAAGTCCTGGTTAGAGGGGACACGCCAGAATCCCAGTGTTTGTCACACGCTAGCTCTGCGCTGAGGAGTGTTGGTGACACCGGAGAGCCCCAGAAGAGCAGTGGGAACCGGTTGTTGGGAGGTGAGACTCTCACTGTAGCCAATTCATTGGCACCATCCACAGAAGCTGGTAAGAACTTAATTTCTGCTCCTATCATCCACCAATTTGGAGAGCTAACTAAGCCTGCAACAGTCAGTTTAGACGCCCTGTGGGAAGCCATTGTGACAATGGACTCCAACCTCGAAAAGGCTGTCTCAATGCTACACTTAGATAGTAGTACTGTCAGCTCTCAGGTAAAGTAAGAGAACAAGGTGAAAAATTACAGCAACATGATGAGCAGATCAACTGACTTAAATCACGGGAATTGGAGACTATTAAAGAGCGATCTTTCATTCATAGAAAATTAGAATTCATGAAAAATAAACAGAGGAGGAATAATTTGAGGTTTTTGAATTTTCCCAAGTTTCCAGTGATTTCTGGTCTGGAAACAGTCCAGAAATACTTGAAAGAAGTCCTTTTAATACCAGAATAAAGCTTACCGCCTATTGTTAGAGTGCAATATATTACCTTGGAGAAGAAATGGGAAAGCTCTACTCCTACGGATCTAGTAGGACCAGAAGCAAGTGGATTGAACTTAACAGATTTCTTGGAAAGTTCCCTTGAAGCAATAACTGAAAGATCTACTCTTATTGTTTCATTTGCTCTAGAGCAGGGGTGCCCAATAGGTCAATCGCGATCGACCAGTAGATCCTGAAGGCAACGCGAGTCGATCACATTGCCTTCGCATTCTACTTGCTTCCCAACTCAGAAGTGCCGAGCCGACCAACTTCCCCCACCAGAATTTCCTCTCCGACTTCAGAAATGACATCGAGGAGAGGAAATCTGGTCGGCCCGATGCATCTGTGTGGGGAAGCAGGGAAAGCTTGGGGAGGCCGGAAGCTGCGCAGCACCTCCTCAGCGTGCTGGTGCTGCCGGTAGCTGAGCCAGCAGCAGGGCTCCACGTCGGTCTCGTCGAGGCCCCAGAAGGCGAGCTCCTCCTCGAAGAGGGGTCCGCACAGGTCGGCCGGGCAGTGCAGTTTGCCCTTGCGGTAGTAGTTGAGCACAAAGCTAGAGTCCCGGGTGCCAGTCAAAGAAGAGTTCGGAGGGCAGGGCGGGTGCCTGGCAGGGCGCTGCGGTAGGTTTCGTGCCGGGTGCCCCCAACGTCTAGCAACACCCTGTCCGCACCGTCGCCCCAGGCCAGCTCCTCCTTCGGGCTGGGCTTGCGGGGGGCTTTGCCCGAGGACTTGTAGCCCCAGCTCGAGGACACGCACACAGATTTGAGCATCGGGGCAACAGGTGCGGCCTCCGATCGATGCACTTCTTGCTCCCTCCCTCCGGCTGTCAGTGATGCTCAAATCCCCGGTGGATGGCAGCGAAGACGCAGCCTCTGCTCTTCTCGTTGTTTTGCAACTTCAGTGCCATTTGTCTGGCTGCAGCGAGTCCCTGCTGAAAGCCACAGTCAAACTCCCCCCCTAAATAGCAGCGAAGAGACCGAGATGGAAATGCATTGCCTCTTCCTCCCAGTCCAGCAGCTTTACTGTGTTTTTGCCATTTCCACTCTCTTGGAGCCAGCTCCTTTTCCCTGACATCCAATCCCCGCTCCCTATAGCCCAGCATCACCCCCTCTATGATCCAACAAACACTTTGTCTTTGCTACCTCCAGCTGGCCTTGGACCTTTCTGCCTACAAAGTAGCATGAAGTACGATGGTCCCAAGCTGGAAATGTGGTCGACATGACATGCGCCCCACCCCATCCACTGCACCCCAGCCAAGCAGAGAAGGCAATGGGCAAGACACAGTTTTGAAGCCCCGGCCTTCCTTGTGTCTTGTGTGGCTGCACTGCTGGCCCTGACAGAAAGTTATGACAGGCCCCTAGGGCTGGCCTGGAGAAATTCTGCCTCTATGGCAAAAATAGCAAGTTCATAGGGCCACAGATCAGGGAAGGAGGGAGGAAAGTAGGGAGAGCTGCTGTTGGACTCACAATAGGAAGTGAAATGGACAGAGAGAGGGAGATACAGAGCAAGGAAGGGTGAGAGAAATTCTAAGCCCTAAAAAAAGAATTGAAAGGGGGCAGGGAGATAGAAAGAAAGAAAGAAAGACAGAAAGAAAGGGGAGGGGGGCAAGGAGACAGGAAGCAAAAGTTGAGGGAGGGAATGAGGTCTGGAGGAGAGGAAGCATACAGGTCTGAAAGAAGGGAAGAAATATTGGATGCACAGTCAGAAGAAAGTGCAATCAGAGACTAATGAAATCACCAGACAACAAAAGTAGGAAAAATGGTTTTATTTTCAATTTAGTGATCAAAATGTGTCAATTTTGAGAATTGATATCTGCTGTCTATATTTTGCACTATAGCCCCCTTTTACTAAACTGCAATAGCGTTTTTTAGCGCAGGGAGCCTATGAGCATTGAGAGCAGCGCAGGGCATTCAGCGCATCTCCCTGCGCTAAAAAAACGCTATTGCAGTTTAGTAAAAAGGGAGGGGGTATTTTTGTCTATTTTTGTATAGTTGTTCCTGAGGTGACATTGCATAAAGTCATCTGCCTTGACCTCTTTGGAAAATCCTCGGAATATAAATGATAATTAACATTTTCTCTGCGTACAGTGTGCTTTGTGTTTTTTTTAAATTTTATTGTTGGTAGATCATTTTGACTTGGTCATTTTAAAAGTAGCTCGCAAGCCCAAAAAGTGTGGGCACCCCTGCTCTAGAGTATGATAGCGATTTGATTTTTCGAACATATTTTAGGCATATGAATAATACTTTTTTGGGTTCAACTATTCGTATATTTCCTGATATATCTCGTGAGATGCAGAAAAGAAGAAAAGACTTCTTGGTCTACAGACCAAGAATCATAGCTTTGGGTGGTTCCTTTGTTTTAAAATTTCCTGCTAAATGCTGTATCTCATTATTAGGAAAAGGTCTTCTTTTTCTTTTTTTTACCCAAACAGTTGTTACAATTTGTTGTGGCCAAGGAAGGGACCAGGGGGGGGAGTAACCATTGGTTCAGTAGTGGCTCCTACAGTCTAACGGACCAACTGCTTGAAGTAGTCTCTCTTACTTTTATTATGTCCTGATAAATGATTTATTTTATTTCTTTATTGAATTTATTTAGGTCTTGGATCATTGTGGACAAAATAATTAATATTATTATTTTCTTTAAAATTTTCCTTTGGTTGGAGGTTACCATCCAATTTTTCTTATATTGTAATTCTGATCAATATTCAAATTGAAGTGCTTATTTAAAATGTAAAATTTGATTAAAAAATAAATTTTTTTAAAAAAAGCTAAGGGGCACATAATAAAAATTTTTTCTAAAAGTGGCCTAAATCAGTACTTTGACGATCAAAAAGACAGATCATCCAGGTACCGATAATCAAAGCTGGTTTTAGACGTATCTAAAATCAGCTTAAGCCTTTACCCTATCTCTATATGCCTAGAGCGAAAAGGGGCATTTTTGGAGGAGTAGATAGGGTATGAGGTGGGACGACCTAGACTTAGTCGTCTGGTAGCCATAACCAAAAAGGTATGACAGGTGGCAAGATGGAACTTATATGTTTTGACTTAGACCAAGTCAAAACAGGTATAAATTCTGAATAGGGGCTGCTAAGCTGATCGCGGCTGCTGTGATCAGCTCAGCAACCCAGGCAACCTGTCCCCCAACCCCACTGCAATAATAATGGCAGGAGAGATGCCGAATCTTTCTTGTCGTGATCCCTGCTAACCTCCCCAGCAGGAGAGATGCCCAATCTCTCCTGCTGACACCCTGCCGGAACTGCCATGATGCCCGGCAGGAGGGATCCCAAGCCCTCCTTCTGTAAGACAACCTCCTCACCCAGAATTGGGCCAGTTGCCTAAGGCCCCTCCTATAGGCGGAGCCTTAGGCACCGGGAAGGCACCTAGGACTTGATTGGCCCAGGTGCCTAAGACCTTTTCTATGGGTGAGGGTTTAGGCGCCAGAGCCAATCAGGTCCTAGGTCCCTCCCTGGTACATCCCACAATACACCAGGAAGGAGCAGGCCCGCCATTTGGAAGACGGTGGGCCCGCCGGCTGGACGGACGAAGGGAGGACTCGGCCGGCTATCGCTTAAGGTTAGTGGGGGATCCGGGGGGGGGGGCACATTCTGGGGGGTCAGGGGGGGTGGTTGGCCAGTCTTCTGGCAGGAGGGCTTGGGATCCCTCCTGTCGGACATTGTGGCAGTTTGGGCGGTGGGGGAATGAGGTTGTCTTCCAGCAGGAGGGCTTGGGATCCCTTCTGCCGGGCATTGTGGTGGGGGAAGGAGGTTGTCTTCCAGCAGGAGGGCTTGGGATCCTTCCTACCGGGCATCGCAGCAGTTCGGACGGGGTGTCAGCAGGAGAGATTGGGCATCTCTCCTGCCAGGGAGATTAGCAGGGTTCATGGCAGGAGAGATTAGGCATCTAGCCTGACTCGATCGTTGTGGGGGGTGAATCCCCAGGATTTTGTAACCAGCATTGTTTTTGACAGATGCCGGTTACAGATTCCTGCTTTTAGGCAAAGGATTGGCCTCTCCTTCGCCTAAAAGGTCATGCTTTGGGTGTTTGGGATGGGCAATTTTTTGGTTGATAATGTGTTTTAAGGTTAGGTGCTCTGGGTGATTAAACTGTTGAACGTAGAGGTAGGCCATTCTAAAAAAAACAAAACAAAAACCCCTCATTTTGGACTTTTTTTTTTTTTGAGAATGGACATTTCCCTGCTGCCTACTCTCAGCGTCTAGCGACTTAGGCCAAAAAACGTTGTTGGTTTTTTTTAAAATTATGCCCCTCCACGTCTTCATGACTTTTCTTGCCCACTGTACAAATAGAACTTTTTCTTTACATGAAAACAGATACAAATAGCTGCGTTTTCAATAGTTTTTCTAATTTCAATCTGTCAGAACATAGGCCTAATTGCTCCATCAATGCATTCCACAGTTTTAAACTTGCCACAGAAAAAGTAGCTGATCTAGTCTCAGCATATCACACTTTAGTCAATGATTAGATGATCAGAAAGATAAAATCACCAGACAAAAAAGGTAATATAAATTATTTTATTTTTAGTTAAGTTAGGGGGTTAATGGGGTTTGATACATCATCTTTCTATGGGACAACTGAATTGAAAAGACAATTCTACAAATGGTGGAATCACCTTTGTGTCAACAGAAAGTATGAGGAAATAATAACATTCAAACAAAAAGCCAGATTTACAGAAATTTGGACCCCTCTTGATGAATATGTAAGGACTCATGTAAATCCTAATTAACTTTACTTTGTATATTAACTATACTATATTTTGCATATTATTATGTACTAGTGTTTAAGCCCGTTATATTAACGGGTGCTAGAGTAGATGTCTGTCTATCTTTTTTTTTTCTTTGTCTCTCTCTCTCCTTGGACGCTGTCTGTCTGTCATTCTTCCTGTCTGTGTCTCCCTGGCCCCCTGCCTGCCTGTATTTCTCTGTTGTGCCATGCCTGTCTGTCTCTCTGTGATCCACCTGTCCTTAGTGTTCCAACTTATGTCCTTAGTGCCTTCAGTGCCTCCTTCCTATGTCCTTAGTACCCCTTCCTATGTCCTTAGTGCCCTCAGTGTCTCCTATGTCCTTATTGCCCTCAGTACCTCCTTCCTATGTCCTTAGTGCCCTCAGTGCCACCTTCCTATGTCCTTAGTGCCCCCAGTGCCTCCTTCCTATGTCCTTAGTGCCCCTTCCTAAGTCCTTAGTGCCCTCAGTGCCTCCTATATCCTTAGTGCCCCCAGTTCCACCTTCCTATGTCCTTAGTGTCCCATCCTATGTCCTTAGTGCCCCTTCCTATGTCAGTGCCCTCAGTGCCTCCTATGTTTTTAGTGCCCTCAGTGCTCCTTCCTATGTCCTTAGTGCCCTCCTTCCTATGTCACCCTCACTGCCTTCCAGACTTTGTCCCACCCCCACCCCCAAAGCCAGCCTGACTGCCCACCTCCCTCCCATCCCCCCGTACAGTATAACCTGGCATTTTTCTATCCCTCCCATCCCCCTGTGCAGTAGAACCCTTCAGCAGCATTTTTCCATCTCCCCCGCCACTACCGCCGCCGTGCAGCTGACCCCACTGACCCTCCCATCCGACTCTCCCACCGCGAGATGACCGACAAATCTTCCGATTTCAGCAACGTCTGCAGCACTCTAAATACGCTGCTTTGCCGCCTTCTACTGCCCGTGATTCCCTCTACCGCGTCACTGATGATATCAGGGATGCAGCAGAGGAAATCAGGGCAGTAGAAGGTTGCGAAGCAGCGTATTTAGAGTGCTGCAGACACTGCTGGAGTCAGGAGATTTGTCGGTTGTCTCGCAGTGGGAGGGTCGGATGGGAGGGCCAATGGGGGTTTGGGTGCAGCGAGGAGGGGTGCGTCGGGGGGGGGGCAATTACGACGAACAGCAAGCCTTACAGTGAGTCAGGGCGGGAGCGGGGAGTCGCCGGCGTGTTCCCTGCCGACGGGTTCTAAAATAGAATTCAGCCACTGACCACAATAACTGCGGCAGGGAACATGAAAACCTAAGTGCGCAGGCGCGCTTAGGGTTTTATTATACAGTGGTACCTTGGATTACGAGTATAATCCGTTCCAGGAGCATGCTCGTAATCCAAAATGCTTGTTTATCAAAGCGAGTTTCCCCATAGGAAATAATGGAAACTCGCTTTGATATGTTCCCCCCCCACGAGAACCGGCATTGCTCCCCCCCGAAGGCCACCCCTGCGATCCAGCACCCTCCCCCCTGCGATCCGGCACCCTCCTCCCTGCAATTCAGCACCCCCTCGCCGCAATCCGGCACCCCTCCCCCCCCCCGCCGCTATTGGGCACCCCCCGCCGCTTCTTACCCTTATCTGGGCCTGGGCACCGGCACCGGCATGTCCTGTGCGTTGGTGCCGGTGCCTGAAGATCTGCCTCCTCTTCTTGCTGGGCTTTGAGCATCTGCGCAGGCCTTGAGGCCTGCGAGTTCACGTCAGTTTTGAGAATTTACCTCTGCTATGTATACAGTATATTGTACTATACAGGAGAAAATGTGAGGGGGCGCTTTATGCAATTAATTGTGTGATTAAAATTTTTAATCATGATTAATTGCACAATTAAAACTTATAATCAATGTACAGCCCTATAATACATACATATGCATATACACACACACAGTATACAGTATATGTATAAAAGACAGGATTTTATCATATATGCATGAACCTGTGTGCTCTGCCCACATTCCACTAAAATCCACCCATATGCCATCAAAATAGATGCCATCAAAGCATAGTTGGTGTGTACTTGTCCACTAGACAGTGTTCTACAGGAGATCATTTATGCATATAAGTGGCCATTTACATGCATAAATGACTAGAATACTGCCATTTTTGTGCTTTCCTGCAACCTTAAACTAATTGGCTCCTTATAGAATTACTGCCTAAATGCCAGTTTTGATTGAGTTGGAAGCCCATAGGAACAGAAGGAAACTGCCAAGCCAAAAGAAAAAGATTCTAACCTGTCCCAGAAAAGAACCTTGCTGTTAAGTACATTCCCCCCGATTTTGAGAACGACCAGTTAACTTGTGTCTTGGCAGCTATCTGGTCATTTTCAGTAGGAGATAACCAGTTATCCTGGCTGAAAATCATGGTTAGCACTGAAACACTAGCCAGCGATCCTGGGGCGGGTCTGCTATAGACCCCAATTTTCAGTGCTAACTGGCCAAGGTTAGTGCATAGATAAGACCACGTAAATAGCTGGCCTATCTTTATGCACTAGCTAATTGTCAGTTAATGCTGAATGTCTAACTGTGTACCAGCTAGCTACCTTTAAGAAATAAACAGATATTCAATGCTGGTCACTGGAAACGGCCTGGCATTGAATAGGGTTAACACTGGGAACAGTTTTTAAGTGTGTTGCCCACTGCCAGCTGAATATGAGTCCCATTGTTTTTTGTGCAGAAGAATGTGTCCTGACAGCACTATGTAACTAATAACATTATTTTTTGTCTGTTTTTTCTAGAGTGAAAATTGAAGTCAGTTTTATGAATGAATTTAAATGCAATGTTGAATCAATGTTATTTGGATACGGAAGCTCTTATACAATTATAATTAAACAGGTTAGTATGGCAGCCTGGTTTTGCAGTTTTCTAGTGGCCAAGTTAGAGTAGCTGTCTGTAGTTTAGGGGTAATTTTATGATAACTGTATGCAGTTAAGGGACATTTTCAAAGGGAACATTTGCTTGTGTATTACCTTTGAAAATTATCCTTCCTAAAGTACTCATACACAATTACATCTGCCAATTTATACATTTTGTGAGAAAACTTAATGCATGCTTTTGAAAAAAATGCCCCTCCCCCATACCTGACCCTTTATAAAACAAAGAGTGTCCTATTGGGCTTTCTCATTCCCATCTCAAGCCCCATATAAAGTAAAGGAGTGCCCCCTCTTGGCCTCTGCATGCAATCCCCTCCCCAAATCCTTGGGATCCAGTGGAGGAGGGCAGGAGCAAACCCCTTTCACACCTGTCCTAGTGGTTGCATTTTCAAAAATTACTCCACTTAGTGGTAGTCCTGTGGCGTTGCTAGGGTCAGACTGCCAAATAAGGAGCACAAATAATATGGGATTTGCTCCCACTTCCCACTTGATTTTAAGGATATCCTGGTTAATTGAGGGTCTGGTGGGAGTACTCTTTGCCTTTATAAGGGGGAGAGTAGGGGTGTACTCTTTAATTTACAGAGTCAAGCATGTGGGAAAGGGAGGGGACAGGAGAATATTATTCTGTAAAAAGGTAAATTTGAAATATAGTGGGCCCAGTTATGGCCTATGCCTACACATTTCTGCCACTAGGAAATACATGATATTACCAATAGACAGTGACACGGAAATGAAAATAGTCCCTACTCCCTACCCCATCTCCATGCATTCTGTTCCTTTCCCTACCCCATCCCCATTAATTTAAATATAAATCACACATAGCTTGATGAAAAAAATCATGTAACCATCATGAAAAACACTGATTATAGCTCACCATGTCCTAAAGTCCATCAATCATTTCTAAATTAGTGCACTGATGATTTAGAGCAGGGGTGCCCACACTTTTTGGGCTTGTGAGCTACTTTTAAAATGACCAAGTCAAAATGATCTACCAACAATAAATTTTTTTAAAAAACACAAAGCATACTGTACGCAGAGAAAATGTGAATTATTTATATTCCGGGGTTTTTTCAAAGAGGTCAAGGCAGATGACTCTGCAATGTCACCTCTGTAACAACTATGCAAAAATAGACAAATATACCCCCTCCCTTTATACTAAACCGCAATAGCATTTTTTAGCGCAGGGAGCTGTGCTGAATTCCCTGCGCTGCTCTAGAAGCTCATAGACTCCCTGCACTAAAAACCGCTATTGCGGTTTAGTAAAAGGGGGCCATAGTGCAAAATATAGACAGCAGATATAAATTCTCAAAACAGACACATTTTGATCACTAAATTGAAAATAAAACCATTTTTCCGACCTTTGTCTGGTGATTTCATGAGTCTCTGGTGGCACTTTCTTCTTCTGACTGTGCATCCAATATTTCTTCCCTTCTTTCAGCCTGTTGTATGCTTCCAGACCTCATTCCCTCCGCCAACTTTTTCTTCCTCTCTCCCATGCCCCTTCTTTCTTTCTGTCTGTCTTCCTGCCCCCCTTTCTTTCTGTCTGTCTTTCTGTCTCCCTGTCCCCCTCTTCCTTCTGTCTCCCTGCCTGCCCCTTTTCTTTCTTTCTCCTTGCCCTTCCCCAAGCCACTGCCCTGCCATTGAGGAACAGGCCTCCAAACCACCGCCACCCCAAGCTCTCCCTGCTTTCTGACTCAGAAGCGCCGGGCCGACCAACCTTCACCCCCGACGTCGATGCCAGCCAGGCACCGATTGGCTGGCTCAGAACTTCCTCTTCAACATCAGAATTGACGTCAGGTGGGGAAGGCTGGTTGGCTTGGTGCTTCTGCGTCAGAAAGCAGGTAGAACACGAAGGCAACGCGATCGACCTTTTGGGTACCCCTGATTTAGAGGTATTACCGCTTTAACATTCCCCATCCCCACAATGAAACCCTGATCTTTATTACTATCACCACAGATTATCCCTGTCCACATGGTACATTTTCCCCATCCCAGTGGATGTAATCATGGGGTCCCAGCCACAAAAAGATTGAAAAGTTCTGAGCTACAGTAAAGTGCATCCAATATTCTCAATATTAAATCCCAGTGCATACTTTTCTTTTGTGTCTTAACCTTATCCTACTCTGCCTCTTTTACCATGGACAAAAGTTCAAATGTTGTGAGAATTCAGATATCTTTAACCACTGAGGGGTGGGCAGTATTTAGATCAAGGAATTTAACTGGGTAACTATGTTACCCATGCCCATTACCTAGTATTAATCCGGATGATATTAAAAGTGAATTAACCAATTGGAAACAGCTGCCAACCAGTTAACTTGCATGGTTGTGACTCTCTGATCACTTTTAGTGGCACTTAACCAGTCATTGTCACTTGAAATTACCAGTTAGTGCTAAACTTCAAGCTGGCTATGCCAGGGGTGCTCAAGGGCAAAGTCCAGTTAGGTTCTGATATTCAGATTCTAACTGGCCAGGTTTAGTGCATAAATAAGACCACATAAAGAGCTGTCCTATTTTTATGCACTAACCCATGGCTAGTTAGGTCTGAATACTAACTTAACCAGTCATGCACTAGCCAGCTTTAAAAAAAACAAACAAACCCAGAATTTCCAGTTTTAATGCTGATGGTGGACCAAAAAAATGCTGTCTGCCTCTGGCAGAATATCGTCCAGAATATTATTTTACGGAGAACAAGAGAGGCAAACTCCTCATAGGAGATCAAGCAGGACCACAAGGGCAATGAAATATTGTGATAAATAAAACTAACTAAACTAAACCTTAGGTTTGTATACCGTACCATCTCCACAAAGCGTTGAGCTCGGCACGGTTTACAGGGTTAGGTTGAAAAGGAGCTACAATGAAAACTAAATAATATGCAAAATGTATAATGATGAAAGAGGTTTAATCAAAAAACTGAATAACAAAAAAGGATGTATTTATTTATTCCTGGGCTTATGATATTTACCCTAGTGTTTAAAAATCACTCAGATATAAAATTGTAGACTTGTTACTAGCCTGTAGCCTATGATTAAAAATCAGCCACACTTCCTAAAGGTCAGCTATTAAAAAAAAAAAAAAAAAAAGAGAAAGGCTCTGGAGGTGAGTTGGAAAACTATATATCACTGAATCTGATGTCAGACTTGGAGCAAAATGTTAGATGGCATTCTGAAGAACAAAATTATTGGTAGAAGAATAAACGTGGCTTAATGGGGCAGAGCCTATATGGATTTAACAAAGGGAAGTCTTTCCTTACCTAGCTATCAGAATTTGCTGATGCTATAAGTAAAATATGTGGATGTAGACAAACCAGTCAATACAGCACATCTTAATTTCTAAAGGTATTTGACAAAGTCCCTCTTGAGAGATCTCATAAAATTGTTACAAAAAGATCAAAGGACAGGAAGCAATATGCTATTATGAGATGCTAGGTGAAAAGATAGGAAGCAGAGAGATGGACTATACAGTTGGTTCTCTCAGTGGAATGTCCTAGAGATCTGTCCTGGGAATGGTGGTATTTTCATAATGCGCGTTCTGGAAAAGGGAATAGTGAGTTAATTGGGGAAATTTGCAGATCGTACACAATTATTATGAGTTGTTTAACACAAAAAACCAGGTTCTATAAACAACACTTATGTTAAGCGTTGCTAGATGCCCTGACGCCTAACTAAAATCCACGTGCAATCCAAATTAGAAACATAGAAACATAGAAAGTGACGGCAGATAAGGACCATGGCCCATCCAGTCTGCCCACACCAATGACCCTCCCTTACCTCTCTCTGTGAAAAGATCCCACATGTTGATCCCATTTAGTCTTAAAATCAGGCATGCTGCTGGCCTCAATTATCTGTATTGGAAGACCATTCCATCGATCCACCACCCTCTCGGTGAAGAAGTATTTCCTGGTGTCACTATGCAATTTCCCTCCCTTGATTTTCCACGGATGCTCTCGTGTTGTCGTGGGATCCTTGAAAAAGAAGATATCCTCCTCCACCTAGATACGGCGTGTGAGGTATTTGAACTAGAGAATGACACGGTGACAAAATTCATCACCGTTCCCGTCCCCCGGATAACCGTGGGAAATAATCCCATGTCATTTTATAGTGTCTATTTCAACCTCAGTCCTTCTACATCAGAATTTTTCAAAGCAAAGCTTGTGGGTCAATGGTTGTGGCCATTCATACTCTGATTCTTCCCTCTCTCCTTAAAGAATGACATGAAGATGGTTTCCCGCGGTTATCCGCGGGGACGGGAACGGTGATGAATTTTGTCACCGTGTCATTCTCTAATTTGAACGTCTCGATCATGTCTCCCCTCTCCCTGCATTCCTCTAGTGTGTAGAGCTGCAATTTATTCAGCAGTTCCTCATACGGGAGATCCCTGAGTCCTGAGACCATCCGGGTGGCCATTCGCTGGACCGATTCAAGTCTCAGCACATCTTTGCGGTAATGTGGCCTCCAGAATTGTACACAGTATTCCAGGTGGGGGGTCTCACCATGGACCTATATAATGGCATTATGATTTAGGGCTTAAGGCTTACAAAACTCCTGCGTATGCAACCTATGATTTGTCTGGCCTTAGATGAAGCTTTCTCCACTTGATTATCAGTCTTCATGTCCTCATTGATGATCACCCCTAAGTCTTGTTCTGCTACAGTTCTCGTTAAGATCTCACCATTAAGAGTGTAAGTCTTGCATGGATTTTTGCTGCCAAGGTTCATGACCTTGCATTTTTTGACATTGAAACTTAGTTGCCAGGTCCTGGACCAATGCTCCAGTAGGAGAAGGTCGTGCGTCATACTGTCGGGCATTGAGTTATTGTCAGGCCCTGTTGTGCTCTTGCCTACTATATTGCATAGTTTGGCGTCATCGGCGAATAACGTTAATTTACCATGAAGCCCCTCAGCCAAGTCCCTTATGAAGATGTTGAATAAGATCGGGCCCAAGACCGAGCCCTGCGGCACTCCACTGATCACCTCTGTCGTTTCAGAGGGGGTGCCATTCACCTCCACCCTCTGAGTTCTACCTCCAAGCCAGTCTCCAACCCATGTAGTCAATGTATCACCCAATCCTATAGAGCTCATCTTGCTCAATAACCTGCGGTGAGGTATGCTATCGAATGCTTTGCTGAAATCCAAGTACACGATGTCTAGGGACTCCCCAATATCCAGCTTCCCCGTCACCCAGTCAAAGAAGCTGATCAGGTTGGATTGGCAGGACTTCCCCTTTGTAAACCCATGTTGACGGGGATCTTGTAGATTCCCCTCATTCAGGATCGTATCCAATTGGCGTTTGATTAGAGTTTCCATTAGTTTGCTCACTATTGATGTGAGACTCACTGGTCTGTAGTTCGCAGCTTCCGTCCTGCATCCTTTTTTGTGGAGTGGAATGACATTAGCCATTTTCCAGTCTAATGGGACTCTTCCTGTTCTAAAGGAAAGATTGAAGAGTGTGGATAGCGGTTCCGCCAAGGTGTCACTTAACTCCCTGAGTACCCTGGGGTGTAGGTTGTCTGGCCCCATCGCTTTGTCACTGTAGCTCACTGTAAACACTACTGGGCGTAAACTCGAAATTACAAAACGGGTCTACCGAGCTATCCCCTGTCGGTAGCTGAGGGCCGGATTCCGGCGCCTCATGGGTGAAGACTGAGCAAAAGTATTCATTTAAAAGTTTAGCTTTTTTGGAGTCCGATTCTACATAGTTCCTGTCTGGTTTCCTAAGGCATACCTCCTGTGTTCCTGTTTCTGTCACTAATATACCTAAAGAATGATTTATCGCCCTTCTTGATGGTCTTTGCTAGATTCTCCTCCATCTGGAATTTGGCCTTTCTGACTGCCGTTTTGACGGCTCTTGACTTGGCCAGATAGTCTTCCCTGGAGTCCTGCTTCCCTGAATGTTTGTAGGAGATGAATGCTCTTTTCTTCTCTTTTATGAGGTTTGAGATCTCCGCAGAGAACCACTGTGGCTTATTTTTTCTTCGTCGTTTACTTACTGATTTTATAAATCGGTTTGTTGCCTCTTATATGGTAGGTTTCAGTGTTGACCACATTTCCTCTACATTATCTGTCTCTGCTTGGTTTTGCAGTGACTGATGGATGAAATCCCCCATGTTCTCAAAGTTGGTGTCCTTGAAGCTGAGGACCTTGGTTAATGTGTTAGATTTGGTGAAATCTTTTCTGAGCTTGAACCATACCATGTTGTGGTCACTGGAGGCCAACGTGTCTCCCACCGAGATCTCTGTGACACTTTCTTCGTTGGTAAGTATCAGGTCCAGAATCGCCTGATCCCTAGTTGGCTCCAAAACCATTTGCTATTAAACCCTTTATAGAGTTTAATAGCCTTCTGCTGCTGCCGGTCGCAGAGGAAAGTGTGTTCCAATTCACATTAGGCATATTGAAGTCACCCAACAATACTGTGTCCCCACGCAAGGTGATACTCTCTATGTCTTCGATTAATTCCATATCTAGGTCATCCTGTTGTCTTGGAGGTCTGTATACTAATCCAAGGTACAGGCATTTGTCCTTTCCTCTGGCCAAATTTACCCAAAGGGATTCCCCTGTGTACCTAACGTCTGTGATTCTGGTAACTTTGATGTCATCTTTGGCACATAGTACTACCCCTCCTCCCATTTTGCCCTTCCTGTCTCGGCGAAGCAAATTGAAACCGGTATGACAATGTCCCACCCTTGGGAGTCTGTGAGCCAGGTCTCAGATATCGCCACCACATCTAGGTCGGCGTCCCTCATTTCTATCTTTAATTCCAGAATCTTGTTGCCCAAACCATGGGCATTGACGTACATAGCCCTCCATATCTTAAGTTTGTTATGACTCTGGTGATATTCCCGCTTGAGCTACATTGACTCTTTTAGTAT
Organism: Geotrypetes seraphini; assembly: GCF_902459505.1. NCBI lineage: Eukaryota > Metazoa > Chordata > Amphibia > Gymnophiona > Dermophiidae > Geotrypetes > Geotrypetes seraphini. The sequence continues at coordinate 130,548,319 of NC_047089.1, forward strand.
TTTTTGCAATGTGTGTATTCCCCCTAGACCCTGAATCACAGTGTGAACTTACCCCAAACTCGGAAATGTGAGTACTCCCCCTGGACCCAGACTTGAAAATGTGTGTACTCGCCCTAGACCCAGACCCAGAATTGCAATGTGTACATACCTCAGACTTGAAATAGTATTGGCAGCTTACCTCGCCAGGTAGGTTATTTGTGCCCGTACCCTCCCCCAACTTACCTAGTTTAAAGCCCTATGGAGTAGGCGGGGTAGTCGGTGTCCAAAGACGTTCTTCCTCTACTGGACAGGTGTAGCCCATCTGGTCCCTGTAGTCCTTGTAGTGCCTCTCCATGGTTCAGGAACCCGAAGTTCATCTCCTTGCACCATCCTTGCAGCCAGTCGTTAGTCCTCTGGATGCGATTCTCTCTGACTCTTCCCTTGCCCCATACTGGAAGGATCGAGGAGAACACAACCTGCGCATCCAACCTCCTCAGCTTCTCACCCAGGGCTCCAAAGTCCTCAGGTAAGCTCTCCGGGGTGTTCCTGGCGGTGTCGTTGGTTCCGACATGGATGAGAAGCATGGGGAAGTGGTCTTGGGGCCTTATGAGTCTGTCCAAGCAAGGGGTTACATCCTGGATCCTGGCCCCTGGCAAACAGCAAACCTCTCTTGATTGAATATCTGGTCTGCAGATTGGTTCCTCGGTGCCCCTCAGCAACGAATCCCCAATTTGACTGGGTGACGAGGAAGCTGGATGTTGGGGAGTCCCTGGACATCGTATACCTGGACTTCAGTAAAGCATTCGATAGCGTACCACACCGCAGGTTGCTGAACAAGATGAGTTCTATAGGATTGGGCGACACATTGACGAAATGGGTTGGGAACTGGCTTGGAGGTAGGCTTCAGAGGGTAGTGGTGAACGGCACCCTCTCCAAAATGACGGAGGTAATCAGTGGAGTGCCGCAGGGCTCGGTCCTGGGCCCGATCCTATTCAACATCTTTATAAGAGACTTGGCAGAAGGGCTGCGAGGTAAAATAACATTATTCGCCGATGACGCCAAACTAAGCAATGTAGTGGGCAAAAGCACAACAGACATAAATTCAATGTCCGACAACATGATGCACGACCTACTCCTACTGGAGCGCTGGTCTAGGTCCTGGCAACTCAGCTTCAATGCCAAAAAATGCAAAGTCATGCACCTGGGCAGCCAAAATCCATGCAAGACTTACACCCTTAATGGCGAGATCCTAACAAGAATTGAAGCAGAACGAGACTTAGGAGTGATTGTCAGTGAGAACATGAAGACTGCCAATCAAGTGGAGCAAGCTTCATCCAAGGCAAGGCAAATCAAAGGTTGCATACGCAGGAGTTTCGTCAGCCGTAAGCCTGAAGTCATTATGCCATTGTATAGATCCATGGTGAGGCCCCACCTGGAATACTGTGTGCAATTCTGGAGGCCGCATTACCGTAAGGATGTGCTGAGACTGGAGTCGGTTCAGAGAATGGCCACCCGGATGGTCTCGGGACTCAAGGATCTCCCGTACGAGGAACGGCTGGATTAGTTGCAGCTGTACTCACTCGAGGAACGCAGAGAGAGGGGTGACATGATCGAGACATTCAAGTATCTCATGGGCCGCATTGAGGTGGAAGAAGATATCTTCTTTTTCAAGGGTCCCACGGCAACAAGGGGGCATCCGTGGAAAATCAGCGGCGGGAAACTGCACGGGGACACCAGGAAATTCTTTTTCACTGAAAGGGTGGTTGATCGCTGGAATAGTCTTCCACTTCAGGTTATTGAGGCCAGCAGCGTGCCTGATTTTAAGGCCAAATGGGATAGACACATGGAATCTATTCACAGAGAAAGGTAGGAGAGGCTCATTGGGGTGGGCAGACTAGATGGGCCGTGGACCTTTTTTCTGCCAACTATTTCTATGTTTCTAACCACCACTCTACGCTTCTTAGGGGGGGCCGACCTGTTGCCTCTGGGACTGGAACCGCCTGCTGGACCTCTTCCTGTTCCTCATTGTCAGGTCCTTCCTGAAGCAGCTGGAATCTGTTCCTCAATGTGATTTGAGGGATTGATGTAGAACTGCCCTGTGTGTGAGAAAAAGAGACAGAATAAGAGGAAGGTTTTCTGTGATTGCCTGTGGAGGAGGTTACCAGCTGCCAGGAGTCAGCGTCGTCAGCCTCTTCCTGAATTCTGATTGTTGGTCTCAAGGTTGCAGGTTTGGTAGTTTTAGGCGTCCCGAGGATGGTCTTGTCAGGTTCCTGTTCAGTGATCTGGGACAGTTCCTGGATGACTCCATCGATGAAGGCCTCGTCGTCCCGGATGCTTCTTAAGCGCATGACCTCTTCTCTCAGGCTCCTCAGCTCCTGTAAAAGGCTGTCATCTAGTTGGTCCGTCGCTTCTGTCTGTGTAGAAACTGTAGTCATTTTTGTGGGGATGGCCTCGGTCTATACAGAGACCTCTGTGCTCCGTCCCAGCTCTCCCTCCGTCTCTGTGGCCACCCCTTCGATCCCTTTGGTGACTGGACTGCCTGTCTTGATTGTAGTCCTGTTGCTTCTGGTTCTACCTGCCATTTTTTTTTTTTTATAAGATATTTGTAAGTTATTTAATCGGGTATTTGTTAGTTGTCAGATAGTTGAAGGTTAGAAGGATGGAGGTTGTCAGCTAATTGTTAGTTAAGACTGCCTGTTTGTTAGTTAGTTAGGAAGGTCTGCCAGTTAAATGGGTTGCAAGTTTGTGGATAGGGTGGCTGGTAAGGTCTGCCTGTTGTTTAGTTTGGAAAATCTGTCTGCTAGTTTGACTGTTGGAAAGATGGGTAGAAGGTTAAAAGATGGATTTGAAATTAAGTAGCTAGTTATAGAAAGTTATAGAAAGTTAGTGATAGAAGGTTATAGAGGGACAGGGAAAGCTTGAAAGATAGGTTAGGCTAATTAGCTAGCTATCAGTGCAGTGCAGTACTCCGCCTTGTTATGTGTTTGGATCTTACCTTGGCAGTTATCCGGAGCCCTTCCTTGAGGCCCTTCTCGAGGCCCTTCGCAAAGGCGCTCTCGCTAAGGCGAGCGCCTTTGCCGCTTGCCTTCGCTGCGCACCGAACGGCTGCGCGCCGTTGGCTCGCCCCCTTTTATGGGGGAGATCGGCTGTGACGTCAGGAGGTGGGCGGAGTTACAACCCGCCTCTTCCCCTCTCCGTGTCCCGATCTGCTGTGCTTTCTCCGCTCCCCTTAATGCAGTCCTCTGCCTCTCCGACTGTGTTCTGCTCCTCTCCGCTCCTCTCTCCCACTGCCTCCGCCTGCGTTCTACTCCTCTCCGCTCCTCTTTCCCACTGCCTCCGCCTCTCTGTAAGCTTTTCTGCTCCTCTCTCTGCCCTTGCCGCTATCTCAGCCTGCTCCGCTCCACTATCCCTGCAAGCAGTCTCGCTCTCTACTCGCCACATGCTTGCCTGCAATCTCTCTCGGCTGGCCTAGCGCTTGGGATTCTCTGGTGGCTCGCCCCCTTTTAGGGGGGGGAGATCGGCTGTGACGTCGGGAGGTGGGCAGAGTTACAACCCGCCTCTGTCTCGATCTGCTGTGCTTTCTCAGCTCCCCTTAATGCAGTCCTCTGCCTCTCCGACTGCATTCCGCTCCTCTCTGCTCCTCTCTCCCACTGCCTCCGACTACGTTCCGCTCCTCTCTCCCACTGCCTCCGACTACGTTCCGCTCCTCTCCGCTCCTCTCTCCCACTGCCTCCGTCTGCGTTCTGCTCCTCTCCGCTCCTCTCTCCCACTGCCTCCGACTACGTTCCGCTCCTCTCCGCTCCTCTCTCCCACTGCCTCCGACTACGTTCCGCTCCTCTCCGCTCCTCTCTCCCACTGCCTCCGACTACGTTCCGCTCCTCTCCGCTCCTCTCTCCCACTGCCTCCGTCTGCGTTCTGCTCCTCTCCGCTCCTTTCCCACTGTCTCCGCCTCTCTGTAAGCTTTTCTGCTCCTCTCTCTGCCCTTGCCGCTATCTCAGCCTGCTCCGCTCCACTATCCCTGCAAGCAGTCTCACTCTCCACTCACCACGTGCTTGCCTGCAATCTCCTTCGGCTGGCCTAGCGCTTGGGATTCTCTGATGGCTCGCCCCCTTTTATGGGGGAGATCGGCTGTGAGGTGGGCGGAGTTACAACCCGCCTCTTCCCCTCTCCGTGTCCCGATCTGCTGTGCTTTCTCCGCTCTCCTTAATGCAGTCCCCTGCCTCTCCGACTGTGTTCTGCTCCTCTCCGCTCCTCTCTCCCACTGCCTCCGCCTGCGTTCTGCTCCTCTCCGCTCCTCTTTCCCACTGCCTCCGCCTCTCTGTAAGCTTTTCTGCTCCTCTCTCTGCCCTTGCCGCTATCTCAGCCTGCTCCGCTCCACTATCCCTGCAAGCAGTCTCGCTCTCTACTCACCACATGCTTGCCTGCAATCTCTCTCGGCTGGCCTAGCGCTTGGGATTCTCTGGTGGCTCGCCCCCTTTTAGGGGGGGAGATCGGCTGTGACGTCGGGAGGTGGGCAGAGTTACAACCCGCCTCTGTCCCGATCTGCTGTGCTTTCTCAGCTCCCCTTAATGCAGTCCTCTGCCTCTCCGACTGCGTTCCGCTCCTCTCTGCTCCTCTCTCCCACTGCCTCCGACTACGTTCCGCTCCTCTCCGCTCCTCTCTCCCACTGCCTCCGACTACATTCCGCTCCTCTCCGGTCCTCTCTCCCACTGCCTCCGACTACGTTCCGCTCCTCTCCGCTCCTCTCTCCCACTGCCTCCGTCTGCGTTCTGCTCCTCTCCGCTCCTCTTTCCCACTGTCTCCGCCTCTCTGAAAGCTTTTCTGCTCCTCTCTCTGCCCTTGCCGCTATCTCAGCCTGCTCCGCTCCACTATCCCTGCAAGCAGTCTCACTCTTCACTCACCACGTGCTTGCCTGCAATCTCCTTCGGCTGGCCTAGCGCTTGGGATTCTCTGATGGCTCGCCCCCTTTTATGGGGGAGATCGGCTGTGTCGTCGGGAGGTGGGCGGAGTTACAACCCGCCTCTTCCCATCTCCGTGTCCTGATCTACTGTGCTTTCTCCGCTCTCCTTAATGCAGTCCTCTGCCTCTCCGACTGCATTCTGCTCCTCTCCGCTCCTCTCTCCCACTGCCTCCGCCTGCGTTCTGCTCCTCTCCGCTCCTCTTTCCCACTGCCTCCGCCTCTCTGCTCCTCTCTCTGCCCTTGCCGCTATCTCAGCCTGCTCCGCTCCACTATCCCTGCAAGCAGTCTCACTCTCCACTCGCCACGTGCTTGCCTGCAATCTCCCTCGGCTGGCCTAGCGCTTGGGATTCTCTGGTGGCTCGCCCCCTTTTATGGGGGAGATCGGCTGTGACGTTGGGAGGTGGGCGGAGTTATAACCCGCCTCTTCCCCTCTCCGTGTCCCGATCTGCTGTGCTTTCTCCGCTCCCCTTAATGCAGTCCTCTGCCTCTCCGACTGTGTTCTGCTCCTCTCTCCCACTGCCTCCAACCACGTTCCGTTCCTCTCTCCCACTGCCTCCGCCTCTCTGTAAGCTTTTCTGCTCCTCTCTCTGCCCTTGCTGCTATCTCAGCCTGCTCCGCTCCACTATCCCTGCAAGCAGTCTCACTCTCCACTCGCCACGTGCTTGCCTGCAATCTCCCTCTGCTGGTAATTGACTGCATCATTGAAGTTAATTGACATTTTAAAAAAATTACCTAATTAAGAGTTCTGCGCAGAACTTAGAGTGATGCCTAGAGACACCTAAATTGAGGCGCCCTCTGACGCCTAACGATACCTACCTGAAAAGGTATGGTTAGGTGTGGGGAATAGGTGTAGTAAACTTAGGCATTGCTAGGTGTGCAAGATAGGTGCCAGTAAATTAGGCCTGGCAAAACCTGGCCTAATGTATTGATGCCCACCTCAATGGTACCTAACGATACCTAAGTCTACTTAGGCGCCGTGCAGCATGATTCTACAAGCAGCAGCTAGCGGTTGATTGACAACCGTTCAGAGCAGCGTATACAATATAGGCGCACTTAGGCACCATTTATAGAATCTGGCTCAAATAGACAGTGAGAAACTGCAGAGAGACCTTGTCAGACCAGGAAATGGGGTTTCTATAAGGCAGATTAAATTAGATGCACACAAGTGTAAAGTGATGCAGAAGGGGAAACAATCTTATTTATTTAATCATGTATTTAGCCCGTCCTCCCAAAGGAGCCCAGAACGGGTTATAAGAGTACGTACGTTCACAGTAAAGATGAACAAACTTTTATGAGAATACAGAGATTGGTGGACGCAGGGGGTTTATATTACAGCATTTACAGTATAGGTGTACTTGGTGGACATAGGACACAGTGTTTACAGTACACTTCTCCCTCTGTATTCGCGGGGGATGTGGGTGGACCATAGGCGAGAATATGGAAAAACCGCAAATAACTTTTTATATGTTATTCACGGTTTTTAGAAAACGCCATCGTTTTTACTATTGAAACCGCAAATAACTTTTCTACTGTTATTCGCGGTTTTTGAAATAAGGCACTAAGACAGCAATTTCAGGGCTTAGAGCAGGCAAGCAGCGATTCTCAACGATTCCCAGTGATTCCCAAAGAATTAAGGACTTACCAGCGATTCAAAGAGAATTTAGGGCTAATAGCAGGCAAGTAGCGAGTCCATTTTTCTCCATGCATGCTGGGAAGAAGCCTTTCACTCTATGGATACTGGGAAGCAGCGTTTTTTTCAGTGCACACTGGGAAGTAGGGAAGCAACGATTTTGTGGGAGAAAAAATGGAAACAGCAATTTTCAGAGTGAATGGTAAGTGATAAACTTTTTTATTGGTACAGTAAAAGGAGAAAGAACTTTAATGATGATGTAATTTTTGGGGGGGTGGAGTCAGCAGCGGAAAAATTGCGAATAAGTGAATCCGCATATACGGAAACCGCAGATATGGAGGGAGAAGTGTATAGACGTAACATACAGACTTACGCCCTCTTTTACAAAGATGTGTTAAGTTTTTTTAGCACACGCTAAATATTAGCGTGCGCTAAACACTAATGCGTTAATGTTATCCTATGGATGCATTAGCGGTTTGTGTACACGTTGATTTAGCGTGCGCTAAATCCGCACTAAAATGCTTAGTAAAAGAGGGCCTTAGATACAGAAATGGTTTGAAATGCAGGATTTTCTGTATAGATAGGCATAACTGAGGTAAAAGGTTTTCTTTTCAGGTGATAGTAATTCAAGTCATATTTGTGGTGGCATACGAGTATTAGTGTGTATTAGTTTCATCTCTGGAGCCAGAACTCAGAGAAAGAATATCGAATCATTTGTGGACAATAGGACCAATACTCAGACCACGGGAGTTAGCCAGGCTGACTCCTGCAGCTGGCTCTGAATCTGGGTATTCAGTACCATGCTATTTCCTATAACTAGCATTGAATATCCAGTCTATTGTTTGTCGTTAAAAACTCAGCCAGCCATTGCTGATATTCAGCGTTGTCCAGCTAAGTTTATCGCAGCCAAAAAATAGACCACTATTTAAGCAGCCCAATTTGGCCACTTGACTTAGCTGCCAGCAGTCTGAATTTTGCAACATAGGTGGCTAAACGCTAATATTGAGTGGCCATATGCTCTTTAGCTTGCCCAGGAGCTATTTTCAGCTAGCTAAATAGCACTAATATTAGGTGTATTGGGATGAAATCTATAGATCACCGTGATGCAACAGTAAAAAAAAAATAAGCAAATAAAATTTTAGAAATGATTCAGAATGGAATAGAGAATAAAATGAAAAATATGATCTAGTCTCTGTTAGCAATACAAGCTGGTACAGCCCTTTTAGATTCAAACAATTTTTATTGATGCAAACAACAGCAAATACAATGCCAGGGCACCCCAAGGGTGCAAGTACAAACAATGATGCATCATCGGGAGAGGAGGAGAGTAGTGAGGAGAAGCAGGAAGGAGAAAGGGAGACTAAGAAGGTAAAAGGGCACTAACCCAACCTTCGGGGATCCGTTTAAGCAAGGCAGAGAGGAGCAGGAACCTAGGGGCAGGGCGAGAGTAAGCTCCGCCCACCCCCACTGCGTCAGCAGAAGCATCGGCCGGACTCCCCCTTAAAAGGGGAGGAGCCAACAGCGCGCAGCTGTTCGGCGCGCAGCGAAGGCGAGCAGCAAAGGCGCTTGCCTTAGAGAGCGCCTTTGTGAAGGGCCTTCAGAAGGGCCAAGCAAGGACAGACAAGGACTCCAGAACACCAGAGAACAGCAGGAATGCAAGGAAGAAGCGAGCATACACATAAGGAGAGCACACACACAAGAACACACACAAAAGAAAACACACAATAAGACACACACAAGACAGAGAAGGATAAAGAAGCGGCAGGCTCCAGGGACAAGAAAAAGGCCCAAGAGAGGACAACCGACCCACAAGCAGAAAGCCTCTAAAGAAGTAGGCAAGAAAGAGCCAAGCACAGGAGAGAGCACACGCACGCATGCAAAAGACAGAGGAGAGAGAGCACCTAGTGGACTGAAAGAAAGAGAAATGGAAGCAGCAGGAACCCGGAGGAGCTTCCCATTATATTGCACGGAGTGGATACAATGGGATGGTGTATGTACGAAGGACAATTATAGAGACCACCCCCGGCAAAAGAAAAGATGTGATAGTAGTAAAGGCTGCAACATAAGCAATATCAGCAACTCATTTCTTAGTATTGCAACAGAAAGTGAAACGACACAAAAATCCATATGAAAAAGGAGATTATCGCTGAAAAATAGCTGGAAAGCGATGACCACAAATGTTCGCAGTCTAAGCAACAAAGTTCATGATCTGCAAGCCCTGATATTAGAGGCAGATCTAGATATTGTTGCTATCACAGAGACATGGTTCAGTAAATCACATGGATGGGATGCAAACATACCGGGATATAATCTTTTTAGGAAGGACAGAGATGGTCATAAAGGTGGAGGAGTAGCTCTCTATGTAAAGATCAATATCCAAGGACCTGGGAAGAGGAAGAAGCGATATGGATTGCACTGAAAAGAGAAGATGGAACTTCTATCTACGTGGGTGTAGTCTACAGACCTCCGTCTCAATCGCAGCAAATTGATAAGGATCTGATTGTGGATATCCAAAAGTTTGGAAGGAAAGAGGAGGTTCTGCTGTTGGGAGATTTCAACCTGCCGAATGCGGACTGGAATGTTCCGTCTGCGGAATCGGAAAGAAGTAGGGAGATTGTGGATGCCTTTCAAGAGGCTCTGCTCAGACAAATGGTGACGGAACCCACAAGGGAAAAAGCGATATTGGATCTGGTCCTCACAAATGGAGAGAGTATCTCTAATGTTCGAGTGGGTGCTCACCTGGGTAGTAGCGATCATCAAACGGTTTGGTTTGATATAACGGCTAAAGTGGAGAGCGGCCGCACGATACTTAAAGTCCTAGATTTCAAACGTACGGACTTTAATGCAATGGGAAAGTACCTGAAGAAAGAGCTGTTAGGATGGGAGGACATAAGAGAAGTGGAAAGACAGTGGTCTAAGCTGAAAGGAGCGATAAAAATGGCTACGGACCTTTATTTGAAGAAAATCAATAAAAACAAGAGAAAAAGGAAGCCGATATGGTTCTCCAAACTAGTGGCAGAGAAAATAAAGGCGAAAGAGTTGGCATTCATGAAATATAAAAAAGCCCAAGAAGAGGAGAGCAGAAAGGACTACAGGGTGAAAATGAAAGAAGCCAAGAGAGAGATACGTTTGGCGAAGGCACAGGCGGAAGAACAAATGGCTAAAAATGTAAAAAAGGGAGATAAAATTTTTTTCAGATATATTAGTGAAAGGAGGAAGATAAAAAATGGAATTGCTAGGCTAAAAGATGCTGGGAACAAATATGTGGAGAGTGATGAGGAGAAAGCAAATGTGCTAAACAAATACTTCTGTTCTGTGTTCACAGAAGAAAATCCTGGAGAAGGACCGAGATTGTCTGACAAAGTTACACGAGAAAATGGAGTAGATTCTGCGCCGTTCACGGAGGAGGGTGTTTATGAGCAACTTGAAAAACTGAAGGTGGACAAAGCGATGGGACCAGACGGGATCCATCCCAGGATACTAAGGGAGCTCAGAGAGGTTCTGGCGAGTCCTATTAAAGACTTGTTCAACAAATCTCTGGAGACGGGAGTGATTCCTGGGGATTGGAGGAGAGCGTATGTGGTCCCTATTCATAAAAGTGGTCACAGGGATGAAGCAGGAAACTACAGGCCGGTGAGCCTCACTTCAGTTGTTGGAAAAATAATGGAAGTGTTGCTGAAAGAAAGGATAGTATACTTCCTTGAATCTAATGGGTTACAGGATCTGAGGCAACATAGCTTTACAAAAGGTAAATCGTGCCAAACAAACCTGATTGAATTTTTTGATTGGGTGACCAGAGAGCTGGATCGAGGACATATGCTAGATGTAATTTACTTGGATTTCAGCAAAGCCTTTGATACAGTTCCTCATAGGAGGCTGTTGAACAAACTTGAAGGGCTGAAGTTAGGACCCAAAGTGGTGAACTGGGTCAGAAACTGGCTGTCGGACAGACGCCAGAGGGTGGTGGTTAATGGAAGTCACTCGAAGGAAGGAAAGGTGAATAGTGGAGTCCCTCAGGGTTCGGTGCTGGGGCCAATCCTGTTCAATATTTATGTGAGTGACATTGCTGAAGGGTTAGAAGGAAAAGTGTGCCTTTTTGCAGATGATACCAAGATTTGTAACAGAGTAGACACCGAAGAGGGAGTGGAAAATATGAAAAAGGATCTGCAAAAGTTAGAGGAATGGTCTAATGCCTGGCAACTAAAATTCAATGCAAAGAAATGCAGAGTAATGCATTTGGGGATTAATAATAGGAAGGAACCGTATATGCTGGGAGGAGAGAAGCTGATATGCACGGACGGGGAGAGGGACCTTGTGGTGATAGTGTCCGAAGGTCTAAAGGCGAAAAAACAGTGTGACAAGGCATTCGCTGCTGCCAGAAGGATGCTGGGCTGTATAAAGAGAGGCGTAGTCAGTAGAAGGAAGAAGGTGTTGATGCCCCTGTACAGGTCATTGGTAAGGCTCCACTTGGAGTACTGTGTTCAGTTTTGGAGACCGTATCTGGTGAAAGACGTAGGAAGACTTGAGGCGGTTCAGAGGAGAACGACGAAAATGATAGGAGGCTTGCGCCAGAAGACGTATGAGGAGAGACTGGAAGCCCTGAATATGTATACCCTAGAGGAAAGGAGAGACAGGGGAGATATGATTCAGACGTTCAAATACTTGAAGGGTATTAACGTAGAACAAAATCTTTTCCAGAGAAAGGAAAATGGTAAAACCAGAGGACATAATTTGAGGTTGAGGGGTGGTAGATTCAGGGGCAATGTTAGGAAATTCTACTTTACGGAGAGGGTAATGGATGCCTGGAATGCGCTCCCGAGAGAGGTGGTGGAGGGTAAAACTGTGACTGAGTTCAAAGAAGCGTGGGATGAACACAGAAGATTTAGAATCAGAAAATAATATTAAATATTGAACTAGGCCAGTTACTGGGCAGATTTGCACGGTCTGTGTCTGTGTATGGCCGTTTGGTGGAGGATGGGCAGGGGAGGGCTTCAATGGCTGGGAGGGTGTAGATGGGCTGGAGTAAGTCTTAACAGAGATTTTGGCAGTTGGAACCCAAGCACAGTACCGGGTAAAGCTTTGGAGTCTTGCCCAGAAATAGCTAAGAAGAAAAATTAAAAAAAAAAATTTTTAATTGAATCAGGTTGGGCAGACTGGATGGACCATTCGGGTCTTTATCTGCCGTCATCTACTATGTTACTATGTTACTATGAGTGTCATATGTACGACTACCTCCCCTCGGTGTCAGGAACTGGAAAGCCTAAAGAAGGAAGTCAGTCAACTACAGTTCATGGTTCAGGACTCCACATCTCGGAAGAACCGTTCAAGACAGCTGAAGACTCCACAAGAAAGAGCCACATTGAGGAGCAAGTAAGGGAGCTCGAGAGATTCATCGAGGAGGCCTACAGGAAGGTGGCAGAACAGGATCATCAGCAGCAGCGTTGGAGCGAGGAAGCTACACCCACACAAGATGGAGGACGGGGACCAACAGACAGAAGACAGGAACCAACAGACACCAAGGATGAAGGACCTCATGGAAGAATCGAGCAAGCATAGGGAGCGAAGACTCGCCGGTACCCTGAAAGAGAAGTACTGAACCACACCGAGGATACAGACTTGAGACCAGGGAGGAAGCTGAAGAAGGGGAAATCTGCAGTCATAGTGGGAGACTCAGTCCTGAGAGAAGTGGATAGTCACGTAGCAGGAGGGAGAGAAGATCGGCTAGTGACCTTTCTCCCAGGAGCAAGAACGAAGGACATCACCAACAGAATCGAAAGGTTCCTGGAAGGAGCAGAAACAGAAGAGACAGCAGTGATAATCCACGTTGGAAAAAACGATGTCAACAGGAGAGATTACAGCAGGACTACGCTAACTGAACAGTTCAAGATCCTAGGAAGGAAACTGAAGCTGAGGACACAGAAGATAGCATTCTCAGAGATTCTGCCAGTACCGAGGGCAGACGTGAAGAGGCAGACAGAGCTACAAGCAATAAATACATGGTTGAGGAGATGGTGCGAAGAAGAGGGATTTCACTTTGTGGGGGAAGAACAAGCTCTTCAGGAGGGACGGACTACACCTGAGCACGACAGGAATGAGACTACTAGCAAACAACGTCAAGAGAGAAATAGAGCAGGCTTTAAACTAAGAAGAAGGGGAAAGCCGACAGTCAACCTGACGTCGACGTTTCGGACAAGAGTATCCAAAGAAGATACTGAGCAGGAAAAATACTGGGAACAAGCAAAAGACGAACAATAGGAGTCCAAGGAACAAGAGAAACTGACGAACAATAAGAAGGGCAAACAGAAAGAGCTAGAGGAACAGGAGAAATTGAGAAATCAGGTTGCGTACGAAAAAGATGCTCCAAAAAGAGAGGAAGAAAGGAACAGAAATCATGGACTGGCAACTCAAAAAGGGGATGGCAAGAGGAGTAAATCACAAGGAAAACCAGCAGGGCAAAGAAAAGACCAGGACTTAAATTGCTTGACGCAAATGCGAGGAGCCTAAAGACCAAAGTGGAAGAACTAGAAGTCACAGCCAAAAAAGAAGACCTAGACATCATTGGAATCACGGAAACATGGTGGAATGAGAATAACAAATGGGACATAGTACTGCCAGGATACAAACTCTATAGAAGAGACGGGACTCACAAGAAGGGTGGAGGAATAGCACTATACATAAAAGACACCATTCACTCGACCAGAATGGATATGGAAACAAAGGCGGAAGAATTGGAATCATTATGGGTTAAATTACCAGGAAGGAATGGTTTTGACATAAAATTGGGACTGTACTATCGTCCGCCTGGACAAACGGAAGCAAATGATAAAGAACTGGCAGCAGAATTGAGGCGGGAATGCAAAAACGGGAATGTGTTGGTAATGGGGGATTTTAATTACCCCGGGATAGACTGGAGTATTGGAAACTCAAACTGTGCGAGGGAAACAGAATTCCTAGAGGCTGTGAGGGACTGCTTTATGGATCAGCTCGTCAAGGAACCAACGAGAGGAAATGCCACTCTCTACCAAATCCTCAACGGGCTAGGGGGACCTACAAAGGAAGTGGAAGTAATAGGACCACTAGGAAACAGCGATCACAACATGATCCAGTACAAATTAGAAGTAGGAACATTAAGAGGGAAGAGAACCACAGTGACAACGCTCAACTTCAAGGAAGGGAACTATGATGCTATGAGAGTAATGGTGAAAAAAAACCTCAGAAACAGCTCAAGGAAAATAGAAACCGTGGAGCAAGCCCGGTCCCTATTCAAGGGCACGGAGCAAGAAGCACAACTTATGTACATCCCCAGATTTAGAAAAGGGTGCAAAAAAAACCCGAACAAAAGACCTAGTAAATTATATAATAGCACGTAACAGCTTTTCCAGCTTGTAACAACCCTGCTGCTCCTTCTGCCTTGTAATTCCTTTCAACCCAATAAGCCTGTAAAAAAAAAAAAAAAAACCCACCTCTAGTGCGCCAATATGGCCTGGCCAAACCCTCACCAATGTGCTACACTGCTCATACTTTATCTCATCACCATCAGGATCTGCACAGCCGACCCAATATGCTCCACTCACATCCCTATCCTCCACTCCTCATACCGCACGGCAAAATCCAAATTTCACACACCCACACTCCACTCTCCACATGACTTCCCAAACATAAGCCCACCCCCCAATCCCCCACCACCCCACAGACCAACCAAACCTCGCTTAAAAAAACAAAGATCACTGAAAAAACTAGCTTACTCCCATTACTCTCCAATCGACCCCACCAACTTCCAAAACCTTCAAGGTTTCTACCTAAACATACGATCGATGAGAAATAAATCCATCCTTATTAAAGACTGGCTCACCGAAACCAATCCCGACTTCATTCTACTCACCGAAACCTGGCTGCTATCAGACACAGACATCATTATCAAAGACTGTCTTCCCCCAGGCTTCAAGATTTTATCCCTAGCCAGAACCTGGGGAAGAGGAGGCGGACTAGCAATAATCTTCAAAGACCACCTAAATTGCACCATACTCAACACCAAATCCTCCCCCAATCTAGAAATGCTAGCCGCCTCTTTATCCTCAAAATCCTTAGCCTCCTCCCTAACAATCACACTGTGTTACATCCCTCCAAAAAAATGGACCCTAGCCAAGGAAGACTTTGCCGAATTTCTACTTTCCAACTCTTTAGCAAGTCCATACAACCTTCTATGTGGAGACTTCAACATTCACCTAGAGCAAACAGACCTTCCAGACATATCCGACTTTTGGTTACTAATCTCTCAACTAGGCTACTTCAAGCCTCCGCCCATCACAACCCACCAAAGAGGCCATCAGCTAGACCTAGTGACATTTTCCGCCAAAAACCCATCCACCCCTAAATTTTACTGGAAACATGACACCTGGACAGACTCCCTATGGTCCGACCACAAACTATGCCACTTCTCCATCCAATGCCAACAAAAACAGAATATCAAAAAACACCAAAACTCACACCACTAGAGGTAAAATCGACCCTGCTGAATTCTGGCCCCTCTACGAATCTCTCTCAAAACAAAACGAAGAAACGGACCAAATCATGACCTCCTGGATCAAAGACAGCACAATTATTTTAGACGAAATTGCCCCCTTAAAAAGACGCAGAATTAGATCTCCAATCCAGGATGGATGGTTTGACTCGGAGTTACTACAGGCAAAAAGAGACCTAAGAAGATCAGAAAGACAATGGATTAAATCGGGTGCCCAAGAACACAGGACTACATGGAGACTTAAACTAAAAAACTACAAAAACCTCACCAAGGATAAACGAAAAAATTTCTATGCCCACAAAATTGGAAATGTTACAAACAACAGCAGCAACCTTTTCAAACTGGTCAACGACCTCTACAACCTTGAAACTCTCACCGACACCTGCGTTAACGAATCCACTCTAACCGCTAACACCCTTGCAGACTTCTTTAACACAAAGATACAAAAATTAAGATCATCGATATCTGCCCCAGCCAGCCCCCACTGGGACTTCCCAATCCTTCTAAACTCAGACAGGCCCAAACCAGACCCAGGATCCAGATCAGACCTAAGCTGGAATCAATTCACAAATGTCGACTGGCCAACCTTCAACACATATTTTAACAAATATTCAAATTCCTTCTGCAGATTGGATACCTGCCCCCCCAACATTATGAAAACTGCGCCAATACATTTTAAAGCCAATATGTTAGCATGGGTAAACCTACTACTAACCACTGGCAGTTTCCCAGCAGAACAAGGCCACATTTCAATAACTCCTATCATAAAAAACAAGAAAGAACCATCAAGCACCCCATCCAACTACAGACCTATCGCAAGTATCCCGCTATTCACCAAAATAGCAGAAGGGGTGGTAAACGCCGAACTTACCACATACCTAGAAAAATTCGATATCCTTAATGACAACCAATCAGGCTTTCGCTCCAATCACAGCACCGAAACCATCATAGCCTCCCTTCTAGACCACTTACACACACTCTTCAGTCTGGGATCCAGTGCCCTGATTTTACAACTGGACCTAAGCAGTGCTTTCGATCTAGTCGACCACGACATTCTCCTAGACTGCCTTGCCTACATTGGCATCTCCGGCCAGGCCCTTAACTGGTTCAACGGGTTCCTACGGAATAGATCTTACAGAGTATTTAAAAACGATTCCCTCTCCTACTCCTGGGAAAACTCCTGCGGTGTTCCACAGGGCTCCCCCCTGTCCCCCACCCTGTTCAATATCTACCTCACCTCCCTAGGAAACCTCCTGCAAAGCCTCAAGCTAAAATTCTTTATCTACGCAGACATTACCATAGTCATCCCTCTAACCAGTTTCACTCAAGAACTCCTTAACTCCCTCACAAGCATACTTAGTCAGATAGAACTCTGGATGCTATCCTACAGGCTAAAATTAAACCCAGACAAAACAAAATTCTTCCTAGCAACCCCCAAAGACAAAATCAAAGACACCACTATCCAAATAAAAGGATCCACATTCCCCCTCGAACAAACCTTAAAAGTACTGGGTGTAACACTGGACAAACATCTCTCCCTCGAGAAACACACTGATATCACAGTCAGGAAAAGTCTCTCGATACTTTGGAAACTCCGCACCATAAAAAAATACTTTGACGACTCTTCTTTCCGCCTCTTAGTACAATCCTCCATCCTCAGCATACTGGACTACTGCAACATCATCTACTTGAGCTCCACAAAGAAAACAATCAGGAGACTAAAGATGATCCAGAACACCACTGTCCGCCTCATATTTGACCTGAAAAAATGGGACCATATCACCCCTTTCTACCACAAACTCCACTGGCTCCCACTAGAATCTAGAATCATATTCAAATTCGCCTGTTTTTGCTACAAAACAATATTTGGTTTATCCCCAAGCTACATCACCCCTCACTTCACCTTTAACCACAACTATAAGAACTCCCGAAAAATTCAACTCTTCGCCTTCCCCTCCCTAAAATTATGCCACTCTAAAAAATTCCTTGACAAAACCTACGCCTTCCAAGCCGCCAAACTAAACCCTTGGCTAGCCCAAATGGTCCTCCAGGCCTACAACTACCTCGACTTTAGAAAATTACTCAAAACTCACCTATTCCGAGACCAAGACCCTTAATGCCCCTTTTCTACCCTCCTCCTCCCCCTGTCCTGATCTACTCCCCTCCCCCTTCTCCCTCCTCTCCCCCCACTTCACTCCCTGCTGTTCGCAACTCTATGATCAATTCGATATGCAACCAATTGTAACTACTCTTGACTTGCTGTTTGCAACTCTATGATCATTTTAATATGTAACCACTTGTAATCTTTGTTTAACTAATGTGAACCGCCTAGAACTCTTCGGGGTATGGCGGTATACAAAAATAAAGTTATTATTATTATTATTATTAGTATGGATAACAAATGAAGTGAAAAAAGCGATAGGAGACAAGAAAAAATCGTTCTGGAAATGAAAAAAGGACCAAACCGGGGAAAACTGGAAGGAACACAGGAAATGCCAAAAAGAATGTCATCGAGTGGTTAGGAGAGCGAAAAGGGAATACAAAGAAAGACTAGCCGGGGAGGCAAAAAATTTCAAATCATTCTTCAAATATGTTAAAGGGAAGCAACCGGCGAGGGAGGAAGTAGGACCGTTGGATGATGGAGACAGAAAAGGAAGAAAAAGAGGTAACTGATAAGTGAGGACACATCCAGTGTACCAGAACCCGAAGAGATCTTCAGTGAAGACCAGGAAGAAAAACTGTCAACAATAGAGGTGAGCCATGAGGATTTCCTCCAACAGATAGATAGATTGAAAAGCGACAAATCACCAGGCCCGGACGGAATCCACCCAAGGTTACTAAAAGAACTAAGAAATGAAATAGCGTAAATACTCCGAGTTTGCAGCCTATCCTTGAAAACTGGCGAGGTCCCGGAGGACTGGAAGATAGCAAATTTTACACCTATCTTTAAAAAGGGATCGAGAGGTGACCCGGGAAACTACAGGCCGGTAAGTTTGACATCGGTTCCGGGCAAGATGGTAGAAGCACTGATAAAGGACAGCATCTGTGAGCACATTGAAAGAAATGGACTAATGAAAGAGAGCCAACATGGCTTCTGCAAAGGAAGATCGTGCCTAACAAACTTACTGCACTTCTTTGAGGGGGTAAATAGCCAGATGGACAAAGGGGAACCCATAGACATCATTTATCTCGACTTCCAAAAGGCCTTTGCTAAGGTACCCCATGAGCGGCTACTTAGGAAGCTGTGGAACTACGGGGTGGAAGGGGACGTACACAGATGGGTTAAACACTGGTTGGCAGGCAGGAAGCAAAGGGTTGGAGTGAAGGGCCACTACTCGGACTGGAGTAGGGTCATGAGCAGAATTCCGCAGGGGTCGGTACTCAGACTGCTGCTGTTCAATGTATTTATTAATGACCTAGAAACGGGGACGAAATGTGAAGTTATAAAATTTGCGGATGACACTAAACTCTGTAGCAGGATTAGAACTGTGGAAGAATGTGAGGACCTACAAAGGGACCTGAACAAACTGGAGGAGTGGGTGAATAAATGGCAGATGAGCTTCAAGGTCATGCATATAGGGAAAAAGAACCCAATGTTCAGCTACCAAATGGGAGGATTAGTACTAGAGGGAAGTAACCTTGAAAAAGACTTGGGTGTGCTGGTGGACACAACAATGAAGTCCACGGCACAATGCGCAGCAGCCTCAAAGAGGCAAACAGAATGTTGGGTATTATTAAGAAGAGTATTACAACCAGAACGAAGGAAGTCATCATGCCACTGTATCGCGCGATGGTGCGACCGCATCTGGAATACTGTGTCCAATATTGGTCGCCGTACCTAAAGAAGGACATGGAGATACTTGAGAGGGTTCAGAGAAGAGCGACAAGAATGATAAAAGGTATGGAAAATCTTTCATACGCTGAGAGGCTAGAAAGGCCCCAGCCTTTCACCCTGAAAAACGGAGACTCAGAGAAGACAAGATAGAGACTTACAAGATCATGAAGGGCATAGAGAAGGTGGAAAGGGACAGATTCTTCAGCCTATTGGGAACTACAAGAACAAGGGGGCACTCGGAGAAATTGAAAGGGTGTCCCCTTTAGAACCAATGCTAGGAAAGGGTTCTAAACCCTTTAGGTTTAGAACCAATGCTAGGAAATCTTTCTTCACTCAGAGGGTGGGGAACACCTGGAATGCGCTTCCAGAAGCTGTGATAGGACAGAGTACATTAAGGGGATTCAAATAGGGATTGGACAAGTTCCTGAAGAATATGGTGATTGAGGGATACAGATAGAGGTAGAGATTGGTTCATAAAAGGGTATAGATAGAATAATGAGGATTGTAAGGTTTTAGCCAAAGAATCACTTACAGGTCATGGACCTGCTGGGCCGCCGCAGGAGTGGACTGCTGGGCGCGATGGACCTCTGGTCTGACCCAGCGGAGGCAACTTCTTATGTTCTTATGTTCAGAAGAAGTGTAACAGCAACAAAACTCCCCCCTCTTTCTAATCTACGCAGGGCAAGAGGGGGAGGAAAGGCACTCTGAGGCCCTGGACTCTGATGAGCCCCGAATATAATAATAATAATAATAACTTTATTTTTATATACCGCCATACCACAGACAGTTCTAAGCGGTTTACAAGGGAAGAGACTGTATACAGACAGCCGACTTTACAGAGAACTTTCGAAATTACATTGGCACCCCCCCACCAAACCCTACAGATCATATCTGTGACGAAGTGCCAGAACCTTTCAATACCCCCCACCTCCCCTCCACAATCCCCCCAACCCTCCCCCCCAATGGTACTCTCCACCCCGCCCCACCATTACTCACCATTGCTCTCTCAGCCCTACAAACTGAGTGCCCAGATTAGGACACCCATCTTAAAACCTCACTGCGTCCCTTTGGAAGCAAGGACTGCAGATATGGCTCCCAATTATTCAAGAACAGCATCTTTCGCTTCCTAGCCTCTCCGGCATCTCGCGCCTCCCAGGTGGCCAACTGGTTCCGCCAATGCCAAAACGCCGGAGGGTCAGGGACCATCCAGCACTGAAGAATACATTTCCTGGTCAGTAAGCTCAACTTCCTACACAGAGCCCGATGTCCCCTAGGCAAATGGCCAAAAGCCTCTGGCAAATCCAAGACAAAGTGGGCCGGAGTACTGTGCAAGGCTCTCTCAATTACCTTGACAGAAGCGCTGGATAATGGAGCAGGATCAAAAAGGCATGTCCCAAAGTGTGTCCCCCCCTTCCCCCCGTCCCACTTTTATGACACAGTGGTGTAGGTAGACCTCCACTGTAATACAACTGTGTACGAGTATAATAGGCGCGTAAGGTCACACTATAATACGTTTCTCGCAACCAAGCACACGGGGTCACCCCAGGCGGCGTCTCAAGGTATGGGCTACATCCCAGTGTCCCAAATTAATCTGCAATTCCCCCTCCCATTTACCCCGGATATTTTGGTAGTCCTTAGCTGGTTGTAAAGCTTGCAAACTAGCATGAATGCTAGACACTGAGAGGGATACCCCCTCCTCACAGGCAAACAAATCCCACAACCTGGCTCCCAAATGCTTGCGCAATTGTGCTCTGACGAGGGATCCCACATAATGCTCCACTAGATGACATGCGAACTGTGCTCCCCAGGTCTCTCCCACTTTAGCCAGCAAATCTGCACGGGTCAACAGCTCTCTGTCAGCCCCCAAGAGATGTTCTAAGCGAGAAACTCCTCTCTTTTCCCAAGACAAGTACTCCCTGGAGTCCCTACCCAGAGGATTTGCCGGATTATCCCATAATGGCAAGAGATCAGTGACCGTCGGATCCCCTCCCAGGGCCTGCAAAAGCCAACGCCAGGCCGCTTGCGATGTGCTAAATAATACATTAGGTCGGATAGAAGAGGGCAATACCCTCCGGGGACTATGAAGTAATGCTAACACATCAAAGGGAGCAAAAAACTCACGTTCCATCGGAAGAAGAGTGTAGCTGCTAGACAAATTCACCCAATCCCCCAAATGACGAAGCAAACACACATAATTATAGACCCGAACATCCGGTAATCCTAAACCCCCCCCCTACACCAATTCTCCAACAACTGAGACAATTGCAGTTTTGGTTTCCTAGCCGCTCAACAAAAACAGCCCTTTTTATATCCTATTGCAAGAAGTTAAGAAAGGAAAAAGTATTGACCAATTACATACATTTCTTCCCAGAAATGATACATTTTGTTGCCCAAGTATGTATGTAACATTTTCCAAAACAGGAGTTTTAACTGTTGATCATTGGAGCAGGAAACATCTACAAAAAGTAGATGCAACAATGGGGCACATTTAGGGTCAGATACTACAAACGGCTGCCTAAAAAATGGTTGCTGATTACATGTTAATCATACACTGGTACCATTTGTAGAATCGCGCCTTCATGAAAGATAGGTGCCGGAAATGTAGGCCAGGGTTTTCAAGGCCTACATTTCCAGCACCTATCTTTCACATGAATCGTGACAATAGAGGCATTTTACAATTCCTAATGCCACTTCTGATGTTAGCTACACCTTCAGTGGCATTAGGTGTCACAAAGTAATAATAATAATTTATTCTTGTATACCGCCAAAGCCATAATAGTTCGAAGCGGTTTACAATAAGAAGTACTGGACAATCAGTGAAAAAAATACAATACAAATCATCAGAAATACATACAAGATAAAAAAATTAAAAATTAAAACAGTGAATCATTAGGTTACAAATCGATCAAACAACTGCGTTTTTACTAATTTTCTAAAGATTGAATAAGATGCAGAACGCATAATAATATAGAAACATAGAAACATAGAACATGACGGCAGAAAAGGGCCACGGCCCATCTAGTCTGCCCACACTAATGGCCCACCCCCTAAATACCTCCATGAAGAGATCCCACATGCCAATCCCATCTTTTCTTAAAATCTGGCACGTTGCTTGCCTCAATTACCTGTTGTGGAAGATTATTCCAGCGATCAACCACCCTTTCGGTGAAGAAATATTTTCTGGTGTCGCCATGTAATTTCCCACCCCTGATTTTCAACGGATGCCCTCTTGTTGCCGTGGGTCCTTTAAGGAAAAAGAGATCTTCTTCCACCTAGATACGGCCTGTGACATATTTGAACGTCTCGATCATGTCTCCCCTCTCTCTGCGTTCCTCGAGTGAGTACAGCTGCAACTTACCCAGTCGTTCCTCATACGGGAGATCCTTGAGTCCTGAGACCATCCTGGTGGCCATTCGCTGAACCGACTCAACTCTCCGCACATCTTTTTGATAATGCGGCCTCCAGAATTGTACACAGTATTCCAGATGGGGTCTCACCATGGATCTGTACAATGGCCTTATGACCTCAGGCTTACGGCTGACAAAAAAACTTCTACGGATACAGCCCATGATTTGTCTAGCCCTGGATGACGCTTTCTCCACTTGATTGGCAGTCTTCATGTCTTCGCTAATGATCACCCCCAAGTCACGTTCTGCTACAGTCCTTGCTAGGATCTCACAATTTAGGGTGTAAGACCTGCATGTATTTTTGCCGCCAAGGTGCATGACCTTGCATTTTTTGGCATTGAAACTTAGTTGCCAAGTCTTTGACCAATGCTCCAGCAGGAGTAGGTCCTGCGTCATACTGTCGGACATTGAGCTTTTGTCGGGCACTGTGCTTTCATCAGTTGTGCGGTTGCCTACCATGTTGCATAGTTTTGCGTCATCGGCGAATAATGTAATTTTACCTCGAAGCCCCTCAGCCAAGTCTCTTACAAAGATGTTAAATAGGATCGGGCCCAAGACCAAGCCCTGCGGCACTCTGCTGATCACCTCCGTTGTATCGGAGAGAGTACCATTTACCACTACCCTCTGAAGTCTACCTCTAAGCCAGTCCCTAACCCATGCGGTTAATGTTTCACCCAGTCCCGTCGAACCCATCTTGCTCAATAACATGCGGTGTGGGACGCTATCAAACGCTTTGCTGAAGTCCAAGTACACGACGTCCAGGGACTCCCCTATATCCAGCTTTCTTGTTACCCAGTCAAAGAAGCTGATCAGATTTGATTGGCAGGACCTTCCCTTCGTAAAACCATGTTGATGGGGATCTCGTAGATTCTCCTCGTTCAGGATCGTATCCAATTGGTGTTTGATAAGTGTTTCCACAAATTTACTCACTATCGATGTGAGACTCACTGGTCTATAATTCTCAGCCTCCGTCCTGCATCCCTTTTTGTGGAGTGGAATGACGTTAGCCATTTTCCAATCCAACGGGACTCTTCCTGTACTTAGGGAAAGATTGAAGAGCACAGATAACGGTTCTGCCAGGATGTCACTCAACTCCCTGAGCACCCTGGGGTGTAGTTTGTCCGGTCCCATAGCTTTGTTCACCTTGAGTCTTGATAGCTCCTCGTAGACACTGCTGGGCGTAAACTCGAAATTTCGAAACAGGTCTTCCAAGGTCTTCCAAGTTTTCCCTCGTCAGCAGCTGAGGGCCGGATCCCGGCGCCTCGCAAGTGAAGACCGAGCAGAAGTATTCATTTAAAAGTTTGGCTTTATCGAAGTCCGATTCTACATAGTTCCCATCAGGTTTCCTAAGGCGTACTATCCCATCTGTGTTTCTTTTTCTGTCACTAATATACTGGAAAAAGGATTTATCGCCCTTCTTGATGTTCTTCGCAAGGTTCTCCTCCATTCGGAGTTTGGCCTCCCTGACTGCCGTTTTGACCGCTTTTGACTTGGCCAGATAGTCTTCCTTGGATTCTCGCTTCCCTGATTGCTTTTGTAGATGATGAACGCTCTTTTCTTCTTTTTTTATGAGGTCTGAGATCTCCGCAGAGAACCACTGTGGTCTATTGTTTCTTCGCCGTTTACTTACTGATTTGACGTAGCGGTTGGTTGCTTCGTGTAAGGTTGATTTCAGAGTTGACTACATTACCTCTACATTATCTGTTTCGGCATGGTTTTGCAGTGCCCAATGGACGAAATCTCCCATGCTTTCGAAGTTTGTGCCCTTAAAATTGAGGACCTTGGTTGATGTGCTTGACTTAGTGAAACCTTTCCTGAGATTGAACCATATCATGTTATGGTCACTGGAGGCCAACGTATCGCCTACCGAGACCTCTGTGACACTTTCTCCGTTGGTGAGTATTAGGTCTAGTATCGCCCAATTCCTTGTGGGCTCTAATACCATTTGTGTGAGTCTCGCTCCCTTTATAGAGGTTAATAGCTTCCTGCTGCCGCTGGTCGTAGCGGAAAGATTGTTCCAATCCACATCAGGCATATTGAAGTCTCCTAACAATATCACGCAAAGTGATATTCTCAATGTCTTCGACTAATTCTATATCCATGTCCTCCTGTTGTCTTGGAGGTCTGTATACTACACCAAGATACAGGCATTTGTCCTTCCTCCTAGCCAAATTCACCCAGAGGGATTCCCTGGTGTACTTGACATCTGCGATTTTGGTAACTTTGATGTCCTCTTTAGTGTATAGTGCTATCCCTCCTCCCATTTTACCCTCTCTGTCCCGCCGAAGTAAGTTGTATCCCGGTATAGCCATATCCCACCCATGGGAGTCCGTGAACCAAGTGTCGGATATCGCCACCACATCTAGGTCGGCGTTCCTCATTTCCGTCTCTAATTCCAGAATCTTATTGCCCAAACTGTGGGCATTAACGTATATAGCCCTCCATACCTTATGTTTGCTATATCCCTGTGTAGATATTCCTGCTTGAGCTAATTGGACTCCTATAATACTGTTTGCAATGTGTGTACTTACCTCTGACTCGGAAATGCAGTGTGTACTTACCTCAGACTCAGAAATGAATTGGCAACTTACCTCGCCAAGTTGGTTACTTGTGCCGCACGTGAGTGGGTACCCTCCCCCAACTTACCTAGTTTAAAGCCCTATGAAGTAGACGGGCTAGTAGGTGTCCAAAGACGTTCTTTCCCCTTCTGGTCAGGTGATGTCCGCCAGGTCCCTGTAGTCCTTGCAGCGCCTCTCCATGGTTCAGGAATCCGAAGTTCATCTCCCTGCACCATCCGTGCAGCCAGTCGTTTGTCCTCTGGATATGATCCTCCCTGGCTCTCCCCTTGCCTCTCACTGGGAGGATTGAGGAGAAGACCACCTGCGCTTCCATCCTCCTCAGCTTCTCACCCAGGGCTCCAAAGTCTACAGATATGTTCTCCGTGGTGTTCCTGGTAGTGTCGTTCGTTCCAACTTTCCAGCCAGTCTCTTCCTGCCTGAAAGGCAAAAGTTCTATCCAGAAATCTTTTTTTTTTTTTTTAATGAATATATTTTATTAAGTTTTCAAAAATAAAGGCAAACACTCAAATATACATTGTGCACAACAGAAAAGCATGGATACCAAAGCACAGCCCAAATTCACCATATACCTGATCCTCCCCCCCCCCCCCCCCCCATCCCACCGCTTATCCCCATCCCACAGCCTAAACAAAAACTATAAACAACAAAAAATCCACTCCAGTGCAGTTCCAATAATACAATCAGACATTCAACAAATGGCTACGAGCTCTTGGTGTTAGAGTGTCCTAGAATGGTGTCCAACATAGACAAAATAACCGGCCCAAGGCAGAGTCCAATGAAGAAAAGCATAAGCGCTCCATGGATGCTTGATGTATCATCAGAGTCCGCCAACGGGAAAGTGTCGGAGAATCAGAGGAAATCCAGCAAAGTAGAATCGCTTTCTTCCCCAATAACACTGAGCGAGAAAGAAAGCTCCGAAACCCCTTTGGGGCGGACAGGGGAATATGATCCAGTGTAAACAGCATCATCGGATCCAAGGAAAATTTGTAATTCCACATGGTTCGAATATGATTACACAGCTGCTGCCAAAAGGTACGAATCCGAGTGCAAGACCAGAACTGATGTCCAAGAGTAGATGGAGAATGAGAACATTTAAGGCAGTGGTCAGACATGCACATCTTCGCCCGAAATTGGTATGCGGTAGACATGTACAGCCGGTGCAAAAATTTATAATTCATTTCAAACAGGAGCACATTATGTGACACACAAGCTGTCCGAAAGACCCCCCTACGAATCATGGTGGCTGTCACTTCACAAGAAAGGTCCTGTTACCAATTCAGAGCATGGGAGTCATAGGAAGGTTCACCCAGGTGTTCCTGAAGATGACGATGGTGAAATCTCAATGGAATCGGTACCTGTGCGGACAGACTCAACACTTCAGAAAGGGATTCCATACAGTGGTCAACAATGGAGTCTCGTGGCAAGGAGCAAATGTAGGAGGAAAGTTGAAGGTAAGAAAGCCAATCAATGGGCCTCCAACCATGATCTCGTTGAAGTTCCTCAAACGATTTTAAAGAGCCATTGGAATGGACCAATTGAAAAACATATTGATTAGATTGTAATGTCCAAACATGAGAGGAAACTGGGTCCATGCCCGCTGTAAAGGCACCATTGCCCCGCAGTGGTAAGTAAGGAGTCACCTGAAATGGAATCTGGAGCTGTTTGCACAATAGTTTCCAGAGATGTCGCAGGGGTAATAAGAACAGATCTCGTGCAGTTCAGGTTTTCCTTGGTAGGTGAGGAACATGAAGCAGATAACTAAAGTGATATGGAGCACAAAGTAAAAGTTCCTGCCGGGAAGCCGAAAAATGGCTTGTCCCCCGATACCAATCATTCAGATGTCTCATCTGACACGCCTGAGACAATAAACGAAGACTACGGAGACCAAAGCCACCGCGATCTCTAGGGCACGCCAGACGAGACAAGGACAAACGTGCTCTCTTCCTGTTCCACAAGAACTTTTGTAAACATTTCCCTATTAGTTTATCATGTCGGGAAGATAATAATACAGGTATCATTTGAAATACATAAAGCCACTGGGGCACCAATACCATATTATATAATGCTATCTTGCCCAGTAAAGAAAGCGGATAGACCCTCCAATTCTCTAATTTATGTACTGTGGTAAGAACTAAAGGGTCTATATTGAGAGCATATAATTTTGAAGGGTCTGGGGAAATAACAATACCTAGATAAGTAAGATGTCCCGACGCCCATGTGAAAGGGAAAGGCCCCTGCCACTGTGTCTGCACCTCCGGGGTCAAAGGCCCCGGACTTTAATTTGTTTCCCAGAAATCTTTTAAAACAACAAGCATTAACTGTTGGGTAAGCAAACATATGGAGTCTGCGTGTAATCCTGTTAAAACGGTCTAGGAAAAATGATAGGAAGAGCCAACATTGAAGGATTAAAAAGCAACGTCGCTATGAATGCTTGGCTGCCACAAGCCAGTTATCCCTGTGGTAACTTTTCTGACACCTCCTGCTTAAAACCCAAAAAGTCAGAAGGATCGTGAGGCCCTGCTTTCACGGTCTGTATTCACACTGAAATTCAAAATCAAGCGAGCTTTTGCCCACTCCACGGGAGGTTTCTGTCCTCCCTAAGCTCGCCTTAGGACACCTGCGTTATGGTTTGACAGGTGTACCGCACCAGTAAAACTCGCCATCTGCCACTGTCCCCGGAGCAGAGCCAGAAGTGAGAGCCCCTCGAGGTGCGCCCCCGCCCCTCCCTGCCTCACCAGATAAGTGAAAAAACGATAAGAGTAGTGGTATTTCAGATACGCAGGAGCCATACCAAATATTGATTTAAAACAAATGCAGGAAAATTTAAATAGAACTCTTGCCTCCACCGGTAGCCAGTGTAGTTTTTGATAATATGTTCCCATTTTTTTCAAACCAAAAATCAGTCGAACTGCTGAATTTTGAATAACTCAAAGTCTTTTCAAGGTTTTCTTGTATGTTCCCAAATATTGCAATAGTCAAGCATACTTAAGATGGAAGACTGAACTAGCAGACGAAATTATACTACATCAAAATATTTTTACCAGACCTTATGTATAGGTCACAACCTCCCCTATCCTCTTTTTTAGGCTCAGCCATATTTATAAAACATTCTTCATCACCCTCCTAATGTTGTTTTATTCCCTAAATGTACTCTTACTTTCTTCAAAGATTGTAGTTCACCCCTCTTCCCTTTTGTATCGCTAATTACTTGTGTACATACATTGTATGTTTATTTGTATAAATTGTTTTATTTTTGTCTCCTAATTTTAAATTGTCATATGCATTTAAGTATTTGATATTGCGTGTACAACAAACTTTTATTAATAATAATAATAATAATAATAATAAACTTAAACTAATGGTTTGGAGTTTCCATAAGACCAAGAAACATTTTCAGACTAACAAATCTGTATGTTCTTCTAAGGTGAGATGCCAGTCCAATGTCACTCCCAAACGTTTTAAGGAATAGTCTAAAGGAAAATCCTGACCATTCAAAAATATTGACGTATCTTTAATTTTATCATTAGGGCTCACCAGAAAGAATTTGGTTTTTTGTGAGTTAAGTTTTAATTTAAATTCAGTCATCCACAGTTCAATATGATTTAAAATAAAGGATAAATGATTTTTTATCTCAGGAGTCAGGTTAGTAAGGGGAACAACTATACTGATGTCATCCCCATAGATATAAAATTTCACTTTTAGGCTTTGCAATAAATTCCCCATACCTCTGTAGCCATAATGCAGATGCCTTTTTTAGGCACCTACATTTTTTGAACACTTTATTTTTTTCTTAAATAGCATTTAAGGGAAAAGTGCCTAACCTACATCATCATTTATAGAATACTAGTCTTTAATCCCGTTACATTAACGGGTGCTAGAATATGTGTGTGTGTCTGCATTTATTTCTTTCCCTCTCTCTCCTTAGCCTATTTCTGTATTTCTTTCTTTCTGTCTTTCTTTTTCCTCGGCTGTCCACCACCACCCCTTGCCTGCTCCCCCTGTCCATTCTCCCTTCCTTTTTCTTCTCCTGTGTCCACCACCACCCCTTCTCTCTTTGTTTTAACTCCCCCCTGTCCAGCAACACCTCTTTTCTACTCCCCCTGTCCAGCAGTAGGCCTCCCTTCCTGTGTTTGCCACCCCCCCCCGTCCATCAGCACCTCTTCCCCGGTCCAGCAGTACCTCTTTTCTGTTCCCCCTGTCCAGCAGTAGGCCTCCTTTCCTTTTTCTGCTCCCCCTGTCCAGCAGCACCTCTTTTCTACTCCCCCTGTCCAGCAGTAGGCCTCCCTTCCTTTTTTTGCCCCTCCCGGTCCATCAGCACCTCTTCCCCTGTCCAGCAGTACCTCTTTTCTGTTCCCCCTGTCCAGCAGTAGGCCTCCCTTCCTTTTTCTGCCCCCCCTGTCCAGCAACACCTCTTTTCTACTCCCCCTGTCCAGCAGTAGGCCTCCCTTCCTTTTTTTGCCCCTCCCTGTCCATCAGCACCTCTTCCCCTGTCCAGCAGCAACCCTTACCTCCACCGACATCCGCCTGAAGCAGACACCGACAACTCTGCCCTCCACCGACATCCGCCTGAAGCCGCCGCGGCCTGCAGGCACCGACAGCCTCTGCAGCCTGCTCCAACTCCCTCCTCGCCATCGCTTGCCGTCCCCCCCCCCCCCCCGGGGAAGCTTGGTGTGTTTCGGCAGTCTCCTGTCTGCGAGCCGCCCGCCCATGGTCCCCGGCCCGTTCGAGAGAGGAGTCGCGGCAGGTGGGTAAGCAGGCAAGAGGGAAGATGCTGGCAGGTGCGCCTGTGCCGCCCCCTCCGAATCAGTGGCAGCAGTGAGGCGGCACTCTGGCGGTGAGTGACAGCAAGGGGGGAGTTGCTCTGTGTTCTGGCCTGCCTCCGTGTTCGAAAATCGAATTTGGCACGGAGGCATACCTCACAGCACCAGGAATCACGAAGTTTCAAGAGCTCATGCACGCTCTAGGGTTTTATTATTATAAATGTATGTCTTTCTTTCTCTCTCCCTGGCCCTTTTCTTTCTGTCTCTCTCCCTTGACCATTATCTGTCTTTTTTTTTTTTTTGTTTCTCTATTTCTTTTCTTGGATTCTGGCTGTCTGTCTGTCTTTATTTCTGTCTGTCTCTCTCCCTTTCTGTCTGTCTCTCTGTCCCCCTGTCTGTATATCATTCTTTCTCTCTTTCTCCTTGGCTGCTGGCCGTCTGTATGTCTTTTTTCCTTTTTCTCTCTTTCCTTGGCCGCTGTCTATCTCTCTGTATTTTTTTTTCTTTCTCTCTCTCTCTCTTTCTCTCTCTCTCCTTGGCTGCTGGCTGGCTGTTTTTCTGTCTGTCTGTCTTTCTGGCACCCTGTCTGTCTGTCATTGTTTCATTCTCTCTCTCTCTTTGGCTGCTGTCTGGATGGCTGACTGTCTTTCTTTCTATCTGTCTCTCTGGCCCCTTGTCTGTTTGTCTTTCCTTCTGTCTGTCTTTTTCCTTTTCTGTCTGTCTCTCTGGCTCCTTGTTTGTTTGACTTTCTGTCTGTCTTTCTCCCTTTCTGTCTGTCTCTCTGGCCCTCTGTCTGTCTGTCATTCTTTCTTTCTCTCTGTCTCCTTGGCCGCTGTCTATCTATCTGGGTTTTTTTTTCTTTCTCTCTCTGTCCTTGGCTGCTGGCTGTCTGCCTGTCATTCTTTCTTTCTTTCTCTCTCTCTTTCCTTGGCCGCTGTGTGGATGGTTGTCTTTCTTTCTGTCTGTCTTTCTGCCTGGCCTCCTGTTTATCTTTCTGGCTTTCTCTCTGCCTGGCCCCCTGTCTGTCTCCCTGGCCCCCAGTTTTTGTTTGTCTGTCTCTCTGTCTTTCTGCCTGGCTCCCTGTTTTCCTTTATGTCTGTCTCTCTGCCTGGCCCCCTGTTTTTCTGTCTCTCTGTCTTTCTGCCTGACCCCTGTCTTTCTTTCTGACTCTCTCTCTGCCTGGCCTCTTGTTTTTCTTTCTGTCTGTCTCTCTGCCTGGCCCCCTGTCTCTGTCCTTGGCCCCCTGCCTGTATTTCTCTGTCTCTTCTGGCCCCCTTCTGTCTGTCGGCCTCCCAGCACACCCCTCCCTCCCAAGCAGCCCCTTTTCCCTCTCCCCTTCACTTCCCTGAGCCGTATTTTTTTTATTATTATTTTTTACCTTGTAACAGCGGCTGCACACCCTCCTGCAAAGCAGCACAAGAACCGACACTCTCCACTAACAGGAGAGAAAATTCCGGCGCTACCGCTGTCAAACCACCACCACAACTGCCACTCTCCTGCCGGTCCGACAAACCGCCAAACGCGCCTGAAGCCGACTGTGCTGACACAGTTACACAGTCGCGCACCTTCAGCCATGACACGCGCCTCCAGCTCCTGCAAGCGCCGTGAGGTGTCAAATAGAATACTGCCACAGAAGCACACCTCACGCCACCAGGAATCACAAAGTTTCAAGAGCGCATGTGCGCTCTAGGGTTTTATTATTATAGATGGGCCTTAGTGCCAATTCTAGGATGTCACTTAAGCACCTAACAGAATATTAATGCAAACCTTGTTTGGTACACCAAAAGTTAGGTATAAGTGGGCACTCCCAGGTAAGTGAATCAGCATGCACAACTATAAGTTGTACGTTTTGGCAACACACTTATAGCTCCATTCATATATATGCCTCCCCTGCAGTTACACACTATAGCACTTAGATGCTACCGTATAGAATATGCCTAGGGCATATATGTGTGTCACTGCCAATCATTTATGCCAGTGACATGCACATATGGCACCTACTTCTAGACACCCATTTATAGAATTGGCCAATTGTATTTAAGTGACACTAGTGTGATATTTCTTGAATGTGTTATTTTAGTGCACATCAGATTCACTGAATCTAGAATACATTGAGGATATCCAACCCAATACAGTTCACATGGGTCTGCAGATTCCACAGTACTTTATTCTTACCTGTGGTGAAGTGGTCTTTTCTGTCACTGGCCTAGAGTTTTCATATTCTCAGGTGAGTAAACAAGAAATAGAAAAGGATAAAGAAAACAGAAAGAATCTATAAAATGTATAATTTACATAAATTGGGGAAAATTTCATCTACTTAAACAAAAGATAAAGAGTAAAAGAAGAAATAAAAGGAATGCTAAGAAGAACAATGGGGAAAAAAATGATTGTGACATGCAGCTTCTGTTACAAAGCCGCACGGCAACAGCCCCGAAATCCTTTACATCTCTATGGGCTTCAGGGCCGTTAGCGCAGTGCAGCGCAGCCGCTAGTGTGGCTTTGTAAAAGAGGCCGATGATCTTTAATAACAATATGCAACTCAATTTTTGTTCTTTGACAGTAAGTGTAATTTCCTAATTGCTCATGCATGACAAGTATTGAAAATGTCTGATATTTCCATTAAACTTTGTTTTGCGACCAGGATCATCAAATTTTGCAATCTACATATTTAAAATATGAAAATCCTGAATTTTCATCTTTTCATTCTTTATTGCAAAGAGGAATTTTCATCTTTTCATATCGTCATCGCATAGAGGAAAGCAAATGTTCCAAATGCTGCAATTCTCGCTGGCGAACCTTACACTGAAAGCTAACATAAGAAATTATTTCTCCCCGAAGTGCCGCCTTAGCTATTTACCAGGCCAATATCGGATCGTCAAAATGCTCACTATTTGTCTCATGAAAAGCTCTTCATTGGGTTAACAGATGAGCATGAAATTTGCTATCTTTATAAAGGTAAGTAGGGAATCTCCATCTGCAAGTCAAACCAGGGGCCAACCTCCATTCCACCGCCACCCAGGCATGATCTGATATCTCAATAGGGCCATTTCTAGAGTCGGAACGCTCCGAAAATAACAATCACGAAAGCAGAATATAAACAATACATGACATAGTCGTATGTGCCCTAGATAAATTTGTGTAATCCCTCTCCAGGGGGTTCAAGGTTCTCCAGGCATTCACCAAGTCCAAAAAGTCACAAAGAATTGAGATACCCGTTTGAAGCTTACAAGATTCCTGCCCCACCCCTTTAGATCTATCCCAAGCAGGATCTGCTACCTCAATAAAATCACCCCGAGCACCAAAAGGACATTTCCATAAGCCTGTAATAGATCCACCACATGCTGAAAAAATCCAGCTCCTGGATTATTAGGGGCATAAACATTACAAAGAATATAAGACTTAGAATTGAGGTTGACAGACGCTATAATATAGCTGCCCTCAGGGTCCTGAAGAATATCATGGACCTGTAAAAGTTTCCCCACCAAGATAATGACACCTGCCTTTTTCCCTGAAGCTGGGGATTCAATAACTTCACCCACCCACCATCAGCGCAGCTTGACATGTTCAGCTGAAGTTAAATGTGTTTCTTGGAGAAAAGCTATGTCAGCATGATTTCTACGTAGAAGCCTGAGAATTTTCTGCCTCTTAATTAGGGAATAGATACCCCCCACATTCCATGAAATCAGTTGATGAGAAACAAGTATAACATCCTGATAGTGTACACCGTACCCTGAGTAGGAGCACTATCAGCCAGCACTCCCCAAAGAGCAAGAAAAACAGAAAACCAGTGGTAACATCCCATCAACCCATTCAACCCCGCCCCATCCTCCTACCGCCCACCCAAATGCATATCCTTCCCTCACATCCAAAACCCCCCACCAACACTCTGCCCCCCAACTCCCCAGATTCCCCCAGAACGTTTGTGGTCCCTACCTTAGGAACCAGGCATATATTGATGCCCCCAACCCAATCCTAATCAAACAAATGATTAATACCAGACCTCTCCAGGAAACTCAGAACTCCAGGAAACTCTCCCCCCTCCCAGCCCCCTCAAACTGTCTCAGGGAAAGACCCCAAAGCCCAACCACCCTGCCAACCCATCCACTCAGCCAAACATGAGCAGCCACAGTCCAACAAATACACCTCCCCACCCAACATCCTAACATACCAAACCATACTCAAGCTCACCTCAGGTTCTAGCCAATACATAAAGGCCCACCAAGTCCAGTCCAGCTCTGTTACAAAGCAGTGGACCCTCAGGCAAGGCTACAGCAGACGTACTCCAACAAACATCCCCCCACACACTCAACAACCAACCCTACCAAACCAAACTCATGCACTCCGCAGACATTCCAGCCAGTACAAATAGACTCTTCAAGGTCCAAGACCAGTCCCGTGCAAGTTGCTCTGCTGCAATTCAGTGAACCCTTAGGCAAGGCTGTAACAAGCGCAGGCTCCAGAAAACATACACTGGAAGCAAACCGGTTCAAAAGGAGCCCCCAGGCTGGAACAGCATCCTGGTTCAATGGTCAGGGGTACCAGTCAAAAACCAAAGGCCCCGCTGTATCCCTCCTCTCATGGAAGAAGGCCAGGCAAAGGACGCTCCTCTCGCAGTCTGGGACTACAAGCAGACAGCATTAAGGCAGCAGAGTCTCTCCCAGGCCCAACCCAATGCTGACATAATCCTGAGGCACAAGAAGTCCAAAATGATGCAACTGAAAATTGAAAAACTGAAACAAGTGGCCATGACTAACGTCCCTGTCATGGTTTTGTCGATGTGGGTAAGCCACCTGCTTCCTCCACGCGGTTCAAAAAGTCCTGAGCCTCTGCCACTGTCTCGTAGAAGTGGGTGGTCCCATTATGGGAGATATGAAGCTTCACTGGGTACAACAAGGCGAAACAGATCTTGCATTCAAAAAGGCAGGAGCAGGTGGGGCTGAAATGGCGATGCTGCTGTACTACCCTGGCGGAATAATCTTGAAAGCAAAGCCCTCGGTGGGAATCATAGGAAATGCTCACAGCACTGCCATTTTGTGTGCAAAATTCAAGACCCGCAAAATGATTTGTCATAGACAAATTGTTCATATTATGATTGTTTAACTCAGTTTGATCCTAGTCATTGTGATCCACTTTGAACTCTTTGGGGTAGTAGATGAATATAAATCATAATGTAATGTAATGCATTGCTCATATATCATGGCAGGAAATGACTGCAGAACTAAGGCTCTATGAAGTGAGAATAGCATTAGCATATCTTAGAGACATAACAGTTTTCCCATCTATTTATATTTATACTAGTGTTTAAGCCCGTTACATTAACGGGTGCTAGAATAGATGTCTGTCTTTCTCCTGCCCCCGTCTCTTTCTTCCACCCCATCTATCTTTTTTCTTTCTGTCTCTCTCCTTCTATCTTTCTTTCTCCCTCCCGCTGTCTATCTTTATTTCTTTCTTTCTATCTTTTTTTCTTTCTGTCGCTCTCCCTGCCCAGACCCTCACTGAATAGCCCGTTACATTAACGGGTGCTAGAATATATATGTGTGTCTGTCTTTATTTTTTTCTCTCTCTGTCTCCTTAGCCGCTTTCTGTATTTCTGTCTTTCTTTCTTTTGGCTGTCCACCACCACCCCTTGCATGCTCCCCCTGTCCATTCTCCCTTCCTTTTACCTCCCCTGTGTCCACCACCACACCTTCACTGCTCCCCTTATCCAGCAGCAGCCCTTCTTCCTTTGTTTTACCTCCTCCCTGTCCATCAGCACCTCTTCCTGATCCCCCTGTCTAGGAGTAGGCCTCCCTTCCTTTTTCCCCCCCTGTCCATCAGCACCTTTTCTTGGTCCCCCT
Source organism: Geotrypetes seraphini (assembly GCF_902459505.1). Lineage (NCBI taxonomy): Eukaryota > Metazoa > Chordata > Amphibia > Gymnophiona > Dermophiidae > Geotrypetes > Geotrypetes seraphini. The sequence continues at coordinate 130,583,827 of NC_047089.1, forward strand.
GTCCAGCAGTAGGCCTCCCTTCCTTCCCCCCCAAGCAGTCTGCAATAGTTACATTTTTGAACTTCAAAAAAGCTGAGAACATTATCGAGAAATAAAGTCAAGCAGACCTTGAAAACCCAGCCCTGTTCCATTTCTGTTGGCATCTTTGTGTTGGGGGTGGCTCCTCCCTGTCGCTTTCAGGCCTTTCCCGGGGCACGTTAACCAGCGGTTATGTGCACGAGTGGCTCCATCACCGGCTTCTCCACCCAGACCCTGGGCACGCGCCCACCCCTTAGCTACCCGGAAGTACCGGGCTTCACTCGCTTGCTCCCAGTAGCCCAAGTAGCCCGAGAGAGAGAGTGGGAGGGGGGAGTGGCTGCTGTGGTGATCTGGCCGACTCCCTTGCCGGAGTTATTTTTCAGTTTAAAGGTGCCGTGGCAGCTCCTCTAACGATCCCCGCCTGCATTAGAAGTCTTCTCTGAAGCAGGTGCGGCTGGTGACAGGAGCCGCGGCGGCACCTTTAAACTGAAAAAATAACTCTAGCAAGGTAGCCGGCCAAATGGCAGTTCAAGTTGGAGCTTCGGTCTGGCCTGCTCCCTGCTCGCCTTGGCTTATTGTATTTTTTTAGTTGAAAGACGCGGCGGCAGCTCCTCTCATGATCCCCACCTGCGTCGGAAGTCTGACGCAGGCGGGGATCGTGAGAGGAGCCACCGCTGCGTCTTTAAACTAAAAAATACAATACGGCAAGGAGCAGCAGGGAGCAGGCCAGACTGAAAAACAGAACCCTAAGCCGCGCATGCGCACTCCTACCTGCGGGTCCCTACAGCTCATGGAAAACCGGCTCATGCAGAGGGAGTGCGCATGTGTGGCTTAGAGTTTTATTATATTAGATTTTTCATAACTCTGACAAAATGTAGTGTTCGAATTTGGCTGTATTGAACAGATCCAGCTATATCACTTGTCCTATGGTGTGAACAGCTGAGGTGAACATCTTTTGGATAACCTGCTTTCTGTGTACCCTGTAGGCACCTTCCAATATGAAATCAGTGCTTCAAGCAGGCTGGTTGCTGACTGTAGCAGTTGGTAATATTATTGTCCTGATTGTGGCAGGAGCAGCACAACTCAGTGAACAGGTACAGTACGTAAATATTAACAAACTGGAAATACATCATTTGTAGTAATGTAACAATCAATGAGCAACCATAATAAGTTATGAAAACCACATTAAATCCTAGTGTTCGTGTTATAGAAACATGGAAAAATGAAAGCAGATAAACACCATATGGCCTATCCAGTCAGCCAATCCATGCTATCTACTATTCCTTCCTCTCCCTTGAGATCCTATGTACTTGCTCAAGCTTGCTTGAATTCAGATACAGTTTTTGTCTCCACCAAGTGGCTATTCCATGAATTCATTATTCTTGCTATAATGTCTCATTTCTTTTTTGTATTCTGCTTTGGATATTTTGGGAGAAAAGAAGACTAAAAATAAATAATATTAAAGAAGGAGGTGGCAGATTGTATACTGAGGAGAGTTAGCTTATATAGCACTGAATGATGAAATACATATAATAGGCATCTCAGAGACCTGGTAGAAGGAGGACAATCAATGGGACACTGTGTTACCTGGGTACAAATTATATCGCAAGGATAGAGTAGATCAAATTGGATGGGGGGAGGGTTGTGCTATATGTTAAAGAGGGAATTTGAACCAAAGAAAATAAACATTCTGTATGACACAGCAGTGTAGAATCCATATGGATACAAATATATAAAGGGAAGGAATATACAGTGTAGCCAGCACCAGAGCCTTAGGCCGGGACTCCACAGTGCCTCCAGTGGCCACAGTCCAAAATTACACTAGCATGTGACTCAGAAAGGAGTCACCCTGCAGGATTTAAAGGAACTAAACAAAAATCACCAACACAGATCCAGGATGGTAACAAAATAAAATTTACTATTCAAAATAAAGGTCAGAATGGCTCAAAATACACTGTAACTTGCAAATGTACAAAACAAAATGGCCAGAGGAAAACTCTGGCAGCATTCAGGATTTTCACTCCTAATGCAACACTCCTAATGCCCTGTGATTTATTCTTTCACAGAGCTGCTTTTCAATAACACTTCCTTCTCCCAAGCCAGAGCTGATTGTCACTCCTATATCCATCGGTTCTGGAGCTCCCCGCAACTCCTCAGCAGGCAGTTCCACTTGTAACTCCATGGGAGTCTCCTCATCAGTTACTGGTAATTCTGGAGAGGTTCCAGCTTCATCCACCTCCATGGGCACACAGGCATTACCCTTGCTTGAGCCAGGCAGATCCTCGTTAGGAAGAGCCCTCAGCTTCTTCCCTATCCTGCCTAACAGCTTGTTGAGTACTGCTGGCTGTACTGCTGGCTTTTCAAGGGGAAGGACACTCCCTGTTCTACCTGAGTCAGCAGGAAACTGCTCCTCTCTTTGGCTCCCCCGGTGATGACTTAGATAATAGAACCTCTGCTTACTTTCAGGTCTGGCTTCTCTCTGGCTCCCCTGGTGGACACTAGGGAAACCACAGGGACCAAGGCAGGCACGGATAGGGTTATATTACTATCTCCCAGGACAGAATGAGCAGACAGATAAAGAAATATCAGAGGATAGGAAAGTAAGCAAATTGGGCAACAGTATAATAATGGGTGATTTCAGTTACAATATCTTCTAAAATGCCACCGTGCTCAATTAACCATATAGATATCAGTTAATCCTTCGATCAAAGTCATCAACAGCCAAAAAATCAAATACAAAAAAGAAAAAAGTGGAGAAAAGACCTCAGTTTAGCTTCATATGTCTAAAGAAAACTCTATTTAGTCCATTATATGCAGTCCATAAAAAATTCTTAATATCTAGAGAAAATTGATCATACTATATCCAGGATCTCCCATATGAAGAACGTTTAAGCAGGCTACAGTTATATTCTCTCGAAGAACACAGAGAGAGGGGAGACATGATAGAGACGTTCAAATATCTTACAGGCCGAACTGAGCTGGAGGAAGATATCAAGAGGGCATCCGCTCAAACTCAAGGGTGGGAGATTTCATGGTGACATCAGGAAATACTTCTTCACCAAAAGGGTGGTTGATCGTTGGAATGGCCTTTCATGTCAGGTAGTTGAAGCCAGCAATATGCTCGACTTCAAGAAACGATGGGATAAACATGTGGGTTCACTTTCAGGAATTGCTTAGGGGGGGGTTCTTTTAAGGGGAAGGTTCTTTTGAGTGAGCAGACGTGTTGGGCCGACGGCCCTTTTCTGCCGTCTTACTCTATGTAATCTATGTAGAAGTGTTATACATAGTGAATAAATCGGAATTTAGCTGTTCTCCAAACTTGCACAATCTGCTCCTCCAATATTGGCCGGACCTGTGTCACCAATTAGACCCATGCCAAGAACTCGAAATCACTTGACAGGGACTCCCCATTTTGCCAATAGCTGCTTCAGAGGTTGCACTATTCACTAACAGTCCACATACATTTTTCCATCAAACTGACTAGATGGTGTTCAGGCACACAGACCCTGAGATTATCATTCTTCTGGTTCCTTAATGCTCCACCCCCCTCCTGCTGACATCTACCAATCAGCCACCATAATGTCAAAAGACAGACATACTTCTGCAGTCCATTATTTAATATAATGCCGACCATTCAATTTGTATACTCGACCCATTCGGGCCTACTGTGTTCAACAAGAAAATCCAGCGCTAATCCCACTGTCGCAAATAGCGATGCCAATCACCTCATCTCACAGACGGTCTACACCTCTCTAGCACTGCGCATTTCATGGATCCAAAAGCATGCTGATGTTGCTGATAATGAAGTCCAAAATCTCCTCTACTCTCCCTGTATTTATACATGAATGGTGCGCCAACAGAGGGTTTTTAAAGCTTGCAATGTCTGTCCTACATAAATACAGCAAAAATCACCCCAATATAAGCAAAAAATTTCTTCCAAAGTTACAAAACTGCTGCTTAAAAGGACACTGAATGGGAGCAAGAGAAACTCAAATACAAACTGGAATAAATGTTTAAATAAATATTTAATTTTAATACGGGTGAAGTAGTAAGCTTCAAAGAGCAGATTACAAGGCATCTGCTCGGCTGCTTATAGCCAGAGGCAGTAACCCACAGGGTTTCAGCCACACACCATCATAGGTACTCGAGTGTGTGCTAATATAGTGCCATTCAACATGCATTAAGTGATTAAATAAACAAAACACTACAAAGCAATACAAAAGAGTTTCTCTGCCCCCAATCTGTGAGCCAACAGAAAAAAAACAACTGGTGAAGTGAGTATTAGTGCTGCCCGGTTCAGGAAAAAATTTCCATTTCCCTTCCCTCCCCTTCTGTTTCCCTTCCCTGGAGGTCTGGCATTTTTCCTTTTTTTTGTCTCCATCCCCACAGCTGCAGTGATTGACCCCACCATCTCTAGAACCACCATCTCTCCTTTTCTTAACCACCCTTTCACACAGCATCTCTCCCTCCTTCTCCATCACCCCCAGGGTTCACCATCTCTCCTATTCTCTTCCCAACTACCCTCCTATCTAATATCTCTATTCCCCCACACCATCCCTTGTGTCCAGCCTCTCTCCCTTTCTGTTCCTTCCCTCCTTAAATCCCATCTCTCTCCCTCTCCTCTGCTTTTAGACCCATTATTCTTCCCCCAAAGGCCTCTCCCCCTCCCGAAGGCCTGGATGTTCCTGGGTCTTACCTTTACTTAATTACATATGGGGGAGTTGTTAAAAAATGATTGTCATGGGTGTCACATACCCTAGATATACCACTACTTGTAGCAAGATGTAAAAGGAGACCAGACAAGTATATTCCTCCAGATCTGAAGACTCACCAAGATTGATCGCCCATATACAGGAATATCTTACTACACTACAGGTTCTCTTTTCGCTCCAATTATGATTCAAATATGGAACAAAAATGGAGCACGTTCATGTGTCTGTACCCGGGCTTCCTGCTCAATGCTAATTGGGGCAGACTAGCAGCAGTGCATCTTCCCTGCAGCACGGCCAATGGTTGAAGTGAGAAAGGAGGTAGGGCTAGCGAGCTCCTCCTCTTCATTACAGGGGCTCCGAAAAGGTAAAGATATCCACAAAGCTGAAGATAGATGGTGGCTGGTTGGGGCTGTGCTGAAACATTGCTGAAACATTGCTGAAACAAGGCTGCCCTGTGAACTTCTAAAAGCTAAGTTACTCAGCATTTCATATTCTGCTCTTTTCACTGGTTTTCAGCATTATATCTGCTTAATTTATCTTCTCCTCCCTGTTTCTTACTAAAAAAAAATATAAAAAAGCACAAAAAAATCCTTCTCTTTCCTCTGTTAAATCTTATTTCCTCTTCCTGCAGTTTTGTTTAAAATACTGTGTTTTAGGTGGTATAGAGCCTATATTTCTGGTGCCTGTGGCTCAGGGTGACTAAAGTAGGGAAAATCCTGTTATAAATCCTGTGTTTTAGGGTAGCACTGATAGAACCTGCATTTTTGTTTAAAATACTTTGTTTCAGGTGGTATAGAGCCTATATTTCTGCCTTACTAGTAGTCTTACTTATAGTCCCACCAACCCCAGGGACCACTATTCATATATAGAGACCCATATAATCAGACTTCACAACCAATCAAGATGACCTTTATTCTATGCAATCACTGTGGTGCTTTAATTCCAAGACATACTATTTGGAGGCTTAAGGCTTGCCCCATCTGTCTTCAACTTGCCAGTATTAAGGAGGAGCTCTGCAAACTTAAACAGGAATTGAATACAATTAAAGCAGCTTCCATCACTCCACAAAATCATACCAACTTACCACCTCTACCTCAAAGAATAAAACAGCCCAGGAATAAATGGGTCACAGTAGGCTCAGGAAGACTACGACATGTAACACAGAAACATCCACCTTCACTAATATTACCTCTACAGAATTCCTTCGCTCCACTAGTGCACTGCGATACTCAGGAAAACAGAAGGGAGGTGGGACTGGAACCAATGAAGGAAACTCAAGAGAACAAGAGCACCCTAAGTACAAATAAAAAAGCCAAAAACAGAAAACTATTACTGTTGGGGGATTCCATCATCAGAGGCATTAACCTTGGAACACAGGGCGAGGAGTCCAAAATAGTGAAATGTCTTCCAGGATCCTCAGCTACCAGGAGTTCCAGGCAAATACTGACTATAATTAAGGAAGAAACTAAGGATTTTAACACTGATGTTGTTATCCATCTGGGAACAAATGACCTGGCCAACAACTCCACACTTGCAGCACAGAAAGCTTTTCGGGAGCTTGGTGAGGGCATGAAACCTTTTGTAAAGACTTTAGCTTTTTCTGAAATACTGCCTGCATATGGAAAAGGAGAGCAAAGAATGAAAAACACAGAGGACTTTAATAGATGGCTCAGAGCCTGGTGTCATCAAGAAGGCTTCAGGTACATAGGAGGATGGGGAAATACATGGAAGGACAAGAAGCTATATTGCACTGATGGGCTACATATTACTACAGCAGGAAAAAGAAACCTTGCAGAGAAATTTAGACAATATTTTTCTAGGCATTTAAACTAGAAGGTGGGGGTGGTGTATGTACGAAGGACAATTATAGAGACCACCACCGGCAAAAGAAAAGATGTGATAGTAGTAAAGGCTACAACATAAGCAATATCAGCAACTCATTTCTTAGTATTGCAACGGAAAGTGAAACGACACAAAAATCCATACGAAAAAGGAGATTATCGCTGAAAAATAGCTGGAAAGCGATGACCACAAATGCTCGCAGTCTAAGTAACAAAGTTCATGATCTGCAAGCCCTGATGTTAGAGGCAGATCTAGATATTGTCGCTATCACAGAGACATGGTTCAGTGAATCACATGGATGGGATGCAAACATACCGGGATATAATCTTTTTAGGAAGGACAGAGATGGTCATAAAGGTGGAGGAGTAGCTCTCTATGTAAAGATCAATATCCAAGCGACCGAAATGCAAGGGACCTGGGGAGAGGAAGAAGCGATATGGATTGCTCTGAAAAGAGAAGATGGAACTTCTATCTACGTGGGTGTAGTCTACAGACCTCCGACTCAATCGCAGCAAATTGATAAGGATCTGATTGTGGATATCCAAAAGTTTGGAAGGAAAGAGGAGGTTCTGCTGTTGGGAGATTTCAACCTGCCGGATGCGGACTGGAATGTTCCGTCTGCGGAATCGGAAAGAAGTAGGGAGATTGTGGATGCCTTTCAAGAGGCTCTGCTCAGACAAATGGTGACGGAACCCACAAGGGAAAAAGCGATATTGGATCTGGTCCTCACAAATGGAGAGAGTATCTCTAATGTTCGAGTGGGTGCTCACCTGGGTAGTAGCGATCATCAAACGGTTTGGTTTGATATAACGGCTAAAGTGGAGAGCGGCCGCACGATACTTAAAGTCCTAGATTTCAAACGTACGGACTTTAATGCAATGGGAAAGTACCTGAAGAAAGAGCTGTTAGGATGGGAGGACATAAGAGAAGTGGAAAGACAGTGGTCTAAGCTGAAAGGAGCGATAAAAATGGCTACGGACCTTTATGTGAAGAAAATCAATAAAAACAAGAGAAAAAGGAAGCCGATATGGTTCTCCAACCTAGTGGCTGAGAAAATAAAGGCGAAAGAGTTGGCGTTCATGAAATATAAAAAAACCCAAGAAGAGGAGAGCAGAAAGGACTACAGGGTGAAACTGAAAGAAGCCAAGAGAGAAATACGTTTGGCGAAGGCACAGGCGGAAGAACAAATGGCTAAAAATGTAAAAAAGGGAGATAAAAATTTTTTCAGATATATTAGTGAAAGGAGGAAGATAAAAAATGGAATTGCTAGGCTAAAAGATGCTGGGAACAAATATGTGGAGAGTGATGAGGAGAAAGCAAATGTGCTAAACAAATACTTCTGTTCTGTGTTCACAGAAGAAAATCCTGGAGAAGGACCGAGATTGTCCGGCAAAGTTACATGAGAAAATGGAGTAGATTCTGCGCTGTTCACAGAGGAGGGTGTTTATGAGCAACTTGAAAAACTGAAGGTGGACAAAGCGATGGGACCAGACGGGATCCATCCCAGGATACTAAGGGAACTCAGAGAGGTTCTGGCGAGTCCTATTAAAGACTTGTTCAACAAATCTCTGGAGACAGGAGTGATTCCTGGGGATTGGAGGAGAGCGGATGTGGTCCCTATTCATAAAAGTGGTCACAGGGATGAAGCAGGAAACTACAGGCCGGTTAGCCTCACTTCAGTTGTTGGTAAAATAATGGAAGTGTTGCTGAAAGAAAGGATAGTGTATTTCCTTGAATCTAATGGGTTACAGGATCCGAGGCAACATGGCTTTACAAAAGGTAAATCGTGCCAAACGAACCTGATTGAATTTTTTGATTGGGTGACCAGAGAGCTGGATCGAGGACATATGCTAGATGTAATTTACTTGGATTTCAGCAAAGCCTTTGATACAGTTCCTCTTAGGAGGCTGTTGAACAAACTTGAAGGGCTGAAGTTAGGACCCAAAGTGGTGAACTGGGTCAGAAACTGGCTGTCGGACAAATGCCAGAGGGTGGTGGTTAATGGAAGTCGCTCGAAGGAAGGAAAGGTGACTAGTGGAGTCCCTCAGGGTTCGGTGCTGGGGCCAATCCTGTTCAATATGTATGTAAGTGACATTGCTGAAGGGTTAGAAGGAAAAGTGTGCCTTTTTGCAGATGATACCAAGATTTGTAACAGAGTAGACACCGAAGAGGGAGTGGAAAATATGAAAAAGGATCTGCAAAAGTTAGAGGAATGGTCTAATGCCTGGCAACTAAAATTCAATGCAAAGAAATGCAGAGTAATGCATTTGGGGATTAATAATAGGAAGGAACCGTATATGCTGGGAGGAGAGAAGCTTATATGCACGGACGGGGAGAGGGACCTTGGGGTGATAGTGTCCGAAGATCTAAAGGCGAAAAAACAGTGTGACAAGGCAGTGGCTGCTGCCAGAAGGATTCTGGGCTGTATAAAGAGAGGCGTAGTCAGTAGAAGGAAGAAGGTGTTGATGCCCCTGTACAGGTCATTGGTGAGGCCCCACTTGGAGTATTGTGTTCAGTTTTGGAGACCGTATCTGGCGAAGGACGTGAGAAGACTTGAGGCGGTCCAGAGGAGGGCGACGAAAATGATAGGAGGCTTGCGCCAGAAGACGTATGAGGAGAGACTGGAAGCCCTGAATATGTATACCCTAGAGGAAAGGAGAGACAGGGGAGATATGATTCAGACGTTCAAATACTTAAAGGGTATTAACGTAGAACAAAATCTTTTCCAGAGAAAGGAAAATGGTAAAACCAGAGGACATAATTTGAGGTTGAGGGGTGGTAGATTCAGGGGCAATGTTAGGAAATTCTACTTTACAGAGAGGGTGGTGGATGCCTGGAATGCGCTCCCGAGAGAGGTGGTGGAGAGTAAAACTGTGACTGAGTTCAAAGAAGCGTGGGATGAACACAGAAGATTTAGAATCAGAAAATAATATTAAAGATTGAACTAGGCCAGTTACTGGGCAGACTTGTACGGTCTGTGTCTGTGCATGGCCGTTTGGAGGAGGATGGGCAGGGGAGGACTTCAATGGCTGGGAGGGTGTAGATGGGCTGGAGTAAGTCTTAACAGAGATTTCAGCAGTTGGAACCCAAGCACAGTACCGGGTAAAGCTTTGGATTCTCGCCCAGAAATAGCTAAGAAGAAAAAAAAAAAAAAAAAAATTTAAATTGAATCAGGTTGGGCAGACTGGATGGACCATTCGGGTCTTTATCTGCCGTCATCTACTATGTTACTATGTTCTCACAACCCCCCTCTCTAACTCCTTCTCTAACCCCCCTCCCTTAGCTGAAAAATGACAGGTACAGGCTCGGGCTTGTTGCGGCAGGGTAGAAGTAGGAAGAAGCCAGGTCTGTGCTGTCACTAGCACACATAGGAAGGGGAGGCTCATGGCCAGGGAACTCTTCTTTCTGGAACTCTTAAGAGCTCTTGCTCACTTGGCTGCTTTAATTAAGTAAAGGGAGACCAGGGGGAAAGCCGGAGGATGCTGCTGCAGCACTTCTCGACTGACCCTCACCATCTAAAGCAGGAGCGGCAGTGGCCGGCCAGCAAGAGTCAGTGCTGCCGCTCCTGCTTTAGGGGACAAGGTGGAGGGTCAGTCACCAAATCGGCCAGGCTGATTTTTTTTAAAAACAAATTGATTCGAATCGATTCACCCGAAGTGAATCGGTGAATCAATTCGAATTGTGAATCGGGCAGCACTAGTGAGTATGTTCAGTAAGCAGTGAATAATTAACTGTAGACTCTGGAAGCACTGTCCGGTTGATTTATCAACTGTGTCTTCCATTCTAAATGCAGACACTGCATTCCACAAGCTGTAGAAAAAAGTAATAATGTCCATATAAATTTCCATTCAAGGCTGAAAAGCCCCTTTCTCAGGGACTGACAAACTACAGCTCCAAGCCAAAGCCACATGTGCCATTGATCCGAAGGCTGCATAAATGACAAGAACATATAATATGATCCTTTAACAGACACGTTTCATGAGTCTTTGGATGTTCATATGATTGTATTTCAAGCATTAAAGAACACATAGAACATTGTCCACATTTATTTTGACCCCAAGTTAGAGTTACCAAATTGGTGAAGACAAAAAAAAGGATACATGGCTCTGTTCACACTCTACCCACAGCCTTCTCCAACCTTCACCCATTTCCATGGTCCCCCTTCCCATCCTCTAGAAACATAGAAACATAGAAATAGACGGCAAATAAGGGCCCACGGCCCATCTAGTCTGCCCACCTTAATGTCCCTCCCCTACCTTTGCCCTGTGAATAGATCCCATGTGCCGATCCCATTTGGCCTTAAAATCAGGCACGCTGCTGGCCTCAGTCACCTGTAGTGGAAGACTATTCCAGCGATCAACCACTCTTTCAGTGAAAAAGAATTTCCTGGTGTCACCTCGTAGTTTCCCGCCCCCGCTTCTGTACCCTTTTAGTGCTTTTCTCTCTCTCCAACCCTCCTTCCCTAACGGTGATTCTCTCTCTCTCCTTCCAACCCCTCTCTCATGTATATGCTTCTTTTTTTCTCTCTCTCTCTCTCTCTCTCTCTCTCCTTCCAACCCCCAACTACCCCCCCAAACCCCTAAATGTTCCTCTCTTTCTCTTTCTCTCCTTCCAACCTCCTTTCTTGCTGTTTCCATCTCTCCCCTCCCATCCAGCATTACCCTATTCCATGCTCTTTTCTCCAATACTCTCTCCTTTCCATAATGCTTCACCAGCCCTCCCTCCATATTTTGTTTTATTAAAAACTTGTTATATCACCTGTTCTTACAATAGGTCCAAGTGGTTTACAATTGTAAATACATTAAAAGAAAGAAACTCCATAAGTAACAGGACAACTCTAAATAGAACACACAACATGCACTCTGTCATTCACACCTACAACTTACAACACTTAATTTAAAAAGATCCTTGTATAAATTCTGTATCACAGAAACCCAATTGAAAGACCCAGATCCATTGATATATGTGCACTAAATCTGAAAATGTTGAGATTTCTCTGAATGCTTCATGGAAATAAGGGCTCCTTTTACTAAGGTGCGTTAGGGCATTAACGCACGGAATAGCGCGCACTAGACCTTAACACCAGCATTGAGCTGGCATTAGTTCTAGCCACGTAGTGTGTGGTGTAGCACGTGGTAATATCCTGCACGTGCTAAAAACGCTAGCACACCTTAGTAAAAGGAGCCCAAAATGTTTTCAACATTATTTTAAATGCTTTATTTGAATTAAAGAATTACGATGTTTACAAATAATTCAAAACATCGTAATAAAAGTCATCATTAATAAGAAAAAATATGACCATGTAACACCTCTCCTCCAGAAAACTCATTGGCTACCTATAATACATAGAATCACGTACAAGATAGCATTAACATTAACAGATAAAGCACCAATATTCCTAGAAAGATACCTAATACCTTATACTCCCATAAGAACTTTAAGATTAGAGGACAAATATCTTCTTTCTATTCTGACTTTGAGAATAATTTATACAAGACGTGATACTATTTTCTTGATCACAGCTCCACAAATACGGAACTCTTTACAAGGCTATATTAGGGAAGAAAGGATCCTAAACAAATTTAAGGGCGCACTAAAGTGTTAGTTCTTGAAAGATGCATTCAAAATTTGAACTTCCCATGAGGCAATCTTAATTTTAATGAACAAAATTACACCCTTCGTCTTGTTTTTCCCATTTCTGTCTCTCTTTTCTTTAAATTGTAGTTCCACCCTTTCCCCTTCTGTACTTGTATGTTTTGGTACACGTTGTAATGTAATAAATGTAGTCCGTCTCCCCTAATTTTGAACTGTATATTGCTTTGAAATTTAAATTGCGATTTAATCAAACTTTTAATTAAACTTGAAGCTGTGCCTCCAGTCTCAATTATCACGGCAGATGATTCCACAATTGAGGAGCTACCACAATTGAGGAGCTACAAAATAAAAAGCTTTACTTCTGGTTAATTCCCATCTTGTTCCATTTGGCAAAGGGAGAACTAGTCTATTGTCCTGTATTGATCTCAAAATTCTTGCGGTTACATATGGAATTGTCAAATTATGCAAATAGTTAGGTTGGTGAGAAAAGAAAGCCTTGTATGTAAGTATCAAAACTCTGAATTGGATCCTATAAAAAAAAACTGGCAACCAATGATATTGTAAGAATAAACTCTATCAAATTTTTCTTAGAACACAATACTTTGATAGCCGTATTTTGGACCGTTTGTAATCTTTTCAAATTATTTTTTGAAAGACCTGAATAAATTATATTACAGTAATTCAGTTTGGAGATTACCAAGGCATGTATTAAGGTATGTAAATTTTTCTCCTGGAAAAACCCTCTAACTGCCCATAATATTCTTAAAGAATAAAAACTAGCTTTTACTAAGGCCGAGACTTGGCTTTCAAAGCTCAGTTGATAATCAACCATAACTCCAAGATATTTAAAGGTTTTCACTGATGTGATTTTCAGCCCAGAGATGAATAACAACTCTTTCATTGGTTGTGGATAATATCCTGTTATCCAACATGAGATATATTGATCAATATTTAGAGCCAGCCTGTGCTTACCAAGTCAATTAACTATTGAACTATGCTGTTTCTCCAGCCCTCCCTCCCTCCCTCCATGATGTTTCTCCTGCCCTTGCTCCCTACCTCCCTCCATGCTGTTTCTTTGGCCCTCCTTCTGTCTCTTCATGCTGTTTCTCTAGCCTCCCTCCTCCCTTCATGCTATTTCTCTGGCCCTTACTCCCTACCTCTGTCCATGTTGTTTCTCCAGCCTCCTTCCCTCCATGCTGTTTCTCCAGCCCTCCCTCCTATCCTTCCTCCAACCTTCAATATTGCTTTCCTTCACAACATCTCTATCTCCCAACTTCCCCACCTACTTCCTCCCCAGCTGCTGTAATTCAATCTTTGGACAGCCAGCACAGCAACAAGGTGAGTCACTTGCCACCAGCCTGCCCCAGAAGCCGCCTGTCTACAGTGACTTTCTGTTCCCATGTAGGCAGGACCTGCAGAGAGACCCACCCCCTCCTGCTGGAACCCCCAAAACAATCCCCAGCAGGATGAATGCTCACTCCCTCCTGCTGGCACCCTCCTGAACACATGACCTCCCAAGCCCCCAACCCCCCCAAAGCCCACCCGAACCCCCACGGATCTTTATCAGCAAGACCAGCCGGAGAGATGCCTACTCCCTCTAGCCAGCAGGCCAGCCTCTTCAGAATGGCAGGCTTTCTCCTTCCAGGTGCATCCTGGATTGCACTGGGGAGGAGCTTAAGGCCCTGATTGGCCTTGGTGCTATAGCCTCCTCCCATAGGAGGTGGCTTTAGGCACCTCGGCCAACCAGAGTCTTAGGCCTTCTTCCCAGTGCATTCTGGGATGCACTGGGAGTGGCCTAAGAATCTGATTGGCCAGATCCCTAAGCCTACTCATATGGGAGTGGCTTTAGGTATCTGATCAATTGGAGTCTTAGGCCACTTCCAATACATCCTGGGAAGGAGGCCTAAGACTCCGGTTGGCCGAGGGGCCTTATGCATCTGAGCCAATCGGGGCCTTAGGATCCTCCCTGGTGCATCCCAGAATGTACTGGGAAGGGGAAAGCCTGCCATTTTGCAGTGGTGGGCCTACTGGCAAGAAGATATATGCCTCTCTCCAGCTGTATCTTCATTTTAAAAGGTACGGGTTGGGGAAAGTGGGGGGTGGTCTTCCTGTTAGGGGGATGCTGGATGGGGGGTCTCTAGTTGGTGGTAGAAGGACCCTGGAAGGGGGCTCACTGGTTGACTGGGTGATGCTTCATGGGGGTGGTAGCAGGAGGAATTGGGTGCTCCTCCTAGCGCAGACAGTCAGTGAAGGGGTTTGGGGGTTCTGGTAGGAGGGAATGGGCATTCCTCCTGCTGGATAACTTGTGGGGGGGAGGTGTTGGGGGTTCGCTGCCACTGCTGTTCAGCTAATCACGGCAGGGAGAATCCCTTGCTGCAGTCAGCTCAGATGCAACGTGATTCACTAAACAGCACCCATGACATGGTTGCTGGTTAGAGAATAAGGCTGATTAGGCGGGGTTAGGCATCTGTCCATTAGGACAGACGCGATTCTGTATAGGACATCCATGTGCAATTCTCAAAAGCCTTTTCAACCCAAATTGTACCTTCCGTGCTGAAGGAAATACCAGTGTTGTAGTCTACAATATGAATTATGCATGAAGTATAAAGTACTAATGCTGACCACTGTTATTTATTTCCAGTGGGCAGAATATGTGCTTTTTGCATCTCTGTTGGTGGCAGTTTGCATCATATTTTCTGTCATGGCCCATTTCTACACCTACGTGGATCCGGTTGAAATAGAAGCCCAATTTGATGAAAAAGAGAGGAAAGAAAAGGAAATGCATAACATCTATGAAACTGAAGCTGGACCCTTTTCACAGACTAAAATGTAAATTCAGATATTCTGAATTCCAAAAGATGTAAATACAGCATCATCCACTGTACAACTATTTTCAAATAAATGCAGCCACCAGTGGTACACATGGAGCAGGCATGTCTATGAGAATAGGAGTTGCAGACGATAAAGAGAAGAGAAAAATAAACAAGATGGTCTACTCTAATGGATTTTTCTTTAGGCCATTTATTCATTCCAGACTTAAACATTCAAAAATTATAACCAAGAACCTTCACAGTAAAACCTCAAAATATTAGAATTTTACTCATTGTTAGTGAAGTAGTTCTACTATGAAGATGTAATATCCTTATAGTAAGTGGTACTGTTCAAAATAAAGTTGTTATAATACACTGGGAATTTTCCAATTGACAAATATATAGTTAAAGTACTTTAAAGGGCTTTATTTTTATTGAGACACAATACTTGACCTGCTAATTCCAAAAATTGCACCAGATTTCTCCTATCCAGTCTTTGAAATACAAAACATGTCATATACCACTGTTCACTCTGCCAATTAAAAAATCAGGATATTTTAATGTAGTGCTCAAATTAATATCTTTTAAGCATAAAGGAAACATATTAAAAATTAAAAGAAAAGTGCACAACATGAAAATCTACTTATTTCATACCAAAAGCACAAGTTTATGATACAAACATTCCAGCATTTGACACACAAGCAGCTCCTCCTTTTTTAAGACTTCCGAGAGTGTAATCTGCCAGGACAATCCCGCATAAGATTCCAGCAATAGTCTGCCATTATGTGTGCATCCCATCTTCCTTGGTATCTGGCTTCCACTGTTTTTATGTCTTGGTGAAATCTTTCACCTTGCTCTTCGCTTAAGGCACCAAGGTTCTCTGGAAAGCGATCTAAGTGGCTTTATAGATAATGGACTTTAACACTCATGTTACAGCCAAGCCTGTTGAACTGAAAGAACATATCCTCTACTAATAGTGTATAGCTGTCTGCCTTCTTCTTGCCAAGAAAGTTTTTCACAACAATAACAAATGAAGACCAGGCACATGATTTGATTTCATTCATTGATGCTATGTAATGTAGGTCATTTATAAGTTATCTGATCTGTGGATCATCAAAAATTCCTGCCTTCAGTTTTTCCATGGTAAGTCCAGGTAACATATGCACTATGGGGCTCATAATCGAAATGGAAATACGTCTAAAAACCGGCCTAAATCGGCACTTAGACAATCAGTGAGATAAGTTGTCTAAGTGCCGATAATCGAACCGGGTTTTAGACGTATCTAAAAATGAATTAGGCCTTCACAGTGTTGCAGTATGCCCAGAGCTAAAAGGGGTGTTTTAGGAGGAGTGGTGAGGGCAGGATTTGGGCGGGTCTTGGGCCGTCTTAAACTTTTGGTTATACATGCAGTACAACCAAGTCTAACAACACTGCCTGCCTAGATGGAACTTGGACGTTGTGACTTAGGCCATCTAAAACCAGGTCTAAGTCACTAGAAGGTATCCAAAGTGACCAGGTAACCACTGTAGGGACAACGTACAAACCCCTACACACTCCCCCAGTGATCACTGACCCCCCCACTGTCATAAAAATCGTAATAACATCTTTACATATCTGCCTCCTGAACATCAGCACCTGGGAGCCTGGTATTGGAATGCCTAGTAGAGCTGCACAGAGTTGGCTTAAGTGGTCTGGGGGTGGGCTAGTGAACAATGGAGAGGAGGACCCAGGCCAATAAGCCACTCTAACCATTGCATGGTTGGTGAAACATGTGTACCCCCAACCCATATGTACTGCCATTTAAGTGGCACCTGCAGCCATAAGGGCTATTGGGGTAGTAGACAGGTGGGTCTAGTCAGTTCTGGGGGGGTGTTTTTGGGGCTCACCATGACCTATAGGTTGTTTTGGTGAGATGTGTATGTGGCGCCCTTTTATTGAAGTTCACAGCAGTGCCCTGTAAGTTACCCCACTACTCTGGTGCAATGTTTGGGTGTCCAGTCCATCACTTTGCTGACCCTGCCCATATCCAAAAAGGTCTTTTTCTAGGCATTTTTGACTTGGATAAATTTTTGGATGAAAATGGGGTATAAAGATAGATGACTTAGCAGTGTGGACGATCAGACGGCTGGACCTACAGTTAGACGATGTTCTGAAAAAAAATATTTTGGACGTATTTTTGGAAAATTGACTTTTTTCCATGTTCGACTTTGGACAACTAGCGACTTAGGCCCAAAACGGACTTAGAAGTATCTATTGATTATCACCCTCCACATATTGGATGCATTAACCATCTTTAGTCAAAGCCATTACAAATTGCTTCACCAGACCTAGCTTTAGGTGTTGGCAGTATTATTCTCTCTCGTGTTACCAAAGGGCCAGAATTGGCAAGAGATAAGAGTTGGATTTATATTGGTGCATGGGAATTGTTAATGGGGTGGGTTCAAATGTTTTAAGGACTCTGGGAAGACAAAAGAGGGAGGAGGTAGGGTTCAAATGTTTTAAGGACTCTGGGAAGACAAAAGAGGGAGGAGGTAGATAGAGAAATAACAGCTAAATCTACAATGAGCTACAAACCAACTAAATGAACAAATGAGCTACAAAGCAGATAAATTTACAATTCCCCTGCACTGACAGAAATCAAACTCTTATCTCTTGTCACTTCTGGATCTCTGCAGGGACATTTCTGAAACTATATTCTTGCTCAATATGTAAGTCTGAAGCATTCACTTTGTAGTTCATTGTAAGTTTAGCTGTTGTGGCCTTCTCATCTCCCCTTATAGCCACACTCATACCTCCGGGCCTTTTACAATGAACTACAAAGTAACTAAATTTACAATGAACTACAACGAGGCAAGAAATGAGAGCTGGATTTATGCCAGTGCAGTATTGTTAATGGGGTGGGCTTAAAAGCTTTAGGCAGGAGTGTAGGAGGACATAAGAGGGAGGAGGTAGAGAGAGAAATAAGAGCTCAATGTACAAATAAACCATAATATATACATGAACCACAAAGCAGATAAATGTACACATGAACCACAAAGCAGTTAAATGTACACATGCAATACAAAGCAGATAAATATACACATGAACCACAAAGCACCTGAATGTACACATGAACCACAAAGCAGCTAAATGTACAAAAGAACTACAAAGTGAATGCTTCAGTTTTACACATTGAGCAAGAACATACAGTTTCAGAAGTATCTCTGAAGAGAGACGGAAGTGGCAAAAGATGAGAGTTAGAGTTATATTAATGCAGAATTGTTAGTGGGGTGGGCTCAAAGGCTTGAGGCTGGACTCTGGGAAGACAAGAGGGTGAGGAGGTTGAGAGAGAGAAATAAGGAAAACAAGCATTGAATTTGTAGTTCATTATAAATTTAGCTGTGGCCTCCTCATCTCCCCTTATACCCATACCCATACCTCCGGGCCTTTTACAATGAACTACAAAGCAGCTAAATTTACAATGAACTACAAAGTGAATGCTTCAGTTTTCTGAATCTGTATGTTCTTGCTCAATGTGTAAGTGTCCCTGTAGAGAGCCATAAGTGGCAAGAGATGAAAGTTAGACTTATATCAATGCAGGAGAATTTTTAATGGTGTGAGTTCAAAGGCTTGAGGCAGGAGTAGTTTTAGAAGTGTCCCTGAAGAGAGCCAGAAGTGGCAAGAGATGAGAGTTGGATTTATATCGGTGCAGGAAAGTTGTTAAGGGGGGGATTCAAAGGCATGAGGCTGTAGTAATTAAAGAAATATAAAACTGAACTAGTCTAAAACTGTATGTTGTTGCTCAATGTGAAAAACTACTCCTGTTTCAAGCCTTTGATCCTACACATTTACAATTCTCCTGCACCGATATAAATCCATCTCTCATCTCTTGCCACTTCTGGCTCTCTTCAGGGACACTTCTGAAACTACTCCAGCCTCAAGCATTTGAACCCACACCATTAACAATTCTCTTGAACTGATATAAATCAGTGAAGAGAGCCAGAAATGGCAAGAGATGAGATTTAGATTTATATCAATGAAGAATTGTTAGTGGGGTGGGCTCAAAGGCTTGAGGCAGGACTCTGGGAAGACAAGAGGGTGAGGAGGGAGATAGAGAAATAAGGAAAACAAGCATTGAATTTGTAATTCATTGTAAATTTAGCTGTTGTGGCCTCCTCGTCTCCCCTTATAGCCACACCCATACCTCCAGGCCTTTTACAATGAATTACAAAGCAGCTAAATTTAAATGAACTACAGAGGCAAGAAATGAGAGCTGTATTTATGCCAGTGCAGGAGAATTGTTAATGGGGTGGGCTTAAAGAGTTTAGGCTTAAATGTAGGAAGACAAAAGAGGGAGGAGGTAGAGAGAGAAATAAGAGCTAAATGTACACATGAACTACAAAGTGGATGCTTCAGTTTAACACAATGAGCAAGAACATACAGTTTCAGAAGTGTCCCTGAAGAGAGCCAGAATTGTCAAGGGATGATAGCTGTATTTATGTCAGTGCAGGGGAATTGTTAATGGGTTGGGTTAAAAGGCTGGAGTAGGAATCTGAGAATACAAAAGAGGGAGGAGGTAGAGAGAGAAATAAGAGCTAAATGTACACATGAACCACAAAGTGGATGTTTCAGTTTTACACATTGAGCAAGAACATCTAATTTCAGAAGTGGCAAGAGATGAGAGTTGGATTTTTGTCAGTGCAGGGGCATTGTTAATGGGGTGGGTTTAAAGGCTTTAAGCAGGAGTTTGGGAAGACAAAACAGGGAGGAGGTAGAGAAATAAAAAAACAAGCATTCACTTTGTAGTTCATTGTAAATTTATCTGTTGTGGCCTCCTCATCTCCCCTTATAGCCACACGCAAATCTCCGGGCCTTTTACAATGAACTACAAATCATCTAAATTTACAATCAACTATAAAGTAGCAAGAGATGAGAACTGGATTTATCCCAGTGTAGGAGAATTGTTAATGGGATGGGCTTAAAGGCTTTAGACAGGTGTGGGAAGACAAAAGAGGGAGGAGGTAGAGAGAGGAATAGCTAATTTTACAATGAACTTCAAAGCACTTAAATTTAAAATAAATTAAAATAAACTACAAAGTAGATGTTTCAGTTTTACACATGGAGCAAGATCATACAGTTTCAGAAGTGTCCCTGAAAAAAGCCAGAAGTGGCAAGGGATGATAGCTAGATTTATGTCAATACAGGGGAATTGTTAATGGGGTGGTTTCAAAGGCTAGAGGCAGGAGTCTGGGAATACAAAAGAGGGAGGAGGTAGAGAGAGAAATAACAGCTAAATTTACAATGAACAACAAAGTGGATGCTTCAGTTTTATACAATGAGCAAGAACATACATCTTCAGAAGTATTCTTGAAGAGAGCCAGAAGTGGCAATAGATGAGAGTTGGATTTATGTCGGTGAAGGGGAATTGTTAATGGGATGGATTCAAATGGTTTAGGGCGGAGTTTGAGAAGACAAAAGAGGGAGGAGGTAGAGAGAGAAATAACAGCTAAATGTACAAATGAGCTACAAAGCAGCTAAATGTACAATGAGCTACAAAGCAGCTAATTTTACAATTCCCCTGCACTGACACAAATCAAACTTTCATCTCTTGTCACTTCTGGCTCTCTTCAGGGACTCTTCTGAAACTGTATGTTCTTGCTCAATGTGTAAAACTGAAGCCTCCACTGTGTAGTTCATTATAAATTTACAGTAAAACTCAGAGAAGAACAGATTTGTTATAGAGGGACATTTCCATTTGGATTACAATTTAATGTGAAGGGAGCATTGTACTGCTTCAACTATAGCTGCAGCCCTTCAAACCTTTCAATTTTTAAGATAGGGAGAAGAAAATTATGTTGCAGGACAGAAGAAGAAACAACAAAGAACTCAAATATCAAAATGGCAACAAGTTGGAGTTTGTAGGGACAGACTTCACTCTGCTATTAAGAAATAAGATGATTAAGATTGTCAATAATTAAAATGAGACTTAATAATTTGCTATAAGAATTAATAGATTATATGACATGAATACTAAAAGAGGAGTTGTGGGTAAAATTTATAAGTATGATAGATTTTATGTCTTATAATATCTAAAGAAATAAGGGGGGGAAATAAATAAAGAGTACTCCAGTTGGGAGGCCTTCCTGTGGAGAGATGTCTTCAAGAAAGGGGATAGGGTTGGAGAAGGTCTGGGGGAGATGGGTGGTTGGGTGTTATTTGATTTATGGTTGTTTGATTTTATGCATGGGTTTTGTGGGAGAGTGATAAATGTGGGTATGATTGGGATATCTGATGTAAATGGAAGGTTAGAAGGAGGAGTAAAAGTAAATCTGAATGTATGCTAGAGGCCTGAATTCTCCCTTTAAAATAAAACGCCTAGTAAAGGAGGCATTGTGATTAAAAGCATCACTATGTTTGATTCAAGAAACACATTTGTAATTCTTTATTCATTTTCATAATTACATTAAATGTATATATATATTTAATCACATTAACAATAAATATATCATTTAATATTCTATTATTTGTGCAGTACATCCTTTTTTCCCCCCTCCTCCTTCCCATCCCTCTCTATCATATGTTCTATAATCATATAAATTCTTTATTCATATTCATAAATTACATTAAGTGTTATTTATATCTCTATTCTTCTTCCCTCCCATCCCTAAACTTCATTTTTGTATGATATATGTTAAAATAAAATATCCCCCCCTTTCTTCATAAATTAATAAACATAAGGGAAATATTTCTACTTAATCTTGACAATATTGTGTTAATGGTTTCCATACATCCTGAAATTTTTTAAAATATCCCTTTTGTAACGCAGTAAACCTTTCCATTTTATATATATGGCATAAAGAATTCCACCAAAATGTATAATTTAGTCTTTTCCAATCTTTCCAGTTATATGTGATTTGTTAAATGGCAACCCCTGTCATTATTAATAATAATTTATTATTGTTTGCTGAAATCTGACTTTTTTTCCTCATATCCATACCAAATATCACAGTATCATAAGATAATGCCACTGGGTTTTCTAATAAATTGTTAATTTGGTCCCAAATTGATTTCCAAAAATTGTTAATGTATGGGCAATGAAACAATAAATGATCTAAAGTTCCTGCTTCTAGATGACAATGCCAGCATTTATTAGACAAAGAACCATCTAATTTTTGCAATCTAACAGGGGTCCATAACGCTCTATGCAATAGAAAAAACCATGTTTGTCTCATAGATGCTGATACCGTACATTTCATCCTCCAAGACCAAATTCGTGGCCATTGAGATGCAGTAATTTCATGCTTAATCTCAATACTCCAAATATCTCTTAAACCAGTTTTTAATTTCTTCTTAGTAAGTTCATTTAATAATTTATACCATTGGGCGGCCTGGTGACCCAAGAAGTCTGTCTGGAAACAAAGAAACTCCATACTATGATGATTATTAAGGTTTTTCCATTCAGGGAACCCCGCCTGAATGGCATGCTTCAGTTGCATCCATCTGAAATTTTCTGATTTTTTAAGTCCAAATTTATGTTGCAACTGTGAAAATTCAAGCATAGCACCATTAGAGATGACATCCTCCAATATACGTATTCCTGCTATCATCCAATGTTTCCAGACTAGTCTTTCTCCGCCAATTTGAATCTTGGAGTTTATCCATATAGATTGATTTGTAGATTTGTAAATTGGAATAGTTGTTAAGTTACTTATATATCTTAAAGTTTTCCATGTATCTGCTAGTATTTTGTTATCTTTACTATAGTTAGGCATTTTGATACTGAGGACATGGGACAATCGCAATGGAGACATGAGTTGCCATTCTATCCTTAACCAATCTGGGAGTTTTTCCATGAGTTCTGGGAGGATCCAATACATACCATGACGCAAAATATAGGCTTGATGGTACCTATAAAAGTTTGGAAAATTTACCCCTCCCTCTGAAATTGATCTTTGTAAAGATACCAAAGCTATTCTAGGAGTTTTACCCAGCCAAATAAATTTTAACAGAATGCTATTTAATTTTTTATAAAAGGACCCTTGAAAATAAACTGTCAACATGCCCATCTGATAGCAAACCACAGGTAAAATCATCATCTTAATAGTTTGGACTCTCCCCCACCATGAAAGGTGCATAGGATTCCATTGCTCACACATTTCCGTAACCTTTTGTAATAACAGTTTTTCATTAATTTTTATTGTTTCATCTAATGTATTTTTAATCCAAATACCTAAATATTTTATTCCATCTTCCTTCCATAGAAAAGGAAATGTTTCAAACAAACCTTTTGTACAATGTACATTGAGTGGAAGAACTTCTGATTTAGACCAATTTATCTTATAACCTGAAAATTTTCCAAAATTCTCAATTAATTTAAGTAAGCAAGGAATGGTTGTCTCAGGATTTTTCAAGTAGAGTAAAATATCATCTGCATAGGCTGAAATCTTATATTCCCGATCTTTATGAGGAATACCCTGTATCTCCTCTATTTGTTGAATGGCTAATAACAAGGGTTCTCATACAATGTCAAAAAGTAGAGGAGATAAAGGACAGCCTTGTCTAACTCCTCGTTGTAACTTGAAAACTTCTGAAAAATTATTATTAATATATAATTTAGCAACAGGGGAGCTATACAAAGTTTGAACCATTTGAACAAATCCTGATCCAATACCAAACCATTCCATCGCTTGATACATAAAGGTCCATTCAACACAATCAAAAACCTTCTCTGCATCTAAAGATATAGAGAAAACTGGGTCTTTTAAGGTTTTGGACAAAGTTAACATATGTAATGCAAGTCTAGTGTTGTTAGAAGAATGTCTTTGAGCAACGAATCCTGTTTGGTGTATACCAATAATAAAAGGGAGAGCATTGGCTAAACGAATAGCCAAAATCTTAGCTAAAATTTTCCCATCAACATTGATTAAAGAAATTGGCCTGTAGTTTGAAATCAGTGTGGGATCTTTATTTGGCTTTGGCAAAACAATAATTAATGATTCAGCCATGGTACCCGTAATATGTCCTTTAATAAGTTGAGTCTGATATAAATTTAATAAATATGGTAACAGGGTAATTTGAAATGATTTATAAAACTCTACGGTAAAACCATCTCCACCTGGAGCGGATCCAACTCTAAGGGACTTCAAAGCTGTTTGTAATTCGTTTTTTGATATTGGCTTTTCTAAACTTTCTTTTATATGTTCAGGAATTTTCGGTCCCGTAATTGATTTAAAAAATTTTAAACCATCTATTTCCTTATTCAAATAAGGTTCAGAAGAATACAGGTTTTTGTAAAAGTTTAAAAATTGTTTTTTTTTTTTAGTATAAACTTTTTTATTCACCAACATGAAAGATATACACAGAGTAGAGAGAACACAATTATTTTCTCAGTACAATGCCACAATACAGAGTAACATGGGAACACCCAACTAGAAATCTCAGATATCAGCGAGAGTCCAGGCCTGTACTCTTATAGCCTGGAGCCCTCCAAATCCCTACTAGTCACAACCCCCCAACCGCTCCATCCCAACCCCCCCCCACCCCCAAAACCCCACCCTCAACCCACTGGCAAAACAGGAGCAACTGGCTTCCGCAAGCGATTGACCACCTGGCTCTTTATCACAGGGGGCAGAGTATCCAAATAAGAAGCCCAGACAGACAGAAAAAGCTTGCTCCGAGATCCAGAGAACCGAGCGGACAGGGACTCCCAGACCATTAAAAGATGCAATTTATTGCGCCAATACCAGATGGTGGGCGGGGAGTCCTGAAGCCAATGAGTAAGAATACATTTCATTCCCACAATATATCCCTTACGAATGAGCTGGCTATCCCCTGCAGAAAGGCCGCCTAAATAGCCCTCCGCCAAAAAAATAGTCCCTTCCACCGATGAGGGGAGCCGATAACCTACCAAAGATTCCAAATAACAGCGGACCTCCATCCAAAAGGCAGAAATTGAAGTACACAGCCACACCCCATGTGCCAAAGAATTATCAACCCGGTGACATTTCAGACAAAGAGCCGTAGGGGCACATCCGAAATAAAAGGCCCGCTGCTGAGAGACATATCCCCGATGTAAAACCCGAAAGTGACATTCCCGGAGCTCGGCGCTCTGCACCACCCGAGGTATCCGGCGCACCAGAGGAGCCAAGGACGCCACCCGCGGGCGACATCCCAGGTCCCGGGCCCAAGATGCCAAAAGCCGCTTATAATCCCGCCGAGGCTGCAGAGCCACCAATCTGCGATGATATTGAGAGATAGAGAGCCAATCCCACTGAGCATCAAAGAAAAAGTCGCGTACAGTGATAGCAAAAGACTGGGTCAATGAGTCCCTGGGCAAGGAGGCTGCATAATGGGAGAGCTGCATATAAGCAAACCGATCCGCCGCCCCCAAAGACCAGGACGCCTGGAGAGTCAAAAAGGGAACAACGCTACCATCCATCTGTAGAAACTGCTCCAAAGTTCGGAGTCCCTTCCTCGCCCACCGTTTGAAAACAACATTGTCCTGACCCGGACTGAAGGCCGCATTGCCCACTATGGGCAGCAGAACAGAACTAAAAGGCGAGTGACCCCACATCCGCGAAACACATCTCCAAGCCCGACGAAGCGGCTCCACCAAGCAGCTACGGGCCCCCGGCCCCAATCGCACCTTCCCGTCCCACTGTAACAGATAAGGCAGAGCCCACGGAAAAAAATAATCAACCTCCAACTCCCGATCAGTATGCTGAGAGCCAAGAAAAAGCCAATCCCGGACATGCCGAAGCAAGCATGCCAAATTATATAAACGAATCGAGGGAAGACCCAATCCTCCCTGTGCCCAGGACCCCTGAAGGAAAGAACGATGCATTTTACCTTTCTTACCCCCCCAGCAAAATGAAATCACCAGTCTCTGAAGACCCAAGATATCTTTTTCCAAAAGAAAGAATGGAAGCGTTTGCAGGACAAATAACCATTTCGGGAAGATAATCATGCGAAAAAGATGAACACGGCCCATCAAGGAAAGAGGGAGATTCAACCAGCGCCGTAAAAGCCCCTTAGTTCCCTGCAACAAATGATCAACATTCAAACGGTAAAGCGCGGAGACATCCATAGACAACAAAATACCAAGGTATCGAAAAGAGGATCCCGCCCAGCGTAACGGAAAGTCCGGCCCCCATTCCACCCGCAAAGATTCCGGAGACGCCATAGCCTCCGACTTCTGCTTATTTAAACGGAAACCAGAAAAATCCCCATATTCACGAAAACATTCCAAAAGAGCAGGGAGGGAGGCCCGAGGATCCGTCAAATAAACCAAGAGGTCATCGGCAAAAGCCGCCAGTTTAAAATGATGAGCCCCCACGACCATTCCCATAATGTCCGGGTTACCCTGCACATCCCGAATGAGAGGATCCAGAGTCAGGACAAACAACAAAGGGGAAAGGGGGCATCCCTGGCGAGTACCCCTACAAATTGGAAAAGGATCCGAAAGGGTATCATTGGCCCACACACGGGCCACCGGGTTTTCATAAAGAGTCCGCACCGCCTGAATGAACCAGGGGCCGAGACCGTACACTCGCAGGACCTCAAACATAAAGCCCCAATCTACCTGGTCAAAGGCCTTCTCGGCGTCAAAGCTGATCATCAAAGAAGGCACCTGATCCTGTGCAGTCCGCTCCAAAGCCGCCAATATACGGCGGACATTTTTAGCAATCGCACGGCCCTTCACAAAACCCACTTGCTGATCAGAAATAAGACTCGGGAGTACCAAGGCAAGACGGGTGGCCAAAACTTTAGCAAAAAGCTTAGCCTCAAAATTCAATAAGGAGATCGGTCTGTACGACTCGGGTCTTGTCGAATCCTTCCCAGGTTTCAACAGAACAATAATCTGTGCCACATTCAAGTGGCGAGGGAGCTCCCCCAGGCCGACCGCCTCGTTAAACACCGAAGCCAACAAAGGCGCCACCTCAGCTCGCAATATCTTATAAAACTCGCTACGCAGCCCATCCGGGCCAGGAGACTTACCCAAAGCGCTAGCCTGGATCTCCCGCTCAATCTCCCCTGCAGTAACCTCCGCCTCCAACTGCTCCCGAGAGGAAGCTGAAAGAGTCGGGAGATCCCGACCAGCCAAATATACCTCCCCATCTAGCAGAGGGTCAGAGGGAGCAGCATACAAGTTCTCAAAGAAATCCCGCAACTCCCTGTTGATGTCTCCATCAGTATGCACTATCTCCGAGGTCCGCGTCTGCAGAGAAGCAATACGCGAACTACCCCGCTGCTGCCGAACTAGCTTTGCAAGAAACGTACTACTCTTATTCGCAAAGCGATAAAGATGATACCTATAATGCTCCATAGACCGACGAGCGTGTTGGTGTAACAGAGAGTTAAGCGAACACTGAGCCTCCAGCAATCTAGCCCTATCCGGGAGTGCCCGAGTGGTGCCGTAGCGTCGACGGAGAGAAGAAACCAGTCTCTCCAGCCGAAGCAGCTCTCGCGTGCGCGCTTTCCGCTGAAAACTAGCATAGGAAATAATCTCACCCCGAAGGACCGCCTTTGCCGTCTCCCAAGCCAACGAAGGAGTACCAAAATGAGCTGCATTGGTATCCTGAAAAGAGCGCCACCGGGCTACCAGATGTTCGTGAAATTTACTATCACGATAAAGGTGGCAAGGAAAGCGCCAACCCCGAGGGGTCCCCGGCGTCCGAGATAGCTGCCATACCAACGCCACCCAAGCATGGTCCGATACCTCAATGGGCCCCAGCGTAGACTCTACGATCTCTGCAAACACAGAGCGGGAACAGAGAATATAGTCTATACGAGATAAGGAAGCATGGGCCCGAGAAACGTGAGTGAAATCCTTCTCCAAGGGATGCAAGACCCTCCAGGCGTCCACCAAGTCAAGAGAAGCACAAAGAATCTCAATTCCAGTAGCAGATTTCCGAGATTCCCTCCCCACCCCCGACGATCTATCCCAAAGAGGATCCGCCACCTCATTGAAATCCCCCCCCACCAACAGAGGAACATCTCCATAGACCGACAAAAGATCTGCTAAATGATGAAAAAAACCCACGCCCGGGCTATTGGGAGCATAAAGGTTGCAGAGAATGTAAGGTTTAGAGTTCAAACTAACCGAGGCTATCACATACCTACCCTCCGGGTCCCTAAGGACAGTCAGTACCTCCAAATGAAGATGTTTACCCACCAAAATAGCCACTCCAGCCCTCTTACCCAACGCCGGGGAATCCAGGACATCCCCCACCCACCAGGTTCGCAATTTGGCATGCTCCGCAGCTGTCAAATGCGTCTCCTGCAAAAAGGCCACGTCCGCCCGGCTCCTCCGCAGCTGTCGAAGCACCTTCTGTCGCTTTATTGGGGAATGAATGCCCCCCACATTCCAAGATAATAACTTAAGGGACATAAAAATGAAACAAAAATACCCAACAAGGAATCAAAAAATTCAAAAGCCTAGGAAGAGGCGTCCCAGCAAGCCCCCCTCCTAAGGCCACAGTCCTGCGGAAGCCAGTGCCTGCGGTCACCATGTAACAAGAACAACAACCCTCCCCACCCCACCCTCCCCTCCCCCCCAACACCAACCCACCCCCACCCACCACCCACCCCAACCCAACCCCCAAACCCAACCAGACCAATCCTACCCCACTAAACTCCTCCCATCCCATCCACCCCAACCCTTCTGGTCCCCACAGGAACCCAATCACTACAGACGCCCCCTCCACAGAAACCCCCCCCAAAATAGCGAAGAGAACTGGACAAACCCCCAAGAGCAACCTTGCAGAATTAGAACCCATCTCCCAATTTCAAGACAGCCTCATATAATGCCTCAGTGTCCCAGGAAGGGCCCCCGACCCAAAGGAACCTAATCCCAGCCCTATCCACCCCCTAATATCCCTTGAGAATGAAAACCAAGAACCCCAAAACTCATACTCAACAGGAACCCCAAAACCCCCACTCAAACTCTCCTCCCCCCCTCCGCACCCATCGCATCAGACACGCCGCCAACCACTCGTCCCCATGCACGCCCCTCACCCCAATCAACAAGCTCAACAACACCCGCTCCAAAACAGGAATCCAGGCCACCGTCCTCCCAACACAGCCTGGGCCGCGCAGGGGTAGAGAGAGGCCCCGGCCACCCGTAATAAACAAGAAAGCCCCACACATCCAAGGGCCTGAAGACCGCTGAAAGTCAAAAGCACAGAAGCTGAGCAGCGCCCCAGTCAAAGACCGAAGTCCAACCAAGGTCCCAGCCAAATCCAAGAAGGAGTCCCAAGTTATAGTCGAGCCAGGTGAATGAGGAGCTCCGAAGAGAGAAATCCAGCAATAGTCCAGGGACACCGTGGCATCTGGAAGCACAAAATCCGAGCGACGCCACCATCAAAGGCATAGCCGCACAGGGCCATCCAAGGACCTGACAAAGATCCAAGAAGAAGACTAGAGTTGCACCAATTCCAGAAGAAAGAGCGTCTCTGAAGACCAGCAGCCATCAAGCCGGACCAGCAGTAGAGGAGATCACACCAGCGGCACTAGTAGAAGGCAGGTCCACATTCCACGCATCCAACATGCTCTGCGCCTCCGCTACGGTAGAACAAAACTGAGTAGTGCCATTGTGATGGACCCTCAACCTCGCCGGGTAGAGGAGGGCGAAGCGAACATGGCGAGCCGCCAGCGTAGAGCACACCGGAGCAAATGCCCGCCGTTGCTGAGCCACTTTCGTAGAATAGTCCTGAAAACAGAGCACCCTGCCGTTTTGATAGGTGAGAACGCGCTCGCCCCGAGCCGCCTGAAGAATAGACTGTTTGTGAGCATAGTTCAAGATCTTTGCTATTACCACCCGTGGCCGGGCCTGATGAGCTGAACTGAGACCCAGGCGATGCGCCCTCTCGATACGAAGCGGGCCGAGATCCGCAGGAAAGGTAACAGAGGCAGCTAACCAAGCTTCCAGCGTGCCTCTCAAGTCCCGCTCCGCCACAGCCTCTGGAAATCCGATAAAACGCAAATTGGACCGGCGTGATCTATTTTCCAGGTCCTCAATACGATCCTCGAGAGCAGAAATAAGGCGCTGCTGGGTTGTCTGGACATCCTCCACGTGCTGCAGGCTATCCTCCACATCGCTCACCCGCTGTCGGAACGCCGCCGTCTCCTGGCCCATAGCATCCAGCGACGCCTGGACCACCGCCAGCTTGTGATCCAACGGCAGGAGCTTTTGTTCCAACACGAGCTCCATCGCCGCCGTAACTCCGGCCGTGATTTCAGCTATCCAAGCCGGACCCCCCGTAACTGCGCCAGGACTCGGCGGCGCCGCCATCTTGAGTTCCCCTTGCTTGCCGCGGTCCTTTTCTCTGCGGGCCGACTTCAGCGACATACCACCGCAGAAGCGGCCCGAGACTCACTCACAGAGTCCGGAGGGGGGGAGATATCGGAGGGTCCGGTCCAAAGGCTCAAGAGCCGTAGAATGCCCAAAAGGGGAGGGGAAGCTGCGTAGGGCCGCGAGAGAGAGAGACACAAACTAACGTCCGCCTCGCTGCACAACTTCACGGATCCAAGACTGCTCAATGGATAGGTGATTAAAGTCTGTGATCCTAGCTCTCAGTGACCAAGCACGATCTCTCTCAGCAGTGCAGAGAAATCCTTACCAGCGAGTCCAACCCCAGTGCAGCACCCCTCTCCACGTGGCTCCTGGTATTTTCGTTTCAGTAAAGCTGGATGTGTTCGTGGAGCTTGTTATTGCCAGAGTTCTAACAGCTGCATAAGCTGGACTGGATTATTGGGCTCATGCTGGTGTGCAGTGACTTATTTTAATTTTTTAATGCTTTCAGCATCAGCCTTGCATTGTGCTGCAGCACTTAACGTAAGTCATTTGGTTTCATTCAGTCGTTCCCCTCGGTTCAGGGACGGACATGCTGCCTTACAGCCAGTCGCAGACAGGATTCCCTAGCTGTTCCAGGGCACGGCAGCGCCGCCATCTTGACCTCCCCCTGCTTACCGCGGTCCGTTGCTTTGCGGGCCGATTTCGGCTACACGCCCCGACGAAATCGGCCCGAAACTCGCCCACCGCGTCCGGAGGAGGGGAGGTATCGGAGGGTCCGGGCCGGCGCCTCAACATCCGAAGAGTGCCCGAAGGGGGAGGGGAATCTGCGGAGGGCCGCGGGAGAGACACAGACTAGCGTCTGTCCCGCAGCATGGCGTCACGTGATCTCTCTTAAAAATTGTTTTAAAATCGTTCCAGTTTGAGAATAACTATTTCCCGTTTCATCTTTTTTCATTGCTATTTTTGTTTTTCTTTTTTTTGCTTTTAAATAATTTGCCAATAATCTTCCCGCCTTATTTGAATTTCCATAATACAATGTTTGTTGAGAAAATAAATCTTTCCTAATTAACTTAGAAGAAATTTCATTATATTTTCCTTTCGCTTTTAAGAGGTCTTGTAATGTAGAATATTCCCATTTTTGAATTAATTTAGACTCCATTAACTTTATATCTTTTTCCAAACTATAAAATTGTTCTTTAATTTGTTTTTTAATATATGCTGAAAAAGAAATAATTTGACCTCTAATGGTTGCTTTAAAAGCATCCCATAATGTTTCTATTGAAATATCCTTCGTATTGTTAATTTGAAAATATTCTTTTATTTTTATTTGTAATTTCTCGATAAAATTTGGCTCTACAAGCAAAGTATTATCAAATCTCCATATAGGTCTACTATCTTCTTTACTATTTGTTTTAATTTTAATCCACACCCCACCATGGTCCGACAAAATAATTGGATCAATGGAGGCTTGTGTTACTTGTTGAACTAAGGAATTTGAAACTAGTATATAGTCTATCCTTGAAAAAGATTTATGAACATGGGAATAAAATGAAAATTCCCGCTCATTAAAATGAAATATTCGCCATATATCTTTTAAATCACAATTTGTTACCAAATTATCTAATCCTAATGATTTCATATTTCTACTAGGTTTTTTTTGTCCATAAAAGGATCTATAACAGCATTAAAATCCCCAGCCACAATTAAATTTGAAGTAGCCAGTGGTATTAACAATTGATGTAGAGTCTTAAAAAATTCAATTTGGTTCATATTGGGTGCGTATACATTGAACAGCTCCATGGTAGTATTTCCCAGAATCATGTTTACATGTAACCATCTTCCCAAAGGGTCAGCTGAAATAAATTTGAAATTTGCAGTACATCTCTTATTTACTAAAATTGCAACTCCTGCTTTCTTTTTTATAGCTGGTGCATAAAAACAATGTTTTATCCAGTTATCTTTTAATTTCTTAGATTCTATAGCTGATAAATGTGTTTCTTGAATATAGCAGATATCTATATTTTGGTGTTTCAAAAATAAAAGCGTTTTCTTTCTTTTTATTGGATGGTTTAAACCATTAACATTAAGTGAAAGTATTTTAAGCTCCATTATTAGAACTATTATTATCAGATATAAATTTCAATAAATTATATAATGAGTATTTCCATTGTATAGATTTAATTTCCCTTAATTTTTTATAAGATAAATTTCTTTCTCCCTTTAATATCTTATAGACTATATTAACAAAATCCCAATAACCCATCCCTAAACCCTCCCTTATCCCACCCCTTCTTATAATGCGATAACTTGGAGTCAAACGATCAGACCAACCCTCTTCCCCTTTCCGAGCAACTTATTTTCTTATTTCCCCTGTATTATAGTAGTTAAAAATCTATAAGTGTTAATTCCCGCTTTTCCTCTTATATGTGTATCAATTCTATTTTATAAACCTATATCAATATTCATCTTTCTACTTACATGTACAATTAAGTATACTTTCCTCTATTTACCATAAGATTTATGGAAAAAAATAAAATATAAGGACTAGTTCTTTTCATTATGAATCAGATGTCAAATCTTACATCAAACATATTCTATTCTAGTAAGTTAGTTTCATATCTGCCTTTCCATATTTGTATAACAGGAGAGAACTAAATCAGGGCAATTTCTCATCTGTATAACAGATCATGAAATCTTTCCATTCTCCTTGAATTTCATAGAAATAATCACTTCCATGTCTAAGTGATCATACTTAATGGGATCAAACATCCACAAACATCCATAAAGGTACACATATATCCCTATTATATTTGGCATTAGCACAGATTCAATTTTTTATATTTCAAGCAATGGTGAAATTTAAAACCCTTCAGTCTCTAAGTTCAGTCATTCAAATCCACACTCTGTCACACATCTTCATATGCTCAATATCATTCAATTTTTCATATATTTTCACCCTTTGATTGATGACCCTAATAAGCGGTATATGAGATAAGAGAGACCCTCATTTTCAGCACTGATTGGAATTTACATCAGTGCAGTAAGTGACTTTCGTTAAACAATAGAATTCTGGATAAATACAAATAATAGAAGATAAAATAGAACAAGACAACAGGTTAAATAATAATTAATTGGCAATAAAAATAAAATAAAACATTGTCTTCAGTCTATAGTTTCAGTGATGTTGATGAGGTGGAGCAAGCAATTGCCAATCCAGGATAGCTGTTATAGACAAGGCCCACAGCAACTGCATGACCTCCATCTCTGCTGGAAAGTTGTTCAGAGTTAAAGATGGTGTTTGCTGGTGCCGCCACAGCTGGGGCTCACAGGGGACTCCAGATCTGCTGCTCCCGATCTCAGCGGCAAAGTGATCTGAAGAAAATCCGGGTCGATGAATATCGGGATCTCAGGGCAAAGAGATTACCATACTCTGGGTTATTTAAACTATCACCTTCGGGGCCAAGTGTGTGAGAGACATGCGGTGGTGGCGAAAGAAGAAGAAAAAAAAACAAAAAACAGGACCTCGAACATGGGGTGTCAAACCGGAAATTAGTGGGGTGGAGTAACTCAGAGTCATCTCTCGTTTCTGGCCATTCACTGAAGGCAATGTTTTCAAGATCCTGCAGTTGCAGTCTGGCTGACGACCTTCAGTTAACTTCAGGATGATTCCGATCAAGGTCCGCAGACAGGTAACGAAATCTGACCATGACGGCAGCTACATCATCAAGTTTCTCATATCAATGAGATTTTTTGGCCCGTGGAATTGCATCTTGCATGTTTGCTCGGCCCTAGTTCTTCGCCGTTCAGGTAGACTGTCTCTCGATCGCCGCTGACAATGCACGTGATCATTTCCTTGTTTCTCATGTTGTTCTCCGTCGCGCTATCCAACGTTCTCAATATATGAAAATGTTAGCCTATATCATCTGTTAAGCTGTTAACTCCACTTTCATTCTTCGTTGCTCACTTTTCCTTTTCCCAATCTTTCCTATCATACTTCTATCATGAAAATGTCAGTTTATCCATAAAGTTTACAAGGTTTCATTCGAATTCAATCATTTTTCTCTCTGTTCTTCCGTTGCCAGGTAAGTGTGAATATCAATTTGCATACTGCTTTCACCATTCTTCCGTTGCCAGGTAAGTGTGAATATCAATTTGCATACTGCTTTCACCATTCTTGAGTGGAATCTTCTTTATTTTTATTTAAAACTATTCTAATAGTTCCAAAACAGTTGATTATATCAGTTTCGGCAGCCATTTTATATCCATTAAAGTATATAGAAATATTATTTTTCCTATATTTCCTTTCTTGTAATAAATGTTTAAAAGACTTTAAATGTAGATTTTTATACACATATTCCATTCATTCATCAAATAACCATTATTCTTTAGTTCATAGGTGATTCAAGAGATGATATAAATTCTTTAAGTTTTGCTGGGTCTTCAAATTGAAAAGATTTTTCTTTATATGTGATTCTCATAGATGCTGGGTAATATAATCCATATTTAGCACCTATTTCTTTCAATGGTTGTCTGAGTAGTAAGAATTGTTTTCTAACTTGTACAGTCTCTTTAGCAAAATCTTGAATAAAAGACAGTTTAGAATCTTTATATGTAAGATTTTTCATTTCTTTTGCAGCTTGTAGGATATCTAAAACATGTTGAAATTTTCTTACCTTGAATATAACAGTTCTTGGTTTCTCTTTATCTTGAAGTTTCTTTTTGCCAATCCTGTGTGCCTTTTCTATTTCTATTAATCCTTTTGTTTTTATTGGGAGAATTTTTGGAATAATATCTTCTAGGAAAGAGATCATATTTTTCCCTTCAACATCTTCTCTTAATCCAATAATTCTTAAATTCTGGTTTCTCGATCTGTTTTCCATATCAATCAATTTTTTTTTCATATCCATTAACATGGTATGGTCTTCTTTGTAGTTTTGCTGTAAGTTTTCAATCTTGTCCATTTTATTTTCTATCTTGTCCATTCTGTTGTTTAATATGTCGAATTTATTATTTATAATATTAATCTCCTGTTTCACTTCTGTTATATTAATATTGATTTTCCTTAGTTCCTCTAATACTTCAATAAAGTCCAAAGCATCCATTGGCAGAGGAACCTCACTGGACTGAGAGTCTTCTTTCATTCTTTTTGTCTTCCCAGTTGATTTAGAAGGAACTTCATGGATCTTTTGCTTAGTTGAAATCATTTTCAGGAATTTAATATTAAATCAGAAGAAAAAATATTATTCAAATTCAACTGAAAAATGCTCTTAGAGAGGAGCTCAGCTGTTAGCCAGCCATCTGCTTACACTCCAAGTTCCGGAATCCCAAGAAACACATTTGAAGAAAAAACATCAGCATTTCTTGATTACTAGGCAATTTCCTATTTATAAAGTAGCATCACACCAACTTAAGAAAATCTTTGGGATGGCTATTATGACCTCGGACAATTCAGGTCTCAATTATAGAACACTATGTTGATGTGGAAGGTAGATTTTTCATACTATATTATACAATTTCAATATAGAGATACATGAAGTTTCAGTGTATGCACCAAATGAAAACCAGCAAATTTTTTAATCAGTTATTATAAGATAAGGTTATGATTATGCCAATTGGAATATGGATTGTAGGGGGAGATTTTAATGTCACTTTATTCTCTCCATTAGATAATACAAGAAGGGTTAATTATTGTAAAAAAGATCAGAAAGAATTACAAGGGATGATGCAAAACCTGGAATTGTTTGAAGCATGGAGGCAAGGCCATCTGGGGAAAACTCAATTTATGTATTACTCTCATGTACATAATTTGTATTCAAGAATTGATTTTTTTTCTTTTTGGATAAGCATCTCCTCAGATTAAATTAAAGTGTGGCAGTTCTAGCAGACTTAAATCAACTTATTCCGGAATATTTTATTTTGAATAATACATCTGAAGTGGCTTTGAAATCGGTGTGGGAGAGTTTTAAAGTTTTTACTCACGGCCATTTATTAAAATGGGCTGCTAGACTGAAAAAACAAAAAACTCAAAATAACACTGTTACGGATACAACTTAGGGAATTTGAAGAACAATTTATTAAAACACCAACAGATTCTTTGAAATCTAAGTTAGAATTAATACAAACAAGTTTAAAACATTTATGGGCAGATAAAAGTACAATAAGGGAAATAAGGCAGGCCA
Organism: Geotrypetes seraphini; assembly: GCF_902459505.1. Lineage (NCBI taxonomy): Eukaryota > Metazoa > Chordata > Amphibia > Gymnophiona > Dermophiidae > Geotrypetes > Geotrypetes seraphini. The sequence continues at coordinate 130,620,257 of NC_047089.1, forward strand.
ATAAGCACATCAATTAAAAGCCAAAAGAGCTCAAACATATTACACACTTGAAAAATATAAAGGGTTAGGTAATATCTGAGACAGGAGAGTTGAGGGATAACTTTTCAATGTTTTATCAAAAGTTATATACATCTGAAGTAAAACATGATCTTCAGCTAGTATTGCAATAACTAGAAAAGGCTGCTCTAAAAAAAAGTTAGAGGTAGATCAATGTGATCAGATGGAGAAGGAGATATCATTGGAAGAAGTACAAGGAGTAATTAGATCTTTACCATCAGGAAAGGCAGCAAGCCTTGATGGCCTCACAGCAAGATTTTATAAACAATTTTGATCAACTCAGCGGCCCCTTTTCAGTACATATACCTGTTTTGACTTGGTCTAAGTTAAAACATGTAAGTTCCAACTAGGCAACCTGCTCAACTTTTGGTTATACCTGTTGTACAATTAAGTCTAGGTTGGCCCACCTCCCGCGCTTTCACCTCCTCTAAAAACGCCTCTTTTCGCTCTAGGTGTTTAGAGGCAGGAGAAAGGCTTTGATTATCAGTACTTGGATGATCTGGCTTTTTGATCATCTAAGTACTGATTTAGGCCTCTTTTTGGAAGTTTTTTTTTTTATTATGAGCCCCATAATGGTTAACCACAAAATTACTACATAAAGCACATTGTATGCTTCTCAACATTCATTCCTACCGATGCAAATACGGGACCAAAAACTAAAAGTACTAATGTGTACAAACGAAACCCTAAGATTCAAGACTGCATGAAGAACAACTCCAGAGAAAAAGAAACAAATGCATTGCTTCCTGAACAGTGCAAAATATAGACAGCAGATGAAAATTCTCAAAATTGACACAATTCAATCACTACATTCAAAATAAAATAATTCCCCCTACCTTTGTTGTCTTCCTCACTCCATGCTGTGCCTCAACTAGGTGCCTCCCTCCGGCAGGTGTCTTACCTTCTGGATGGCTCCCGCCTGTCCTTTTTATGCAGCCTATGGTGTGATGCGCATTTTCATTGCTGCTCTCGGTGTTATCTTCTGGCAGGCTCCCTCTGCCTCACTGCCACAGTGTGCACAAAGCCAAAGGCAGGCTCTTTGTGTGTCCCGCACCTCATCTGGAAGCCTTCTCTCTGATGCGATGTCAGAGAGAAGGCTTCCAGTTAAGGCGCAGGATGCACGTAGGAGCCTCTGCAAGTGGCTTTGTGCAGTGCAGCAATGAGGAGGAGGGAGCTGGCCAGAAGATAGCACTGGGGGTGGCAATGAAAATGCTACATCACTCCGCGGGCCGCATAAAATGGCCAAGTGGGCCAGATTCAGCCTGTGGGCCTTGAGTTTGACACCTGTGATATAAAGCATCAAATAATCAGAACATGACGTGAATGAAAACATCATGAATAAAAGCTGTAATTTGAAGCAGTGTAATTTGAAGCATGTTCAAAGAAAGTATGTATAAAACCAAACAAAAGCAAAAGAACACATGACATTTAAAACATAACATAAATAGAAGCATGGCATAATTAAACACACAAAAACTTATAAACATATAACAAAGAGGAGTTCAGTTATTAGAGGTGAATACAAGAGCGATAAAGAAACCATATCAATCAAAACAGAGATATTAATCATCCGCTATAATAAAACTCTTGGTGCGCATGCACACTTCAAAATCCATGCGTCCGAGCTCTGTGCCGCGCATGCGCAGTACAATAATTCACCTGCCACCAATCACCCATGCCTGCCTCAGCTGATCTTCTGCTCCTATCTCTGATGCCGCTGACTTCTTGCCTTCTGCCTATACTGCCGGGACACCTCTTCTCACCTCCGGACCAGCAGCATCAGAGCCACAATTTCATCAAGCAGCTGCGAGGCCTTTGCTAGGCCAGCCCACTTTGAAAATGCGAGGCAGTCCACCCTAGCAAAAGCCCCGAGGCTGCCTGATGAAACTGCAAGCGGATGCTGGACAGGGGGGAGCAGGGAAGGGAGAAGGGGTACTATTGGATAGAGGGAGGTAAAAGGAAGGGAGAAGGGCTACTGATGGACATGGGGACCAGGGAAGGGGTGCTTTGGAAAGGGGGAAAAGGGCTACCGCTGGACAGGGGGAGCAGGGAAAGAGTGCAGCTGGACAGGGGGGGAGGTAAAAGGAAGGACAAAGGGCTACTGCTGACTAGGGGGAGCAGGGAAGGGGTGCTGCTGTTCAGGGGGAGGTAAAAGGAATGATGAAAGGCTACTGCTAACCAGGGGAAGTAGGGAAGGGGTGCTGCTGGATAGGGGGAGGTAAGAGCAAGAGAGAAGGACTACTGCTAGACAGGGGAAACAGGGAAGGGGGCTAAGGTCATGGGGCCAGGTTCATGGGGTTTGGAGGGGCTGTTCTGGGGTTGAGGCTTTCTCCTGCCCATATAGTTTCGGGAATGGGGGGTTGCCGTGGGCAAGAGTTGGGCTACCTCCTGTCTGTATTGGTTGGGGGTGGGGGTGGATTGAGGCAGGAGAGATTGGGCATCTCCTGCCGTGGGTCACAGCTGTTCGGGGGTGGGGCGATCACACTTTCAGTAGTGGAAATGAGGCAGCTTTCCTGCCGCGATCATTGCGGTGGGGTGAGTGCAGGTTGCTGGGGCCGCTGAGCTGATCGCGGCAGCCGTGATCAGCTCAGCTTCTCCTTTTTGGCACTTAAACTGTTTTGACTTGGCCTACGTCAAAACATGTACGTTCCGACTAGGCAACCTGCTCAACTTTTGGTTATACCTGTTGTACGACTAAGTCTAGGTTACTCCACCTCTCACCCTTTCCCCTCTTCTAAAAATGCTCTAGGCATTTAGAGGCAGAGGAAAAGCGTAAGCTGGTTTTAGATACGTCTAAAACCAGCTTTGATTATCGGTACTTGGATGATCCGGCTTTTTAATCATCCAAGTCCCGATTTAGGCCCTTTTTTGGACATTTTATTTTGTTTTTTAATTAAGAGCCCCATAATGGTTAACCACACAATTAAACTACACTGTATGCTTCTCAACATTCATTCCTACCTATGCAACTACGGGACCAAAAACTAAAAATACTAATGTGTACAAATGAAACCCTAATATTCAAGACTCTGCATGCAGTACAACCCCAGAGAAAAACAAATGCATTTCTTCCTGAACAGTGCAAAATATAGACAGCAGTGAAAAATCTGAAAATTGACACAATTCAATCACTACATTCAAAATATAATCATTCCCTTTACCTTTGTTGTGTTCCTCCCTCCTTGCTGTGCCTCAACTAGGTGCCTCCCTCCAGCAGGTGTATTACCTGCTGGATGGCTCCCGAATGGCAGTTTTATGCAGCCTGTGGTGCGATGTGCGTTTTTATTGCCACCTTTGGTGTTATCTTCTGGCCGGCTCCATCCACCTCACTTCCACAAAGCTACGGGCAGCAGCTCCTTGCGTGTCCCATACCTCATCCGGAAGCCTTCCCTCTGACACAACATCAGAGAGAAGGCTTCCGGTTCAGGCACAGGATGCGTGTAGGAGTTTCTGCCTGTGGCTTTATGTACTGCATCAGTGAGGAGGAGGGAGCCGGCCAGAAGATAACACCAGGGATGGCAATGAAAATGCCGCATCACTCTGTGGGCTGCATAAAACGGACAGGTTGGCCAGATTCAGCCCGCAGTCCTTGAGTTTGACACCTGTGATATAAAGCATCAGATAATCAGAACATGACGTAATTGAAAACATATTGTGAATAAAAACAGTATGATTTGAAGCATGTTCAAAGACAGCATGCATAAAACCAAACAAAAGCATAAAAACACATGTATAAATATGTTTTCATAGCATAGATAAAAACATCACATTTAAAACATAACATGAATAGAAGCATGGAATAATTAAAAACATAATAAAAGCTTATATAAACATATAATGAAGGGGAGCTGAGCTATTAGAGGCGAATACAAGAGCAATAAAGAAACCATATAAACAAGAGCAATAAAGAAAACGGGGATATTAATCATTCGCTATAATAAAACCGTTAGCACATATGCACACTTCAAAATCTGTGCATCCGTGCTCCATGCTGCACATGCACAGTACAATAATTTGCCTGCTGCCGATCACCTATGCCTGCCTCAGCTGATCTTCTGCTCCGATGTCTGACACTGCTAACTTCCTGCCTTTTGTCTATGCTGCCTGGACTCCTCTTCTTAACTCTGGACCAGCAGCAGCAGCAGCTGCTTTTTCATCACACAGCCGCAGAGCCTTTGCTAGGCCAGCCCACTTTGATAATGTGAGGCGGGCAGTCCTAGCAAAAGCCCAAAAACTGCCTGATGAAACTGCAAGTGGATGCTGGACAGGGGGAGCAGGGAGGGGGTGCTGCTGGACAGGGGAGAAGTAAATGGAAGGGAGAAGGGCTTACTGCTGGAAAGGGGGAGTATGGAAGGGGTGCAGCTGGACAGGGAGGTAAAAGGTAGATGGGCTACTGCTGGACAAGGGAGCAGGAAAGGGGTGCTGCTGGACAGGGGGGAGGAAAAAGGAAGGGAGAAGGGCTAGTACTAGACATGGGGGCACGGAAGGGGTGCTGCTGGACAGGGGGGAGGAACAAGGAAGGGAGAAGGGCTACTTCTGGACAGGAGAAGGCAAAAGGAAGGGAGAAGGGCTACTGCTGGACAGGGGGAGCAGGGAAGGGGTGCTGCTGGCATGGGGGTAGGTAAAAAGAAGAGAAGGGCTACTGCTGGACAGGGAGAAGCAGGGAAGGGGTGCTGCTGGATAGGGGTAAGTAAAAGGAAGGGAGAAGGGCTACTGCTGGACAGGGGGAGCAGGGAAGGGGTGCTGCTGGAGAGGGGAAGGTAAGAGAAAGAGAGAAGGGCTACTGTTGGACAGGGGGAGCAGAGAAGGGGTGCTGCTAGAGAGGGAGAGGTAAAAGTAAGGGAGAAGGGCTTCTGCTGGACAGGGGGAGCAGGGAAAAGGTGCTGCTTGACAGGGGGAAGGTAAAATGAAGGGAGAAGGGCTACTGCTGGACAAGGGAGCACAGAAGGGGTGCTTCTGGACAGGGGAAGGTAAATGAAAGAGAGAAGGGCTACTGCTGGACAGGGGGAACAGGGAAGGGGTGCTGCTGGAAAGGGGGGTAGGTAAAAGGAAGGGAGAAGGGCTATTGCTGGACAGGAGGAACAGGTAAGGGGTACTGCTGGACAAGGAGGAAAAGGAAGGAAGAAGGGCTACTGCTGGAAGGGGAGCAGGTAAGGGGTGCTGCTGGACAAGGGGGGAGGTAAATGCAAGGGCTACTGCTGGACAGAGGGAACATGGAAGGGGTGCTGCAATCCTTACAAAGCAGGGGGAGACAGAAAAATAGAAAGGGGGCAGGGAGAGAGAGAGACAGAAAGAAAGAAAAATAGACAGGGGGCTAGGGAGAGAGAAAGAAAGACAGATACACAGAAAGATAGGAGGTAGGGAGATAGACAGAAAGAATAAAACGCCTCAGCATCCCATTGTGCTAAAAGTCTACACATCTATTCTAGCACCCGTTTTATTTGTTTTATAATCTTTATTCATTTTCTTTTGTTACAACAAGTGTTTCAAATATACTTATTAGAAACTTAAACATATACACTTGATAAACATACTTATTATCATCAAGTTTAACATTTTTTAGAAAATTAATTTTATACAAAATTTATAATATTATGTAGTAGATCTAAATTTTTTATAATTTCTTTTGAATGTGTTAATCCCCCTTCCCTCCCTCCCATTCAATCAATAATATTTAAAAACAACTTTATTGTAAATTCATTCAACATTGATATAGTGTGTAAAAACCAAAAATAAAATCCCACCCCATTCCCCTCTAATCAAATTTCTATCTTGGGAAAAGTTAATCATTCATTACAAAAATCTGTTAATGGTCTCCATATCTTTTGAAATTTATTAATATATCCTTTTTGTGTTGCTATGGTAAGCTCCATTTTATATATATGACAAACAGAATTCCACCAGAAAATGTAGTTTAATCTGTCATGTTTTTTCCAATTAAATGTGATTTGTTGTATTGCTATTCCAGTTAAAATAAATAGAAGTTTGTTATTACTTGATGATATTTGACTTCTTGCTCTCATAGTTGTTCCAAATAATATAGTATCATATGTCAAGGCTACCGGATTTTCTAACATTCTATTAATTTGGGGCCAAATTGATTTCCAGAATGATAGGATAAATGGACAAAAGAATAAAAGATGGTCTAATGTCCCAATTTCAACATGACAGTGCCAGCATCTATTAGATTTAGAGCTATCAATTCTATGTAAACGTGTAGGGGTCCATAAAGCTCTATGTAAAAGAAAAAACCAAGTTTGTCTCATAGATGCTGATACCGTACATTTTAACCTCCAAGACCAAAGTCGTGGCCATTGAGATGCACTAATTTGGTGTTTTATCTCAATGCTCCAAATGTCTCTAAGACCATTTTTTGGTTTTTTATTTATATATCCGGATATTAATTTATACCACTGTGCAGCTTCATGTCCTATTGAGTTTATCTGGAAACACAAGAATTCCAAGCTGTGATAATTAGTAAGATTTTTCCATTCAGGGAACCCTACCTGAATGGATTGCTTCAATTGCAACCATCTAAAATATTGTGTTTTATTAAGATCAAATTTATGTTGCAATTGTGAAAATTCCAGCATTTTACCATTTTTTATTATGTCGTCTAAAATACGAATACCTGCTGTCATCCAGTTTTTCCAGATTATTTTGAAACCGCCTATTTTGATCTTGGGGTTTAACCAAATTGTTTGAGTTGTTGATTTACTAATTGGAATAGGAGTTAGATTACTTATGTATCTTAAAGTTTTCCATGTATCCATGAATATTTTATGTTCTTTGTATAGCCTTGGCATCGTGATACTAACTACATGACTAAGACGTAATGGAAACATAAGTCTCCATTCTAGCCAGAACCAATCTGGAATATTTATAGTGGGCTCTGGGAGGATCCAATACATACCTTGACGTAAAATATAGGCTTGATGATACCTATAGAAGTTGGGAAAATTTACCCCTCCCTCCGCAATTGGTCTTTGTAATGACACTAAAGCAATTCTGGGATTTTTCCCAAGCCAAATAAACTTTGTCAATATTTTATTTAATTTTTTATAAAAAGAATTTTGGAAGAAAACTGGTATCATTCCCATTTGGTAACAGACTACAGGTAATATCATCATTTTAACAGTTTGTATTCTTCCCCACCAAGATAAGTGTAAAGGGTTCCATTGCTCACACATCTCTGTTACTTTTTGTAATAAATTTTTTTCATTAATTTTCATTGTGTCATATAAATTTTTTGTAATCCAAATTCCAAGATATTTAATTGCATCCTCTTTCCAAACAAAAGAGAATGATTTAAATAAACCTTTTGTACAATGTATATTTAATGGAAGTACTTCTGATTTGTTCCAGTTTATCTTATATCCTGAAAATTTTCCAAATTTTTCAATCAGTTCAAGTAAATGTGGAATGGTAGATTCTGGGTTCCTCAAATATAATAATAAATCATCAGCATAAGCTGATATTTTATATTCTTTATCTGAATGAGGTATACCTTGTATCTCCTTTATTTGTTGGATTGCTAATATTAAGGGTTCTAAAACAATATCAAACAGTAAAGGAGACAAAGGACATCCTTGTCTAACTCCTCTTTGTAGATTAAATTTTTCTGAAAACGTATTATTAATGTATAATCTAGCAGAAGGGGAGTTATATAGTGTTTGTATCATTTGTGTGAATCCAGGACCTATTCCAAACCAATCCAATGTCTGATACATAAATGTCCATTCTATTCTATCAAAAGCCTTTTCTGCATCTAAAGAAACAGCAAAAGTTGGCTCGTTCATTTTCTTTGTTAAGTATAACATATGGAAAGCTAATCTAGTGTTATGAGATGAATGTCTTTGAGCAACAAATCCTGTTTGAGACATACTTATAATATGGGGAAGAGCTTTAGCCAATCTTAACGCAAGTATTTTTGCTAATAATTTTCCATCTACATTTATTAAAGAAATTGGTCTGTAATTTGATACCAAAGTGGGATCTTTATTTGGCTTTGGTAAAACTATTGTTAATGATTCTGCCATAGTGCCTTTAGTACAACCTTGATTTAGTTGATATTGAAAAAGATTTAATAAATAGGGTAATAAAAAATTTTGAAATGTTTTATAAAATTCCACTGTATAACCATCACCACCTGGAGCGGATCCAACTCTAAGGGATTTCAAAGCTGTTCCTAATTCTTTTAGTGATATTTGTTCTTCTAAACTTCGCTTTATATGTTCAGGAATTTTTGGACCCTTTAATAGTTTCAAGAATTCTAAACCTTCTTTTTCTTTATTTAAATAAGTCTCGGAAGAATAAAGAGATTTATAAAATTTTAGGAATTGTTTTAAGATTGGTTCAATTTTTGTTAGTGTATCACCTTTTTCATCTTTTATAGCAATTATTTTTGTTTTCTTTTTTTTCACTTTTAGGTAATTTGCTAGTATTCTTCCCGACTTATTTGAGTTTCCATAATACAGTGCCTGCTGAGAAAATAAATCTTTTCTTATCATTTTTGATGATATTTCATTGTATTTACCTTTAAGTTTTAACAGTTTTTGTTGTGTAGAATAATCCCATTTTTCTATAAGTTTTAATTCTAAATTTTTTATTTCTTTTTCTAAGTTAGTATATTGTTTTTTATTTTGTTTATTAAGATATGCCGAATAAGAAATAATTTGTCCTCTTATTGATGCTTTAAATGCATCCCATAATATTTCTCTAGAAATCTCATCTTTATCATTTATTTGAAAAAATTCTTTCATTTTTATTTGAAAATTTTCACAGAATATTGGATCAGCAAGCAATGCATTATCAAACTTCCATATTGGTCTATTTGTATTTTGATCTGTGATCTTAATTTCAATCCATACCCCACCATGATCAGATAAAATGATTGGATCAATGGCAGCTTTTGTTACTTGATGTGCTAGATGTTTTGATATAAAAATATAATCTATTCTTGAAAAAGAATTGTGAACATGAGAACAGAATGAAAATTCCCGTCCATCAAAATGAAGTATACGCCAAATATCCATTAATTCACAAGTTTGTATTAAATTATCTAGGCCCATTGATTTTATATATCTACTTGGGTTTTTATCCAATATAGGATCCATAACAGCATTGAAATCCCCCGCTACTATTAGATTTGAAGTAGCCAGTGGTAAAATCAATTGTTGAAGAGTTTTAAAAAATTCATTTTGGTTCGAATTAGGGGCGTATGTATTAAACAACGTCATGGTAGTATTTCCCATATTCATTTCCACAATTATCCATCTTCCATTAATATCTGCTGCCTTTAATTTGAATGTAGCAGTACATTTTTTATTTACCAGAATAGCAACACCTGCTTTTTTCTTTGTAGCTGGTGAGAAAAAACAATGTTTGACCCAACCTCCTTGTAGTTTACTAGATTCAATATTTGAGAGGTGGGTCTCTTGTATAAAGCATAAATCCGCATCTTGCCTTTTTAAAAATAATAGTGCTTTTTTCTTTTTTATCATATGATTTAGACCATTAACGTTTAAGGATATTATTTTAAGATCCATTTATGCATTTTTGATATATTTTCCTTAAAATTATATGAATTATTTTCCTTAAATTTTTTTTTTCCCAGTATTTAAAATATTTTAGAATATCTCCTTTTTCTTCTTTACCCCATTCTCCATTATTTTCCCCCTTCCCTTCCCTCCCTTCCCTCCCTTCCCTCCCCATTTTAATATGACTACTTGGATACGCATATTGAGGTTAGGTGTATATAACTCCTACAAGCTATTACAATATATAACTATATTTACTACCATTATTATTTATTTTATCTTTTTAATTTTATTTCCCCTTTTAGAGATGTTTTAATTTATTTTATTCTATTATAAATTCCCAATGTATAATTTATTTTTTGAGTTTATTATTATGTTTTGGTTTGTATTGTATAATAAAGTAAATGTTTTCTAACAGTGAATTCTAAGTGGTATCAAGAAATATTTCATTTTTAAATATTATGTATGAATTATATTCTTTCCCTATTCTTTAAGGAGATTATTACATATGACAACAATGTAAATCATAAATATAGTATTCGATAATAAGTTCTTGTTTAAGAGGTCATTGGCTGTTCATATTGATCGAGGAAATCTTGAAGTTTTGTAGGATCTGAAAAGTTTTGAGTTTTGTTGGCTATGGTGATTTTCATTACTGCTGGATAAAGAAGGCCATATCTTGCCCCTAGAGCTCGTAGTTGGGGTCTCATGTCTAGGAATTGTTTTCTTCTTGATGCAGTTTCTTTTGCAAAGTCAGGGACAATGTGGATTCTTGCATCCTGACATTTGAGGTTTTTGTTTTCTTTTGCGAGTTGGCAGATTTCTACTGCTTGTTGGTGTCTCAAAAGTTTAAATATTAAAGTTCTTGGTCTTGATTGAAGGTTTTTATTCTGTGTTGGTATTCTGTGTGCTCTTTCTATTTCTAATGCAGCTTTGAATTTTAAAGGTAGTATTTTAGGTAGAAATTGTTCCAGGAATGTTATAGGGTCATTTTTTTCTACCCCTTCCGGAATCCCGATGATCCTTAAATTATTTCTTCTTTCTCGATTTCGGCTGTCTTCCAAGTCTCTTTTAATTTCTTCAACTTCTTTCCATATTATTTTAGATTTTTTCATGTCTGTATTCAGTTGTTCTGTATTGTTTTCTATGTCATTTATTCTATTTTCAACTATATCCACTCTTTTGGTGAGAAGTGCAGCATCTTCAATTGCTTTTTTTAGTTTTTTATTGCTGTCTAATACTATTTCTTTAATTTGTCTCAACTCTTCCAAGACGTCGGGGCTTTCATCCGATGGCAACGGAACTTTTGAGGGTGTGTTATTTGGCTCTGGTTTTGATCTTTTATTGCTGCTACCAATACCGGAACCACTTGCTTCTGAATCGCACTTGTTTTGTTTTTTAGATGTCATATTCTAGCACCCGTTAATGTAATGGGCTTAAACAGAAATATATATTATTATACTAAAGAATATATATGTAACAGTAAAAAGCATATGAATGAGAAAATCTCAGTCCATGGCATCATTCAAAACATAATTTAAGACATAGATTTAATGAATAAGCTCTACATGAATTTAATAACAGACAATAGAAGGGAACACAAAAGCAAGCAATAAAAGTCAGTTCAAAAGTAATTACCAGCAATTAAGAGACCAATGAAGAGATAGATTGGATACATTAAAAGGTAATGGAAAAAACGTGGATTAACAAAAGTGAAATAAATTATATTAAATGACCTAATAAAATGTGGACAATGCAATAAAACACCAGCATAGGGGACTGAATTAAAAACCTCCATGCACCATGCAAACTGAAGGCTAAGAAGTGCTATAAGTGAATAAAAACGCAAAGTGAGAAGCAAGTGTCTGCTGGTAGTTTGAAGTGGTGGGACTCAAAAAACAATTTTCAGAGAATGTAAATGGCAGGGAATATATGAAACTGAACGAGAGAAGACGTAATCAAAAAGGAATGAAACAAATAAATGAAGCATAGAATATGGCACAGTGCTGGCAAGCTGTAAAGAAGAAAATGAAAGTAATGTAAAACAAAGACGCTGCACTGGCGGGGAACCATGGCTTGAATAAACTGGGGGTAGTGCCAGAGAGACATATTAGAAGCTGGTGAGCCGCACGAAGTGGCAGGTATAAAACTAAATGAAAAAAGTAATGTTAAAGCAACTTACATGTTGGTAAGAGCAAAAAATAGAAGCAAGTGTCCAAAGTAAAGATCACTAGTATGTCATGTGACCAGCTACTGGTAATTTAGGTAAGAGCGGGAGGCCAGGGGGAAAGCCAGAGGACGCTGCAGCACTTCCTGACTGACCCTCCCCCTTGCCCCTTAAAGCAGGAGCGATAGCGGCAATGGACAGCAGGCTGCCGCTCCTACTTGCTTTCAGACTATACTCCACACAAATATAGCAAAATATGTTGGGATGATTCAAGCAGCTCCGTCTTGAAGTAGCCATAACTTCTATGGCAGATATGTCAAACTCTGGCCCTTGGGCCAAATCTGGCCTGCAGTGTAATAAAATTTGGCCTGCCAGGCAATTACAAATTTGCAGTTAAGCTGGCCCGCTGGCAGACATTTTTTATACTCATCAACGCCGCATCAGCTGTAGGTTCACGCGGCTTTCTGGTCTCAAATTAAAGCAGCCTGCAGAGGATCACTGGTCAGCTGTAGCAATCCTAGCAGGCTGCTGTAGCCTCAGCAGCACATTCCCTCTGCTGCGGTCCTGTACGTCAGAGGAGGGTTGGGACTGTGGCAGAGGGAACATGCTGCAGAGGCCGAAGTCAGTCTGCTAGGATCGCTACAGCTGACTGGTGATCCTCTGCAGGCTGCTTTAATGTGAGACCGGGAATCTGGGATGGAGGGAAGGAAGGAATAGAGGGCCAAATCTCAGGCCAAAAGGAAAGATGCCAGACCTCCGGGGGAGGGAAGGGAAACAGAAGGGAAGGGAAGAAGAAAGAAGGAGACCCTGGCAAGCAAGTTATCAGAAGACAATCAGAGCCTGGGACCAACATGATTTGAATAATGACCAGACAACAAAAGGTAGAAAAAATAATTTTATTTTCTGTTTTGTGATTACAGTATGTCAGATTTGAAATGTGTATCCTGCCAGAGCTGGTGTTAGACAGCAGGCGTGAAGTAGAACCTAAAAGAGAGGAAAAGTCTTTTTTATTTATTTTGTTTACATCACAGAGCCAGCATGGGGTTGGAGAGGTTGTAACCCTATACTAAGACTAAGGGGTCCTTTTATTAAGGGGCGCATTTAATGTGCGCTAAATCGGTTAGCGTACCTTAACAAAAAGACCCCTAAGTATCTTAATAAAAAATTTGGCCTACGACTTAGCCAAGTTTTAGATTTCGACTCCTTATGTGATTGAGTTTGACACCCCTGCTCTATGTTGTTCGATCTGTAAAAATGAAATGATATGAGTGGGAATATACACACACCTCCTATATTATCATAACTACAGTACCCCCTCCGAATCTGCAGTTTCAGTACCCATGGATTTGGTTATTCACAACTTTTTTTTTTTTTAAGAAACGCTATCGTGGATAACTTTCAAGGCCGGCTCTGACCCACCCCTGCCTCCCTCCTGCTTCCTGGTCCTTCCCCAGACTTTACCTGGTAATCTAGCGATGACATATACTACTAACTCTAGAAAAAAATACATTCCAAAATTGGTGGACAAATCCAAAACATATGGGATAAAGTGGCTTTATAATAACCACACTTGGGACATGAACCTTCAGATACAAGTGTTGCACAATAAGCAGGTAATAATTTATATAACAATTTTAAAAATGTATGTATATTTGAACCTTGTAATTTGATTTGCACTTCCACATTCCATGCCTGTGCAATCTTATCATAGTCTAATGTGACAGGCAGGACTCTATCTCATCCAGAGACTCTGCTGCAAACCCTATAACTGACAAACCAGTGCCTATTCCTAGGACTCGAAAGCAAACTGTACGATCTGGCAGGCAGGTAGCTCACACCTCAGAGAGTCGGAGAATAGGACAGAGTGCAGCAAGTGCTCAGAATTCCTACAATCAACCCTATTATTCTGTATTCAAAGTGCAAAAGTAAAAACTCCTTTTAAACCTGCAGGTTTATAAGCTGACATATACAGGGTTAAGGAAAGGGGTGGAGTCAGCAGGGCTGACATGTATCAAGCAGGGCTTGAGCCCCAGAAGAATAAAGCTTCTACAGCTGAGAGCTGGAGGGAGGAGTGGCAGGAAAAAGAAGAGCTAGAATAGGCTGTGAAATAGAGAAGCAGGGCTACTGAACTGAGGGATCTCCCAGGCACGTTGGAAAGTGCTGTTTCCTCTCTAATGCCTTTGCCTCATTCCAGGTTGCCGTCTGTAACTCCCAGGCAGAGTAGGAATCATTTTTCCAGAGCCAGGTTAGCTTTTGAGGGGGCGATTCCTGGGGAGAACTGTAAGCAGGCTGGCTAGGAGTAGTGGCATACCAAGGGGGAGGCGGGGTGGGCGGTCCACCCCGGGTGCAGCCTTAGGGGGTTGCACAGCCAGCCCGGTCCCTATCATGCTCCCACCCTCCCAGCGAGAGCAGCAAACCTCCCTCCAGTAGCATCGGCTGTTTCGTGGCTTTCTCCTCCCTCTGTCGTGTCACTGATGACATCATCAGTGATGCTTCACCGGCAGGAGAAAGCCGCAAAGCAGCCGACGCTACTGGAGGGAGATTTGCTGCTCTCGCTGGGAAGGTTGGAAAGGTTCACTTGGGGGGAGAGAGATAGGAGGGTCAGCTGGAAGGGGGGAGAAGCGGTCTGCCTCGGTGCTCCAAGGCCTGGCACCATTACCTTCTTTGGGCAGCAGCAGCTTTTACAATTCGCTGCTGTTGCCGGCTTCAGGCGTTCCTATATGCCAGATCCTGCCTACTTCCTGTTTTCATGAAGACAGGACCCGACAGAGAGGAAGGCCTGAAGCGGGCAACAGCAGTGAATTGTGAATGCTGCTGCTGACCGATGAAGTTCAGGACACCAGGCCTTGGGTGATAGAAGGAGGAAAGGGAGCAGAGGGGGAGAGAATTGGGGAAAGTGTTGCTGTACCCAACTGGAGGGAATGAAAGGAGATACCAGGGCTTGGAGGGAAGAAGAGATGCCAGGGCATGGAGGGAAGGAAGAAGGTATGCCAGATCAAGGGAAAAGGAAGGGGAAAAGGAAGGAGGAGATGTCAGAGCATGGAGCGGGAGGGAGAGATGGAAGAAAAGGAAAGGAGAGAGATGCCTGGAATCAGGGAAGGGATGATGCCAGACTGTGAGGTGGGAAGGAAAGAAAGGAGAAGAGAGAGATGCCAGAACATAGGGGAGGGGGTGGTGACAGAGAGAGAAAAACGGAGAGGTGACAGAGTTGAAATCAATCATGTACAAAGGAGAGAAGGGGCACGGGATAGATAGTTTATGGATGGAGCATAGAAAGAGGGAAGATGCCATATGGAAAAGAGAGAGAGAGAGAGGGTGCACACTGGATAGAAAGAGCACAGAGGGCAGTGAATGGAAGGGGCGAGATAGAGGGTGAACAGTAGATGGAAAGGGTTGAGAGAGAGGGAAACAGACACTGAATGGAAGTGTGGGGGAGAGGAAGGACAGCTGCTGAATGGAAGTGTGAGGGAAAGGGGGGGGGCAGATGCTGGAAGGAAGTGGGGAGGAGAAAGAAAAAAAGGGCACATGCAGGATTGAGGGAAGAGGATAGAATTAGTTACAGGAAGGGGTGAGTGAAAGAGGTAGCAAGCTATAGATAGACACAGTGAAAGAGGGAAATTGAGGACTGAATAGTAAAAAAGAATTTAGACAGAGGCAGAAAATAAATTGAGAAGGAAGACCAGGGAAGAAGAGGAGGAAGGGAGCAGAAAGAGAGATACCAGAGCAGGGGGAAGGAGAGGAGACAGATACCAGACCAATGGGGGTGAAAGGAGAGATGGAAGGGTTTCTATTTATTTATTGCTTTAGGAGACATGTGTCACTGTTTCTGTGGTATTGCATTGTATGCAGAGTCCAGCTTCTTGCTGGTTCAATTTAACCTTTGTCTATGTATTTCTATTTTATCTCCCCTTTTACAAAACTGTGGAGCATTTTTTAGCGCCAGCCATGGTGGTAGCAGCTCTGATGCTCAGAATTCTATGAGCATCAGAGCTGTTACCACCGTGGTTAAAATCCACACTACAGTTTTGTAAAAGGGGGAGGGGTAAGTTTGTGATGCCATTCCATACTAGGCGAAGGTGTTTTCTGTGTTCTGTGTGTTCGAAAGACATGGTTTTCTGTTAGGATTGACGGTGTAGGATTGATCTGTACTAGTCTGGCTTGTTTAGTTTTACAATGGGTATATTGATGTACTGCTCCCTGCAATATGTAAGATGCTGCCTTTTCCTAGGTACTCATGTGTGACATATGACTTGTTACTAAAAATCATGTTTTTCGTACAGATGGGGGGGGGGGTGTACCAAAAAATGATGGGCCCCAGATGTCACACATGCTAGGTACGCCACTGGCAAGGAGAAATGGGAGTTTGTGCTGAGTGGGGGAAGGGAACCAAATGGCAGAGAAGTAACTCCTATGGAGGTAAATGAACAAGAGTTTGAGAATAATATTGTAGATTACCCTATGGAAAGAACGTGTGTGGAAGGCATGGAAGAATAAACCTTATTTAGGTAAGAAGCCTTCCTGGTTGAAAGTAAAACAAGGATCCTGTAACGGGAAAGGATTGCAAAGAAGGATTGTTTGAATGTGGGAACAGGTGTGTTTGAATGAGCTTTGGTATAGTGAGGGAGAAAAGCCCAGCAGTGTTGCAATTGAGGCCAGATTTAAAACCAGGGCTGTTACAAGTACCAAAGTTTGTCCCTGTCCAGAGATATTGTTACTTGGGAACACGAGAGGTGTACAGGGTCCATTTATCTGTATCTGGGTGCATTACATATGTTGAATTTGTCAAAAGACTTAAATGATCCGGCTTTTTCTGTGTCCCTTGATGCAGAGAAGGCCTTTGATCGTGTTGAATGGACCTTCATGTATCAAGTGGTTTGGTATTGCTAAATTATATATTAACTAGTGTTTAAGCCCGTTAGATTAACGGGTGCTAGATGTCTCCTGCTTTTGAACCTGGGCAGGGGCAGAGGCAGAGCCGGGGCGGGAGGGAGTGACGGTGGGAGAGCAATTTCAAAGCTTCAGCATCGGCGGCTCCTTGACCAATCCGCGCTTACAACGTCCCCACACTTGTGGTCTGGCTGGCTCCCCCACCAAAGCCCTTCGCAGCGGCAGCCCCTCCCGCATCCGTCCCTGTGTCCCAAGCCTCTCCGAAGGCCGGCTCCCACGAAAATGGTACCCCTCTGTCCAAAGCCGCAGCGGAAGCCTCCCTCAAGACACATTTCAAATCTGACATATTGTAATCACAAAACAGAAAATAAAATTATTTTTCTTACCTTTTGTTGTCTGGTCATTATTCATATCATGTAGGGGTCCCAGGCTATGGTTGGCTTTTGATAACTCGCTTGCCAGGGCCCCTTCTTTCTTCTTCCCTCCCTCCATCCCTGCAGCTGAAGACAGGCACCTCCCCCCAGTGGTCTGAGACAGGAGGGAGCAGTTAGGAGAGGGTCTCAGGGCAAAGAGGGGCTCAACAGCACACAACCACCTTTCCTTCCATCCCTCCATCAGGTGCTCCAGTGGTCTGAGACAGGAGGGAGCAGTTAGGAGAGGGTATAAGGCTAAAGAGGGGCTCAACAGCACACAACCACCTTTCCTTCCCTCCCTCCATCAGGTGCTCCAGTGGTCTGAGACAGGAGGGAACAGTTAGGAGAGGGTCTAAGGCTAAAGAGGGGCTCAACAGCGTCCAACCACCTTTCCTTCCCTCCCTCCATCAGGTGCAGTGAATCCACCAATGTTAAAAGGAGCCGCGTCGAAATCGGAGGCCTGCCACTGCTGTAGCACGTTCCACTCTGCCTTGGTCCCGCCCCTTCTCTGACATATGGGACCGCGGCAGAGGGAATGTGTTACGGTGGGGGCAGGGCTCCAATTTCAAAGCAACTCCTTTTAACATAGGCGGAGGTAAACTGTACCTGATGGAGGAAGGGAAGGAACGGTGGGTCAAATTTTGGCAACGGCAGGAATTGTTTTACGGGCCAAGCACCGTGAAACTTTGTTTCTTTAGGCAGCCCCAGTTATTTACTTGGATTCAATGTGAGCCGGGTGAGGAAGGCCGCCGCAGCCTCGCGGCTAGGTAGGGGAACAACAATGGCGCTTATGCTCAAGCCCCCGCCGCAGCTCCTCTCTCGATCCTGGTGCGGTTCGAGAGGGGAGTCGTGGCGGCGGCTTGAACATAAGCGCGATTGTTGTCCCCCTACCTAGCTGCGAGGCTGCGGCGGGGTTTCCATGGCAACCCGATCACGGATCTCAGTGTAGGGCCGGGTCTGGCGGCGCCGTATAGTGCGGAAGCGGGAGGCGGGACCTCAGCACAGCGCCGCCGGCCCCCAGGAGCTCGAGGCCGGCTGCGGACATGCCTGGCGTGGCATGGTGTAGGAGGAACAGTGATCGGTGGAGAGCAGGTGATGAATAGGTGGCGCGAGGTGGAGAGTAGGTGATGACGTAAAACGTGCGCATGCGCACTCGTGTTTTCGGGACGGATCAGGGAACACGTTTTTTTTAGTGCGCATGCGCGGCTAGCATTTTATTATATTAGATAATAATTTTTCAGATGGCTTTAGGTTGCAGAGGGGGGTTAGACAAAGATGTCCCTTATCTCCTCTGCTTTTTGATATTGTATTGGAACCCTTGTTATTAGCTATTCAACAGGCAGAGGAGATTCAGGGTATTCCCTATAAGGATCGGGAATATAAGGTCTCTGCTTATGCAGATGATATATTGCTCTATTTGAGAAATCCTGAGACAACTAATCCCTCTTTACTTGAACTGATTGAGGAATTTGGAAAATTTTCAGGATACAAGATAAACTTCCACTTAATGTCCACTGTACAAAAGGTTTATTTGATTCATTTCCCTTTCTTTGGAAAGAGGATGGAATAAAGTATTTAGGCATCTGGATTAAAAATACGCTGGAAGAGACAATGAAAATTAATGAAAAATCTTTAATGCAGAAGGTAACAGAATTGTGTGAACAATGGAATCCTCTACATATTTCATGGTGGGGGAAGAGTTCAAACTATTAAAATGATGATTTTGCCTGTAATTTGTTATCAAATGGGTATGTTGCCGGTTTATTTTCAAGGATCCTTTTATAAAAAATTAAATAGTATTCTTATAAAATTTATTTGGTTGGGTAAAACTCCTAGAGTGGCTTTGGTATCTTTACAAAGACCAATTTCAGAAGGAGGGGTAAATTATCCCAATTTTTATAGGTATCATCAAGCCTATATTTTGCTCATGGAAAAACTCCCAGATTGGTTGTGGATAGAATGGCAACTCATGTCTCCATTACGCCTTTGCCATGTGCTCAGTATCAAAATGCCTAGTTACAGTAAAAATAACCGAATTTTAGCTGATACATGGAAAACATTGCGGTATGTAAGTAATTTAACAACTATTCCAATTCACAAATCTACAAATCAATCTATATGGGTGAATTCCAAGATTCAAATTGGCGGAGAAAGGCTCGTCTGGAAGCATTGGATGATTGCAGGAATACGTATATTAGATGATGTTACAACATAAATATGGACTTAATAGATCTGAAAGTTTTAGATGGTTGCAGCTGAAGCATGCCATTCAGGTAAGGTTCCCTGACTAGAAAAACCTTAATAATCATTATAGTATGGAGTTCCTATGTTTTCAGGCAGACTTCTTGGATCACCAGGCCGCCCAGTGGTATAAATTATTAAATGGACTTATTAAAAAGAAATTAAACACTGGTCTTAGAAACATTTGGAGAATTGAGATTATGCATCAAATTACTGCATCTCAATGGCCACGAATTTGGTCTTGGAGGATGAGATGTATAGTGTTAGAAAAAAATTAATTTGTCTCATAGATGCTGTTACATAGAGCGTTATGGACCCCTGTTCGGTTACAAAAATTGGATAGCTCTAAGTCTAATAGATGTTGGCACTATCATCTCGAAGCAGGGACTTTAGATCATTTATTATTCTATTGTCCATTTATTATGAATTTCTGGAAATCAATTTGGGACCAAATTAATTGTTTATTAGATAACCCAGTGGCATTATCATATGATACTGTGCTATTTGGTATGGCAATGAGAGCAAAAAGTCAGATTTCTACAAACAATAACAAATTATTACTCATAATGACTGGTGTTGCCATTCAACAAATTACGTATAATTGGAAAAACTGGAGTAGATTAAATTATAATTTTTGGTTAAATTCCTTGTCATATATATATAAAATAGAGAGATTTCTGGCAATACAGCAGGGTAGTTTCAAGAAATTTCAAGATGTTTAAATTCAATTGTAAGGGAAGGTGGGGGGGGGGAAATTATAGTTATGTATTGTATAAGTATTGATTATTTGATAGGTAAGGAGGGGAAGGGTGGGAGTTAAGTATTTATCACTGTTACCATTGATGATTATTAAGTGACATAGATATTGTTAATTTGTTTGGTCATTTTATCACACTTATTGTAAGTTTGAAAATGAAAAAAGAATAAAAATAAAAAAAAGAAGAGGGCTGGCACGGCAATGGCTGGCTCCTAAGTAAGTGTAATAGGGAAATCTTTCGTGTCTATACTATGTAGTCTTGACTTAGGAAGCAGCACCTGGGGTGCTGAGCACCCACTGTGTGTAGGGTTACCATATGGATGGATTGAGACATCCGGGTTTTACTTCCATTGCTTTCAATAGAAGTAAAGGCCAGATGTCTCTATCTGTCCTCCTATTGCTTTCAGTAGAGATAAAACCCGGGTGTCTCAATCCCTCCTCACTTTTTCTAGCTGTGTGGAAATTGCCAGCAGGCGCTGTCTCTACAATAATGGCTGTTTGATAAGACAGCCGCCTTGAACATAGGGTCAACATTGAAACTGCTTACATTTAAGGTGGCAAGCTCACGCTTACGAAGGAACATACTTATGGGGTCCTTTGATTAGGCCAGCATTACAATGGTTGTTTACCTAGTATGGGGGTCTGGCTATCGATGTTAACTGTGCCATATTTGTACTGTGTCTGAATATGCCAACTGCTATTGCATGTTTATACATACTACAGATAAATTACCCTGTTCCAGCCTGGGGATTTAGCTCACAGTCAATGCCTTATACAGACTTTTCAAGGCTGACAAGAGCTTCTCTCATGTACTTACCTGGTTCCAGCCTGGGGATTTAGCTCACAGTCAAGGCCTTATGGATGATGTTGTGGTATTCTCCTCTTCATGAGAGGAACATCTCGCACACCTCACTGCTGTGTGTGAATCTTTGAGGAAGGCTGGGTTAACAGACAATCTGAAGAAGTGCTATGTCAGACAAAGGGAGGTTAAATATTTAGGATACCAAGTTGGAAATGGGTGGGTGAAGCCTCTCGTCTCAAAAGTAGGTGCGATTCAGAAGTCAGTGGTCCCCAAGACCAAGAAAGAGTTAAGGGCATTTCTGGGCTTAGCTGGGTACTATTGTAAGTTAATTCTCCGATTCACAGAGATAGCAGCAGCCCTTACAGAGTTGTTAAAGAACTCTCACCCAAACAAATTGGTCTGGGATAGGTGTGTAGAGACAGCTTTCCAGAGTTTCAAGGGTGCCTTGTGCCGGGAACCTGTGCTTAGGAACATTGATTTTAAACAGGAATTCACCTTACAGACTGCTGCATCCGGGGTGGGGCTGGGAGCTGTATTGAGTCAGGGAACCGGGGGAAGAACAATACCTAGTTATGTACCTAAGCAGGAAGCTGACTGAGGCAGAACAAAAATATTCTACCACAGAGAAAAAGTGTTTAGCCGTGAAATGGGCCATGGAATCTTTGCGCTACTACCTCTTGGGCAGGGACTTTGTATTGGTGACTGATTATGCCCCACTGAATTGGTTGGGTCTGATGAGGAATAGCAATGTCAGATTCATGAGGTGGTACCTCACCCTGCAGGCATATGATTTCATTATCGAGTATAGGGCAGGGGAAAAATCACTTCAATGCAGATTACCTGTCCCGAGAGGGGGGGGGGCATCAAACCAGTGAGTGATTCAGGACTAGAAGTCCTCCAAAAATGGGGGTAGGTATGTGATGGGGTGTATGTCCCATCACGTGAGAGAGTACCGTCCCGAGGGCCGGCTCCCTCAGAAAGACCCCTACCCAGAGTACCCATGGACAATAGACAACCCAGGGGTAAAGAGGGGGTAGCTGGGTTCAGCTAGTTCCTAATTGAGGTGGTTCTAGTCATAGTGGAAGACTAGGTGGGTGGTGTTAGGAACCAGATACCCCTATTAATCCGGAGTATAGTGTCCAATAGTAAAGACTGAATGACCTTGCCATTGGACTTGAATAATTAATTTGCATCCTAATTTGCATAAGAACCGAGTAGCAGACTGAAAGTGGTGATTGGTAAAGAAAAGAGACTCCTAGAATCTTAAACTGGACTCCTGATGGGGAAGGGAGCTTTGGGATGGCCTCCTCAATCCTTGGGGGGATATTTTGAGGAGGTCATGAGGGACCTCACCCTGAACTGACAGGAGGGATTCATTAATGGACTCCCAGCAGGAAGGAGCATAGGAGGAGTTCTTGGAAGCAAGAGCTCCTGGGTGACCCTTGAGGGAAGGAATGCGGGCTTCAGTAAGCCCCAAATGCTCTTGGAACATAAGAACTCCGGTGAAATGGACACTTGGTCTATTCCCCCATAGGCGGTGAACGAATTCTCAGCCTAACCCTTCAGGTAGGCGGTGCAGGGATTGTGACAGAGTTCCTGTGGAACGGACACTCGGCTTAATCCCCGATAGACAGTGAATGGACATTTAGCCTAACCTTTCCGGTAGGTGGCGCAAGGATCGTGACAGAAATCTGAAAGCTAGGGGATGTTAAAAGGAGATAGAAAGTTGAATAGATAAAAAATGAAAAGGAATAAAGCAATGTTCCCTCTAAGCCAGGGGTGTCCAACCTTTTGGCTTCCCTGGTCCGCATTGGTCAAAAAACATGTTTCTGGGGGCTGCACAAATGTGCAAACGCTGCAGCAAGACAGAGGAGGGAGCCGGCAAGACGGTAAACACCCGGGGGAAGCAGAGGAAAACACTGAATCGCCCTCAACACGGGCCGCACAAAATACTTCACTGGGCCACATGCAGCCCTCGGGCCGCAGGTTGGACACCCCTGCTCTAAGCTGTATGGCTGCACACCTTTTGGTAGCAGACCACACAGCCAGCACACCAGGACCTCTGGCCATACTCTGCTTCTGCTGCCTGTGGCTTTGTGAAGAAAGAAGTGCAGCTGGAAGAAAGGAGAAGGAGGCCTACTTGGATGTCTTAGAGCCAGCCAGAACACAGGTACACACCCTTGGGAGGGGGCATGAACTTGGAATACAGAAGGGACAGAGGTGAGCACAAACTTGAAACATAAGTTGGAAGGAAGGGAGGGGGCATGAACTTGGGCCTAATGTGTCATCTAGCCACCAATGACACAATAGGCCCAGGAAAGGACTGTTGCTGGAGCTGTATGCCACCAGGGGCAGCATGGTAGGGGGACTGCCACTTGTGGGTAGCTGGGAATGGGGGAGCTCTTTTTGGTCTGGTTGGGTATATAAACTTAAGGTTTAGTTTAGTTTAATTTAGTTGGGGATGTTTGAGGGGTATGGCCATTTTTTTTCTGGTATCAGTTTCTGCCAAAACCGAGTGGCTGGTTTTGGTTGCCAATGAAAACCAAAGATTAAGTTTTTGGTTGAGCTGTAGTTAGGGGTTGGGGTAGCCAGAAGAGAAATGCACCATTGTGTTGCACCTAGGAAGCAATTTAAAAGGCATTTTTTCACATATATGATGATATACACACATAAAATGCTTACAGAATTACCCCTCATATAAAAGTGCTCATGGTAACAAGAATAGTCATATTTTTACACGACTCCAAAGTAGGCCTGTTTAAAGGCAAAGTGCAAGCAAGTGAGGTTGTAATTTCCTTACATAGTTGTATGTACTGACGGAGCCTTGAAGAACTATGCTACTTACTTACTTTTCTTTCTTCCAAAAGACTGCTATTTACCCTTTGTTATCTGTCAGCCAACCAATTTTTTATCCATTTCACTATCTTGTGAAATATTCCCAGTCTGATCAGTTTGTTCACAAGCTTCTTATATTAAACCATATCAAAGGCTTGTGCTGAAATCATGTTCCTTTAGAGTTTATGTGTATTATTAACATAACTATACCAACTGACTTTGCAGGAACTCATTTCCCCACTGGATCACTAGGGCAATGGGCAGATACCATGTCTGCTTCTATTGGGAGGGGGTGCAGGGGGATATGGGAGAAGGGAGTGAGCTTCCCAAAGGAGGGGTCCTTCCAGACAGTTGGAGATTGGTGGAAGGGAGTGAGTATGTTTTTGGGTAGGGTTTGGGAGGCAGGTGAGATCAGGAGGAGTTCTGGATGAGCCAAGGAGGGAGGGGGAAGGTGGGGCATCAGGCCAAGACCTAGAAGTTAACTAGCCACCAGGTAATATTCAGACCAATATCTGGCTGACATACAGTTAGGACTTTTTATGCTAACTGGCTAGGTTGTTACATCACCCTAACTCCGCGCCAACTTCACCCTCAGACCTCCAACAAACTAGCTGGTTTCAGCATGGGCAGTTAGAGGGGATATTCAGCAGCACTGTCCAGTTAAGTGCCACTGAACTAGTGGCATTGCCAGATCCAGTATTTTGGATGGGCATACATTTAGTTCGGATGTGTTCCTCCATGTTCCTGCCTCTCAGAGATATTTTTTTTAAATACAGGCTTTTTAATACCCATCTAACATCTCTCCCCTCTCTCCTCCATTGCATTCCGGCATCTGCCTTCCTATCTCTCAACTCCAATCCTCCCCGGCATACCTTGCATATATCCCGTCACCTGCAGAAATTCATTTCTGCTACCAGCGCCAGTCCCCAAGGCGTCCCTGTTTTGCATTCTGGCAGACAGGTAACAGGAAGGGACGTTAATGAGAGTGGGCAGAGGGAAGCTTTTATAACCAACAGCAGCAGAAATGAATTGCTATAGGCATCAGGAAGCATTCAAGATATACCGGGGAAGGACGAGGTTGGGAAATAAGGCAGATGCCGGGATACTGCAGAAGAGAGAGGGCAGTATGGTGCTGCAGTGCTGCTGCTAAGTTGGCCTGAGCCAAAAATAGGCAGGCCTGAGCCAACCCATAGCTACGCCACTGCTCTGAATAGCCCTGGTTAGCCCCGGACATGTAATTTAATCACTTTGAATACTGATGCCTTCATTTTTCTGTTGAGGCCTTGTCCATCTATTCTATCCCTTGTTATCTTGTAGTTCATGTGCTTGAAAAATATTTTTTTCTATGAGCCAATAAGACCTTTGACACGTGGTGGATTGGGTAAACCAAATGATCCTTTTCTTGACATCTTTTGTTTTGCACTGTCTTTAAATTATCTCCAGTAGAAAGGAGGCCCCAAAATTAGTTGAGCTCTAAATTATAGGAGCCTACTTTATAAGGAGTCCTTTTGCTAAGTCCTAGTGTGCATTAAATATTAGCGTGCGCTAAATGCTAATGCATCCATAGACTATATTGGACGCTTTAGCATTTAGCACGCATTAAATTGGAAGTGCTAAACTCAACACAAATTACCCTTCCTTAGAAGCGTCCCCCTCCTTTACTAATGCATAGCGCAGGTTTTAGCGCCGGCAACGGTGATAACTGTTCCAACACTCATAGGAATTCTATGAGTGTCGGAACAGTTACCACCGCTGCCGGCACTAAAACCCATGCTATGTGTTAGTAAAGGAGGAAGACAGTGAACATATATGCTTACTATTAGGGGTACTCAAGCACCCATAGAGCTAGCACTGACTTTGAGGGCTCTGAGAGGTGTTAAATGCCATAAAGTTTAATTTTTAGTTCACGGAAAGCACATGCAAAATGTACTGAGGGATGCCTCAACACATGCCATGGTAAGCACTTTTTAGCTTTGGTCAGCACACATTGTGCTTAATGCAACATAGCAAAAGGGCCCCTATGTGTACTTTTTATAATTGTTTGTAAACTGCCGTGACATGAAAACGTAGGTGGTACAAAAGAAAATGTTTCTTACTGCCTCTCAAAAATTAGAGGCAACATTGCTTGTGTTAAGTGCTAATGGGAATATTCTGTTGGAGGAGTAAAAGTGAGATTAATCTTGTCATATTCTAAAATGTACTGTCATGCTCTACATTACTAATCCCTGTTATGTTGTATTATATATGTAAACTTGTAACCTATTCTATTTCTTTCTTTTTGCACTCATCTTGTCTGGGGGTCCAAATACTGGTAGTAGTCCTTTAAATCTACCATTAAATCAAGTGCATTGTGTCTGTATTCTGATTGGTCATGCACTGGGAAGGAGTCCTAAGACTTGGATGGCCCAGGTGCCTAAGGCCCCTCCTAATTTTTGACATCGATATGTGAACATTTCTATTTTATTTATTTATTTATTCTTTATTCATTTTCAATTTACAATAAGTATAACAATATATCCAAACAAATTAACAATAAATATAACACTTAATAATCATCAATGGTACAAATAATATGCTCTTATCTCCCACCCTTTCTTATCATATAATCAATACAATAAGAAAGAACTGAATATTTCATGCACATGACTGTAAGTGTCTATTAAATGTTAGAAATGTTCCTTGATGCCAGCAACGATGGATGAATCTTTTGCAGTAAGATGCTTTAGCAGCTGGGCACATGATGGAAGGACTTTGCAGATGGTAGGAGTTTGATCAGCAGGCAAGACTCTTGTTGCCACATCAAAGGCAGAGAAGACACAAATGATGTAATTTAATGGTAATTCATTTAAATCCAAAAGCAACTTCTTCAGGGGGGTTTTAATCATTGAATTCAGTTGCCAATTGTCTAACGTGTTAAGTTTTTACATATTGGTACTAGTCTCAAGTTTTTAAAGAATGACAAGGGGACAAAAGTCTAGATTCACTAACCTTCCGATCCATGTGCGATTGGAGGCTGGCTGACTGATTCACTAACCATCTTCATGCAAATGGGGGGGGGGGGGGTGATCGGAGGCACACCCCAACCGAGTGCATGGATCAGATTGAGTAGTGATGGGAGAAGTAAGAGTAAAAGCTCAATGTCAGAGACAGATGGAAAGGAGAAGTAGAAAATGACAGAAGAAGACATGCATGGCATAACCTGGAAATAAACCATAGAAAAGAAGAGGGATTCAAAGTACAAAACACAAAGGAACACAAGTAAAACCCAGATAGCCACAAGAAAACCACAAAGGCCTTCAAGTTCTGGTAATCCTAATGGGCCCATCATTAAAGTAGGATTACCCACATCTTGAACAACCTAGAAACAGTCAAGTGAAGATGCACAGAGGAAAAATAGGAGAGAGACTGGGACCACAGAAATTAGTAGAATAAAATGACTTGTCAAAGACATAAATAAATTCTGAGTTTACTAAATTGGAAACGTGTCTGCTTCGTGAAATAGGATTCACCAATGTTTCCTCTGCGATTATGCCATGTACTTAGTATCAAAATGCCTAGATTATATAAAGAAAATATCTTATTGTTTTTCATGTATCTACAAATAATCTATGTGAGTAATTTGTCACCTATTCCAATTCACAAATCAACAAATCAAACTATATAGCTGAACTCCAAGATTCAAATTGGAGGATTTAAGGTCATCTGGAAGCATTGGATGATTGCAGGAATACTAGTATTAGAAGATGTTATTTCTAATGGTAAACTGCTTGAGTTTTCACAGTTGAAACATAAATATGGCCTTAATAAATCACAAAATTTTAGATGGATGCAACTGAAGCAGGCCATTCAGGTGGGGTTCTCTGAATGGAAAAATCTTAGTAATCAATATAGCTTAGAGTTCTTATGCTTTCAGGTGGATCTCTTGGAACACCAGGCTGCTTAGTGGAACAAATTAATATCTGGATTTATGAATAAAAAGCCAAAGACTGGTCATAGAGACATTTGGAGCATTGAGATTAAGCATCAAATTATTGCGTCTAAATGGCCACGAATTTGGTCTTGTTTGCATCTATGAGACAAACATGTTTTTTTTGGTTGCATAGAGCATTTTGGACCCCTGTTCATTTACAAAAATTAGATTGCTCTAAGTCTGATCGATGTTGGCATTGTCATCTTGAAGCAGGGACTTTAGATCATTTATTGTTCTATTGTCCATTTATTATGGCTTTATGGAAATCAATTTGGGGCCAAATTAATAGTTTGTTAGAAAATCATGTGGCATTATCGTATGATCAAGTATTATTTGGCATGTCTATGAGGGCTAAGAGTCAAAAATCTTCCAAAAATAATAAACTCTTACTTATTTTAACAGGGGTCGCCATACAGCAAATAACATGCAATTGGAAAAATTGGAATAGATTATACCAGTGGTTCCCAACCCTGTCCTGGAGGACCACTAGGCCAGTCGGGTTTTCAGGATAATCCTAATGAATATGCATGGAGTAGATTTGCATGCCTGGCACCTCCACTATATGCAGATCTCTCTCATGCATATTCATGAGGGCTATCCTGAAAACCCGACTGGCCTAGTGGTCCTCCAGGAGAGGGTTGGGAACCACTGGATTATACTACAGTTTTTGGTGGAATTCAGTGTGTCATATTTATAAAATGGAAAGATCTTTAGCTATTCAGAAAGGAAATTTTAATAAATTTCAAGATGTGTGGAGGCCATTAACAAATTATTGCAATGAATAATTATCATTTCCCTGATTAGTACAAATGAAATAATGGGGAGGGGGTAATTATTTGAATTTTCATTATTTGCTTTGAATGAAAGGGAAATCTTTATTATATGGTATATGTGTTATGAGATATTGTAAGGGAAAGGGATAAATTATATTTAATATGAAGAATTATAGAATTTCAAGTGATGTATTTATGTTAAAATGATGTTACTTTTTGATGCACTTGATGTAAGTTATAAAAATGAATAAATAATTTAAAAAAATGATTCTCCAATGGCTTGGGTTTTTTTCTCGTGTTGTTCTGCAGGCAAAGTCTGCTTCTTAGGGTTTCCAGTTTTTGATAGCATATTTTAGTTTCTAATTTCTTAGCCCTCAAATTTGGTGGGGATTGTAGCTAGCTTTCCTGCTTGACAAACTTACTGCACTTCTTCGAAGGAGTAAATGGGCAGATAGACAAGGGTGACCCGGTCGACATCATCTATCTAAATTTTCAGAAGGCGTTTGACAAGGTTCCGCATGAATGTCTACTTTGAAAAATTATGAGCCGGAGGAAGTGACGTCATCGTCTAACATGGACGCTTGATTTTTCAGCTCCGCATGCCCTCTGAGTATTTTTGCTAAGTCCTCCTGCTATCGCTTGTTTTTTGCTACTCGTGAGGGTAGTTTTGTTGGAGGAAGATGTGCCCTTTTGGATTTGGTGGCGGATGGCTCA
Organism: Geotrypetes seraphini; assembly: GCF_902459505.1. Lineage (NCBI taxonomy): Eukaryota > Metazoa > Chordata > Amphibia > Gymnophiona > Dermophiidae > Geotrypetes > Geotrypetes seraphini. The sequence continues at coordinate 130,649,412 of NC_047089.1, forward strand.
ATCGACATGGAAGACTTTGAGCGATTTCACTTTTGGTCCGGTGGGGCCTGCTGCGGTGAAAGTTATGCTGAATTCTGAAAGCGAAACTACATCACTTTCTCGGGCGGTGGCTGCAGAGGAGAGCGCATTGCCTATGTTGGTGGATCCGCTGGCTGAGGACTTTATTACTCTCGCTACTGACTTGCATGGAGAAATGGCGGCACTGGGGTCGCATGTGAGTGAGATGGAGACCCAGGTTGATGAGCATCATGTAGCGCTTGGACAAATGGATACTCGCTGCAAGGAGTTGCACTCTCAGCAGGCTTTTATTTTTGATAAGCTGGAAGATCTTGAAAATAGAAGTCGGCATGCTAATTTGCGGATCAGAGGGCTACCGGAGGTGGTGCAGCAGATCGTTGGAGTGCTGTTTCCTAGGGCTATGGATGAGGGGCCTTTTTTACCGGTGGCGATTGAGCGAGCACACAGAGCTTTGGTGGCTCCGAGAGATAACAAGCCTCGAGATATTATTGTGTGCTAAAGAGTTCAAGGTGAAGGAAATGATTTATCATAAGGCTAGAGGCCTGAAGGAACTTAACTGGGACACTTTTGATCTGGAAATTTACCAAGACCTGTCAGCGGTTACTTTGCGCAGTAGGACAGAACTGAAACCCTTGCTACAGTATCTTAATGAGAAAACTATTCATTACCGTTGGCGCTATCTTTTTGCTATCCTTTTTTTATTTGGACAGAACTTTGAGAACTGTCAAGACATTGGAGGCCATGGTACTTTTTCCAGGGATCCAGTTCCCTGCCCTCTCAGGTTAAACCTGTGGTTCAATCGCAAGAGGGTCCTTTGTGTTTGGGTTTGTCTCCGAGTCCTCATTGGCAGCAGGTCTGCTGAGATGGTGGGCTCTTAAAGAGACATTCTGTGGCACTGCAGCTGCAACAACAGAGCTCAGAGGGCAACCCTGGCACCTGATTGTTTTGTGGACTTTTTGCAAGTTTTGGTGTGCTATGTACTGTTGAGGAGAGGTGGTGCCCTTTGGGAACATCTTGCTTGGCGAAGGGGGTGCCTTGGTTTTCTTAGGGGTGGTTGGGGTTTTTTTTTTTTGGATTTGTGCTGTTTTGATTGTTCTGAGTCGGGCTTTTCTGGTGGGAATGGCTTTTGTAAGGGGGCAGGGGATGCTTTAGGTGCTGGGGGTTTTGTTGCTTGGGGGGGTATGCGGAGGACTCTTCCTCGTATATGGTGGTAAGCATGCTGGGGCGATGCTTGCTGCAACAGTTGGGGATGGGGTGTGGTATGGGGGAGGGGATGGGAAGATTGTGTGCTGTGTGTATGTTTGGTTTTATGGCATTGGGATATGGGGGGCTGATGGAAGTGCGCAGTTGCTATGTTGCCTTGTGTGATTTGGGGTTTTGATGGGGGATTTTCATTTTCTGTTTGTGAATGTGCAAGGCTGTTATATAGAGAGATGATGCATCATCGGGCAAATATAGTATTTTTACAAGAGACTCATCTTTTGCCTACTGCGGAATATCTTTTGAAGCCTCTGCGTTTTACGGACATATATCATGCTACGAATCACCATCAGCATAAAAAAACTAGAGAGGTGGCTATTCTATTTGCTAAGAGAATGCAGATACAGGTTACCAAAGTTATCCGGGATCCAGAGGGGCATTATTTGTTGATTTGTTTATTTTTGCAGGGGCAGCAGTATACTCTGTTTAATTTTTATGAATAAAACGCGTCGGGGATATTTTGAATTTAACATCAGAAATAGTAGACTTTTGGCTCATAAATTGAAGTTACAGGCTACTAGGAATGATATTGCTGGTGTGCTGGATGGGAATGGGGGTCCAGGCCATAGGGAGGCATTTAATATTTTTTTTATAAAGAGCTGTATCGGGCAGATCGGTTGGTGGGGGGGGGGAGATTGTAGATTATCTCTCTGGTTTACCTTTGGCAGTTCTCTTAGCAGAAGAATCTTCTCGCACTCTCCCGTCTTATCTCAGCTTTGGAAATAGAGGAGGTGATTGGTTCTTTGCCTTTGCATACTTTCCCTGGTCTGGACAGGTTTACTAATAAATTTTATAATGTGTTCCAGCAGATCCTCATTCCCGCGCTGTGGAGATTAGCAGCCATGACTTTGCTACATAAACCGGAGAAAAATCCTGACAGTTGTGCGGCATATCGCCCGATCTCCTTGCTTAAAACTGTTTATAAAATTTTCACAAAAATTTTAGCAGTAAAATTACAAAATTATATGCCTAAACTTGTGCATTGTGATCAGGCGGGTTTTATTGTTCAACGACAAACTTTTGATAATATTAAATGAGCCTTGCACTTGCTGTGGCATGTTAGGTGGGAGAGGGGTTCCGGTGGTAGTGCTTTCTTTCGACGTGAAGGCTTTTGATAGGGTGAGCTGGCCCTACCTTTTTAATGTGGTGGAGAAGATGGGTATAGGACAATATTATTAATGGCTTCGCCTTCTAAACCACTGTTCTTCAACTGCCGGTCCGTGGACCGGTGCCGATCCGCAGAAAATTCCTGCTGGTCAGCGCAGGGCAGGCGAGATCAACAGCTGAAATTTCCTTCCGGTCTGTGCAGGGCCGGCGAGATCATGGGAAGCCTCCAACAGTGGCTTTCTCTCCTCCCAGCAGCAGTCGGTATTTACTAGTGCTTGCGATTCAGGAAAAAAAAATTTCGATTCGATTCAGCCTATTGAATTGGTTTTTCGATTTTATTTGATTTTTCTGCCAAATTGGGTTGTTTTTTTTCAAACATCATGGTGGGTTTATTTTATAGCCTCTTCACCCCCTTTGCCTTCTCTTAACCACACTGGCGCTGTGGTATAAACAAAATAAACAAACAAAAAAGACTTTTCCTCTCTCTGTTAAATCCTAGCTCACGTTTGCGGTCTAACACCAGCTCTAGCAGAATACACGTTTCATATCTGACATATTGTAATCAAAACATGGAAAATAAAATTAGTTTTTCTACCTTTTGTTGTCTGGTCCTTATTCAAATCTTGTTGGTCCCAGACTCTGGTTGTCCTCTGATAACTTGCTTGCCAGGGTCTCCTTCTTTCTTCGTGCTAACCATCCATCTGCCATCTCTGTTCTCCCCTTCCGTTTCCCTTCCCTCCCCCGGAGGTCTGGCATCTTTCTTTTTTTCGTCTCCATCCACAGATCCACCTTTTCTTAACTACCCTTTCATCCAGCATCTCTCCCTCCTTCCTCTACCACCCCAGGGTCCAAAATTTCTCCCTTTCTTTTCCCAACTACTCTCCTATCCCGTATCTCTATCCCCCATCCACACCATCCCTTGTGTCCAACTTTTCTCCCTTTCTGTTCCTTCCCTCCCTAAATCCCATTGTCCATCATCTCTCTCCCTCTCCTCTATTTTTAGACCCATTATTTCTTCCTCCCCAAAGTCTGGTATATGCACGTCTCTTTGAACCCCCCCTTCCTTCCCTCCCTCCATGTACATCTACACCAGGGCCCCCCTCCCCTGAAGGTCTGTTCCCCCTGAAGGGTTGCACCTCCCCCTGAAGGCCTGTCCTCCCATCCCTGAAGGCCTGTTCCCCCCTTAAAGGTCTATGCTACCATCCCTGGTCTGTCCCCGCTTTGAAGGCCTGTCCCCCCCTTAAAAGCTTTTTCCCCCTTAAAGGCCTATGCCACCATCCCTGGCCTGTCCCCCCCCTAAAGGCCTGTCCCCCCTTAAAAGCCTATGCCACCATCCCTGGCCAGTCCCCCCTGAGGCTTGCACCTCCCCCTTAAAGACCTGTCCCCCCTTAAAGGCCTATGCCACCATCCCTGGCTTGTCCCCCCTTGAAGGCTTGTCCCCCCTTAAAGGCTTTCCCCCCCTTAAAGGCCTGTCCCCCCTGAAGGCCTCTGCCACCATCCCTGGCCTATCCCCCTTTGAAGGTCTGTCCCCCCTTTAAAGGCCTGTCCCCCCTTAAAGGTCTGTCACCCCCTTAAAGGCCTATGCCACCATCCCTGGCCTGTCCCCCCTTGAAGGCCTGTCTCCCCCTTGAAGGCCTGTCTCCTCCTAAAGGCCTGTCCCCACTTTAAAGGCCTATGCCACCATCCCTGGCCTGTCCCTGCTTTGAAGACCTGTCCTCCCTTGAAGGCCTGTCCCCCCTTGAAGGTTTCCCCCCTTAAAGGCCTGTCCTACCCTTAAAGGCCTGTTCCCCCCTTGAAGGCCTGTCTCTAACCTTGAAGGCCTGCACCCCCCAAGGCCTGTCCCCCCCCCCCATTCCGAAGGACTGCGCACCCCCCCCCCCCCGAGAAGGCCTCCGTGTTCCCCCTGGCTTCCCCGCACTGTTTACTTTCTAGTTGCAGCCTGCACAGAAGATCGTGGTTTTAGCGTCTTTGCAAACTGCTTTTAGCTGTTTCCTCTGCTGAGGTCCCACCCCTCCTCTGACATCAGAGGCAGGATCGCGGCAGAGGAAACAACTAAAAGCAGTTTACAAAGACATTTTAATCGCGATCTTCTGTGCAGGATGCGGGGAGGCCAGGGGGAAGCCGGACGCCAGGGTGGGGGAAGCCAGACAGCAGCATTTCCTGACTGACCCTCCCTCCTTGCTCTCTAAAGCAGGTGTTGCAGCGGCCGGCCAGCAACAGCAGCGCTGCCGCTCTTGCTTTATGGGGGGAGGGTTCGAATCAGGAAGTTGATATTTTTTTAATTTTAAATTGATTCGAATCGATTCACCCGAAGTGAATCAGTGAACCGATTCAAAATGTGAATCGGGCAGCACTAGTACTTACCAGCGCAGCGATTCACTAAGGCAGCCTTGGGGTTTTTGCTGAGTCATGGCCGCCTCTGATGATGCAACTTCCTCTTTCCTCAGAGGTGACGCGACCCAAAGACCCACGGCTGCCTTAGTGAATCGCTGTGCTGGCAAGTACAGAGAGCTTCTGGGAGGGGAGAAAGCCACTGTTGGAGGCTGGGAAGCTGCTGGACAAGGGAAAAAAAAGGGACAGCTGCTGCTGGGAGGGAAGGAGAGAAAGGAGACTGGGAAGCTGCTGGACAAGGGAAAAAAGGGACAGCTGCTGCTGGATCTGGAGGGAGGAAGAAGAGATGCTGCTGGGAGAGGAGGGAAAGGAGGCTGGGAAGCTGCTGGACAAGGGGGAAAAAAGGGGCAGCTGCTACTGGACATGGATGGAAGGAGAGATGCTGCTGGGAGGGGAGGAGGGAAAGGGAAGAGAGTTACTGCTGGACAGGGGGAGGAGGGAAGGGAGAAGGAAAAAGGAAGGAAACAGCTGGCAGGGAGATTAGAGGAGGGGAAGGGGAGAGACAGGAATGAGAAAGTAGAGATGGGAAGGGGGTCAGCAGAGAAATAGAGAGGGGAAAAGATGCTAGATCTGGTGTAGGAGAGATAAAAATGAAGAGAGCAGTGAAGCTGGAATGAATCATGTAAAAAGGAGAGAGGGGGCACAGGCTGTATGGAAAGGGGAGAGTGGCATAGAAAGAAGACAGACACCATATGGAAGGGGGAGAGGGCAGACAGCGGATGGAAGAGGCAGATGCTGGATTGAAGAGACGGAGAGGGCAGATGCTGGAAGAGAGTGAAAAGAAGATGAAAGCAGAAACCAGAGCCAACAAAAGGTAGAAAAAAATAATTTTATTTCTATTTTGTGATTAGAATATATCAGATTTGAAATATATATCCTATTAGAGCTGGTGTTAGACATAACTGGGGACTGCAAAGCCCAGGCAGTGGCTTAGGGCTCTCTCAGACCAGAGGGCAGTTGCCTTAGTTACACTCCCCTAACACTATTCCTGCTATGTGTGACTCTGGTATTCTCTTAGCATGATATTTCTGTGTAGCATTCTATAATAATTTGGCTTATTCAGTTTTCTTATAGTAAGAACATAAGAAGTGCCTCTGCTGGGTCACACTAGAGGTCCATCTTGCCCAGCAGTCTGCTCGCGTGGCAACCCAACAGGTCCAGGACCTGTGTAGTAGTCCTCTATCTATACCCCTCTATCCCCATTTCCTTCAGAAAATTGTCCAATCCCTTCTTGAACCCTAATACCGTACTCTGTCCTATCACACCCTCTGGAAGCACATTCCAGGTGTCCACCACCCATTGGGTAAAGAAAAACATCCTAGCATTGGTTTTGAATCTGTCCCCTTTCAACTTTTCCGAACACCCTCTCGTTCTTGTAGTTTTCGAAAGTTTGAAGAATCTATCCCTCTCCACTTTCTCTATGCCCTTCATGATCTTGTAAGTCTCTATCATATCACCTCTAATTCTCCTCTTCTTCAGGGAAAAGAGCCCCAGTTTCTCCATTCTCTCATTGTATGAAAGGTTTTCCATACCTTTTATCAAACGTGTCGCTCTCCTCTGAACCCTCTCGAGTATCGCCATATCCTTCTTAAGGTACGGTGACCAATATTGGATGCAGTACTCCAGATGCGAATGTACCATCGCCCGATACAACGGCAGATAACTTCTTTTGTTCTGGTTGTAATACCCTTCTTGATTATACCTAGCATTCTATTCGCTCTCTTAGCGGCCGCTGCGCACTGTGCCATCAGCTTCATTGTTTTGTCCACAATTACCCCCAAGTCTCTTTCTTGGGTACTCTCACTCAATAACATCCCTCCCATCGTATAGCTGTACCTCGGGTTTCTGCTTCCTACATGGAAGACTTTACATTTCTCTACATTGAACTTCATCTGCCATCTCATAGCCTACTCCTTTAGTTTGTTCAGGTCCCTTTGTAATTCTTCGCAGTCCTCTTTAGTCCAAGCACCACTAAATAGTTTGGTGTCGTCTGCAAATTTTATTATTTCACACTTTGTCCGTTTCTATATCATTTATAAATATATTGAATAGCAGCGGTCCGAGCACCAACTCCTGCGGACCACCACTCGTGACCCTCCTCCAGTCCGAGTAGTGGCCCTTCACTCCTACCCTCTGCTTCCTTCCAACCAACCAATTCCTGATCCATCTATGTACATCTCCTTCCACCCCATGGTTCTTCAATTTCCGAAGTAGACGTTCATGGGGTACTTTGTCAAAGGCTTTTTGGAAATCTAAATATACCATGTCTATGGGGTCCCCTCTGTCCATCCGTGTATTAATTCCTTCAAAGAAGTGCAGTAAGTTCATTAGGCATGATCTCCCCTTGCAGAAGCCATGTTAGTTTGTTTTCATCAGTTTATTCTTTTCTAGATGCTCATCGATGCTGTCTTTTATCAGTGCTTCCACCATTTTCCCCGGAACCGAGGTCAGACTCACCGGTCTGTAGTTCCCCGGATCACCTCTTGATCCCATTTTAAAGATGGGCGTAACATTGGCTATCTTCCAATCCTCCGGGATCATGCCTGTTTTCAGGGATAGATTGCAAACTTGCTGTAGTAGTTCCGCTATTTCCTCCTTTAGTTCTTTCAGAACCCTTGGGTGGATTCCGTCCGGGCCCGGCGATTTGTCAGTTTTTAATTTTTCTAACTGCCTGTAGTAGAGGGAATATATGTGAAGGGAGGGGAGACAGGGGTTTTGTTGATCCTTGTATTATTTGTATTTATAAAATGACAATTGTACAGAAAGCACAGTTACTTACCGTAACAGGTGTTATCCAGGGACAGCAGGCAGATATTCTTAACTGATGGGTGACGGCACCGACGGAGCCCCGGTATGGACAATTTTAGAGTGATTGCACTCTAAGAACTTAGAAAGTTCTAGCTATGCCGCACCGCGCATGCGCGAGTGCCTTCCCGCCCGACAGAGGTGCGCGGTCCCCAGTTAGGATAAGCCAGCTAAGAAGCCAACCCGGGGAGGTGGGTGGGACGTAAGAATATCTGCCTGCTGTCCCTGGATAACACCTGTTACGGTAAGTAACTGTGCTTTATCCCAGGACAAGCAGGCAGCATATTCTTAACTGATGGGTGACCTCCAAGCTAATAAAAAGAGGGATGGAAGGAAGGTTGGCCATTAGGAAAATAAATTTTGTAAAACAGATAGGCCGAAGTGTCCATCCCGTCTGGAGTAAGCATCCAGACAATAATGAGATGTGAAAGTATGAACTGAGGACCAAGTAGCAGCCTTGCAGATTTCCTCAATAGCAGTGGATCTGAGGAAAGCTACAGACGCTGCCATAGCTCTAACCTTATGAGCCGTGACAGAACCTTCCAGTGTCAGTCCGGTCTGAGCATAACAGAACAAGATGCAAGCAGCAAGCCAATTGGATAACGTTCGTTTAGAAACAGGATGCCCCAACCTATTGGGATCAAAGGACAGAAAAAGTTGGGGAGACGATCTGTGAGGCTTATTGCACTCTAAATAATAAGCCAAAGCATACTTACAGTCCAAAGTATGCAAAGCCTGTTCTCCAGGATGAGAATAAGGTTTCGGGAAGAATTCAGGCAGGACAATGGACTGGTTAAGATTAAAGTCAGATACAACCTTAGGGAGGAACTTTGGATGTGTACGCAGAACCACCTTGTCATGGTGAAAGACTGTGAAAGGTGGATCGGCAACTAGTGCAAGTAACTCACTTACCCTCCTGGCAGAGGTGAGAGCAATAAGGATGACCACTTTCCAAGTGAGAAATTTGAAATGAGCTGTGGCCAATGGTTCAAAAGGAGGCTTCATTAAGGCGGAAAGAACCACATTAAGATCCCAGACCACAGGAGGGGCTTGAGAGGTGGTTTCACATTGAAAAGTCCCCGCATGAATCTGGAAATCAAAGGATGAGCAGTAAGAGGTTTTCCGTGAATTGGCTCATGAAAAGCAGTAATGGCACTGAGGTGGACTCTGATAGAAGTGGATTTGAGACCAGAGTTAGACAAAGAAAGGAGATAATCCAACACCAGTTCTACTGCTAGCGAAGTTGGATCATGATGATGCAGAAGGCACCAGGAAGAAAATTGAGTCTACTTCTGTTGATAGCATTGAAGAGTGGCCAGCTTCCTGGAAGCATCAAGAATAGAATGGACAGGCTGAGAAAGAAGTGAATGAGCCGAGGTCAGCCTGAGAGACACCAAGCTGTCAGGTGCAGAGACGGTAGGTTGGGATGTAGGAGGAACTACTGATGCTGAGTAAGCAGAGAAGGAAATAGTGGAAGAAGTATGGGCTCCCTGGAACTGAGTTGAAGTAGAAGGGAGAACCAATGCTGCCTGGGCCACCGTGGAGTGATGAGAATCATGGTGGCTTGTTCCCTCTTGAGCTTGAACAAGGTCTGCAACATTAGAGGTAGAGGAGGAAATGCATAAAGGAATAGATTGGTCCAATCCAGGAGAAATGCATCTGCTGCCAGACGGTGAGGAGAGTAGAGTCTGGAGCAAAATTGGGGCAGTTGATGATTGTGAGGAGCTGCAAAAAGGTCCACCTGAGGGGTGCCCCATTGATCGAAAATGGACTGGAGAGTTATGGGATCGAGAGTCCATTTGTGAGGTTGTAGAATTCTGCTGAGATTGTCTGCTAAGGAATTCTGCTCTCTCTGGATGTAGACAGCTTTCAGGAACAAATGGCGAGCTGTCGCCCAAGATCAAATCTTTTGGGCCTCCTGACACAACAGGCGAGAGCCCGTCCCACCCTGTTTGTTGATGGAGTACATTGCTACTTGATTGTCTGTGCAAAGTAGTAAATCTTTAGGAAAGAGGAGATGCTGAAAAGCCTTGAGGGCATAAAACATCGCTCTGAGTTCCAGGAAATTGATGTGATGTTTCTTTTCCTGGGCAGTCCAAAGACCTTGAGTTTGGAAATTGTTCAAGTGAGCTCCCCAGGCATATGGGGATGCGTCTGTGGTGATGACTAAATGATGAGGAGGCAGATGGAACAGAAGGCCCCTGGAGAGATTGTAAGATTTCAACCACCATTGCAGAGACTGTCGAAGAGACGATGTCACAGATATGTGTCGCAAACAAGGATCCGTCGCCTGGGACCACTGGGTAGCTAGGGTCCATTGAGGAGTGTGCAGGTGAAGACGTGCGAAGGGGGTGACATGAACTGTCGAAGCCATATGACCCAAGAGTATCATCATTTGTTTTGCAGAGATGGACAGCTGTGAGAGCACCTGCTGACAGAGATGAAGAAGGGTCTTCATCCTATTGACAGTGTAAGATCGCTCCCGATCTTACACTGTCAATAGGAATGGCACCTCATCCTCCCCCTGGATACCAATCTGTGGTGTCCCGCAAGGCTCACCTTTATCTCCTATCCTTTTCAACATTTATATGACCTCCCTAAAACTCCTCCATCTATCCCCCCTTGAAACAATTTTCACCTATGCTGATGACATCCTCGTCCTACTCGAAACTGACTCGAACCTCACTAATCTCTCAGAGAACATATCCTCTTGCATCTCGAACCTCCAATCCTGGGCCCACACCGTCCAAATGAAATTGAATGAATCCAAGACAAAACTACTTTGGCTTGGCCCAAATTTAGCTCAGCTACTCAGCTCAATCCCACTGTCCTCTGGCTCCACTCTGCAGCTCGAATTCTCCAGCAAGGTCCTGGGCGTCATCATTGATTCCACATTGTCTTTCAATGACCACCTCAACTCCCTGGTAAAAAAATGACACTTCAGCCTACACATGCTGAGGAAAGTAAGATCCTGCTTCCACCAAAAACATTTTGCCGTTCTCGTCCAATCCATCATCCTCTCCAGACTGGACTACTGAAACTCCATTTTCATAAGCCTAATGAAGAAAAACCTTCACAGACTCCAACGAATCCAAAATGCCGGGGCCAAGCTTATCTTTGCAAAAAGTAAATTCGATCACGTCTCACCGCTCCTTTCCAAGCTTCATTGGCTCCCGATAATTTCCAGAGTTCACTTCAAATGCATCTGCCTAACTTTCAAGATCCTCCACGGCATCCTTCCTCCATTAATTCCACTTTCTTGGAATTCCTCAAATCTTAATTCCACCAGACCTACCCAAAAATCGAAATTATCCTTCCCCTCATTAAAAGGCATTTCCCACCCAGGAAAACTGGGGACTTCCCTCCCCTTCAGATTCATCGAGCTCTGGAACAACCTTACCTCCCCTCTTCGAAACCTGAGTGCTCTCCAACCCTTCTGTAAACATCTGAAAACCTGGCTTTTCTTTAAAACCTAACACTCTCCCCTCTTCTGACATTCTAGCCCTCTAACATTCTTCTCTTCTCTGATCTTCATCTAGCCCTTCCTTGGAGTTCCTTTCCCATTACAATTCCTGTAAACCGTGCCGAGCTCCACAACTATGGAGATAGTGCAGTATACAAACCCAAGGTTTAGTTTAGTTTAGTTTAGTCTGAAGACGATTGGATGGAAGAAACGCCCTCATGAGAACAGTGTCCAAGATCGCTCCAATGAACTGAAGCCGCTGAGTGGGGATGAGATGCGACTTGGGCAGATTGATCTCGAAACCCAGAAGTTGGAGAAAGAGGATGATCTGGTTGGTGGCTTGAAGTACTTCCTGAGATGAAGGAGCCTTGATTAACCAGTCATCCAGGTAAGGGAAGACTTGAAGATGGTGAGAGTGTAGGAAAGCGGCCACCACAATGAGACACTTTGTGAATACCCTGGGAGAGGAGGCAAGACCGAAGGGTAACACTTTGTACTGGTAATGACAGCGATTGATCATGAAGCGGAGATACTGTCTGGAGGCCGGATTGACTGGGATGTGAGTGTAGGCCTCCTTCAGATCGAGGGAGCATAGCCAGTTGTCCTGAGTGAGAAGAGGATAAAGTGTTGTCAGAGAAAGCATTCTGAACGTTGCCTTGACCAAGCATTTGTTGAGATCTCGGAGATCCAGTATGGGTCTGAGGTCCCCGGTTTTTTGGGGGACCAGAAAATAGCAGGAGTAGAATTCCTGCCCCTTCTGATCTAGAGGAACTTCCTCTATGGCGTTCAGAAGGGATTGGACCTCCTGAAGGAGGAGGGAGGACTGAGATGTGTTTAAAGCAGACTCTTTTGGAGGACTTAGGGTGGGAAGAGTCTGAAAGTTGAGAGAATAGCCGTGGCGAATGATGTTTAGAACCCACTGGTCTGAAGTAATGGTCTCCCAACGGCTGAGGAAAGTAGAAAGACGTCCTCCTATGGGTTGAGGCAGAAGGGACGATGGTGGAAGACTGGCTAGGCTCTGGAGAATGAAGTCAAAAGGGTTGAGTGGACTTCGGTTGTGTAGGAGGCTTCACCTGTTGCTGCTGTGGAGCACGAGGTTGTTGGCGTTGCTGCTGACGTTGGCGTCTAGGCTGCTGAGGAGCAGATGGTAAGGGTCTAGCAGAGTAGCGACGCTGATAGGACGATTGCTGGCAAAAAGGCCGAGCAGGAGGAGGCTTCTTTTTATTCTTTAGAAGAGTGTCCCAGCGAGTCTCATGCGCAGAAAGTTTTTGAGTAGTAGAATCCATGGATTCCCTAAACAACTCGTCCCCTAAGCAGGGGGCATTGGCAAGGCGGTCCTGGTGGTTGACATCGAGTTCTGAGACTCGAAGCCAAGCGAGACGTCTCATAGCAACAGCCATTGCCGTAGCCCTGGATGTAAGTTCGAAGTTGTCATAGATGGAACGCACCATGAACTTGCGAAATTGCAATAAACTAGACGTATATTGACGGAATAAGGAAAGCTTCCGATCAGGGAGATATTTTTCAAAAGAAGAAAGCTGTTGGATAAGATGCTTCAGGTAAAATGAAAAGTGGAAGGAATAATTACCTGAGCGGTTGGCAAGCATCGCATTTTGGTAGAGGCGTTTGCCAAACTTATCCATAGCTTTGCCCTCTCTGCCAGGAGGAACAGAAGCATAGACACTAGAGCCCGCAGTCTTTTTCAAAGTAGATTCCACAAGCAAGGATTCATGTGGAAGCTGAGGCTTGTCAAAGCCTGGAATGGGAGTTACTCTATATAAGGTGTCTAATTTTCGAGGAGCACCGGGAATAGTTAAAGATGTCTCCAAGTTTTTATAGAAAGTCTCTCTCAAAATATCATGGAGGGGTAATTTTAGAATTCCTTGGGCGGTTGATCAAAGTCCAAAGCCTCAAGAAAAGCTTTGGACTTCTTAGATTCAGCCTCTAAAGGAATAGAAAGAGACAAACACATTTCCTTTAAAAAAGAAGTAAAGGAAGATGAATCAGGCTTGACAGAAGGGTCCTGTGCAGAAGGGTCTTCCTCAGGAGAAGAGGCCTCATCATCAGACAATAGAGGCTCTTCTGAGTCATCCCAAAGATCAGGGTCTCTGACTTGGGAACTGCGACCCCGGGAGTCCGGCGTCGAAGGTTCAGTATGCCTGGTTTTGCGCACCGACTTCCCAGAGCGGAGGGATGCGGTACCCGGGGAAGTCAGGGGTTGCCGGGGCCGGAAGTGGTCAGAAATCAGTGCGCGGTCGGTTGTCTGAACTGCTTGGCGCAGACCTCTCGGTTCCGCAGATAATACCGGCATGGAAACCGAAGAGGCAGAGTGGACTGGTACCGAAAGAGTGGAAGCCGACAATAGCGGCTGCTCCACGACCGATACCGGCGGCTCAGACCGGACCGGGACTGGAAGGTTCAGTGCCAACAGAGCAGGAAGGAGCTGCTGCAATTGCTCTTTGAGTTAGACTTGAAGGACAGCCGCAATACGGTCATCCAAGGAAGGCACCGGTATCGCTTTCTTTTTCTGCGGTACCTGCAGTGACGCTCGACGCCCAGAGGATGAGGAGGCCGAGGAGGATGCACTCACCTCTATCGGGGTGGAGCGTTTATGTGGGCGCCTCGAGGTCGGCAGGACTAGACTCTCTGCCACAGCGACCGGAGGACGCTCCAAGGAGGTAGGCTTCTTAGCCGGCTTACCTGAAGGGTGTGACGCCGGAACGATGTTGTGCGGCGTCGATGAAGTGGGTGCCGGTTGAGAAGCCGCCGGCGTTGGTGTCGATGCCGAGGGATCAGCCATCGCGGCACCGAACAAAACTTTCTGCTGAAGCTGCCTGTTTTTTAAGGTGTGCTTCTTAAGAATAGCACAACGGGTGCAGGTGGAAGCCCTATGATCCGGACCCAAGCACTGCAGACACCAATTGTGCGGGTCGGTCAAGGATATGGGGCGCGCACACCGTTGGCACTTTTTGAATCCTGGCTGAGGGGGCATGCCTCTGCCAAATCGAAAGCGGAGGCTTCTATGGTGACAACAGGCCCCGCCGGGGCGAACCCGAAAAAAGAAAGAAATATAAAGAATTAAGATTTGTTTTTTTTTTTTTACAGAAACAAAGAAAAAAAGGAAGATAAGCTTCCAACAAGCAAAACATACGCGAGCGGGAAGGCAAGAAAAAAGTTTTCAACGGCTGTTGAAAAAAAACGCGTCTTTTTAGCTCCGCGGAAACTAAGAAACTGGGGACCGCGCGCCTCCATCGGGCGGGAAGGCACTCGCACATGTGCGGTGCGGCATAGCTAGAACTTTCTAAGTTCTTAGAGTGCAATCACTCTAAAATTGTCCGTACCGGGGCTCCGTCGGTGCCGTCACCCATCAGTTAAGAATATGCTGCCTGCTTTCTTTTTATACTTTAATAAAATACATTCAATATAAAAATATAACAGGCTTGTGCGGATGGTATCAGATGGTTTGCGAGGACCGAGCTCGAAGAGATGGGGTGGAAATGGGGTTTTTATATATAGGGCCTCCAGACCCGCAGAAAAATCTTGGACGAAAGGAAGCACGTACCCTACCCCTCTCCAACAACATCAAGGCATGCAGTCGATTGCGCCATGCCCAATACGCAGGAGGTTCAGCTGACATCCACTCGGTCAAGATAACCTTTTTAGCCACCAATTGACAATGTGAGTTAAACTGACGAGAGTCGTGTGGGAAAAAGGGAAGAAGTTACAATTTTTGAATAGAAGAGAAGGAAAAACATGAATGGGAAGAACACAAGGGAGGGTAAATTTAGCTTCATAAATAGCAATTATTAAATGAAAAGCAAAGAATCATATGCATCTTTGAAAAGATATGTTTTTAAGGTTTTTTTAAATGAAGATAAGTCTTTTAATTCTCTAATGTATTGAGGCAGGAGGTTCCATGATTGGGGGGCCACAACAGAAAACATGTCGTGCCGTCTGATGCCTATAACTTTCACAGAGGGAATGGAAAGGAGATTATGGGAAGTCGAACGGAGAGATCGTGAAGAATTGTATGGTATTAATAACCTAGTAATGAATTGAGGTTCATTATAACTCAAAGTTTTAGATACTAAGAATAGTATTTTAAAAGTGATGCGGTGACTTATCGGAAGCCAATGGGATTTAATCAACAAGGGGGTAACATGATCATATTTCTTCGCATTATGGATCAGTTTAACAGCTGTATTTTGGATTAATTGAAGCCTTCTTTTTTCTTTTTGTGTGACATTAAGAAGGAGGGAGTTACAATAGTCTACTTTGGATATCACCAAAGAATGTATTAGAATGTTAATGGATTTAGGCTCTAGAAATTTGGCAAGTGAACGAATTAAACGTAGTTTAAAAAAACATGATTTGACAATATTACTAATATGGTCGTGGTAGGTAAGTTTATCATCGATGACAACGCCTAAAATTTTTATGGTGGTGACCAATTCCAATTCGATGTTGTTAATGGAAAACGGGGTACTTAGTGTTATATCCCTTTTCCAAGTAAAAAGCATCGATTTAGTTTTCTTGAGATTTAATGCCAGTTTATTTATGTTGAGCCAGTTTTTTTATAATTTCCAGTTTATTGTTGATAGATGTAATGTCTTCCTTATTTTCAGGATCTAATGGATGAAGAAGTTGAATGTCATCAGTGTATGCAAAAAGAGTGATGCAAAAAGAGTGAAACCTAGTGATTGAGCTATGTTTAAAAGTGGGGAGAGGAATATATTAAAAAGAAGGGGGGAGGGCAGTATAGAGCCCTGGGGAATACCATAGTTTAAGGAATAAACATTGGACTTATTGTTATTGAAGCTGACAACCTATGAGTGATTTGATAAAAATGAAACAAACAAATTAAAACTTGGTCTTTAATACCTACTGATTCTAGGCAATTGATTAATAGTTCATGATCAATTGTGTCAAAGGCAGTGATTAGATCCAGAGAAATTAAAATTACAGATTTGTGATGATCTAGGTAATAATGAATATTATTTGTCAGGCCTATCATAGAATACTCCGTATTATGAAATTTCCGAAACCGGTTTGGTGGGGGTGGAGAACATTGGTGGATTCGACAAAATCTGAGACTTGCTCAAACACAAGTCTCTCGTTTAGTTTGGCCAAGAAAGGGATATTTGCGATTGGACGGTAATTAGAAATTTCGTCTGGAGAAATTTTATAATCTTTCAAAATAGGAATAATGATGGATTTTTTCCAAGAATGGGGGAAGGAAGCAGTGAGAAGGCTGTTTTGAACTAAGGAATGGATAAATGAAAAAAAATTTTAAGATAAAATGGTGGGATGATTTCTTCTCGTGAGCTTTTTAAGTTAATTCTTTGAAAAAGAAGTTCTATATCGTTTATGGTAGGTATTTTAAATTTAGAGCATTTGGATGTGGGGATAGATAAAGAATTGTATCTATTTGTGAAATTGATAAATGTACTTTGTTAGAACGTATTTCGAACTGCATTTATTTTGGTTGAGAAATAATCAGCAATTTCTTGAGCTGTAAGAGTGCATTTTTGATTGGTACCTTTTTTTAATATAGGGGAAACTGATTTCACTATTGAATATAAAATTGTTGGATTTTTTGCTTCTATGATTTTTTTGTTATAATAATTGTTTTTTGCTTGGTTAATTTTTTGCTTGTAAAAAGTAGCCTTTTCTTTGTATAGTCGTAAGTTTCTGGAGGATTTATTGTTTCGCCATTTTCTTTCTAATGATCTTTGTTGTTTCTTTAGAAGCAAAAGTTCTTCTGTATACCAGGGATTAAGGTTTTGCGATGCGAAATTGTTTTTGATAATAAAGGTGTTTTATTGTCTATGAGAGTCTTAATTGATGAGTTCCAGATTAGTAATTGTTCATCGAGTGTGGAAAAACTAAAAGTTGAACTAATAGAATTGAAAGTATCCATAACATCAGATAGTTCTATTTTTGAAAAGTCTCTGTATACGATCTTTTTATGATTTGATATTAGTTGTTTTGATATGATTTGTTGGAAGTTGAGGGTGAAAGAAATAATATAGTGGTCCGACCAAGGTACTGGATAGAATGATTCACCCAAAGAGCCGCCGACGGAGAAGCATAAAGAGCAGTAATTGCCTCAAGAAAGAACCCATCAAAACCATAATGCCAAAGCGTGGCAAACATGAAGCGCCAAGAGACCCTATCAAAGGCCTTCTCTGCGTCAAAATTGACCAACAAAGAAGGCATGCGACGAGAAGCGACAAACTCCAATGAAGTCAAAAGACGGCGCATGTTTCTAGAGCTCTGGCGGGTCCGAACAAACCCTACCTGAGAATCATCGACAAGGTCTGGGAGGACACGGGTTAATCTGTTGGCCAAGATTTTCGCAAAAAATTTAGCTTCCAAGTTAAGGAGGGAAATCGGACGGTTGGAACCCGCCAAGGTAGGATCGCGGCCTGGTTTCAAAAGTATCACAATGTGAGCGTCGCGTAAAGACAGCGGCAGAGATCCCTGTGCTACGTAGATAGTAAAGGTGGAGGCCAGAATAGGAGTAATCTCCAACGAAAACAATTTATAGAATTCAGCTCGAAAGCCATCCGGTCCCGGTGCTTTCCACAACTGACTAGATTGAATAGCCAAAGCCACTTCATCAGTGGATATGGGCGCATTCAACCGCTGTTGTTGAAGAGCAGTCACTCGAGGCACAGAAACATTATCTAAATAAAGAGCACTAGGTAGGTCGGGCCCTTCAGACCGTGAATACAACTGCTGATAAAATGAGCGAAAAACCTTCCCTATCGCAGCATCTGAGCTAACCAACCCGCCCCCATCTCCCACCACCTGCAACACCTGGCGAGGACTGCCCGCTGTACGTGCCAGGTTAGCCAAAAGCCTACCCCCCTTGTTGCCGTGCAAATGAAATTGATGTTTAAAATATAGCATCGAGCGAGCAGCTCGAGCCTGCAGCAACTCGTTCAAAGAGGCCTGAGAAGCCAACAAATTGCTGCGTCGCCGGGGGGGGGGGGGTCGGATTACAAGCATATCACATCCGATCAGCCCTTACCCATTTTTCCAAGCGTGATATCTCCCAATCCCGTGCCTTCTTCTTGAAACTAGCATACGCTATTATTTCCCCACGGAGCACAGCCTTGGCTGCGTCCCAGAACAGGACAGGATCATCCATGTGACCCGCATTGTGAAGCGTATAATCCGTCCACTTCTGAAGCAGATGATCAGAGAACCCGGGGTCTTTATACAACGCGGGCGGAAACCGCCACCTCCGGGAGCCCACATTATCCAACCCTAAGTCCAAAGCACGCCAAATGAAAGCATGATCAGAAACGCAATATGGACCAATCCCCGCATCTCTCATAGAAGAGAAAAGGCTAGAAGATAAAAGCCAATAATCTATCCGGGATTGAGTACCATGAGCCCGGGACAAATGTGTATAATCACGTTCCCCGGGATGCAACGTGGGCCAAACGTCCACCAGATCGAAAGAAGAACAAAGAAGGGGAATGCCCTTAGAAGAATCCATGCGCTCATGGGGACGGGGATCGGATTTTATCCAAACAGGGATCATGGAAAATATTAAAATCACCCCCCAACACCAATTTTTCTTTTTTTAAATAATTTTATTTCGAGAATAGCACACAACAATCCACAAATACAAGAAGCCAACAGAAAACAATAGCTCATAACCAAATACAAAAATGCATTAACAAAACCGTAATATATCATTCTCAAAAAAATTTCCCCTTGTTTTCACCCCTTACCCCCTAACTCCCCCAACCTCCCCCACCCCCTCCCCCACAAAATAAAAAATCGAGGGTGATATATTCACGTGGATTAAAAATTGGTTGACGGATAGGAAACAGAGAGTGGGGGTGAGTGGACAATACTCGGACTGGAAAAGCGTCACGAGTGGAGTGCCACAGGGCTCGGTGCTCGGGCCTGTGCTCTTCAACATATTTATAAACAACCTAGAAATTGGCACGATGAGTGAGGTGATTAAATTTGCGGATGATACAAAGTTATTCAGAGTAGTGAGGACACAGAAGGATTGTGAAGACCTACAAAGAGACATAAATACGCTCGATGAATGGGCCACGAAATGGCAAATGAGGTTCAACGTGGATAAATGCAAGGTGATACATGTCGGTAACAAAAATCATATGCACGAATACAGGATGTCTGGTGCTATACTCGGAGAGAGCCCCCAGGAAAGTGACTTGTAGACAAGTCACTGAAACCGTCTGCGCAATGCGCGATGGTAGCAAAAAGGGCAAACAGAATGCTAGGAATGATTAAGGGGATCACAAACAGATCTGAAAAGGTTATCATGCCATTATACCGGGCCATGGTACATCCCCACCTGGAATACTGCATCCAACACTGGTCGCTGTACATGAAAAAGGACATAGCACTACTCAAAAGGGTCCAGAGAAGAGCCACGACAATGGTTAAGGGACAGGGGGGAGTTGCCGTATAATGAGAGGCTAGAGAAACTGGGCCTTTTCTCTCTTTAAAAGAGGAGACTGAGAGGGGACATGATCGAAACATTCAAGATATTGAAGGGAATTGACTTAGTAGAGGAAAGAGATTGTTCACCCTCTCCAAGGTGAAGAGAACGAGAGGGCACTCGCTAAAGATAAAAGGGAAAAGATTCCATACAAATGTAAGGAAGTTCTTCTTAACTCAGAAAGTGGTAGAAACTGGAACGCTCTTCCGGAGGCTGTTATAGGGGAAAGCACTCTACAGGGATTCACGACAAGGTTGGATAAGTTCCTACTGGAACAGAACATATGCAGGTAAGGCTAGACTCAAATAGGGCACTGGTCTTTGACCTATGGGCCGCCATGTGAGCGGACTGCTGGACACGATGGACCACTGGTCTGACCCAGCAGCGGCAAATCTTATGTTCTTTCATATACTTGGCTTGCCTGCTTTCAAATACAGTGGTGCCTCACACAACGAACTTAATTGGTTCCAGGAGCAAGTTTGTTATGTGAAACGTTCGTTATGTGAAACGCGTTTTCCCATAGGAATACATGTAAAAAAAAATAATTCGTTCTGCAGCATAAAATATGCTAAGATGACATAAAAAAGATAAATTTTTTGTTATTATTTTTATTTAGATACATCTAAAAACATACATCTCCCTGTCCTTTTACTTCCACTATCTTCCTATCCCATCTCTATTCCCTTTTGTCCCTCTCCCCATGATCAATCATCTCACCACCTCTCTCTGCCCTCACCCTCAGGGTTCAAGATTGCTTCCACTCTTTTTCCTGTTGTTCTCTCTGCCTGTCACCCTATGATTTAGCATCCCTTCTGCCCTTGTCCAATATTTCCCCTTCTCTCCCTCCCTCTCATCCCCTGCTCCAACATGTGCTTTCTCCACTCCACCTTTCCTCCCTCCCTGCCTCCACCTTTGTGGCGCTTTTGCACCCGACCGACAACAGAACAGGCCCGGTCGGACAAATCTCCCTGTCCTGTAGCCGCGAATCTAAATTACCTTCTTACAGCAGCTGGATTATTGAAGCTGCTGTAAGAGGTAATTTAGATTCGCGGCTACAGGGCAGGGAGGTTTGTCGGCCGGGCCTGTTGTCGGTCGATCGGGGGACCTGACCATCTGTGCACATTCTTCGGGGCGGACCGCCCCCTCCCCCCTCTTTCGTTCGCCATTGCCTTCTTCCTACCTGCCCTGCCGCAGCCGCACACAGCCGACCGGAAGTCTTCCTGATGTCAGCGCTGACGTCGGAGGAATGGAGGGCTTTGCTTAAGCCCTCCCTCCGACGTCAGCGCTGACATCGGGAAGATTTCCGTTCGGCTGTGTGCGGCTGCGACAGGGCAGGTAAGGAGAAGGAGACTACCCTCGCGGCTCGACCAACCCCGCTGCGATCCAACCCCGCAGGAACCCCGGAAGTATGCAGCTCGGGCGACTTCGTTGTGTGAAACGAAGTACGTTATACGGATCACGACATAAAGTTCGTTGTGCGCAGCGTTCGCTGTGCGAGGCGTTCGCTGTGCGAGGCACCACTGTACTTCCAAGTATAACTTGCTAACAGCAACTATAACAATAATAATAACAGTTTTTTTATATACCGCAGGACCGTGAAGTTCTATGCGGTTTACAAAGATTAAAAGATGGTACAAATTGAATGAACTTAACAGAGGAGAAAGATAGTGGTTAACAGTTCAAGGGAACCGTTATTGAAGAGAAAGAATTGAACTGGTCAGCTGTCTAGATACTTCAGGAACAGATATGTTTTTAGGCGTTTCCTAAATTCCCCATAAGTGGAAGGCGTAAGCAATTGTTCTAGATCTTTACCCCATAATGCTGCTTGGTGTAAGAGAAGGTATTGATGGTGTCTTTTGAGTTTATATCCTCTAATTGGGGGGGGGGGGGAAACGAAGTTCAAGTGTGTGCTTCTATGTCTGTTGGCTGAGAAGGAAAAAAGGTTAGTTATGTATTTGGGGGCTAGACCATATAGTGCTTTAAAGCAGAAACAGGTGAACTTGAACTTTACGCGTGCCTCCATCGGTAGCCAATGCAGCTGTCGGTAGTAAGGTGTCACATGATCAAACTTCTTCTGCCCGAAAATCAGTTTGACCGCTGCATTTTGTATAAGTTGTAATCGTCGCATATTCTTTTGGGAAATTGCTAAATAGGCGATGATACAGTAATCAAGTTGACTCAGTATAAGGGATTGTACCAGAATTCTAAATGCTGACTTATCAAAATATGCTCTAATGGATCGAAGTTTCCAGAGAGTGAAAAAACCCTTTCTGATTAAGGAGTCTACTTGGTCTTTCATGGTTAGGCACTGATCTAGTGTTACACCCAATACCTTCATAGTAGTCTGAATAGGATAACTAAGTTTATTGATGCATAGTGGTGTTTTGGTGTTAAGCGGATGTGGCGAAGCTACAAAAAATTTTGTTTTTTCTGAATTAAGTTTCAGTTTGAATTCAGATATCCATTGCTCCATCAAATTTAGTGCTTCTGATGCTTGGGAGTAACTTCCGAGAGAGAATTAACAAATGGGATGATGATCATAAAGTCATCTGCATAACATAGCTGGGGATAGTTTTATCCCCAGCTGGGTCAATTGCGCACCTAGTGAGGACATGTAGACATTGAAAAGCAATGGGGAGAGTGGTGACCCTTGCGGTACGCCAGATGGATTGCTCCAGGTATCGGAGAGATCGTAATTGAAACGTACTTGATAGGTACGGGACATGAGGAAGCCTCGGAACCAGTCCAACACCTCTTCCCTAATGCCAATTGCATCCAGGCATTGTAGCATCTTCCCATGCTCCACTAGGTCAAAGGCAGAACTCATATCAAATTGCATGATCAGGGAGGGCATTGAGGCCCTTGCTGAACAAGAGACGCA
The DNA here is from genome assembly GCF_902459505.1 of Geotrypetes seraphini. NCBI lineage: Eukaryota > Metazoa > Chordata > Amphibia > Gymnophiona > Dermophiidae > Geotrypetes > Geotrypetes seraphini. Next base: position 130,671,831 of record NC_047089.1, read on the forward strand.
GATTATCTAAGATAGCCGCAATTAATGTCTCAGTACAGAACAAAGGTCTAAAACCAGATTGAGTTTCATGTAAGAGAGAGAACTGATCAAGATATTCCATCAGTTGGGTATGTACCAATCCCTCCATGACTTTTACGCTAAATGGAATGGATGCTATTGGTCTATAGTTGGTTACCAGTACTGATGATTCTTTACTATTTTTGGGAATTGGGGTTATTATTATGTGACCCTTATTAGTGAGGAACTTTCCATTTTTTAGGTTATGGGTTAAGTAATGCAGCAAAGATAGTTTAAAGTCTAAATGGAGCCGCTTTCACAATTTCCGGGTGACATGAGTCCCGAGCGCAGTAAGATTTAGAGTATTTGTTATATAGTTTGATATAATTATTCCATTCTGGATCGTGAAAGGAACTCCAGATCATGTCTGCTGGTATTTCATTTCCTTGTATGTTAGCTATTTGGTGATCATTAGTGTCATTTGTTGAACAGTTGTTTCTTAGTTTTTAATTTTTGAATCACAGTGCTGTGCTAAATCATTTGTTGAAGGTAGGTTAATATTGTGTGCGAGTTGAGTGTAGCGTGTGGTGTCAAATAAATTTGTAACTAAGTTGAACAGCTCTTTTGCATTGATTCCTTTTGAGCTAGTGCGGATAAGTCGATTTTAGAAGAGTAGAGTGCTTTACGTTTGTCTTTTATCAATTGTTTGTAAATTTTTATGTTAGATCTCCAGTTGTTACGGTCTGACAATTCTCCTGTTTTTTTCCAAGTTCTTTCTAGTCGTCTTACTAGTTGTTTCATTTTTAGAAGTTCAGTGTCAAACCATTTGTTATATTTATTTACGCAGCTTTTACTATTTCACTTAGGGGCAATTTTATCTAAAATGGATGTGCTAGTTTTCGTCCAGTGATCCCAAAAATCGACTCCTTCACCTATCTCAACTATATCATACTAGTCTTATAGCCCGTTACATTAATGGGTGCTAGAATATATCTGTGTGTGTCTGTCTTCCAGTTGGGTTTTCAGGATTTCCCCAATGAATATGCATTGGAAAGCATAGCATGCACATAGATCTCATGCATATTCATTGGGGAAATCCTGAAACCCCAACTGGGATGTTACCAGCATCGAACATGTGCAAAGTCCCATGCCAGCTATGTTGAGTTTTGTTTAGAGATGGTGTTCTACCATGTCAGTGCTGCATCCCAAATCATGCCACGATGAAAAGGGTGAAGAAGGAGATATGCTTGATACGTGTGTGTGGGGGGGGAGGGGTAAGGTAGAGGTTGATGGTTGAGCTTGAAGGAGAGAATAAGGAAAGGAAGAGGCTGGCGCTATCCCTGGGTGTGGGCCCATGGCTGAAAGTTCGCTTAAGAGATCAGATACCTTTAGGCTGGTCCTAGAAGAGTGGCTGCAAACAGGGTGAAAGTTGGGATAAAGAGGGCACTAAAGAAAAAAGCTTAAAAAAAAAGTTCATTCAAAGTGGTTTACATTTAGTATATGTGTTGTTTGAGGTTTCATTTAATACAGCTATTGCCCGAGTTCCGAAATACAGTATACCCTCCGCCGTTTCTCTCGGCTTCAGCTGCCACGTAAATCACCTCTCTGCCTCACTACGCGCACGATCTGTCACAACAGGTGCAGGTCTCCATCCTTTCTGTCCCAGCATTTCTCCATTTGGCAGATGCCATTCTATCTCCTCGCTAACCCTGACACTTGAAGAGATTATCATCCAACCTAACCTCGGGATGTTCTACCGCGGCAGTGCCAATTCAGTACACACTGCCTTTGAATGTAAAAAAACCCATGCTTGTTGACGTCCTCGCCGTCCCAATTGCAAGCAGTAAACAGTGCTAGCCTACGCCATCTGCCTCTTCACCGTCAGCCATTTTTTTCCTCCTCTTTGCTATAGATGGGGGGAGGGATCACTTCCAGTCTAGTGCACGAAATTGACGACGGGGGCAGCGTGTATACATTAAGGGAGCACTGGTGCGCGAGTGTGAACGACGGTGATGGCAAACTTACAGGAAGGGAGGGAGAGAGTACTATAAGGCCATCAAATAAGTATGAAGCTGTGTGATTTTCTTTGTATGGCAAGACTCTCGCGCATGCGCACTCCTACCTGCGGGTTCCTACAGCGCACGGAAAACGGGAGCATGCAGGTGGAGTGCGCATGCGCGGCTTAGGGCTTTATTATATTAGATTACACTGACATATCATATTACACTATATCATATTATATCATATTACAACTATATCATACAACTATATCATATTATCATTACTATATCATGCTATCATTACAACTATATCATATCATATTACACTGACATTTTAAAATTAATGCATTTCCCTTATAGAATGATCAATTGTAATATCTGCAATTTCTTCTAACAGATCTGAAAAAATGATAGCCCCACATGGAAATGGCATGAGCATGAGAAGGAGCAATTGCTTCTGCCTACATCAGTTCCAATCCCAAAACGGTGGCTGCGACTTTCCACCCAGGAAGTTGCAGCCATTTTCACTATGCAGTGGGCAAGAGTGACATAGAATCACTTTTGTTCCAAGGCCACTACCAGGGCTTTTAGAAGTTAGACCCATGGATGGCCTATTAGTAGGGGGATGGGCGGAGTTGGTGGGCATCCAGAATAGTTTTTTGTCAAGGGGGTTGGCCCAGGGGGATGGACTTATGATGGCATCAGTGGGAGGGGACAGGGCTACTGTTTCAGTTTCTGCTCTGGCTGAAAACAAGAAGCAAATTTCAGGTGCAGATTTGGTTTTGCCTGAACTGAAAGCCCTGGTTTTGGTCACCCTCTAACTTATTCAGAACTTTACTATACCTGTTCCTTCAATGTGTAAATGCAATGGTATAATTCAACTATTCTGTACTCTAAAGAGGACGTGGTTTGCTTTCTAGTAGTTGTTTAATAATATGTTAAATAAGAATCTTTTATTGTAAACCCCACCAAGGAAATGAGGGGACAACCAGCTTTCTTTCCTCAAAACAATAAGTGAAACATTTATTTTTAACTTGTAATCAAACAAGATGCCTTGGTAATTGGTGAAATATGAAGAAAAATCAAATGAAATGTTATCTCCAGCAGCAATAACTTCTGTTACAGGAGCATGAGTGAATTATTGAGCAAGTTCTAAAGAAAATGGTTTCTTGGCCACTAGAGGACAAATTCTGTTGACTGCAAGTCACTTCATCCTTCCCCCCCCCAACCCATTGCCCTAGGTACATTAGATAGATTGTGAGCCTGCTGGGACAGACAGGGAAAAATGCTCGATTACCTGAATAAATTCATGTAAACCATTCTGAGCTCCTCTGGGAGAACGGCATATAAAATTGAATAAATAAATAAATAATTTAACCGCTGTCTGTAAAAGCCAAGAAAATACGATTTCTGCTGTATTTTTCAGCAAGCAATAAAATAATAAAATAAAGACAAAGCCAGATGGGAAAATAATTTATTGCTTTTAAACTGTAGTATGTTTATGATGTGAGGTATTTTATCTTTTTCTGCTGAAAGCATTACATGAGGTCATCTGATTTTTTTAGTTTTATATTGTCCTAAATATGGGTTCAAGTTGCAGGCTGATAAGGATAACTAAAAGAATTCCAACCACATAACTTTGGTTGAAATAAGCATACTAAACAATGTGTCCATCACAACTTTTCTTCAATATTACACAATTTGGCTGAAAAATGTTTGGGCATTTTATCAAATTTAGCCCAAATTTTAAAACTGGCCTTGAGCAATGAAAAGGGTAGTAGTTCTCAGGTTAAACTCTATAATCAGATACATTTCACACAACTTAAACCAATCTCATGTTTCAAAATAATTAAAATGCATATTAGGCTAGTATTGGTAAACTTTTCTACTTGATGTGGTTCTTAACACCAACATCAGTGACTTGAGAAGTTTAATTTGACATCAATTTCTATATATACACATAAGTTGGCAGATATTTGGCAATTACCTATGATGAATTCTCTTGATGAATATCTCTCCTCAGTGGCTCGAAATAGAAATCAATCCCAGGAGAATGAATCGGGCCTATAAATTTGTATGTGATTATGCCAGTCAACTCCTTTATTCTTTCCAGGCAGGAATGGGCTTTAATGACTTATGCTTATCTGAGATTTGTCAATTCTTCATCAAATAAACACACCATCAGGATTTGAAAATGACAAAATTTATATAAAATTATTACAATAATGATTTCAAAGTAGCAGAATGATCATTGTGATCATACAATTGAATCCGTAAGATCGACTACAGGGAGCTGCATGACCCCCAACATCGTACCATGACTTAGAACATTTAAACTGAATTTATATTGACCAACAACATAATTTCCATAATGTTATCATATAAGCAAGATTTTTCCAAGCTTATGGAATAGAGACAACAAATCTATCATCAGACTTGTTGAGCCTTCTTATTTTGCATATCAGTCGTAGTACATTAATTTTCCCAATTGTTATTGCACTGGATCATAAAAGTCAGATATCTTACCCTTTTAAAGTAACAGAGAAACAACTGGATCACTTGAATATAAAATGTTCAATGGCTAAAAACAAAACCTGCTTAGTAACAGACTTCCATTGGTTCAGTAAGATTTCAATTTCAAGTTTACAAATGCATTGTAAAGTTCCTTCCTCATCACTTAAAAAACAAGTCAGCATATTGATTACTCTATACAAAGACTAGTAACAATTTAATATTGAATTTGATTAGATTGTTTACAGAGTGTATACATTACATTTATATATTTTGAAAATTGACATTTAAAAACCTCCAGGAATCTAAAGCATAACATGGTTTTAAAAAAATCCACTTTAGAAAATGGAAAATACAGCACGAGCCTTGTTGGAGAATGTGTACTTTTTAATCAAAATAATTCTCTACTAAATACACATTTTTCTGGGGAATAACCAATTATTTGGCACTCAAGAAAAACATTTATCAAGCATTTCTGATGATGCCTCACAAGTTTGCTAAAGGAATGTATCACCCCAGTTAGCAGTAGTATTTTTGGTGCACCTGGCATAAGTTTTAGCTGCTGTAATCCTTCCACAGTATGGTATATTAATGATGTGAAACAGTCACGCATTGTACAGTAGGTCCAATCAATCATTTTTGCTAGGAAATGAAAACCAAAAGTGTCTCCACGCCTAAAAGTAAAACATTTAATTTTGGTTTTCTTCACTAATAACTTGTGTTCTCCATGGACAGCTGGATAAATCAGATTGAAGACATTGACAGACAATAAGACAGAAAAAGGAGTAGGTTAACTAAAAAAAATATGATGAGCTGGAAATGCTTATAAGCCAAGTTGATGTTTCTAAGTCCAAGAGAGCTCACCATTTCTTTTGGTAAACCTACCCTACTCCTTTTTTTGTCTATCTATTTTTTTGTGAGAAACCAGTCCTTCTGCTGTTTTGCTGTGTGGTATTGAAAATAAAACATGCTCTTGCTGTAGCTAGGAGAGGATAGAAAACTTTTCTGCAGGTCTTTAATTGAAACTACAGAGCAGCATGTGCCACAAGGCCTCTCTCATTCATGTAACATAGGTAAAGGTAAGATGTTTTTGAAGTCTGAGGTAAGGTGGGAGGGCATGTGACTAACATATCCTGTTGTCCATGGGGAACCCCAGCTATAGGGAAACAATTCCGCTTTCTTCATGGACAAATAGATTAAGTTAGTCCTAGCAACCAGGGTACGCTCCATCATCAGATAACATCACCTAAATGTAAACTTGACTTAGCCTGCTGGTCCATGGAGAAAGGAGGATGCAAGTGGAGTTTCCATGCCACAGAAGTACACCCCTCCCTTTCAAGCCCTTTGTTATTCCTGAGATGCTGCTGTTCTCTCAAGAAAGTAGCCTGCTAAAATGGCAGAATCTGCAAGGGAGTCTTAAGGACATTGACCTTCCAGCTTAATATGATCTGTTTCCTACCCTTTCTGTGAGTCGAGTATCCTACAGTTTGCAAGTCAATAGGATGACACATTCATAAGGCTTGGACAGACATAGGTGCAAATCTGCAGTTAGTTAACTGACTATACATCTGTCACAAAATCTTCATTTTGGCACATGCTAAAATTCAGCACAGAAGGTCAAATATGCATACAGTATATGAATCTTTATTTGGTGCACGTAAAATGATTAAATTCCCTTAAGACAGGTGGGGGAAGTTATGACCAAAATGCAGGGGTAGATTGACCATTGGAACAGCAGGACAGTGCCAGAGGGCCCAATCTCCCCTAGTTTCCACATGACCCTTATTGCTCGGGGGCCCAGATCACTGTCAGTCTGCCCCCTTTCAATACATTTAAAAAAAATTAATGTTGATATAATCCTATAAAACTCACTGCACAGCACTCTCTTGTGAATGTGAAAACTGCTGCTAATTTTACAAAGCTCTGACAAAGGGGTAAATATCAAAACATCGCCTAGAAAAAGCAGCTGGAAAGGTCATATTCACTGATTGCTCCGAAGACTTCAGTACACATGAGATTCTTTCTGATTGAGGAGCCGCTGGCGTGCTGCTGAGTTTGTGGCACTTCGGATCACTTCCATCCACCTGAGGAGAGAATAAGAACGTTTGGGAGAAAGGCTAAACAATTGTCTGGCAGAAACTAATGCAATGCAGAGGGGTCCTTTATAGTCCTGTTTTTCAAGCTGGTCTTGAAGTACCTCCAGACAATTTGTTTATCAGAATATTCACAGAAAATAAATATGTATGCACTTCTTATACCAATAAATAGAAATACTCCACTTGTTTAATGTAAGAGCACTATCCACAACGGAAGAAAAAGCTTCAGGTACCAACCAATAATAGAGTAGTGGTTTTTGCACATTCCCTTCGGAAGTTTTTTGCCGATGATGTGGGTGGAGAAGGTTTGAGCATTTCTTGCTCTGCTGTGATAATACCTGAGGCTTTTTCTTCCGTTGTGGATAGTGCTCCTACATTAAACAAGTGGAGTATTTCTATTTATTGTTATTTAAGAACATAAGAACATAAGAAGTTGCCTCCGCTGGGGCAGACCAGAGGTCCATCCTGCCCAGCGGTCCGCTCCCGCGGCGGCCCATCAGGCCCACAGCCTGAACAGTGGTCTCTGACTAATTTTGTAATTTACCTCTAATCCTGTCCCTATAACCTTACCTCTACTCCTATCTGTACCCCTCAATCCCTTTGTCCTCCAGATACCTGTCCAGACCTTCTTTGAAGCCCTGTAGCGTACTTCTGCCTATCACATCCTCCGGCAGCGCGTTCCATGTATCCACCACCCTCTGGGTGAAAAAGAACTTCCTGGCGTTTGTTCTAAACCTTTCCCCTTTCAATTTCTCCGAGTGCCCCCTTGTACCTGTGGTTCCCCTTAGTTTGAAAAATCTGTCCCTATCCACTTTTTCTTTGCCCTTCATGATCTTGAAGGTTTCTATCATGTCTCCCCTGAGTCGTCGCTTTTCCAGGGAGAAAAGCCCCAGCCTTTTCAGTCTGTCAGTATATGAGAGGTCCCCCATACCTTTTATTAGCTTAGTTGCTCTTCTCTGGACTCTCTCAAGTACCACCATGTCTTTCTTGAGGTACAGCGACCAGTACTGGACACAGTACTCCAAGTGCGGGCACACCATTGCACGATACAGTGGCAGAATGACTTCCTTCGTCCTGGTTGTGATACCTTTCTTAATGATACCCAACATTTTGTTCGCTTTCCTTGAGGCTGTGGCGCACTGCGCCGACGCCTTCAATGTTGTGTCCACCATCACTCCAAAGTCTCTTTCAAGGTTGCTCACCCCTAGCGGTGATCCCCCCCATCTTGTAAGTGAACATCGGGTTCTTTTTCCCAATATGCATGACCTTGCATTTCCCTATGTTGAAGCTCATTTGCCACTTTTTGGCCCACTCTTCCAGCGTTGTCAGATCTTTTTGGAGGTCTTCGCAGTCCTCCATGGTTATGACCCTGCTGTATAATTTAGTGTCATCCGCAAATTTAATAACCTCACATTTTGTTCCCGCCTCCAGATCGTTAATAAATATATTGAACAGGAGCGGTCCCAGCACCGACCCCTGTGGAACTCCGCTCGTGACCCTTTGCCAATCTGAGTAATGGCCCTTTACTCCAACCCTCTGTTTCCTGTCCGCCAGCCAGTTTTTGATCCATCGGTGGACTTCCCCTTGCATCTTGTAGTTCCATAGCTTCCTTAGCAGTCTTTCGTGTGGTACCTTGTCGAAGGCTTTTTGGAAGTCAAGGTAAATGATGTCTATGGATTCCCCTCTAGCCACCTGGCTGTTCACCCCCTCAAAGAAGTATAATAAGTTCGTGAGGCATGACCTGCCCTTGCAGAAGCCATGTTGGCTCTACTTTAGTTGCCCATTGTTTTCGATGTGTTCCCAAATGCTGTCTTTAATCAGCGCTTCCATCATCTTTCCAGGGACCGAGGTCAAGCTCACCGGCCTGTAGTTTCCTGGGTCTCCCCTTGAGCCTTTCTTGAAGATGGGCGTGACATTTGCTATTTTCCTGTCCTTTTGGGATCTCTCCAGTTTTTAGGGATAGGTTGCATATTTGTCGAAGTGGCTCAGCTATTTCGTTCCTTAGTTCCTTGAGTACCCTTGGGTGAATGGAACTAAGAAACGAAATAGCTGAGCCACTTCGACAAATATGCAACCTATCCCTAAAAACTGGAGAGATCCCAAAGGACTGGAAAATAGCAAATGTCACGCCCATCTTCAAGAAAGGCTCAAGGGGAGACCCAGGAAACTACAGGCCGGTGAGCTTGACCTCGGTCCCTGGAAAGATGATGGAAGCACTGATTAAAGACAGCATTTGGGAACACATCGAAAACAATGGGCAACTAAAGTCGAGCCAACATGGCTTCTGCAAGGGCAGGTCATGCCTCACGAACTTATTATACTTCTTTGAGGGGGTGAACAGCCAGGTGGATAGAGGGGAATCCATAGACATCATTTACCTTGACTTCCAAAAAGCCTTCGACAAGGTACCACACGAAAGACTGCTAAGGAAGCTATGGAACCACGGGGTGCAAGGGGAGGTCCACCGATGGATCAAAAACTGGCTGGCGGACAGGAAACAGAGGGTTTGAGTAAAGGGCCATTACTCAGATTGGCAAAGGGTCACGAGCGGAGTTCCACAGGGGTCGGTGCTGGGACCGCTCCTGTTCAATATATTTATTAACGACCTGGAGGCGGGAACAAAATGTGAGGTTATTAAATTTGCGGATGACACTAAATTTATTATCCACTTCCACCATTTTTAGGTAGATTAGTATTTGCACTTCTTATACTGCATGCAGCCTTACTTCATTTATATTCATTGTAGGGATCCTGATAATCAGGCACTTAGGGGATACCCTGAGAATGACACGAGCAATACCACTTTACATGATTTACAACAGAAACAGGAAAGTTAGAAAAGATGTCCTACCTATAGATCAGGCTTGTACACCTTTCAGTGCTATAGAAATGATTGGTAGTAGTAGTATTAATGACCCTGGTACACAGAACCAATAGAATGCAATCTAGCACAAGGGTAATCACATATGTACCTTTCAAATGTGTATTCACTTTCTGCCCTGAAGTAATACACATGGGACTTGAAGTGTAGCTTGAAGACATAATCTTTGTGTATGTTCTCAGATTCAGAAGGGATAGTAAGTGAATATCCCAGCAAGGGAAGGCTTGCTAGAGGATGATTGTCCTAGAATACAATAGACAGAAATTCTCTTAGCATATATTAAAAACATACAGTAAAAACAACACTGCAGAACTGAACACCGTTTGACAGTTTCAGAATAAATGAATATTCTTTTTACCACTTAACTGCATTTAGATAGTCTAATAATTGCATACTCTCCATCATCAAAAGGTGTAACATTTGAGAATGCCAATGACTATATGTAGGGCTCAGGGGTTCAATCCAAAGGAAAAGTATGACCTTCAGACCTGATAAAATTGCTCTTCAAAGAAAGCCTTTAAGGCCTCTAGGAAAAGGATGTCGAACATCAAAAAGCCAAAAGAGCATCAACTAGTACAAAAGTCAGAATACAGCAGATTCAGGGGCCCTTTTATCAAACTACAGTATAAAGTGGCCTTAGCTCATCCTTATGCAGGTTATTCCTATGCACTAAGGACATTTTTGCCACCAGGGTAAAATGGCTAATTTTTCTAGTTTCCCTATTACAGGCCCCCAAGCTAATTTTCCCATTAGCGCATGGCCATCAGCATATGAAACCCTACCATCATGTAAGGGCTTGAATGTTAAGCACACATTAATCAGTTAGCGCTAGCCAATTAGTGCAAACATGCCCACTCTCCACCCCCAGCCCTTAGCACATGGGTAGCAAATGCACACCCAAAAAGTATCACGGGACACGTCAGCCCATCCCACAGTAAGCATGCATTATTAGTGCTTACTTCAGCTTAGTAAAAGAGCCCCATAAAGACATAGGAGGCCATTTTAGAACAGTTTTTGTGACATAAATATGTATAGAAAAGCAAACATATGATTTACAATGCTGCAGGACAAACAGATTCAAGAGGAGGCATGTGTGCTCTGGACAATGATTCTCTAAAGACATCCTGGCTGCACTGTGGATTACACCCTGAAGCAGAGTTCTCAAAACACGACTACAAGTTGGGAATATTTTCAAGATGATTTGAGTAAATTACATGGCGGTATTTGGTAGTTGGAAATTTTGCAATCTACAATTTTGCAATTGATGTTTTCTTGGCTGATTGGAGTATGTAGATAAGTGACTTATTTTATGTATTATTTCCCCCCCTTTTTTCAAACAAAGCTGCAGTAGAGTTTTCTACTGTGGCCTGGAGCGCTAAATGCTCCATTGTTGCTCCAATGCTCATAGAATTCATGTTGGCGCAGTGTTGGAGCATTTAGCACCCTAGGCCGTGGTAGAAACCTCTATCGCGGTGTAGTAATAGAAGGCCTAATTGTTGTATTTATTTAATTGTGGACACTGTAGGCATGCTTTTTGAGACAGGGAGGGCATTATTTCAGCTATTTATTTTGGACCTTGATTTTTCTTTTTTTTGTTTAAATTATTTATTGATTTTATAAAACATCTTACAGAAAGTGTAAGAGATTATCCATCAATAATATTCTTAAAAAGCACTTACGTACTACTATGCATGAAATACAAAATAAACAATCCACTCCCCTCTCTCTGGATTTGTATGTAAAATATAAAATTTTTAATATGATAGGTTCACAGTACTATTAAAGTTGTTTAATAAAAGAATCTAATGGATTCCAGATTCCTATAAATTTTGCGATTCATTTATTTTTTCTGCTAGCATTTTCTCATATCGTTAATACATACATAGGCCCGGATTCTGTATAGGACGGCCCAGGAGAGGCGTCCTATACAGAATTCGGCCCACACTAAACCCCGATTCTGTAACCAGCGTCCATGTTACAGATGCCGGTTACAGAATCGGGTTAGAGTAGACGCGGCCGCTACACTTATCGCGGCAAGGGATTTCCCTGCTGCGATAAGTATAGTGGCCGCCTGTCTGATTGCCGACAGGAGGGTGCCCAAACCCTCCTGCTGGAAGATGCCCCCACTCCCCCCGACACTACCGATTGCTGGCAGGAGGATGGCCAAACCTTCCTGCCGGAAGATGCCCCCACTCCCCCCCACACTACCGATTGCCGGCAGGAGGGTGCCCAAACCCTCCTGCCGGAAGATGCCCCCCCCCCACACTACCGATCACCGGCAGGAGGGTGCCCAATCCCTCCTGCCGGAAGATGCCCCCCCCTCCTCTGCGCTAACAGCCCCAAACCTCCCCCCACCAAACTAACCTTTAATTACTGTCCGGACGGGTCTTGCCCGTCCAGCCGGCAGGCCCGCCTCGTCGAAATGAGGTGGGCCCGCCCCTTCCCGCGAAGCCTAAGGCCTGATTGGCCCAGGCTCTAGGCTGGGGAGCATTTTAAAAAAAATGTGCATCCCGATTGGCTGATTAGACAACTGTAGAATCAGGGCCATAGAGTCTACCACAAAAACGGCATATTTAACCTATCCCATTGCTTCCAGTTCCTTGTAATCATTTGCAAAGCCATACCTGTCATAATGAGAAGTTTATCTTTGGAACTATTTAGCAGGCTTCTATTCATAATTAATAATTTTATTTTTGTATACTGCAATACCACAAGCAGTTCAGAGTGATTTACAGAGGAAAAGACTGTATATAAATAGCAATGTTACAGAAAAAGACTTTCAAATTACATTAGCATGCCAAGAGTAGTCTAGATTTATCCGGAAGTATTTCAAAGATACAACAAGGCAAGAAAGGAGTAAGAGAAATTTATCAAAGAGATAGGTTTTAATTGATTTCCTGAAGGTTTGGTAGGAGGCTGCATTTGAAATGGGGACAAGAATAGAAATTATTTTGCTGCATATGGATTTCCAGAATCCAAATATTAAAGGGCCTTGATATTTCTAATTTATACTACTGCTACAAATGTTTATAGCACTGCCAGACTACGCAGCGCTGTACATTAAACATATAAGAGAAAATCCCTGCTCAGTAGAGTTTACAATCTAAAGCAGGACAGTAGGAGTTAGGAAATTTCTCACAGAGGGAATGATAATTTATAAATGCATATTTAAAAAGGGATTTATAGACCAAGGGCTCCTTTTATCAAGCCGCACTAGCGGTTTAACGCGCATAATATGGTACGCTAAACTGCCGGCCATGCTAGCCACTACCGTCTCCTCGTGAGCAGGCGGTAGTTTTTAGCCAGCGCGGGAGTTAACGTGTGATGAAATGTCTCGTGCGTTAATCCAGCTAGATCGGCTTGATAAAAGGAGCCCCAAGTGATGTCCCTCTAAATGTTAATAAATTGGCATTGTGGTCTTTTGTTTAATCATTATATCAACATGGGCGTGACTGATGGTTCTTAATTCATTTTAACTTGTTGGAATGCCAATTAGATACATTGATTCATGGGTTCCTTTGGTTGGGTGGTCATCTGCGTCATCTGGCTTTGCTGATAGCAGTGAGGATTGGGATTGTTGCAGTTGAGGCAATTTGTTGAAGCTTGTCATATGTGCCACATCCATGATTGGTTTCTCTCTACTTGTTATTTTTCCTGGAGTTTGGTGGAGTTAAAGTTTTGGAGACCTTATCACTTTAGTTATCTTTTACATACCCCAACGGTTAAGGCTGCTGTCCTGGGGAATCCTTATTATTTTTTACTTGCTCCTCTGAGATCCACCTGGCAATGGATATGCATTCGATTGAAGCTTGATTTTAGGACTACACCTTTTTTACCTATTTGTGGTAATGGTTCCTTTTCACCTAGTATAACAGCTGCTGGTTTTCAGCCTAATAAGAGAGGAAATATCTCCTATCTATAACAGATACTGACTGACGAAGGCACCCTGCCAACACTTTCCCATTTATGCACTATTTATGGTTGGTCTTGTTTGGATGTATTTTCTTATATACAGTTGCGACATTGTGTGACTTCTTTGCCTTTATCGGCATTGCTTGCTAAAGTATATGACACCCTCTATTGGTTAGTTGCTCAATTGATTATACCCCTGAAATATTTTAGGCATTCCTTACTGGATCTTTCACCTGCCCTAGATTATGCTAAGGTGGCTCAGGCTTGGAGTGCCGAATTGAAGATTCAACTTCAGGGGTCTCATAGCCAAAGATTTTTGAAGCTTCTGTATGGTCGTCTTTATGACATTACCTATTTTGAAATGGGTTATAAGTTTCTTTGTAGATTATATATTGCTCCTTGGCATGCCTATAGGGCGACTCTTGCTTCAGTAGGATCTTGCATTAAGTGCGGCCACCTTAAAGCCACTTTATCTCACATGTTTTGGACATGTCCTTTGGTGTGCCAATTTTGGGGTGTTGTTTTTTCTAAGATTGGACATATGTGGCGCACTACATGGCATTGTAATAGTTTTAGCCTCTTTTGGCTTTTTGATCTTTGGCATCCTATTCCTAGAGGCCTTAAAGGCTTTCTTAGAAAAGCAATTTTATCAGGTCTGAAAGTAATACTTTTCCTTTGGATTGAACCCCTGAGTCCTACATATAGTCATTGGTGTTCTCGAATGTTACACCTTTTGATGATGGAGAGTATGCAATTATCAGACTGGGACAATAGGCAAGGTCGCCAGTTGCTTACTATTTGGCAGCCTTACTTGGACACTCTTAACACCATATACCCACAGTCTCATCTTAATCAATATGTCATGAGTTGATTTCTTGATTGCTCTTGTAATCACAGCCCTGGGATGGGAAGAAAGGGGGGGGGGGAGTTGGGATGATTTGTTTTTATTAATCTTGTTTATTATGCTATTGTTTTGATTTCAAGTTTTTTTTTTCTTTATTGTTGTTTTTGTAATGTTATTTGTTCTCTTACCTGTATTTTGAAACTCTAATAAATAGATTTCAGAACTTGGAAACATAGGAAATGGCTGTGTAGCTGTTGAGCTCCTGTCCCTGGCCATCCTTTTGTTGGTTTTCAGCTGTACAACTTTTCTCTTTAAAGGCAGAAAGTTTGGAAATGTTTCAACCAATGGCTTCTAACAAACAATCTAAGCCTGAAACCACTCCAAAATCAGGAGGAAAGACTAAAAGAAGATCCACCCACCCCTGTTAAGACTCCTCTGCCTGTAGACACTTTAGATATGATCGAGTTGTTAGAGGAGTTAAGAAATATTAGATTGGTTTTTAAAAGAAGTCATAGAACAGATGGCAAATCTGGGAAACAAAATGGATATGGTTAGCACCAGAATGGATCAAATGGAGACCCGAGTGGAGAAAGTGGAGTAGGAGCAGCAGCACTACAAAAATGATCATAAGGTCATTAAAGAAATGGGAAAGCGGATGACAGACTATGAAAACCAGGGCAGAAGAAATAATGTGAGGATCCTAGGTTTAAAAGAAGGGGTGGAAGGAAATAATATGCTGTCTTTCCTGGAAGAAGTGATTCCAAAAGTACTCCCCCTAAAATTAAAAGTGCCACTGGAAATAGAGAGGGCACATCGAGTCCCAGGAAGGAGACCTCACAGTCAGGAGAGACCCGGACCAATAATTTTGCGCCTGCTGCGTTTCCAGCACGTTTTAGAAATTTTAAGGGTGGCAAAAGAGAAAAAAAATCTATCTTATAAGGATTACAACATTATGTTTGTCCCAGACTTTGCACATGAAACAGTGCAGCTTCACAAACAATTTCTGCAAATGAGACAATTGAAGGATATAGGGGCAAAATATGGGCTTTACTACCCTGCCTAATGAGGGTGACTTATAAAGAAAAATTCTACCAGTTTGAAGACCCTGAAAAGCTGAAGGAGTTTTTGAACCAACAAGAAACACCAATGAACTAAATGGATAATCCTGTCAGCTGCAATTGAGCTTTTATGTATTTATTTATTTATTGAGATTCTCTGGATTTAAAGCCTTATAGAAGAGTATTAATGTTTTTGTTCTAATTATTTTAATATATGGAATTGGACGTTTCAACTGTCTCCAGCTTTTTAACTGTCACAGAACTATATGTGCAGTTTGTTTGTTTTTTCAAAGTGCTCCGAGGGGTCCGAATGAAGTCCTTAAACTCTGAAGTGTGATTTGTGAATTTTAAGGGGAGGGGAGGGAAAGAAAAGAGCCCACTGAAGTTACTCCACACCCTTTGATGAGAGGGGGCAGAGACAGACCTATTCGCCACATTAATTTTTTAATAGTTTAAGTTCAAGTTTCCAAGTTTATTAGGTTTTAATATACCGACCATCAAATAAATATCTGGCCGGTTTACATTACAATAAAAAATATAGATAAGAAAGAGGAGTTAATATATTCAATATTTAGAAGTACAAACAGTGTATATTAAAACATAAACAAGACAAACTTGATTGTGAGGGAAGAGGTTTGTGGAAGGGTAAAGTTACATTGTTAAGAGAAAAGGGAGAAAGAGGGAATGGGAAAAAAACATTTGGGTGGGGAAAAAGTCTTTTAGAAATAATTTTTGAAGGTTAAATAATTGAAAATAACAGAGAAGTAGATACTAAACTGAAATAAATGCATCGCGGAATAGAAAAGTCTTTAGGCCTATCTTAAATTTATCCAGTTGTTGTCGTCGCGAAGAGGTTGTGGTAAAGAGTTCCATAGCATTGGAGCAGAGACAGAGAAATTTATTTTCCGTGTGTAGTAAAAATTTTTAATAGAGGGGATCAGAAGGAGATTTTGATTCATTTTAAAAATCATAGTGCATTAACAAATAAACATATATAAATAATACAATAAAAGCACTTTACACTAACAAGTATACCTAAATGAACATTTTAGCCCTCCCATCCCTTTAATTAATGCTCTATAAACTTAACTCTTCAAAGCCTATCAATAGTGTTATGACTTTTAAAAAATAACCCTATAAATCCCCACCCCGCCCTCTCACCCTGAATGTGTATAATAAATGAACATTAATAAGATCAATCTTTACAATAAGTCATCAATGGTTCCCAAACCTTTGAAAATTTCTTATAATTTTCCTGCTATACAGCCAACATCCATTCCATTTTAAAAATATGGTATAAAGACTCCCACCAAAAATTATAGTTTAGCCTATCCCAAGTTTTCCAATTCATCAAAATTAATTGTATAGCAACCCCTGTCATTATATATATAAGAATTTATTATTGTGAGCTGAAATTTGATTTTTGGCTCTCATCATTGTACCAAATAAAACCGTATCATATGTTAAAGCTACTGGATTATCTAATAAATTATTTATTTGATTCCAAATAGAGCTCCAAAATTTGAGTATCAGTGGACAATAAAATAATAAATGATCTAGCGTCCCTGCTTCAAGATGACAATGCCAGCATCTATTAGATTTAGAACTATCTAACTTATGTAGTTTAACAGGGGTCCATAATGCTCTGTGTAACAAGAAAAACCAAGTTTGTCTCATAGATGCTGACACTGTACATCTTATCCTCCAAGTCCAAATTCGTGACCATTGAGACGCATTAATCTGATACTTTATCTCAAGGCTCCAAATTTCACGAAGACCATTTTTGGGTTTTTTATTCAGAAAGCCAGATATTAATTTATACCATTGAGCGGCCTGGTGACCCAGGAAATCTGTCTGGAAGCATAAGATCTGCAAACTATAATAGTTTTTAAAATTTTGCCAATCAGGGAACCCCTTCTGAATGGCCTGCTTCAACTGCAACCATTTATAATTTTGAGATTTAGCAATATCAAATTTATGCGGCAGTCGTAAAAAATCAAGCAGTTGTTCATCTAATGTCACATCATCCAGAGTATGAATGCCCGCCTTCATCCAATGCTTCCAGAAGACCTTAAATCCACCAATTTGAATCTTGGAGTTCAGCCAGAAGGACTGACATGTAGATTTATGAATTGGAATAGATGTTAAATTATTAACAAATTTTAAAGTTTTCTATGTATCAAATAATATTCTATTGTCCCTATATAGTCTAGGAAATTTGACACTCAAGACATGACATAGCTTCAGCGGAAACATGAGTTGATATTCTAATCTTAACCAGCCCCGAAGACTTTCCATGAGATCCGAGAGGATCCAATACATAGCCTGACACATAATATAGGCTTGATGATACCTATAAAAATTTAGGAATTTTACTCCTCCCTCTGCAGTTGATTTTTGTAAAGATACTAAGGCAACTGTTGCATTTTTCCCCAGCCAAATAAATTTGATAAGAATACTATTCAACTTCTTGTAAAAGGACCCCTGAAAAAACACTGGAATCATACCCATTTGATAACAAACCACAGGCAAAATCATCATCTTAACTGTTTGAACTCTCCCCCACCAAGACAAATGTAATGGGTTCCATTGCTCACACATTTCTGAGACCTTAAGCAATAAGGATCTTTCACTTACTTTTACTGTTTCATCCAACGTCCTTTGAATCCAAATACCCAAATACTTTATACCCTCTGCTTTCCAGACAAAAGGGAATGTATCAAATAAACCTTTTAGACAATGCACATTTAACAGAACCTCAGATTTACTCCAATTTATTTTATATCCAGAAAATTTCCCAAATTTGTCTATCAGTTCTAGTAAATGTGGAATGGTAATTTTAGGATTCCTCAAATGAAGCAAAATGTCATCTGCATATGCAGAGACCTTATATTCCCGACCTGTATAAGGAATACCTTGAATCTCCCTTGTTTGTTGTATAGTCAATAATAAGGGTTCCAGAACAATATCGAACAGCAAAGAAGATAACGGACATCCCTGTCTAACTCCCCACTCCACATGAAAACGTTCTGAAAAAGTATTATTAATATATAATCTTGCAAAAGGGGAACTATACAAGGATTGAATCATTTATGTAAATCCAGATCCAATACCAAACCAATCCACTGTTTGATACAAGAAGGTCCGAATGAGGCCCCCCTTCGTTCTGCAGAGCTTGGCTTCCTGTTATGACACTTTCTCATGCGCCCTCTTTAACATCTGTAAGCACTTTTTTTAATCTTTTGAATTTGGAATGCATTTTTTATATGAATGAGAAAAATAAATATTTGGACTTGGATGAGGCTGAGCTGAACAGGACAGGTTTTCTTTTCAGTCTACGGCTTTGGTTTTAGATGACCCTGGATGCAGAGTCTCACACATACAGCAGACAGGAGTTCCCTGCTTTTGATTAAAAGAAGACAGAGCAGCACCTGACAATAGCAGAAAGAATTTATGAGCACTGTACAATGATGTAGGATTAATGAAAGCAAAAAGGATTTAAATTAAAAACAAAACCAAACCAAACACACAGGGAACATGAAAAACAAATTGGACCGTCAGGAGAAATTGCTGCAGATTCCTGTATGAGGCTGCCGCTGTAAGACACAGTGCAACACTAAGCAGTACCCATGCTTTTTGGCAGTGCGAGAATGTGACCCTGATCTCTGTTTGACATGTGGAGCTGTTTGACATTGGGACTGCAAGGTCGTCTCCTGTAAGAGCTGCAGCATTCAGCGGGGTCTAAAAAAGTATATGCTGCTGGCTCCTTCAGATATGACTGGATGTGGAACAAATGCACCAATATAAAGAAGGAATTGAATCTTCTTTAAAGGAGACCAAGGGCTATTCTTGACAAACTTCAAAATGAAATCTCATTGATCTTATTGATATATATATGTGTATAACATAGGATAACTGAATAGAGGGAGATTTTAGATTGATTTGGTACCCTGGAACCTTCTATTTATTCCCTGATATATGTTTTTAAAATTTCAGGTGTCAGGTCTCATTGCTGTAAGTTTGCTTAATAGTTTAATAGAGGGGTTTTGATATGATTTGGATGAATTTCAAGGGTATTTATTGGTCATATTATTAAATATATTTGTTTGAGCAATTTCATTAATGAATTTCCACATAGGTAGAGAATGAACTTTATTTTATTGTTTTAATTCTATTAATTATTTGTCCATTTCTTAGAAAATATTTATCTATTTATTTCGGTATTCATGAAATTTTTAGTTTACAGGAGTTGATTAATTGTAATTGTATAAGGGGAGGTAATGCGTTAGGTTGCCTGGGGGAGGGGTATGGTTGCTAGTCTAAATATGTCTTCAAGCAATCATATCATAAGGGGGGTAGGGAATTGGGGGAGAAAAGGTTTTTTTAAGGGGTTTAGGACTTGTATTAAATATAGGATGTATTTGCGTGATGTATTTGGTATATTATTTTGGGTTCTCTTCTTTGAAATTTTGCAATGAATTTTTAATTATTTTCTTTAAATGTTAATGGCCTCAATCATCCTGTCAAGAGGAAGAAAACACTCAATTTTTTAAGGCAGCAAAATGCGGATATATGTATGATACAAGAAACTCATTTGACTATGGGGGAATCTATGAAACTAGAAGGAGGGTGGGTTAAGCAGTGTTTTTTTTGTGCCGGCTGTGGGGAAGAAAGCGGAGGTGGCTATTTTAGTCCATAAGAAATGTTCAGCTGTATTTAATATTATTTCTGCAGATCTTTCAGGAAGGTGGGTTCAGGTAAAGATGACCTTGGGGAAACATGTTCCGACGCTGTTCTGTGTCTATGCCCCTAATTCGAATCACGCGCAATTTTTTAAGACTCTTCAACTGGTACTTCTGCCACTGGCTGCCTCTAATCTAGTGGTAGCTGGGGACTTCAATGCTGTTATGGATCCATTGTTGGACAAATAACCAGGTAGGATTTTTAAATCAATGGGACTGGATAATTTAGTTCAATCCTGTGGGTTAAAAGATATTTTAAACGAAATAGCCCCCATAAAAACCCGCCAAATCAGAACCACAAAGCAGGAGGGATGGTTTGATGCAGAACTATTACAGATGAAGAAGGACCTTAGAAAATCGGAAAGAGTATGGCGAAAATCAGAAACCCAGGAACACAGAGATGCCTGGAGACTCAAACTAAAAATCTATAAAAACCTGACCAAAGAAAAACGTAAAAAATTCTATTCACACAAAATTGGTGACTTTACAAACAACAGTAGCAATCTCTTTAAGCTAGTCAATGACCTTTACTACATCGAGACACTCACCAACAACCACGAAGATTCCACATTAACCGCAAACACCTTAGCTGATTTCTTCATCTCCAAGATCCAAAAACTAAGATCTACTCTACCTGCCTCGACTAATCCCCTTGAGCTTTTCCCCATTCTTACTGATACCAGCATATACAAACCAGACCAAGGGTCCAGAGCAGATCTATACTGGAACCAATTCAATATACTGGACTGGGAAACCTTCAATAAATTCTACAACAAATACTCTAACTCCTTCTGCAAACTAGATACCTGCCCTCCAAATGTCATGAAAACAGCACCCATCCATTTTAAAGCCAACATGTTATCCTGGGTGAACTTTCTACTTTCCTCAGGATACTTTCCACCTGAGCAAGGCCATATTATGCTAACCCCAATCATAAAAAACACAAAAGAACCCCCAAACACCCCTTCTAATTACAGACCTATCGCTAGCATCCCTCTATTCACCAAAATAGCGGAAGGGATAGTTAATGCAGAACTCACCGCTTACCTGGATAAATTCAACATACTATGTGACAATCAATCGGGCTTTCGAACCGACCACAGCACTGAAACCATTATTGCAGCCTTATTCGACTACTTGCATACCCTCTTTAGCCTGGGCTCCAGCGCCTTGATCCTTCAACTCGACCTGAGCAGTGCGTTCGACCTAGTAGACCACAACATTCTCCTAGAATGCCTGACCCACATTGGCATCTCCGACCAGGTCTTCAGATGGTTCCACGGATTCCTACAAAACAGATCCTACAGAGTTCGCAAAAACGATTCCTCCTCATCTACCTGGGTTAATTCCTGCGGGGTGCCGCAGGGCTCCCCCCTGTCCCCCACACTATTTAATATCTACCTCGCCTCCCTGGGGAACCTCCTTCAAAACCTCAAACTCAAATCCTTCATCTAC
The DNA here is from genome assembly GCF_902459505.1 of Geotrypetes seraphini. NCBI lineage: Eukaryota > Metazoa > Chordata > Amphibia > Gymnophiona > Dermophiidae > Geotrypetes > Geotrypetes seraphini. The sequence goes on from NC_047089.1 coordinate 130,693,327, forward strand.
GCAGATGACATCACAATAGTCATTCCACTCACCACCTTCTCCCCAGATCTTCTAGCCCACATCACAAACATACTTAATCAGATAGAACTCTGGATGCAATCCTACAGATTAAAACTAAACCCGGACAAAACAAAATTCTTCCTAGCCTCCCCCAATGAAAAAATCAAAGTCTCCACAATCCAAGTGAAAGGCTTGGTCTTCCCCCTCGAACAAACATTAAAAATACTAGAAAATCACACCGATCTCACTGTCAAGAAATGCTTCTCGGTGCTCTGGAAACTGCGCACCATAAAAAAATACTTTGATGACTCCTCTTTCCGCCTTCTGGTACAATCCTCTGTCTTGAGCGTACTAGACTATTGCAATATCATTTATCTGAGCTCCACAAAGAAAACCCTCAGGAGACTAAAACTGATCCAGAACACTGCCATCCGCCTCATATTCGGCCTGAACAAATGGGACCACATCACACCTTTCTACCACCAACTGCATTGGCTCCCCTTCGAATCCAGAATCCTGTTCAAATTCGCCTGCTTCTGTTACAAAACTGTTTTTGGCCTATTACCTAGATACCTCAATCACCATTTCACTCTGAACCACACCAACAAGAAATCCCGCAGAATACAGCTGTTTGTCTTCCCATCCCTAAAACTATGTCATTTCAAAAGATTTCTCGACAAAACCTTTGCTTACCAGGCAGCCAAGCTGAACCCCTGGCTTGCCCAAATGATACTCGAGGCTCCCTCTTACCTTAGCTTCAGAAAACTTCTCAAAACGCACCTTTTCCGTGAACAGACCTTTTAATCCCCCTTGCCCCCTTTTTTCTCCCCTTTCCCTCTCAACCCCGCCCCTTCGGCTGTCCCTTCCCCCCCCCCGATTTCATCTCTCTCTCGCTATATCATATCTTACAACCCTCCTCCTGTATCACCGTTTAACCCGACCTAATCCCTTCAAAAAAGTTCCCCCCCCCAACCTTCATTGCCTGTATCTTTATCAAAATTTTGTAAATCCGTGTGCTTTCACGGACCTTAATTTAATGGATGTAAACCGCCTAGAACTTTACGGGTATGGCGGTATACAAGAATAAAATTATTATTATTATTATTATTATTATTATTATCTGGCGAATTCTCCATTTTAATGCTCGGGAGTTTTCCTTTTGCTCCCAGGTTCATAAATCATTTTCAAGAATAGATTATGTATTTGTATCAGATCAATTAGTTCAACAGGTAACCAAAGCTGGCATAGGCTCAATTGTTTTATCAGATCATGCTGGAGTTTGGATTGAATTTGAGGAACAAGATTATAATAGACCTTTGTGGAGATTCAATAATACATTGCTTGCAGATTCTAATTTTATATAAAAATTTCAATTAAAAATGAATTAACATTTTCAAATCAATGCCTCAGAGGAAATCTCTTTAGAAACACTATGGGATGCTTTCAAAGCTACCATGAGAGGGCAAATTATCTCATATTTGGCGCATGTTAGGAAACAACTTAAATTGGAATTCTCTAATTTGGAACAAAATATTAAGGACTTAGAGTCACAATTGGCCTTGAAATGGGAACAAAATACTTTGCAGGCCCTCTTAAAAGCTAAATACAGATATAATGAGATTTCCTTTCAAATGGCTAGAAAAGAGTTATTTTCTCAACAAGCTCTGCTGTATTATGGAAACTTGAATAAAGCGGGAAGAGTATAAGCTAATTATCTTAAAGCTAAAAAAAGGAAAATAAGAATTGTGGCTATCACAGATGAGAATGGGGGAACTCATTCTCAAATTGGAAATATCTTAAAACAATTTTAAAAATATTATAAAGGTATATATTCTCCTGAGCTTTATTCAAATAAAGAACTTGAGGGTTTAGAGTTCTTGAAGTTAATTAAAGGGCCTAAAATTCCCGAGCATATAAAAGGAACTCTTGATGCACCTATATCAATGAAGGAACTACAAATAGCATTGAAGTCCCTTAGAGTTGGATCCACTCCAGGTGGTGATGGGTTCATTGTAGAGTTTTATAAATCATTTCAAATTACCCTATTACCTCATCTATTAAAATTATATCAGGCTCAACTGACTAAAGGTTATATTACAGGTACTATGGCAGAATCGTTAACTATAGTTTTGCCAAAGCCAAATAAAAATCCTACGTTGGTTTCAAATTACAGGCCTATTTCTTTGATTAATGTTGACGGAAAGCTTCTGGCTAAGTTATTGGCTTTGCGCTTGGCCAAGGCTCTCCCTTATATTATCAGTATGCATTAAACGGGTTTCGTTGCTCAGAGACATTCATCAAACAACACTAGATTGGCTTTTCACATGTTAAATCTAACAAAAACTATGGAAGATCCAGCTTTCTCTGTATCCTTGGATGCAGAGAAGGCCTTTGATTGTGTAGAATGGACCCTCATGTATCAAGCAATGGATTGGTTTGGTATTGGTTCTGGATTTATACAAATGATTCAAGCCTTGTATAGTTCCCCTTATGCAAGATTATACATTAATAATAATTTTTCTGAACATTTTTGTCTTATAAGGGGAGTTAGACAAGGCTGTCCGTTACCTCCTTTGCTTTTTGACATCGTATTGGAACCCTTGTTATTGGCTATTTGGCAGACAGAGGAGATACAGGGTATTCCTTATACAGGTCGGGAATACAAGGTCTCTGCTTATGCAGATGACATATTGCTTCATTTGAGGAATCCTGAAACCACCATTCTGCATTTACTGGATCTGATTGATAGATTTGGAAAATTCTCTGGTTACAAAATAAACTGAAGTAAATCAGAGGTTCTTCCACTAAATGTATATTGTACAAAAGGATTATTTGATACATTCCCTTTTCTTAGGAAATTAGAGGGTATAAAATATTTAGGTATTTGGATAAAAAGTGCACTGGAAGAAACTATGAAAGTAAATGAAAAATCATTATTGCTGAAGGTCACAGAAATGTATGAGCAGTGAAACCCATTACATTTGTCTTGGTGGGAGAGAGTCCAAAGGTTAAGATAATGATTCTGCCTGTAGTCTGTTATCAAATGGGTATGTTGCCAGTGTTTTTTAAGGGGTCTTTTAACAAGAAATTAAATAGTATTCTGACAAAATTTATTTGGCTGGGGAAAGCAGCAAGAATTGCCTTAGTATCTTTACAAAAGCCAATTGTGGAGGGTGGGGTAAATTTTCCCAACTTTTATAGGTACCATCAAGCCTATATTATGCGTCAGGATATGTACTGGATCCTCTCTGAGCTCATGGAAATTCTCCCAGATTGGTTATGGTTGGAATGGCAACTCATGTCTCCACTGCGATTAGGTCATGCTGTAAGTATCAAAATGCCTAGGCTGTATAAGGACAATAGAATGGACAATAGAATTTTATTAGACATGTGGCAAACTTTAAAATTTATCAATAATTTAACACCTATTCCAATCCATAAATCCATGTGTCAGACCCTCTGGCTGAACTCCAAGATTCAATTTGGCGGGTTTAAGGTCATCTGGAAACATTGGATGAAGGCAGGTATACGGACTTTGGATGATATTATATCAGATGGTAAGCTGCTTGATTTTTCACGATTGCAACACAAATTTGGGTCTTAAATCACAAAATTATAGATGGTTGCAGTTGAAGCAGGCTATTCAGGAGGGGTTCCCTGACTGGAAAAATCTAACTAATCAGCATAGTCTGCTAGTCTTATGTTTTTTCAGGTGGACTTCTTAGGACACCAGGCCGCTTAGTGGTATAAATTAATATCTGGATTTTTGAATAAAAAACCAAAGACTGGTCTGCGTGACATTTGGAGCATTGAGATAGAGCATCAAATTACTGCGTCTCAATGGCCACGTATTTGGACTTGGAGGATGAGATATATGGCGTCGGCATCTATGAGACAAACTTGGTTTTTTTTGTTACATAGAGCAGTTTGGACCCCAGTTCGTTTACAGAAATTAGATAGCTCTAAGTCTAATAGATGCTGGCACTGTCATATTGAAGCTGGGACATTAGATCATTTACTATTCTATTGTCCATTGATACTTAGGGCTGATTTTACAAAGCTGTGCTAACGGTTTTATCACGCGTACAGGATTAGCAAGCTCTAGCCGGAAATCTACCGCCTGTTCAAAAGGAGGCAGTAGTGGCTAGCATGTGCGGCAATTTAGCGTGCGCTATTCCATGCGTTAAGGCCCTAGTGTGGCTTTGTAAAAGGAGCCCTTAGTTTTTGGAAATCCATTTGGGGCCAAGTGAATAATCTACTGGAAAATCCGGTGGCATTATCATATGACACTGTGTTATTTGGTACTTTCATGGGAGCCAAGAGTCAAATCTCTTCTAATAATAATAAACTTTTGCTCATCATGACAGGGGTTGCTATACAGCAAATTATGAAAAACTGGAAAAATTGGGATCGTCTGAATTATAATTTTTGGTGGAATTAGTTATGTCAAATCTTTAAAATGGAACGGGTAATAGCCATACAGCAGGGGCATTTTAAGAAATTTAGGGATGTTTGGGAGCCATTAACAAAATATTGTACAGAATGGATATTACTTTTTTCCCTTTGTTCATACACATCCAGGGTGGGGAGGGGGGAGGGAATATTTTCTGATTTATTATGCTTAAGTATAATTGTTGGATATAAGGGAGGGGGGATATTTGATGTGAGTTATATTTTGATGGTATATTAAGTGATGTTAAAGTATAAATGATTGTATCTTATGTTACACTTGAAAGTTTTAAAAATGAATAAAGATAAAAAAAGAAACTCTAATAAATATGATTACAAATAATTTGTTGGTTTGTTCCAAATACTATGTGGATTATATGTCCCAATAGCTGCAATTTTTGAACATGACATGAAAGGAGCAGGAGGAGAAAAGCACTCTGATCTTAATGTCTATATCAATGTACAGTATGACAGGTCAAATGCTAAAGACTGTTCAAGCAAACTTAAGATACGATGCAACAAAGCACACCATGTTGGCACACCTGCTGGGGAACATTTCTTGAGACCAAAACACTGCACGGATGGTTTTATGTTTAGCATCATGAAAGCAATCTAAGAGTTAAGACTTAGGAGCTTAAAATGATCAGATACTTTGGAAGTGGTGAGAAAAAAGAACCCTGCCTTATTCTATAACAAAGCACTTAAAAATCAGTGCCATTTGTGAACTTAAATTTAAAGAATTCCACCATCTATGCACATAATTGTACACTTGGAGGTGCATCATTCTCACTGCAAAAAACTCCCCAACACCTACATGTCCTGTCTTGTCTGTCCAAATTAGATTCTTCTGATCAGGGACTGTCTATTACATGTTAAATGTTCAACACTATGTATATCTTTCAGTGCTATAGAAAAGATAAATAGTAGTAGCAGTAAATGGCAGTAGTGCTATTCTGTAATTATGTGCTACAATTGCTAACTGTGTAATTGTTAGAAGGGTGTTTACAGGGTGGGACTGATATTTACATGCACAAATTACAGATTACTATAATTTGAGTGCATAAATGTGTGTACCTAGATTTAGAAGTGCCAATGACAACTTATAGATTACTAGTGTAAGTGCCCTTGTGGAATAGATTCATTGCCCACATTATCCGAGTGATTAAATGGAGGTGCTTGGCAACACAATCGCCTCTTAAATATCTGAGCTTTGCGAGACATGATGAGCCATATACTTCTATTGCCTGTCACCTTGTGATCACTCCTCAATTCCCTCTCCTCCTCTTTCATTGGAATGCATTTGAAAATTCATTTATATTTCTGAATTACCATCATGTTCATTTGATAGGTCCAGAAAGCTAGTACTGAAATGTATTGTGTTATTCTAAAAAACAAAAGGGTATTACATTATAAATAGTTTTTCTTTTGGTTTTTAAGCATTATTATTTCTGCAAATTCAAGTGGTCTAACATGGCAATTACACTACTTTATCCATGCTTTCTTATAATTGCATCACTGAGCCTGTAGAGTACTTTGGCTATATCCTTCTGATACCAAGATTTCTAATTATTTCACATATTTCTGAAACAATTAAAGGCTGATTTTCATCTTTGTACAAGTGATTATTTTCTTCCATATCACTTCATTATTGTTGCATTATTCTAGCAAAATTGCTATTGTTCTAATCTCTGGTCATCATGCAGAATGCATAAAAAATTGCATTGTCCACAACCAAATTACATTCAAATACAAAATTGTGGGGCACGCAGGAAGGTGTAATTGAATTTCCTGGGTACAGAAAGAACTAATACCAGCTCAGTCCAAATTAATTTTCATCTGACATTTTTAGACAACCAGTCTCCTAGTCTCACAAGACCCTTCTGCAATTACTTACAATTCTCTGTAGCCACAATACAAGAAACTGCAATAGTCTAAGTAATGGAACACTGTCCTGAAGCTAGCCTTACTCAGAGCAGATCAAACTTGCACTTGACACAAAGGCTACAAAAAACACAAAGGCTATAAAAACATTTTTATAGCCTTTGTTTTTTATAGCCTTTGTGTTTTTTATAGCCTTTGTGTCAAGTGCAAGTTTGATCTGCTCTGAGTAAGGCTAGCTTCAGGACAGTGTTCCATTACTTAGACTATTGCAATTTCTTGTATTGTGGTATTACTGAAGAAGAATGTGGGAGATTACAGCTACTCCAGAATATGGCTGCCAGACTAATCTTCCGACAAAGCCAATTTGAAAGAGTTATCCTGCTCTTAAAGAAATTACACTGCCTATGCATAAGGAAGAAAATTCAATAAAAAATTGCAAGCTGGTCCACAAAGCCATTTTTAGGAAGAATTCCATAGGACTAATCTCGGGCATCATTGCTACAAACTCTTTTTTCAACTCATGATTGATGCTATGCTTTACAGTAAGTTAGATTTCCCGTCACCTTTGAGTGTACACCAAACGTTGTTATATAAATTCACTTTTGCATTACAAGGCTCCTAAATTTTGAACAGCCTCCCAAAACACCTACACCAACCAGACACACATTACAATTTTAGGAGAATCACACCTCCAGCAAGAGTAATTGTCATAAACGTAGGCTCTTTGTAAATCCTGATGCAGTACAAAAATCCACTTATACCTGTTCTACACCACTTAGGATTTTGTAGACTGCAATCATATCTCCCCTTAGCCCTAACCTTTTTAGTCTTTCCTCATACAAGAGGAGTTCCATCCCCTTTATCTTCTTGGTTGCTCTTTGAACTTTTTCTAGTGCCGCTATATCTTTTTTGAGATAAGACCACCAGAAATGAATACAATACTCAAGGTGCGGTTGCACAATTGAGCGATACAAAGGCATTATAGTCTTGTCAGCCATCTCTTTTCTAAAAATTCCTAGCATCCTGTTTGCCTTCTTGGCCACCGCTACTGCATATTGGGCAGAAGGCTTCAGCATATTGTCTACGATGACATCCAGATCCTTTTCTTGAGCGCTGACTCCCAAGGTGGTCCCTAGCATCCGATAACTATGATTTGGATTATTCTTCCCAATGTGCATCACTTTGTATTTGTCCACATTGAATTTCATCTGCCATTTGGATGCCCAGTCTTCCAATTTCCTAAGGTCCGCCTGCAATTTTTCACAATCCGCATGCATTTTAACAACTTTAAACAGTTTAGTGTCATCTGCAAATTTAATCACCTCACTCGTTGTTCCAATTTCTAAATCATTTATAAATAAGTTAAATAGCACCGGTCTTAGCATAGATCCCTGCGGCACACAAGTATTTACCCTCCTCCACTGAGAAAAATGGCCATTCAACCCTACCCTCTGTTTTCAGTCCAATAACCAGTTCTTAATCCACAATTGAACATTGCCTCCTATCCCATGACTAATTTTCTCAAAAGCGTCTCATGAGGAACTTTGTCAAAAGCCTTCTGGAAATCTAGATATACTACATCAACCGTCTCACTTTTATCCAAGTTTATTCACACCTTCAAAAAAGTCAAGCAAATTGGTGAGGCAAGACCTCCCTTGGATGAACCCATGCTGACTGTGTTTCATTAAATCATAAGAACATAAGCATTGCCTCTGCTGGGTCAGACCAGGAGTCCATCGTGTCCAGTAGTCCGCTCCCGTGGTGGCCCCCCAGGTCCGTGACCTGTAATTGGTCCTTACCTAAATTGTTCATCCCCTATTCATTTAGTACCTGTACCTATACCATTCAATCCCCTTCTCCTTCAGGCAATCATCCATCCCTTTTTGAAGCCCAATATTGTACTCTGCCCTATCACCTCCTCTGGGAGTGCATTCCAGGTGTCCACCACCCTCTGAGTGAAGAAGAACTTCCTAGTGTTCGTTTTGAATCTGTCTCCTTTCAATTTTTCTGAATGCCCTCTTGTTTTTGTTGGCCCAGTTAGCCTGAAGAATCTGTTCTTCTCCACCTTCTCTATGCCTTTTATGATTTTATAAGTCTCTATCATGTTCCCTCTAAGTCTCCGCTTCTCCAGGGTAAAGAGCCCCAGCTTCTCCAGCCTTTCAGCATACGAAAAGTTTTCCATACCCTTTATCATCCTTGTCGCTCTTCTCTGTTTGTCTACATGTTTCAAAATTTTATTTTTTGTAATGTTTCCACTATTTTGCCTGACACAGAGGTATCCTGTAATTTCCTGAATCTCTCCTGGAACCCTTATAAAAAATCGGCGTAACATTGGCCACTCTCCAATCTTCAGGTACTAGAGATGATTTTAACGACAGGGTACAGATCACTAACAGCAGATCACAAATTTTATGTCTGAGTTCTTTCAGTACCCTGGGATGTATACCATCCAGTCCAGGTGATTTGGTATGTCTTCCAGGTTCACCGAGATTTCTATCAATTCCTCCATCTCATCATCCTTCAAAACCATTTCCAGTTCAGGTAGATTTCTTACATCTTTTTCCGTAATGACCAAACAAAGAATTCATTCAGTCTCTCCGCTATAGCTTTATCCTCCCTGAGCGCACCTTTTACTCCTTGATCATCCAAATGTCCCACGGATTCCCTCACAGGTTTTCTGCTTTTGATGTACCTAAAAAAAATTATTACTATGAGTTTTTGCCTCTTTGGCAAGTTGTTCTTCATATTTTGGGTTAAGCTTTCTTTATCAATGCTTTGCATCTAACTTGCCAGTGCTTATGCCTCTTCTTATTTTCTTCATTGGGATCCTTTTTCCATTCTTTAAAGGATGTTTTCTTGGCTGTAATAGCCTCTTTCACTTTGCCTTTAAATCATGCCAGCTCTCGTTATCTCATCTTTCCACCTTTATTAATATGTGGAATACATCTGGTCTGCGCTTCCACAATGGTATTTTTTAACAACATCCACACCTGGTTTACAATTCTAACCTTTGCCACAGACCCTTTCAGCTTCATTTTAACCATTTTCCTCATTTTAGCATTTTTGCCCTTGTGAAAATCAAATGCTGCTACAGCAGATTTCTTTAGAGATGTCTCTCCAGTTTTCAGCTCAAATTTAATCATGTTATGATCACTGTTTCCCAGCGGGCTCAACACAGTTACCTCCTATACTATGTCCTGCATTCCACTAAGGACCAAATCTAAAATAGCTCCCCCTCTTGTCAGTTCCTGGACCAGTTGCTCCAAGAAGCAGTCATTTATGACGTCAAGAAATTTTACCTCCCTTGCATTGCCCAATGTAACATTTATCCAGTCATTGTTGGGGTAGTTGAAATCAAAACACTCAGGGCTCCTTTTATCAAGCCGCGCTAGCGGTTTAATGCGCATATCGCACGCTAAACCACCGGCCCTCCCTTGAGCAGGTGGTAGTTTTTAGGCCAGCACAGGGATTAACATGTGATGAAACGTCGCGCGCGTTAACCCCACTAGCGCGGCTTGATAAAAGGAGCCCTCAGTATCTTATCCTCATTCAGTACAGGAGACCAGTCAAAAACTATGCTATTGCTACAGGCTAAGCCACTAGACAGCTTTCTTGGAGACTCAAAAAAATTGGAAGAAAAAAGGCCTCATATAGACTTTATATGGCCAAAATAACTCCCAGTTAGAAAATTCTTCAAACTATTCTTTATTAAAATCTCCAATTAGCATAGTTTTTGACTGGTCTCCTGTATTGAATGTGGATAAGATACTGAGTTTTTTAATATTTAAAACTTATATATCCTCTAATAGACCTTAGGGTAGTTGAAATCACCCATTATTATACTGTTACCCAATTCGCCAGCTTTCCTAATCTCCAAAAACATTTCTTCATCTGTCTGCTCATTCTGTCCAGGGGGATGGTTTTATAACCCCACTCACATATTCCTTCCCTTCCCACATGGAATTCCTAACCATATGTATTCCACACTGCTATCTGTGTTGCTCAGAATGTTTATTTTTTTTAATTCAATTTACTTTTTAACTTATAGCACAGCCCCCCTTCAATTTCATCTATTCTATCATTGTGATATAATTTGTACTCAGGTAACACAGTGTCCCATTGATTGTCCTCCTTCCACTAAGTCTCTGAGATGCCTATTATATCTACCTCATCATTCAGTGTTATATACTCTAACTTCCCTACTTTAGTTTTTAGACTTCTAGCATTTGTATACAGACACTTCAAATTGTAATTTTTTCCTTGCATCTACACGCTGCTGAGAAGATAACAGAGATAACTTGACATTTTTACTCTGCTTCCCTCTTAAACACTCTTGGTTTTCTTTCACCTTTTTTGAAACCTCTCTGTTGGACTCTCTAAATATTTTGATTCAAAGGTATCTTCAAGGATACTCTACACCGAACCATCTGATCTTGGGTGACTGTCGGCTCTTCCCCATCTTAGTTTAAAAGCTGCTCTATCTCCTTTTTAAACGTTAGAGCCAGCAGCCTGGTTCCATCCCAGTTAAGGTGGAATCCATCCTTTCCTAGAAGGTAGCCCAGTTCCTAACAAATCTAAATCCCTCAATCCTGCACTATCATCTCAACCATGCATTGAAACCTCAGAGCTCTGCCTGCCTTTTGGGTCCTGCGCGTGGAATGGGGAGCATTTCTGAAAATGCTACCCTGGAGGATCTGGATTTCAGCTTTTACCTAAGAGCCTAAATTTGGCTTCCAGAACCTCCCTCCCACATTTTCCTATGTCATTAGTATCTACATGTACCAAGACATCCCGCTCCTCCCCAGTACTATCTAATATCATATCTAAGTGACGCATGAGGTCTGCTACCTTCGCCTCAGGCAGGCAAGTGAGCAGCCAATTCTCCCGCCCACCAGTCACCCAGCTATCTACATGCCTAATGATTGAATCTCCCACTACAACATTTCTACTTCTTCAAACCTGTAATTCATTAGTTCATGAATACGGGTTAGAAATCTTAGTATAAACTCCACTGAATCCTTGTTGAAACTTGCAATATAGAAGAAAATGTATGGAATTCTATGAGCGTCTAGAACACTTAGTGCTCTGGGCCGCAGTAGAAACCTCTACTGTGGCTTAGTAAAAGGAGGGGGGGTTAATCCTCCATTGTTCCAGTACAAAATATGTACCTTCATATATATAAACCACTTTGAATGTGTAACCACAAAAAAGCAGTATTGAAATCCCATTCCCATTCTGCTCCATTCATTACCATATTATTTATTTTTGCATTCTTTCCCCTACCATATTACCTGATGCGATTTGTAGAAAAAGAGACAAAAATTTGTAAACACTACCCACAGCTTCTGCCACCCATTGCTGTTTTTGAACTTTCTCAGCAGGTTTCCAGATAACTGATTCTGAAATAAAGAGAACAAAAAAAGGCACATTTTAAAAAAGTTACAAAACAATAAAACTACTAAAATATCACCCAACACGAACCATACAAAACAAAGAATACAAGATGACTGACAAAGACAAAGCTTCAACAAAAAGAAGTTGAGAACTTTTAGTATGTAAATATTTTCCTACCATGTTTAGGAAAATGTACAGTATAATGCCAAACCTGTACTGCATTTAGTATGAGGTGTAACTAATTATCTACTGCCATCTTGTGTATAAATTGTTAATTTCAGATAATTTACCTACTTTGATTGAATTATTATCTAGCCCAGACATGGGCAAACTACAGTCCACGGTTCATATCTGGCCCATTTAGTTTTTTAATCTGACCCGCTAACTGCGAGCCCTACATACTTTCCTCCAGAGCAGCAGCGTTGGGTCAGCAGTACTCTAAACAAACTGCTTCGTGACCTTCTCTTGTCGGGGAATTCCTTCTGCTGATGTCATCAGTAACGTGGCACACGGAAGGCCCCGGAGAAGGCCACGAAGCAGCCTGTTTAGAGTGCTGCCGGCCTGACACTGCTCTGAAGGGAGGTATGTAAGACTTGAGGTTGGCGGGGTTTGGATGGGAGGAAAAGATGGAGGGTCAGCGGGGGTTCGGCTGAGCGGCAGAGGCAGGAGCTCAAGGGTTCTGCTGCACAAGGGATGGGAGGAAGGGAGGGAAGGATTGAAGCTGGGCAAAGGTTCTGTTGCACAAGGGATAAAAAGATACTCATGGTCCAACCTCTGTGGCCCACGAATTAAAAAGTTTACCCACCTCTGATCTAGCCTATAACAGCAGTATATAAGAAATCAAATATCAGAAAACAAAATGCAATTCTGTAGCATCATTCAAATAAGAGAAATTAACTTTTTAAATGTCTAATGCTTCTCTTCTGACTTGTGCACCAATGCATACCTCTCTAGATGTTTACAAAGTGCAATAAACTATTCATTTGGTTTAAGTCGTAAGATTGTGGTGGTATAGAAAAAATAAAGTTATTATATGCTAGATTTTTGAAAACAAAATCAACAAACCAAAAAACTTTACCATGGTCCTTTCATTTTCTTAACAATCTTACCGATTTGAATTTGCATCAGCTTGTTAGTTTGCCTACTCACTCTGCAGAACATACTTTGGATTGAGTTGCACCTGCTAGTTTTTCCTCTAGCCTCATTTTTTGGGGGTAATTTTCAATTTATTCCACTTTCATAAACTGATGGTTTGTTTAGTTCTTTTTTCTTTTCATTTCTGTCCAAACGCCAGCCAGGTGAGTTGAGAAGAAAGCTGTCTTCTATAGATATTTTTTCTTTACCATCATTTTCTCAGCTTTTTCCAGAGGATTCTGCTACTCTATTCTATTTAGGATTCCCTTTTATGTAATACATTTGATGAGCTTGCTCTTCTTTGTTTTGTTGGACCTCTACAGGGAAAAATAAACTATGGTATCATAGTGAGCTTACTCTCTTGAAGCTTCAGGTATGATGGGCAGAACGCTAGAAATATGTGTGTAGAACCCAATAGCAATTTTACAAAGCAGAAGTCATAAAAGCCCACCAATGGCCCAGCTCTTGAAGGAAGTTCTTTCTAAAACCTTAGCTAGAATGCATGTTACCTACCTGTGCTTTAGATCCTATTCCTTCAAACTGGCTTAAATAATCCTCTCTTGATCTTTTACCATTAGTTGGTTTCACATTTATTGGCTGATGGCATTGTCCCCAATTCATTTAAAATCACAATAATCCATCTGATACTTTAAAAACCTGGATTTGATACATCTGTTCTGGCAAAGCGCCAGCCAATTTCTAATTTCCCTTTCTTAACAAAAATTACTGATAAGGAAAAATTATGTTCTTAACTGTTAATTTTCTTTCCCTTAGACGCAGCAAATGAATCCAGAGACCAATGGGGATAGCCCACATCTACCAGCAGGCGGAGATAGAGAAACTGATTAACAGGTGGTCCTATTGGCTGGCACTCCTCCTGTATATCCAGTATAGCTCCTTGCCCAAGCATCCGTAACCATCAATAGGCATAGCATGTAAAAAACTTCTTTCCCATAACAAATCTCAAAAGGCAATAATACAGAATACAACCTGCCATAACAACAAACTTCGAAAGTTGCCAAAGAAAAAACCGAGAGACAATATCCAGAAAGGGTGGGGCTCTGGATTCATCTGCTGCGTCTAAGGGAAAGAAAATTAACAGGTAAGAAATAATTTTTCCTTCCCTAGCAACAGCAGCAGATGAATCCAGAGACCAATGGGATGTAGCAAAGCAATCCTCAATCTGGGTGGGAAGCAAACGCCGCTTCCGCAACAACCGAAGCACTAAACACCCCTACCGCATGCGCCCCCACAGCCAACCAATAATGCGGAGAAAAAGCAGTCTCGGAAGACCAAGTAGCCGCGAGACAAATCTCCTCCAAGGAAAAAATCTCTGGGCTGAGCCAAGAAGTAGCCATAGCTCCGGCGGAATGGCCATGAAGTTCTTTCGCCAACTGCTTCCCTGCCAGCAAGCAAGCATAAAGAATGTCCTCCTGGACCCTTCGAGCGATGGAGGCTTTGGACGCCGCCATACGTTTGAAGCGTCCCTTGAAGAATACAAAAAGGAGATATAAACAACTAAAAGTAGCGAGAAACCTAGCTCGCGGAGAACGCTCCGCACGTACCAAAAAAATGCAGTGAAGAAAAGCATTGCTCCCCATTTCTCCTCCCAGGAAGAAGGAAGGAAAAGTGAGCGTGACATAAAAGAAAGTATGACACCCCCTAGAAAGAAATTGTGGCACCATCCAAACTGATACCCCAGATATCGGGAATCAGAAATAGGAATCCCCGCTGAACAAGGCCTGCAACTTAGAAAACTGCAGAGCTGAAGCCATGGCCACAAGAAACCCCATGTTCAACGGCACAGCCCTTTAGAGTCCCAAAAGAGGTAAACTGCGAAGAAGTTCGTGCAGAGTGTACTCCAAACCGGGCTTTCTAAGAGGTGCATGAATATACTGTACTCTGTTTAGGAACTGAACTACAGGAAGCTGAGAAGTAAGCGAAGAGCAATACACCTAGCCCTTGTAACAAGCCAAGAATGCCACTAGAAGCTGAAGGGAATCGAACGCTAAGCCCTCGGCAATACACTTGTGCCAAAAGGAACTCTGGAAGGGTGCAAATGTTAAGAAGCACCCAAGAAAGGAAAAAACCTCCAAAAGGAAGCAGAAGCCACAGGAGAAGACGTCCATAGCACCTGGATAAGAGAAGAAATAACCTGCTTCGCATAACCCTTACACGTCAGCCATGACTTACAAAAAGCTAGGTCGTAATACTAAAGTAGTACATACTAAATATGTAATACTAAAGTTGATCGGACCCTAGGTGAGCAAAGCCGGAGATACCAGGAAACTTCTTAGGCCGGCTGTCGAAAGACTCATCAGATCCGCATAGCAAGGATGGCGCCGTCAATCCAGAGATTCTACAAATACTGTGCCCGGAAAGCGAGCTCGAGATGGCAAATCCAAGCCATCATCAGCCAGCGTAAAACATTGAAAAAGAGAAGGCAGAGGCGAGAAAGGAGCCACGCTGCAACCTCCTCTAACACCCACTCCCTGGGCCCGCCGAAGAAGCTAGGAAGCTTAAAATTGAGAGACGAGGCCATGAGGTCTAGTTCCAGGAGATCTCACATCCATAAAAAGAGCTAGAACACCTGAGCCACAAATCTCCATATCCAGGATGCAGAAGATTTCACTATTACTAACATGCATACTTTCCAGAGCATACACAGCAACTGTACACTGCAACATACAAGAAATGTACACTGCAACATACAAGAAATGGGCCATGCACAGATTTCGCGAAGAGAAAGTATATCCAAACTCTTATCCTGATCCATAAAAGGATCTGCCAACAGAAGATGAAGAGGAGAGTCCACCCATTGAAGCAGAACAACTTCACCTACCAACTGAGTACAACACCTACTGCTCAAGCTGTAGATAAATACCCCCATCATAATACTGACCGAAAGGACCCTCAGCGGCATTCCGGAAGAATGATCTGAAGCTCCAGAAAGGTAGCCTGACCCTGCTCAAGAGTAGAAGAATGAACAAGTACTGAGTCGCCTCTGAAGACCAGACTCCTGGAGCTGAGGATGGAAGTCACCGAGCCCCCCATCCCAACAGCCCGGGATGTTTGGTGGTCATGAGCTAGTCCAGCAAAGACCGAGGCATGCCTTTGAAAAGAGAAATCTCGCTGAGCCACCAAATCATACAGAGCGATGCATGAGGAGCATACCAAATAATAGGAACCCTGAGATACCGGGAACCACCGGAACAAAAGCGACTGCTGTAGCGTTAGAAGGGGAAAGCAAGCCGAAGTTCCCAGTGGAGTCAGCAAGATGGATCCTAGAACCTGTACAAAATCCCATACTCTTGATCATGGTGAGTGAAGAAGAATGCAAATCTGAGACCGTGACCCATCGCCCTAGTCTCCGGGAAGAAACACATGTCTCTCCTATATGAATAAAAACATCACCCCGATATACCTATAAATAGTACAGGAGAAAAGAGCGCTGCAAATTTGAAGATGCACGTGTAAAGAACTGAGAAAAAGATACCACCTTTTTCGTGTCAGTCAAATGGCCCGACTGGAAGTCGTCCGAATCAAGCAGTCAGTCAAGAAGAAATTAGGTGAATCGCCTGGTAGCGCCAAAACGTTACCACCGCCCACACTATCCAAAAACGTTCGTGAAGCCTTGGGCAGGCGAAATGGCATGTGCCAAAACCAAAAGCGCTGCCCTAAGAGA
Source organism: Geotrypetes seraphini (assembly GCF_902459505.1). NCBI lineage: Eukaryota > Metazoa > Chordata > Amphibia > Gymnophiona > Dermophiidae > Geotrypetes > Geotrypetes seraphini. The sequence continues at coordinate 130,709,870 of NC_047089.1, forward strand.
GGCAGGCAAACCTAGTGCCGATTCGGAGTTCATAGTAAAATGTAAATATACTCCCAGGTTGTCTGCAGAAATGTGTAACCCTGAGAAACTAATTCAGCAGAATGGGATCCAGCCTGTCCAATGCCCCTGTCTTGGCCACCATGCAGTAAGTGGTTCCCGAAGAACTACAAGAACTGTCCTGAGGACCAGTAACACTTCAAAGAGAAACACAAAACATAGAGACTCCATGAACGAACTGGAAACCTGAGGAGGATGCAAAGGTGCACGCAGCCTGAAAAATATTCACAGCCCCCTGACCTGACAGTATAGCGACTACTCCCTCATGAGAAAGCCTGACGAGGCCTTGGAAGAAGTCAAGATCCTCTCAAAATGAAATGCAAAAGGACAGAGAACGGCAGGATGAGCACTGTAGGAACTTAACAAAAAAGCAATTCTCCTAGGAAAAATTCAAGGTTCGTAATGTAACCCATGAAAACAGTACTAACTCTATGCAACTTGAGCGAAATACGTATGGCCTTTAAAGGGAATACGTACTAGACGCAATCAAGATACTGTATCTACCGCCCTGTGGAAAACAACAGCATCTTAACAGATATTAGACAAAAGCGTCGTGACCTGCCCATATGCCAGCTCCCTGTCCACGAGAAAGCTGAAAGAGCTGACAGCGGAAGAAACGACCCCCACAAAGTGAAGCATCGGTCATAAAACGAGCTGGAGGACAATCATAATTTCTGCCAAGAAGAAAGGAACACTCCTGAAACCCAACTATACTCGCAATGTAGCAATGACCAAGATGGAAGACTGAAAAATAATAGGAAACTGCGGCAGCCTGCAGTAACTGAAACTGCATGCAAGGTGCTCCAAAAACCAACCGCCCCCAAAGGGCAACCTTGTTTGGTTTTTGTTGTTTTGGGGGTTTTTTTCCCCACAGTAACCAAGGCGGCTCATGCCCCTAGAATCGCACCATAGGGACAGGAAGTAGTTCCGCAGCACCACCAGACACACGCAGCACTGTCCATAGGTAGAAAGATCAGGGAAACCGCCATACACACACAGCCTCCACTAGTCAGGGACCCCGAGAGAGACAAAGAACCTCCCTAATGAAACGTGGGTACTCTCTGGCCCCCCACTTCGCTGTGCCACCTGCCAACCCATTCCGGAGAAGAACTGAGTACAGGCGGCCAACCCAGGGCAGAATCACATGTGAAAGTGCCCGGAGACAGAACAAAGCAGGCCCAAGAACAAAAGGCCGCCGCTCTGCAAGAGAAGCTGGGGGAACACACAAACACACCAAACTTGACCACCGCAACAACAAACAAAGCTGTGGCAACGGCACCGACGTAGATGACCCCGAAAAGGGGGAAGCCGGGCACGATCCGAGAAAGTCAGCTACACAACACAACACTCTGAACGCTGAGGTGCAGGAGACTCAAGCGCGTGTCAGTTTCGCACCAAAATAGGCCGGCCCTGAAAACAGCACTGCAGAAAACAGTTCCGGAGCTCCGCGCTGACATAGAAACACACAGCCAAGGCCCACCTTGAATAAAATACACCCCGGGGGAGGAAACGAAGGAAAGGCGGTTGGGTCTCAACAGCGTTGGAGAACCCCCGCGGGCCACATGTGCTCCGCAAAGCCCCGGCTTCCGGACAGTCTTAGAAGAACACATCGTGAGCCGTCCTCATCACCCCAAGAGCTGCGCAAACATTCAGTGCCCGAAGGCAACACCGGGAGCCGTCCAAGTACGCGCCACCCCCCCCCCCCCGGTCGCTATACTGCTGAGCAGAGTTAGCCCCAGAAACCGACAAACGCAGCAGCACCATTGCCAGGGAAGGAAAGGAAGCTCGCACCCCAAATGCGCAGGAAAGCACAGGCTCCCTCAATCGAGAATAGCCCTTCACTGAAGCAACCCAGAGAAATCAAATTCCATCGCACCAAAAAAAAAAAGAACTCAGCGCTTAACAAAATAAGCCTCCCGCCGTTCAAACACCAGAAGAAGTAAACTCATACTCACAACCTCGTGATTAGTGTCAGCAGAAGCCCAAATGCCGTTGCCGAGCATGTGCAGGGCAGAAAAGTAACTGCAGTGTCCCCCTTTTTTTTTTTTTTTTTTAACAAGGGAAAGAAGAAAAAAAGGGGGACTAAGGCAGACCCTCTATCAATGGAGGGAGGATGAGGCAGGGACTGGGGGGGCCCAGGTGTAACCCCTAAATCCAGCACCGTTCAGCCGGACACTCCTGTCTCACTGAAGAGAAATCTCAACAGGAGAAAATAAGATGCCAGTCACAGCTAGAATCCAGGAGCTAGTTGAATAGCGACCGTCCCCTGCTGGGAGATAGAGAATACTGGATATACAGGAGGAGTGCCAGCCAATAGGACCACCTGTTAATCAGTTTCTCTATCTCCGCCTGCTGAAGAGCCCTAACCTCTTTAGACTTTCCTCATATGAGATGAGTTCCATCCCCTTTACCATCTTTGTCACTCTTCTTTAAACCTTTTCTAATTCTGCTATATCTTTTTTAAGATATGGCAACTAGAATTGAATGCAATCTTCAAGGAGAGGTCGTACTATGGAGCAATAGAGGCATTATAACATTCTTATTTACCATCCCTTTTCTAATAATTTCTAGCATCTTGTTTGCTTTTTTCACTGCTGCTGCACATTGCAGACGGTTTCAGCATATTGTCTATAGTGACATTTAGATTTTTTTCTTGGGCACTGACCTCTAAGGTGGCCCTAGCATCTGGCAACTATGATTTGGGTTATCCTTCTGAATATACATCACTGCATTTGTCCACATTAAATTTCAACTGCTATTTGGATGCCCAGTCTTCCAATTTCTTAAGGTCTGCCTGCAATTTTTCACACAAGTAATGTTAGAAAATTCTTTTTCACAGAGAGGGTGGTGGATGCCTGTAATTCCTTGCTGAGGGAGGTGGTGGAGATGAAAACAGTGACGGAATTTAAAAAATCATGGGATGAACACAGAGGATCTCTGTTTAGAAAATGAATGCTATAAAACAGACTATGGCTGTTATTGGGTAGTCTTGCATGGTCTGTGTTAGAGAATGACACGGGGACAAATTTATTCCTGTCCCCACAGGAACTCAATTTGCTCGTCCCGTCCTCATGAGTTTTGTCACTGTTCCTGTCCTTGCCCCATTTCTGTAAGCTCTGTCAACTGTATAAGCCTTGAACACTTATGATTTTAAAGTCACCTGTAGATTTTGTGATGAAGGATGTTCTGAATAAGATGAGAAAGAGTTATTCCAGACTTCTCTTTGACTTTACTGTTTCATGTACAGAAAATCATTAGTAGTGTCTTCTACAAATTGAAAATTATTAGATTAAGAGAATTACTTTCTTCTGCTAATTATAGGATAGTTGTTCAGAGACTAGAAATCCCTCATTTTGATAAATGCAAAGGTCTTCTTATAGTAGTTTCAAAATGTCTGCATAAAATATTGCAAGTAACTCAAAATGTGGCAGCAAGAGAATTGTCAGGGGCCTCTCGGTATTCTCATATCACTCCTATCCTTAACAATTTGCACTGGTTGCCAATCAAACAAAGAATTACATTTAAAATTATTTTGTTGTTTTTAAAGTTTGAATGATTTAGTTTCCCCAGTGATTTCTTTTTCCCTAAAGTTATATTAATCAAGCAAAGTTTTGAACTCATCACTCAGTCCCTGATGGAGATTCCCTCCTTTTATTTTATGCAGTTGGATTGGAAGAGTATAGAAAATATGTATTTAGGAAAGTTGGGCCATAACTGTGGAACTTGTTACCATCAAAGCTGAGAACATTACAAAATATTGACTTATTTAAGGAGGATTTAAAAACTTACCTGTTTGAAGAGACCTTTGGAATGGGCTAGAGTAGATGAATTTTTTAAATTTAGATCATGCTTGAATAACTAACTGAAGATATGGGTGGTCTGAAGATCATTGCTGTTATATTTGTCTGTTCGATATTTTTTGTTTTATTTTTATTTTATAATTCGCCTAGGACATTGGATAGTGCAGAATATATAAGTATTGAAAATAAAATAAAATAAGCCATTATTAAGATGGACTTGGGAAAATCCGTTGCTTATTCCTAGGATAAGCAGCATAAAATTTGTTTTACTCTTTGGGATCTAGCCAAGTACTTGTGACCCGGGTTGGGCACTGTTGGAAACAGGTTACTGGGCTTGATGGACCTTCAGTCTGTCCTAGTATGGCAACTCTTATGTTCTAACTCTGTCAAATCTCTCACTGCTTTCCATGATCACTAAGCTCTGTCCTCTTTGACTAAAGTCATACATCTCATTTTGAACGAGACCGTCCAGTTTTAGATCCCCTGTCTCGTTGTCCCCACACACAGTTTCGTGAGGCTGAATATCCTATTTTCAGAGACAGCATCCCGAAGCTATGCGTGGGGACAACAGGACAGGCGATCACTTCTCCTTCCTCCCTGCCATGCCAAAGCCAGCCTCCCTCCCTCCAGTGCAGATTCAAACCCCCCCCGGTCCGCTGCCGCTACTTACTGCCCAGAAAAGGAAGGTCCAAGCGCCGGCCCACAAGCCTTTTTCCCAATGTCAATTCTGACATTGGAGAGGAAGTTCCGGGCCAGCCAGGCAGCGATTGGCACTAAGGACATAGGAAGGAGGCACTGGGGGCACTAAGGACACAGCAAGGGGCACTAAGGACATAGGAAGAAGGCACTGGGGGCACTAAGGACATAAGAAGGAAGGAGGGAGGGAATAGAAAGGGACAATTGTTGGGCCTGAGTGCAGAAAGAAAGAAAGGACGCAACCAGAAACTTATGAAATCACCATATAGCAAAGGTAGGAAATATGATTTTATTTTCAATTTAGTGATCAAAATGTCAGTTTTGAGAATTTATATCTGCTGTCTATATTTTGCACTATATTTGTCTATTTTTCTATAGTTACTGACGTGACATTGCATATTTTAAAGTCATCTGCCTTGACATCTTTGAAGACCCCCCAAATATAAATGATAATTAACATTTTCTCTGCATATAGTGTGCTTTGTGGTTTTTTTTATTTTATGGTTACCATTATGAATTAATAAGATGTGTACATGAAAAATGAATGGAAGAAATTGGGGGTGGGATTGGGGGGCAGGGCTAGGGCAGGGTTGGAGTGGGGCTAGGGTGGGATTGGGGGCGGGACTGACCATTAATAGATGTCCCGTTTTGATGAAAAAAATTAATGGTCACGTTATCTTTGACAGCCTCCCATAACTACCTCAAAACCTCTCATATCTCTATCATCTGTGATCTATTCACACCAACAGAGTATCATAGAGCCACTTTCAAAATCCTTCACTCCTCTGTTATCTACTCATTCTAAAAGACAAGGGAGCTGAATAAATTCATGTAAATCACTCTGAGCTCCCCTGAGAGAACAGTATAGAAAATTGAATGAATGAATGAACGCCCTCTGAGTCAAGGACACACACACTGATATTTTCCTCCTCAGAAAACGCCTCCCGCTTTTTCACAGCTTCATTTGCCATGAAGAAGAATTGATATATTTTTTGTCAGCTTGCTTTTGTATTCAAAATATGACATCATCAAATACTGCCAGGAAATCATATAAATTAAAATGCCAGTTTGCTTAGAAACACAAATTATACTCTATCAAAACTCAACCCATAGATGAGGGTATACATATATGGTTCAATGACAAAGAGGAACTCTTGCAGGACCTCACTCTGAATGGAAAAAGTAGTTTTACACAAAAGGCTCTCAGAGTCTGGTGAAAGAGCAGCTGCTAGTGCAGCTCAAGAAAATGAAAGCTGAAACCTCCAAGCAGCACTTCTGAATCAGGATTCTGGGGTAATTTTATTAAGGGTTTTTTCTGTGTATAAAGACCTTATATAAACTTAGCACACATAATTATACATGTGAAAAAGCTTAAATATATTTATACAAACACTGATTGTAAGTATAGCTTGGAGCACAGTTTTGTTGAAGCCGGTGTGGAGTTGCAATTAAGGGCATTTTCAAAACACAAACATGGAAGGAAAAAAAAAAGTCTAAATCGGCACTTGGACATTTTTCTTGGCAAAATTTCCAAGTGTTGATTTTTGAAACAAAGATTTCAGACAACTTGCGGGATGTTCACCCTCCAGGAAACCTAACAAATAAAGGGGTATGTTAAGGGTGTGTTTTGGGCAGACTTAGACTTGGATGTCTTGCGGCAATAATTGAATCGTGCCAAACGAACCTGATTGAATTTTTTGATTGGGTGACCAAAGAGCTGGATCGAGGACATATGCTAGATGTAATTTACTTGGATTTCAGCAAAGCCTTTGATACAGTTTGTTGAACAAACTTGAAGGGCTGAAGTTAGGACCCAAAGTGGTGATCTGTGTTAGAAACTGGCTGTCGGACAGACGCCAGAGGGTGGTGGTTAATGGAAGTCGCTCAAAGGAAGGAAAGGTGACTAGTGGAGTCCCTCAGGGTTCGGTGCTGGGGCCAATCCTGTTCAATATGTTTGTGAGTGACATTGCTGAAGGGTTAGAAGGAAAAGTGTGCCTTTTTGCAGATGATACCAAGATTTGTAACAGAGTAGACACCGAAGAGGGAGTGGAAAATATGAAAAAGGATCTGCAAAAGTTAGAGGAATGGTCTAATGCCTGGCAACTAAAATTCAATGCAAAGAAATGCAGAGTAATGCATTTGGGGATTAATAATAGGAAGGAACTGTATATGCTGGGAGGAAAGAAGCTGATATGCAAGGACAGGGAGAGGGACCTTGGGGTTATAGTGTCCGAAGATCTAAAGGCGAAAAAACAGTGTGACAAGGCAGTGGCTGCTGCCAGAAGGATGCTGGGCTGTTTAATGATAGGCGTAGACAGTAGAAGGAAGAAGGTGTTGATGCCCCTGTACAGGTCATTGGTAAGGCCCCACTAGGAGTATTGTGTTCAGTTTTGGAGACTGTATCTGGCGAAAGACGTAAGAAGACTTGAGGCGGTCCAGAGGAGGGCAACGAAAATGATAGGAGGCTTGCGCCAGAAGACGTATGAGGAGAGACTGGAAGCCCTGAATATGTATACCCTAGAGGAAAGGAGAGACAGGGGAGATATGATTCAGACGTTCAAATACTTGAAGGGTATTAACGTAGAACAAAATCTTTTCCAGAGAAAGGAAAATGGTAAAACCAGAGGACATAATGTGAGGTTGAGGGGTGGTAGATTCAGGGGCAATGTTAGGAAATTCTACTTTACGGAGAGGGTAGTGGATACCTGGAATGCACTCCCGAGAGAGGTGGTGGAGAATAAAACTGTGACTGAGTTCAAAGAAGCATGGGATGAACACAGAAGATTTAGAATCAGAAAATAATATTAAATATTGAACTAGGCCAGTACTGGGCAGACTTGCACGGTCTGTGTCTGTGTATGGCCATTTGGTGGAGGATGGGCTGGGGAGGGCTTCAATGGCTGGGAGGGTGTAGATGGGCTGGAGTAAGTCTTAACAGAGATTTCGGCAGTTGGAACCCAAGCACAGTACCGGGTAAAGCTTTGGATTCTTGCCCAGAAATAGCTAAGAAGAAAAAAAAAATTTCTGTTTTGAATTTTTTATTCATTTTCTTATGTTACAACAAGTGAATTACATATTCTTTATACAAACTTATATATACACACTTGATAAGCTTATATATTAATAAATTATTTAAAACTTTTTTTTTTTTAAATAGATGCAATTAATATATCAGAATTCTAAAATTACATATTTCTTATTAATTATAATAATAATATCCCATCCCTCCCCCTCTCTTTCAATCAATATTCCTTTATTTATATTATACATTTAAATTTTTTATATATTGTATATTATTCAAAAATATGTTCCCCCCTTTCCCTTCTAATCAAATTCTAAACATGGGAAAATTATTGTTCTTTACAAAATTCTGTTAATGGTCTCCATATTTTTTGAAATTTATTAATATATCCTTTTTGTGTTGCTATGGTGAGCTCCATTTTGTATATATGGCAAACAGAATTCCACCAGAAAGTGTAATTTAACCTGTCATGCCTTTTCCAATTGAATGTGATTTGTTGTATTGCTATTCCAGTTAAAATAAATAGAAGTTTGTTATTACTTGATGAGATTTGACTTCTTGCTCTCATTGTTGTTCCAAATAATATAGTATCATATGTCAAGGCTACTGGATTTTCTAACATCCTATTAATTTGGGGCCAAATTGATTTCCAGAATGTTAAGATGAATGGACAAAAGAATAAAAGATGGTCTAATGTCCCAATTTCAACATGACAGTGCCAGCATCTATTAGATTTAGAGCTATCAATTCTATGTAAACGTGTAGGGGTCCATAAAGCTCTATGCAAAAGAAAAAACCAAGTTTGTCTCATAGATGCTGACACCGTACATTTTAACCTCCAAGACCAAAGTCGTGGCCATTGAGATGCATTAATATGATGTTTTATCTCAATGCTCCAAATGTCTCTAAGTCCATTTTTTGGTTTTTTATTTATATATCCGGATATTAATTTATACCATTGTGCGGCTTCATGTCCTATTGAGTTTATCTGGAAACACAAGAATTCCAAACTGTGATAATTAGTAAGATTTTTCCATTCAGGGAACCCTACCTGAATGGATTGCTTCAATTGCAACCATCTAAAATATTGTGTTTTATTAAGATCAAATTTATGTTGCAATTGTGAAAACTCCAGCATTTTACCATTTTTTATTATATCATCTAAAATACGAATACCTGCTGTCATCCAGTTTTTCCAGATTATTTTGAAACCGCCTATTTTGATCTTGGGGTTTAACCAAATTGTTTGAGTTGTTGATTTACTAATTGGAATAGGAGTTAGATTACTTATGTATCTTAAAGTTTTCCATGTATCCATGAATATTTTATGTTCTTTGTATAGCCTTGGCATTTTGATACTAACTACATGACTAAGACGTAAAGGAAACATAAGTCTCCATTCTAACCAGAACCAGTCTGGAATATTGTCAGTGGGCTCTGGGAGGATCCAATACATACCTTGACGTAAAATATAGGCTTGATGATACCTATAGAAGTTGGGAAAATTTACCCCTCCCTCCGCAATTGGTCTTTGCAATGACACTAAAGCAATTCTGGGATTTTTCCCAAGCCAAATAAATTTTGTCAATATCTTATTTAACTTTTTATAAATAGAATTTTGGAAGAAAACTGGTATCATTCCCATTTGGTAACAGACTACAGGTAATATCATCATTTTAACAGTTTGTACTCTTCCCCACCAAGATAAGTGTAAAGGGTTCCATTGCTCACACATCTCTGTCACTTTTTGTAATAAACTTTTTTCATTAATTTTTATTGTGTCTTCCAAATTTTTTGTAATCCAAATTCCAAGATATTTAATAGCATCCTCTTTCCAAACAAAAGAGAATGAATCAAATAAACCTTTTGTACAATGTATATTTAATGGAAGTATTTCTGATTTGTTCCAGTTTATCTTATATCCTGAAAATTTTCCGAATTTTTCAATCAGTTCAAGTAAATGTGGAATGGTAGATTCTGGATTCCTCAAATATAATAATAAATCATCAGCGTAAGCTGATATTTTGTATTCTTTATCTGAATGAGGTATACCTTGTATCTCCTTTACTTGTTGGATTGCTAATATTAAGGGTTCTAAAACTATATCAAACAGTAAAGGAGACAAAGGACAACCTTGTCTAACTCCTCTTTGTAGATTAAATTTTTCTGAAAAGGTATTATTAATGTATAATCTAGCAGAAGGGGAGCTATATAATGTTTGTATCATTTGTGTGAATCCAGGACCTATACCAAACCATTCCATTGTCTGATACATAAATGTCCATTCTATTCTATCAAAAGCCTTTTCTGCATCTAAAGAAACAGCAAAAGTAGGCTCATTCAATTTCTTTGTTAAGTATAACATATGGAATGCTAATCTAGTGTTATGAGATGAATGTCTTTGAGCAACAAATCCTGTTTGAGACATACTTATAATATGGGGGAGAGCTTTAGCCAATCTTAACGCAAGTATTTTTGCTAATAATTTTCCATCTACATTTATTAGATCTATTAGGTCTATAGTTTGATACCAAAGTGGGATCTTTATTTGGCTTTGGCAAAACTATTGTTAATGATTCTGCCATAGTGCCATTTGTACAACCTTTATTAAGTTGATATTGAAAAAGATTTAACAAATAGGGTAATAAAAAGTTTTGAAATGTTTTATAAAACTCCACTGTATAACCATCACCACCTGGAGCGGATCCAACTCTAAGGGATTTCAAAGCTGTTCCTAATTCTTTTAGTGATATTGGCTCTTCCAAACTTCGTTTTATATGTTCAGGAACTTTTGGACCCTCTAATAGTTTCAAGAATTCTAAACCTTCCTTTTCTTTATTTAAATAAGTCTCGGAAGAATAAAGAGATTTATAGAATTTTAGGAATTGTTTTAAGATTGGTTCAATTTGTGTTAATGTATCACCTTTTTCATCTTTTATAGCAATTATTTTTGTTTTCTTTTTTTTCACCTTTAGATAATTTGCCAGTATTCTTCCCGACTTATTTGAGTTTCCATAATACAATGCTTGCTGAGAAAATAAATCTTTCCTTATCATCTTTGATGATATTTCATTGTATTTACCTTTAAGTTTTAACAGTTCTTGTTGTATAGAATATTCCCATTTTCCTATAAGTTTTAATTCTAAATTTTTAATTTCTTTTTCTAAGTTAGAATATTGTTTTCTATTTTGTTTATTAAGATAAGCCGAATAAGAAATAATTTGTCCTCTTATTGATGCTTTAAAAGCATCCCATAATATTTCTCTAGAGATCTCCTCTTTATCATTTATTTGAAAAAAATCTTTCATTTTTATTTGAAAATTTTCACAAAATATTGGATCAGCAAGCAATGCATTATCAAACTTCCATATTGGTCTATTTGTATTTTGATCCGTGATCTTAATTTCAATCCATACCCCACCATGATCAGATAAAATGATTGGATCAATGGCAGCTTTTGTCACTTGATGTGCTAGATGTTTTGATATAAAAATATAATCTATTCTTGAAAAAGAATTGTGAACATGAGAACAGAATGAAAATTCCCGTCCATCAAAATGAAGTATTCGCCAAATATCTATCAAATCACAAGTTTGTATTAAATTATCTAATCCCATTGATTTCATAAATCTACTTGGGTTTTTGTCCAATAAAGGATCCATAACAGCATTAAAATCCCCAGCTACTATTAGATTTGAAGTAGCCAGTGGCAAAATCAATTGTTGAAGAGTTTTAAAAAATTCATTTTGGTTCGAATTAGGGGCGTATATATTAAACAACGTCATGGTAGTATTTCCCATATTCATTTCCACAATTATCCATCTTCCATGAATATCTGTTTCCTTTAATTTGAATGTAGTAGTACATTTTTTATTTACCAGAATAGCAACACCTGCTTTTTTCCTTGTAGCTGGTGAGAAAAAACAATGCTTGACCCAACCTCCTTGCAGTTTACTAGATTCAATATTTGAGAGGTGGGTCTCTTGTATAAAGCATAAATCCGCATTTTGCCTTTTTAAAAATAATAGTGTTTTTTTCCTTTTTATCATATGATTTAGACCATTAACGTTTAAGGATATTATTTTAAGATCCATTTATACATTTATAGTATATTTTCCTTAAAAATATATAGTAAATAGTTTTCCTTAATTTTTTCCCCCAGTACTTAAAATATTTTAAAATATCCCTATTCTCTTTTTTACCCCACCCTCCATTATATTTCCCCCCTCCCTCCCCTCCCTTCCATCCCCATTTTAATATGAACACTTGGATACGCATATTGAGGTTAGGTGTACATAACTCCCACAAGCTGTTGCAATATATAACTATATTTACTACCATTAATTTTTTATTTTATCTTTTAAACTATATTTCCCCCTTTAGAGATATTTTAATTTATTTTATTCAGTTATAGATTCCCAATGTATAATTTATTATGAATCTATTTTTATATTTCAGTTTGTATTGTAAAGTAAAGTAAATGTTTTCTATCATTAAATTCCAAGGGATGTCAAGAAATGTTATCATTTTTAAATATTATGTATGAATTACATTTTCATCCCTGGTTTTCAAAGAAAATATCACATATGTCAACAATGTAGACTATAGGCTCAGTTGGATACAGAAATAACTCAAAAAGATGAATAATTGAATCTAAAATCCTAAAACTCAAATTTCTAAGGCTCAGGTACAGGTCTGAAGGCAGTCAAAAGGGATGAGCAGATATCTCCTTAGCATAACACATAGGAGATTATCTTCAATCTTTTCCTTTCAAAATAGTCAACAGCTGCACACCAAGAATATCAAATCAGCAGAACAGGAAACTGTCATATCCAGAAGAGTAACAAAGCATTTCTCAGCATTCACAAAACCTCTTGGCCCATCCCGTGTCCTAGTTTGCTCATGCTTACTGTTACTTCAGACAGTACTCAATCTGCAGCCATCTCCTTCCTCTGTCATTGCCACAACCCTCTGTGTCTGTCCCAAGCATGCTTGAATTCTGTCTCCTGGCAGTATGACAGGACAGTATGCTGGAACTTTCTGTTGATATAAGTTCATTCAGCATTGATTCTTGTCATGTGTGATTTGAAACGCAAAGTAACCGGAAGTATTTTCATTAAAAGGAAATCACCCTTTTTATCCAATCTAAATTTGTTTTACTCTAGATCTTACATTTATCAAAGCGATTGGTGGTTTTTTTTAAAATTTGACGCCCCTAGCTTTTCATATCCAATCAGCGACTCTCTTAATGTAAGGTCGTGAGTAAATAAAAGCCAAATACTGCGCAATCTTACAGTCTTACTATCGGAACGTTTCCTGGCTCAGAGTCTTACATGTAAGTTGTTTTTTTTTATATATCTTTAAATATGTGCTGAAGATTTTTGTTCTTCTCTTGTCTCGTTGTTTAGAATGTTCTTGTAGTTCAAATCGTAATTCCATGTTCTTCCAATTCTTTTCCGTTGGAGTTAAAAGTTCTATTTCTGTATCGAAACTCTATATTTGTATTTTATATTCAATTTTTTATGTTTTATTAAATTAAATATAAATATAAACACAAATATAAAATTCGATAATAAATTCTTGTTTAAGAGGTCATTGGCTGTTCATATTGGTCGAGGAAATCTTGAAGTTTTGTAGGATCTGAAAAGTTTTGAGTTTTGTTGGCAATAGTAATTTTCATTACTGCTGGATAAAGAAGGCCATATCTAGCCCCTAGAGCTCGTAGTTGGGGTCTCATGTCCAGGAATTGTTTTCTACGTGATGCAGTTTCTTTTGCAAAGTCAGGGACAATGTGGATTTTTGCATCCTGACATTTGAGGTTTTTGTTTTCTTTTGCAAGTTGGCAGATTTCTACTGCTTGTTGGTGTCTCAAAAGTTTAAATATTAAAGTTCTTGGTCTTGATTGAAGGTTTTTATTTTGTGTTGGTATTCTGTGTGCTCTTTCGACCTCTAATGCAGCTTTGAATTTTAAAGGTAACACTTTAGGTAGAAACTGTTCCAGGAATGTTATTGGGTCATTTTTTTCTACCCCTTCCGGGATCCCGATGATCCTTAAATTATTTCTTCTTTCTCGATTTCGGCTGTCTTCAAGGTCTCTTTTAATTTCTTCAACCTCTTTCCATATTATTTTGGATTGTCTCATGTCCATATTCAGTTGCTCTGAATTGTCTTCCAGGTCATTTATTCTGTTTTCAACTACATCCACTCTTTTGGTAAGAAGGGCAGCATCTTCAATTGTTTTTTGTAGTTTCTTGTTGCTGTCTAATACTATTTCTTTAATTTGTCTCAATTCTTCCATGACGTCGGGGCTTTCATCCGATGGCAACGGAACTTTTGAAGGCGTAGTATTTGGCTCTGGTTTCGATCTTTTATTGCTGCCAATACCGGATCCACTAGCGCCTGAATCGCACTTGTTTTGTTTGTTAGATGTCATCTTCTGTTATTGTTTTGCTGATTTTCTTTTTTTAAAAATAATATTTTGTAGTAATTTCTGTAAAATGAGCTTGTTTGTACGGAGCTTCTCCTTCACCCAACCATCAGAATTCGCGTCCAAGCCACGCCCCAGAAGAAAAAAAATAAAAATAAAAAAATAAAAAATTTAAATTGAATCAGGTTGGGCAGACTGGATGGACCATTCGGGTCTTTATCTGCCATCATCTACTATGTTACTATGCAAGACATCCTGAATGGAACTTAGACTTTCTGACCTAGAGCTGTTTTAGAAGCACCCCTTCTATTGTATTCCAAAATAATAAAGGAGATGCAACTCTTCTTATATGAGGAAACACTAAATAGGTTAGGGCTTTTCAGCTTGGAAAGCAGATAGCTGAAAGGAGATAAGATTGAAGTTTACAAAATCCTGAGTGGTACAGAATAGGTATAAGTGAATCGATTTTTTTACTCCATCAAAAATTACAAAGACTAGGAGACTTTCTAAACCAATAGGAGGAAATATTTTTTTTCATTCAGAGAATAGTTAAGCTCTGGAACACATTGCCAGAGGATGTGGGAAGAATGGTTAATGTAGCTGGTTTAAAAAAAAAAAGGTTTGGACAAGTTCCTGGAGGAAAAGTCCCTGGTCTGCTATTGAGATAGACATGGGGGAAGCCAGTGCTTGCCCTGGATTAATAGCATGGAATGTTGCTACTATTTGGGTTTTTGTCAGATACTTGTGACCTGGATTGGCTACTGTGAAGAAGGGATACTGGGCTAGGTGGACCATTGGTCTGACCCAGTTAGGCTATTCTTTTGTTCTAAGTTAAACCACTTTATTTACCAATCTCATCCAAGTCCAATTTTCTTCTTTCTAAAAACAAAATCAAGATGCCAACTTTATTACAGAAGTATGAAACACTATATATAGTATCATGACTGCTATGATGATTTAGGATATCTTACATAATTGGAAAATTTTAGGGAAACTCAATCTTTGGTGGTCTTTGTTGTGCTTATTATATAAATATTAAACTAATGCAGTGGAAAAATCTGGGAAGAAGCAGAAATTTGAAGAGATATAGGCCTGGATGCACTAAAGATACCAACTGGACCGCTGTTGGCCGATTCTGGACAAGCGATCGATGCACTACCAAGTTTGTATGCCAAATTTGATCAGACGTCAGACCATAGGCCCCACCCTGTGCATCCATTAGGATACAGAAGGAGGAGCCTAAAGCTCTGATTGGGAAGGGGCCTTAGGGGGTCTGAGCCAATTAGGGCCTTAGGCTCCTCCCCTTGCATCACATTGTGCACCGGAGAGGGGAGTGCTATTCTATAAACAGTGCTCAAAGTTTATGGAATAGTGTTTATCACTGGAATCTGCACCCAATGTAGGTGTAAGGATTTCCACCAAGTAAAATCTGGGGCAAATTCTCACACTTACTGTATTTTTCACTCCATAAGACGAACTTTTTCCACCCAAAAGTGGGTGGAAATCTCAGTGCGTCTTATGGAGCGAAGATACAAAATTTGTACACCCCCCCCGTAGCGTTGTAAAACATCCTCCCACCACCGCTGAACCTTTTCAAAACTCCCACCTTTCAGCATCACCGCCTACTTTTTCTAAATCCCCCCCGCCTCGCAGCACCGCCGACACACTTTTTCTAACACCCCCCCGCCTCTCAGCACCACTGCCGCACCTGTTTAAAACAAACACCTGTCGCCGTCGGTATCTTTTTTTAAGAGCCTGGTGGTCCAGCGGTATCCCTCCCTCGCTAGACGGCTCTCAGAATTCAGATCAGGAGCACGGTTGTCAGCAGCAAGCTTTACACGCTCCCGCTTGGGCCCGCTTCTGTTTTCTGAATGGCTGGCGTCAGTTCTCGCAGGACTCGCGAGAACTGACGTCAGCCATTCAGAAAACGGTGTGGGGCCAGGCAGGAACATGGAAAGCTCGCGTCTGACCTCCAGGCTGCTGACCTGTGTGCTGCTGAGTACAATAGTTGTCTAGCGAGGGAGAGATTTAAAAGGTATGGGGGTTGGGGTTTTGCTTGTGGCACGACACTGACATAGGTTTTCCGATGTGTGGATGAATCCACCTTCTCCCCATAATTCTACATATTTTCACAGACACGCTCAAGCAGATCTGTTAGGTGTGTCTCAGAGTGGGAGTAAGGAATCTGCCACAGAAGCAAGAGGATGAAAGGTCAAATCATTCATGCAGAGAATCATTCTTGTCCCCAGGCATAAGAGCTCTCATTAACTATAACCAAGGTGGAATACTGCTCCTCCAACTAAAATGCCCTAGTCTTGGGTTTTGTTGGGTACCTTTATCTGCTTTTTTTGTTTTAGATTAGGGGGGTCGGTATTTTTTACTGTTTGGGGGGTATCCTTTGATCTCCAGTGGTCCTAAGAACACTGGCCCCTGGAATGTTGTGTTCTACCTTTTGCTGTATCACAGGATGGATGGTGAGGGGAGGGTAATTAGGGTATTTTTCTTTATGTAACAAAGGAAAATATTGATGACTGATCTCTGTGATACCTTCTTTGAATTGTTCTATTTGATGTTTTTTGTATGGTTTTGGAAAGGTGGTATGATGTATACTACTGCTGTTGGATTGTTCATTCATCAATAAAAATTGTTTTAAACTAAAAGTTACGGGGGTATGATTTAAAAGGTATGATTTAAAAGGTATGGGGGGTTTAAAAAGGTAGTGGGGTGTAAAAAATTGTTAGTCGGCTGGGACGGATTGCTCCTGTCCCGGCCTACCACTAGATCATCAGAGGGAGGGCAGGGTATAGGGCAGGGCGGTGGGACAGGGTACAGAGCCTTATTGGGAGAGGCACTGGCTGCATAGTCTGGTAGGGCAGGGAGAAAAAGGGGCTGGGTGCAGAGCTTGGCAGGGAGAATTTGGTTTAGAATGTTTTATTTCTTGTTTTCCTCCTCTAAATCTAGGGTGTGTCTTATGGTCAGGTGCGTCTTATGGAGTGAAAAATACAGTAAATTATGCACAATTCTTCCTTATTCTATAAAACTACTGTGTGCTGTTTATAAAAGGTTTTTATACACAGAAAAAACCCAACCTTAAAATTACCACTAAAATCCTTATTCCAGAAGCCCCTGATCTGTCCATGGCTCTCCCATGGCTGTACCCCATTTATGGATCTGCACATGTGCACATAAAATTTAATTGTTGACAATTAGTGCTGGTAATTGATTAGCAATCAATTATCAGCACTAATTGGCTTGTTATTCAATTAAATTGCATGTGAAAATTGGGCATGCACCTATATTTCCATGTGCAATTTTTAGTACCAAATATAAAATTAGGCTACCAATGTCCATCAATTTTATGCCTGGACTGTTTTAATAGGATCCATCTGCATCCAATCAAAGTTCTTTTTATTTTCCTCAAACCCCCCCCACCAATGTTATCTGTTTGGCCTCAAAAGCCTCTTGTATTATATATCGCTGCATAAGCCTTATGGTATGCCAATTGAAATCTATTCAGAATCTCATTTAGACCTGAGAGGGCCTGTTTGACATTTTAGAAAATATATTTAGATAATTTCAAATTCTGCCTTTTTACTGTACTTCTGAGACTGGTTTAACTTCTGAACAAAAACAAAGAGATGTTGCAAATTTATATTATGCTGAGTGTGAAGGAGAAATTAAGTGGTACAGGAAAAGACAGGCAAGGCACTGAGTTTTATATGCATTAAGATTTGATTCCACCGAAAGATGGCCTGCAGTGAAGAACATACATCAGCACTGCAAACAAAATGTGAGACACATGACTGCACCTGACAGGAGCAAAGATTCTAGTGACTTTTAATTAAAAATGTGTGACTTTTTTTCTCCACAATGCAAGAGGCTGTGTGATAATAAAGCAGAATAATTCAGAGTAAACTTCTGAAGTGTATTTAGGGAAAAATCACACAGAGTAAAATGCCTCTTTTTAAAGATATTTTTAAGTTCTCCCTCCAGCATTTAACAAATGTACCTATAAATATTATATGGTATAGATAAACGAAGCTATGATTCTGTTGCCATTATTCAAATATAAGAAAAGAATATACAATAAGTACTTGGTTGTGGAATATATTATCTTAACTTTCAGAGAAAGCAGTGTTGACTACAGAAAGGTACCACTGGAAGAGATGCTCCTTGCCATTTCAAGTACAGCTCTGAGTTAACTGGATGTCTCCTAAATAAATACCTCCACAGCAATACTAAATTCGAGCATTGACACACTGGTATTTCTGTGCCAGCAGACGTGCACTGTAGTGTTGCCACGGTGCGGTGACTGCCGGTCCAGCGAGTTACGCGATGCGCTGAGATCCTCTTCTGATTCCTGGTCTACCATAGTTTCATCAGGAGACTCTATGAAATACAGAGAAAAAAATGCAGCTCTTTTTTATTGGGATTTATTAACTGTCTTTTTATTTATTTATTCAATTTTCTATACTGTTCTCCCAGGAAGCTCAGGTACTCGAGCATTTTCCCTGACTATCCCAATGGGCTCACAATTTACCTAATGTACCAGAGGCAATGGGGGGGATTAAGTGACTTGCCCAGGGTCACAAGGTGTAGTGTGGGTTTGAACCCACAACCTCAGGATGCTGAGGCTATAGCTTTAACCACTGTGCCATACTCTCCCCCTCTTTCATGAAGAGATTCACCCAAAGCCAGTGGTGTACCTGGCTGTCTGTTCTGGAACAGGAAGTTGACGTCAGACGGGGTGAAGGCTGGAATTTTCGATGGCTGCATGCAGGTGGACCATAGACCCATGACTGCTCCAGCATCCCTGAGCATCCTGCAGCTGGACCAGACTGCCCCTCCGCCCCGTCCTTGGTATGCCACTGCCCAAGGTGGTTTACAATACACTGATTAGAAATCAGATACTCTTAAGTATTTTCCCTATTTATCTCAACAAACTAACAATCTTAACTATGTTACATGAGGCATTGGTGGATTAATTGACTTGCCCAGTCACAAGTAGCAAGCTGGGATTGAACTCACAACCTTAGGGTGCTGAGGCAGCCGTTCTTACCACGTCCCTCTGCTGCATATAATTTTACAATAGGAAAAACTTTGAGTGTAATTTAGTGACTGGAAAATTAAAGGCCAGCTGAGTTAGTTTTATTTTGGGTTTCCATAATTTATTCAGAGCCAATAAAATTATTTTAACAAAGAACCAAATTAACCCCATTGTGGAATTTAATTAGACTGTATGCTAGCATCATGCTGAAAACATCTGTTCCCTCTTTCTTGGGGTGGAGGTAGTTATACTGTGCTACAGGCTGACAGGCTTTCTCCCTTTAATCCAGTCAAATCCCACCAGGTGGAAATAGAGCCAATCAAAACAGCTGTGGCAGAGAATTCAAAGAAAAGGAAGCAGAAACTTAAATAGAGAAGATTTGCTCACTCAGGGAACATTGTTTATATGCTGCTGACATTTAGAGGGTAATTCTATAAAGGGAGGAGTCTGTTCTATAAAGGAAAGTAGACACCTACCTTTCTTTACAGAATACCAGCATAGCAAGGCAAATACACGCATATGGGGGAGAGTGTGGCGCAGTGGTTAAAGCTACAGCCTCAGCACCCTGGGGTTGTGGGTTCAAACCCACACTGCACCTTGTGACCCTGGGCAAGTCACTTAATCCCCCCATAGACCCAGGTACACTAGATAGATTGTGAGCCCACCGGGACAGACAGGGAAAAATGCTTGAGTACCTAAATAAATTCATGTAAAACCGTTCTGAGCTCTCCTGGGAGAACGGTATAGAAAACTGAATAAATAAATAAATATTTTAGGTGTGACTTACCTACATCAGCCATAGAGTTGATGTAAAGCTCAGGGGTGAGGGATATCATCAGGGAGCTGTGGTGAGTGGAGTTCCCTGCAGGAACAAAGACTTTTATTGCTCTGCGGAGCAGTGGAAAGCTTTGTTCCCGTGCCGTTGGTGAACAGATATAGATTTTACCCGTTCCTACAGTTTTATTGCGGAAACAGGTTACCGTATCATTCGCCACTTAGAAGACAGAGGTTGGGCCAACCTGAGAAAGTCCCTGCCTGCAGTTGACAAATATTATATATTAGTGTGGGGGCAGAGACATTTTCAAAGCCATTTTAATGTGTAAAACCATGTTTGAAAATTGCATGTCCTGTTCAGGTAAAGGTTGGGGCTGTTTTTTTACCATACTGAGCACAGACAATCTCAGGACAGGACTACAACAACGAATGTGGTTCTGCATTTCCAAAACCCTATTCCATTATTTTCACTGGAACAAATTCCAACAGAAAGATCAGATACAAACGTGTGTGTAGGTACTTTTTTCCTGAGGCAATTTTCAAAGTGAGAGTAGACACAGAGTTTCACTTTGATAACTGGTGCAAAGTCCACAGGCCAAAAGCGCACATGAACTTTGCAACAGCATGGGCAGTGTAAAAATCATTTTCCAAATGACTGAACATTAAGGAAGGGTAACATAAAATATAATGAAATAATCAAAATGGCAATGTGATTGCAAGGTCATTTCCAAAAGGAAATTTTCCCTAGTTTACCTTTGAAAATCTTACAGATATAGATAATATACAGGCATGAAGTATTTGTGTCCTTTCTATCTGTACTGAAGCAGATGCAAATAACACACTAAATACTATTCCCTTCATTCTACTAAATGCACCTGATGTTAGGCACCAATTAATCATGTAACTTCCACACTAAACAGCAGTTATGCAACTAGAAGGTAGAAAAAGGGCAGTTTGCTTATTTATTAGTTGAAGGATTTTTATTTCATACAATCAGTTTCTAGGCAGATTTCAAAATTACATATATAATCAAATAAGTCATTATAACAATGGTTCCAGGAGGTAAAAGATGAAGGGGATGGGGTACATTATAGATAGGAGAGCGAGATAGAACAAGTCGCATGTAAACATATCACATATTTAGATCAGATTCTTCAGTCTGCCCATTCACTGCTGCTTTTTGGGCTTCCAGTTATGCACTAAGAGGGAAATTCTACAAACGGCATCTTACCGGCGTCTATGTTAATTAAGAAATTTCATTTAAAATGACAAAAAATGTTAAGAATTAAAATGCCTACCAGCGCCTAAAAACTCGGCACCTGAATCAGGCCTCTAAAGGCACTGTGGATGTTGCTAACACCAGAAGTGGCATTAGGCAGCCTAAAGTACGGTACCTATAGAGGCAAGATTCATGACAAAAATAGGCACCGGAAATGTAGGACTGGAAACTCATGGCCTACATTTCCAGAGCCTATCTTTCCCAGAGGCACCATTCTGTATATGGCACTGTTGTGTGCTTAACACACGATTAATACCATATAGAGCAGTGTTCTTCAACCTTTTTACACCTATGGACCGGCAGAAATAAAATAATTATTTTGTGGACCGGCAAACTAATAAGACTGAAATTTTTTAAAACCCCATTGCCGCCCCGTCCCCGCGAGCTCGGTCCCGTTAACCATCTGATCCCATCCGCACAAGCCTCAAATAGTTATGATTTTATATTGAACATAATAAAACGCTAGAGCGCGCATGCGCTCTCAAAAATTTGTGAGTCCTGGCGCCGTGAGGTGTGCTTCTGTGGCAACATTCTAATTGACACCTCATGGCGCTTGCAGGGGCTGGAGGCGTATGCGCGCGACTGTGCTCTTTACAAACCTCCCGGCTCCATCGGAGTAGGCAGCACCAGTGGCAGCAAACGAGTGGTGGACAGCAGCCCCACTCCGGCCATTGACCCTCCACATACCTCCCGGCTCCAGTGGCATAGGCAGCACTATAAACACGCTGCTTCGCGCCCTTCTCTGCCGAGTTCCTCTGCTGCGTCTCTGATGACATCATCGGAGACAGACGCGGCAGAGGAAATCGGCAGTAGAAGACCACGAAGCAGCTTGTTTAAAGTGCTGCCTACGTGGCTGGAGCCCCGAGGTTTGTCGGCGGTGGGAGGGTCAGGAGCAGGCTAGATTGAGCAGTAAAAGAAGGGGGAGGGGCCGAACGGAGCAGGGAAGAGAAGGGAAGGGGGGGGTGGGGGAAAATGCTGCTACTGCTTCTGCACAGGAAAGGGGGGGATAGGAGAGAAATGCTGTTGCTGCTGCATAGGGAAGTGGGGAAAAATGACAGACAGACAGCGGGAGGGAGGGAGACAGAAAGAAAGAAAGACACAGGGGCAGGGAGAGGGGCAGAAAGACAGACAGAGAAAGGGGGCCAGAGAGAGAGTCAGCGGGAGAGGGAAAGGGGCTGCTTTGGGGGGAGAGGTGTGCTTGGGGCAAACAGCTTTGCTCTGGGGGGAAGACAGAAGGGGCCATGGAGAGACAGGGAGAGGGAAAGGGAGCTGCTTTAGGGGGAGGAGTGTGCTGGAGGGAGACAGAAGGGGCCATGGAGAGATAGGGAAAGGGGGCTGCTTTGGGGGGAGGTTTGCTGGGGACAGACAGCTTTGCTCTGGGGGGGAAGACAGAAGAGGGCCATGGAGAGACATTTGGGGGGGAGGTGGGTGCTGGGGGCAGACAGCTTTGCTTGGGGGGGAGGGGGAGACAGAAGGATACAGACAGCGGCCAAGGAGAGAGAGATAAAGAAAGACAGACAGACACATCTATTCTAGCACCCGTTAATGTAACGGGCTTAAACACTAGTATTTTATTAAAGTATAAAAAGAAACAATATTCTGTACAATTGTCATTTTATAAATATAAATAATACAGGGCAAGGATCAACAAAACCCCCATCTCCCCTCCCCTTTACATATATCCCCTCTACTATCAAGAAAACTGAATAAGCCAAATTATTACAGAATGCTACACAAATATCATGCTAACAGAATACCGCAGTCACACATGGCAGGAATGGTGTTAGGGGGAGTGCAACTAGGGCAACTGCCTCCTGGTCAGAGAGAGCCCTAAGCCAGCTGGAAGCTAAAGACACACTGCCTGGGCTTTGCACTCCCCAGTTATGTCATACATCAGCTCTAGCAGGATACATATTTTAAATCTGATATATTCTAATCACAAGATAGAAATAAAATTATTTTTTTCTACCTTTTGTCGTCTCTGGTTTCTGCTTTCATCGTCTTTTCACTCTCTTCCATCCAGCATCTGCCCTCTGTCTCTTCAATCCAGCATCTGCCTCTTCCATTCACTGTCTGCCCTATACCCCTCCCCCTCCCATATGGTATCTGCGTTCTTTCTATGCCCCTTTCCCCTACACCAGATCTAGCATCTTTGTCCCTTTCCTTATTTTTCATCTGACCCCCCCTTCCCAGCATCAATCTCTCTCTACTTTGTCATTCCTCTGTCTCTCCCCTTTCCCTCATCTGATCTCTCCATTCCATCCTGACTCCTTCCCCTCCTCTAAACTCCCTGCCAGCTGTTTCCTTCCAATGTTCCTCCTCCCCTGTCCAGCAGTACCTCTCCCTTTCTTCCTCCCCTTATCCAACAGTAATTCTTGTCCCTTCCCCTTCTCCCCTGTCAGCAGAATCCCCTTCCCCTCCCTTGTCCAGGAGTACTCCTTCTCCCTTTCCTCCTCCTCTTATCCAACAGTAACTCTTGTCCCTTCCCTTTCCCTTCTCCCCTGTCAGCAATAGCCCCTTCCCCTCCCTTGTCCAGGAGTACCCCTTCTCCCTTTCCTCCTCCCCTTATCCAACAGTAATTCTCGTTCCTTCCCTTTCCCTTCTCCCCTGTCAGCAGTAGCCCCTTCTCCTCCCTTGACCAGGAGCACCCCCTACTCCCTTCCCTCCTTCCCTCTCCAGCAAATGTTTCCTCTATGTAGGCTAGCGGCAGCTCTGTGTGCTTTTAACTTCGGCACACAGCTGCCACTAAGCAGTATTTTAGCCGCGGTTTCATGAGGCAGCCTCAGGGCCTTTGGTAGGCCGGCCCGCTTCGATGATGCGATGTGGGCCGGCCTACCAAAGGCCCTGAGGCTGCCTCATGAAACCGCGCTAAAATACTGCTTAGGGGTAGCTGTGTGCCGAAGTTAAAAGCACACAGAGCTGACGCTGTTTGTCTGGGGGTGCGGAAACATACACGGCAGGAGTCGGTGGTGGAAGGCAGGAATGCCGGCATAGCGACGGCAACAGGAAGTTGCACGTCAGCTGACGCCGGCACCTTTTGCTGTGGCGGAGACCCGAATCCTTCGCGGACTGGCAAGATTTTTTTGTGGACCGGTACCGGTTTGCAGACCGGCGGTTGAAGAACTATGATATAGAGAATCCGGGCCTAAGTACACTTAAGATACTATTCTATGACTTTGGATCTAAGTACTGTAGTATGCAACTGCAAGGGGGCATGGATGAATCCTGGGCGTGTCCTGAAATTATGTGCTAATCTTCTAGAACTGTGGTTCTTAAACCTGTCTTGGGGGGTGGACCCCAGCCAATCAGGTTTTCAAGATATTTCTAATGAATATGCATGAGAGAAATAATAATAATAATAGCTTTATTTATATCCTGTCATACCTTTTCAGTTCAAGACAGTGTACAACACGAGGTGCTGTAAGGAGAACAGCGAGGTAACATCAATTAGAATTCGGAAGGGGAAGATAGACAGTTGAGTGGCGGGGCGACATAGAGTAGGAGGAAGGAACATGAAAGACGAGAAAGGTGTTGAGTGGATCTGTGGATCAGGTGAATTTGTTGAACAAATGGGTTTTTAGTGATTTTCTGAATGACTGGTATGTTAGTAAGTTCAGGATTAGGTCACTTAGGGTGTTGTTCCAGAGCTCTGCTTGAAAGGAGAGTGTCCAATTGAGGAATCTTTCATATTTGCATCCTTTGGGAGAAGGAAATGTGAACAGTAATGTTCTGCGAGAAAAGGGGAGTTTGTCCTGTAGGGTTAGGTGTTTGAGGAGGTAGGTGGGGGAGGAGCCGAAAAGAGTCTTGAAGCAGAGGCAACCGAATTTTAAGATTATTCTGGCCTTGATAGGTAGCCAGTGAAGTTTCTTATAGTATGGGGTAATGAGGTCAGATTTTTTTCAAGCCAAAGATTAGTCAAACGGCTGTGTTCTGGATAAGTCTCAGTTTCTTGATGTTTTTTTGTAAGATCCAAGGTAGATAATGTTGCAGTAGTCCAGTGAGCTTAGGACCAGAGACTGGACCAACAGTCTGAACGATGTGAATGGTTTTAGCGTGCGTAGTTTCCATAGTAAATGGAAGCATTTTTTAATTAGAATGTTGGTATGGGCTTCGAGTGTCAGTTGCTGATCTAGGGTGACTCCTAGGATTTTGATGGAAGGGTTAATTGGGAAGTTTCTTCCATTTAAGTTGATAGCAGATTTGGTTGACTTGTTTGTTGGGGAAGCCATAATTATTTTGGTCTTTTCCTGATTTAGCTTTAGTTTGGAGTTTGTTGACCAGTGTTCTACTTGGTCGATGATAGATGCGATGAAGTGTCTGGTTTCGGTTGACAGATCATAAATGGTGACGATGATTGCGATGTCATCCACATAGATGTATGATTGGAGGTTCAGTTTGGTTAGTTCCTGGCCTGGCCTATTTAGCTTCGTTAAATAGGGTGGGGGATAAAGGGGAGCCTTGAGGGATTGGTCCTACTACCTAATTTACAGGCAAATCTTTCTCATGCAGGTTGGACTGATGTGACAAGAACAGAGGAGATATTATGAATAATCAATTGAAGAAATAGCAATGGAAAATTGACTCAGTGAAGAAGACTACATATTTAAAACAGCACTTTATGGATAGAATGAACATTTCATGAATTTTAATTGATTTGGTTGATTGGGTGGGCTTCATATGTGGGGAAGTGATTGTATGTATGTATTATATGAAATGATAATATAAAATTTTTTAAAAGGTGATGGTGCAATATCAAATTATAATAAATGATTATATATTTATTAAATTGAATAGTTTATAGCTATAGCTCTCTTTTGTTGTGGAGTCTGTATATTGTTACTTAGAAATCACTGTTGTACTAATCACCTTTGTTTTACTTCAAGCACAAATTACAACACAAGTTGATGTGGTTAAGTGAACACTCAGACCCACAGCTGAGGTCCGGTGAAACAAGTTCACGGAGCAGCTATTAAGGAGACCATCATTGTTGTTCACAATCTCCTCCACCAAACAAAGACTAAATAACAGCACATAAATTTGAAGAAAATAAAATAATAAATTTGACAGCAACTTAACTTTGAATGGTGTGGATGATACACATAACTGCTCCGGGCTCCTCCGTTTATTCACAATACTGACCCCCCAACCTAGGTTTCACCCGCTGGCTTCTTCAGGAGGGGTACTACAATTACAAGATGACTCAAATCAACACTACACCACACAGCTTGCTAACTTAATAAACAATACATTTTGAAATACTCAATATAAACACTCTCTCTGCAACTTACCGGCACAAACACTCCATACTGCTCACACACGCACTGCTGACAAGAGGAACTTCCCAGCAGGCCACGCTTTAAATACACTCCCCTTACTACCTATTACATCATCACTCATTACATCATGAGTGAAAGATTAAAGTTGAAACCATTCAATATCATTGTTTAATCCTGCTGGGGCCAAGGTATGCCATTGAAATATAAACTTCTGCTCTAAATAAAGAAGATGTTGAGTAATGTTTCCAGATTTTTTATGAGCACACATAAGGACAGTGTATTGTAATTCCTCAATGGAGTGCTGTTGTTCAATCCAATGACTGACTAAGGGGGCAGTAACACGTTTGCATCTTATATTGCTCAAATGTTCGGCAATGCGAATTTTGATAGCACGCCGAGTGTGTCCTATATAATATAGCCTACAAGGGCAAATAATGCAATATATTACTGCAGATGACAAACAATTAGTACCTGTTCTTAAATAAAATTTCTTGCCCCCTGTTTGAGGAATTATCACTTGGTCAGTGTTGAGAACATGAGGGCAATACACACACTGATGACAACATACGTGAGGACCCTCTCTATTCTGTTGGACAGGGTCACGGTGTTTCAAAATCTGACCTAAATTCCGGCCCCTAGTGTGAGCAAATAAAGGGATGTCATTCAAGCTCTCATGTACCTGCAGCACTGGCCA
Source organism: Geotrypetes seraphini (assembly GCF_902459505.1). Taxonomy (NCBI): domain Eukaryota; kingdom Metazoa; phylum Chordata; class Amphibia; order Gymnophiona; family Dermophiidae; genus Geotrypetes; species Geotrypetes seraphini. The sequence continues at coordinate 130,736,942 of NC_047089.1, forward strand.
GTGTTTCAAAATAATTTTTCTAATTTGTTGACTTCGATTGGAATAAGGCAATACACATACCACGGCCCCACTGTTCTCCCTTTGTTGGGGATGAAATAGCCACTCCCGCTGGCAATTGCGGGCTCTCTTCCATGCCCGTTTGATTACCCGGGGAGGGTAACCTCTCTCCAAAAACTTTGTGTATAAAAGCGTGGCCTGCTGTTGAAAGTCCCACTCGTCAGCAGTGCGTGTGTGAGCAGTATGGAGTGTTTGTGCCGGTAAGTTGCAGAGAGAGTGTTTATATTGAGTATTTCAAAATGTATTGTTTATTAAGTTAGCAAGCTGTGTGGTGTAGTGTTGATTTGAGTCATCTTGTAATTGTAGTACCCCTCCTGAAGAAGCCAGCGGGTAAAACCTAGGTTGGGGGGTCGGTATTGTGAATAAACGGAGGAGCCCGGAGCAGTTATGTGTATCATCCACACCATTCAAAGTTAAGTTGCTGTCAAATTTATTATTTTATTTTCTTCAAGTTTATGTGCTGTTATTTAGTCTTTGTTTGGTGGAGGAGACTGTGAACAACAATGATGGTCTCCTTAATAGCTGCTCCGTGAACTTGTTTCACCGGACCTCAGCTGTGGGTCTGAGTGTTCACTTAACCACATCAACTTGTGTTGTAATTTGTGCTTGAAGTAAAACAAAGGTGATTAGTACAACAGTGATTTATAAGTATCACCTTGGATAAAAATATTCCCTTGCTGTTTTTTTTTTTTTTTTTTATTGTTACTTAGAGCCACTGAAATATAATTTATAAGTCCCGGTGTGTTAGTATGCATATTCACTAGGGATATTTTGAAAATCTGACTAGCTGGGGGTCCTCCAAGACAGGTTTAAGAACCACTGTTCTAGAATACTGTTAGCTATGCATGTAACTACCAGCATTTAGATAGATAGTGAGCATTTACACCAGCCATTGACATGGTATTAAAGGTCATGCCTAAAGTTACGTACGTAACTGCAGACATGCTAGTATTTTTTAATGGTAATTATGTATGCAATTGCTGTTATAGAATTCATGCTTAGCATCCAAACTTTAGGCACCCAACTGTGTAGATTTATTTTCTGTGTGTAGATTTGACCTCTGCACATAATTTCTCTCCAATCTGTGGGTTAAACTGCACATTCTGTGAACATGAGTATACTTTTACCTGCAAAGGAGGGCAATATTAAGCCCATGAGTTTATGACTGGCAATCGCTTTGATTATTGAATAAGAGCAGCAACTCTAGATCCTCTGTGTAGTCTGAAAGGAACGTGTGATTTCTAGGAGTATACATTCTGCTTGAAGCCAGCAGTAAAATGAACTTGGTATTCATACTATACGTACTGTTGTCAGGAGGGCTACTACCCAGCAATTCTGGATCAGGCCCATTGCTTTTCTCTGCAAGATCAATTGCCATCTGTATGTCCTCAATCCATTTTTCCATCTCAGCACGAGAACTAGAAACAAAAAACAACTTCCATTACTGTGAGCTCATATTGCAGTTTGGCAAAAAACCATACATATTTAACTAAATCTTTTCCTCTCTAAAATTAATTTAGGGCTACTCTCGTACACCAAAGTTATTAGTATGGCTATCATATATTATAGTCTATAAGAACAAAAGAACATAAGAATTGCTATACTGAGAAAAACTGAAGGTCCATGAAGTCTAATATTCTGTTTCCAATAGTGGCCAATCCAGGTCCCAAGTAGTAAAAAAAGATTTTATGCTGATTATCCTATGAATAAGCAGTGGATTTCCTCAAGCCATCTCAATAATGGGCTATGGACTTCTCTTTTAGGAAATTATCCAAACCTTTTTTAAACCCCACTAAGCTAACTGATTTTTCACCACATTCTCTGGCAATTAATTTATCACCATTCCCGTCCCCACAGATAACCGCAAAAAATCATCCCCCTATCATTTTTTAAGGAGAGAGGAAAGAATCAGAGTATGAATGGGCACAACCACTGACCTTCAAGTCTTGCATTAAAGAATGCTGGTGTAGAAGGATTGAGGTTGAGATAAGACTCTAAAGAATGACATTAGATCAGTGGTCTCAAACTCGCAGCCCGGTGACCACATGTGGCCCGCCAGGTACTATTTTGAGGCCCTCGGTATGTTTATCATAATCACAAAAGTAAAATAAAACAGTTTCTTGATCATATGTCTCTTTAGCTATAAATTACAAAATTATTATTAAGTCTAAGCTAAAAGGAAAGATTTATAAGCTATAAAGAGTTTTACCTCATATAAAATTGTAATTTCTTTAATAAGACATTAACAATTTTTTCTGAGGCCCTCCAAATCCAAAATGTGGCCCTGCAAAAGATTTGAGTTTGAGACCACTGCATTAGATGATTTCCCGCAGTTAAGAATTCTGTCACCATGTCATTCTCTATTCCAGAGTTTAATTACACGTGGTATGAAGAAATATATTCTCCAGTTTGTTTTAAATCTACTACTTAGTAGCTTCATCGCATGCCCCCCTAGTCTTAGTAGTTTCAGAACGAGTGAACAATCTCTGTTGGTTGTACTTAGTACAAGCAAATCTGATTGGATCATTTGGGATGCTCATGTCGGATCTCTTCGAGGGAAAAGGTCATCAGAGAGCAATTAACTAGGGGGGTGGGTCAATGGAGTGGGCAGACTCGATGGGCCTTGGCCCTTTTCTGCCGTCACTTTCTATGTTTCTATGTTAAAAAGGATACCTTACCACATAGTCTCCTTAACATCCATTTCTAAAAACACTTAGCTAAATGTTCCTTACTTTTACTGAACAGCCCAAATTCTGTTTCCATGTTCTCTACAGAAAACATGAGTAGGTTGGGCTGAAATATCTTTACACATGCATGCTCCAAAGAACTTCAGATATCTCAGTGTCATGATATATCAAAATGATTAAGTCAGAGCATTCGTGGGAAACCAGCTATAGTGATATAAGCAGGTCTGCTCCACTGAATTTACCTGGCAGCGACAATGATTGACTGACGTTGACCTTGAATTGTAAAACAATGAGGAACTCCCCATTCTTCTTCACTCTCTTCTATCTAAAAGACAGAGGCAGATAAGTTATTGTTGCTTATAGTTAAGATGACCATAATATCCACAGTAATAACTGGCCTTCCTCAGGCTCACATTCAGTCATAGGCAATGGCCTCCAGCTGCAAATTTTGAAAGATACCTGGAGCAGAAATGCAGCCACCTCATGGCGGCAAATCACTTCTGAAGTAACTTTAGTGCATGGTTTACAACACTTCATCCTTGGCACAGGTTTTCAAGATAACAGGAAGTTCATGTGGAAAGGGTGCCTCAAGGTCTGTCAATGCTGGAAGGCTGGACTAAAGTTACTTCAGCAGAAGAATGCTCTCCAGTACAGTATAAGTAAGGGAAACATAAGAACATAAGCACTGCCATCTCCAGATCAGACCTTTTCTAGCACCACTATATCTTTCTTGAGATAAGGAGACCAGAATTAAATGCAATACTCATAAGAACTGCCATCTCCAGATCAGACCTTCGGTCCATCATGTCCGGTGATCTGCACACACGGAGGCCCAGCCAGGTGTACACCTGGCATAATTTTAGTCACCCATATCCCTCTATGCCTCTCGTAAGGAGATGTGCATCTAGTTTGCTTTTAAATCCTAGAACGGTGGATTCTGAAATAACCTCCTCTGGGAGAACATTCCAGGTGTCCACCACTCGTTGCATGAAGCAGAACTTCCTGATATTTGTCCTGGACTTGTCCCCCTTAGCTTCAGTCCATGTCCTCTTGTCCATGTCACATTGGACATTGTAAATAATTTTTTTTCCTGCTCTATTTTGTTGATTCCTTTCAGTATTTTGAAAGTCTCGATCATATCCCCTCGAAGTCTCCTTTTCTCAAGGGAGAACAATCCCAGTCTCTTAAGTCATTGCTCGTATTCCAAGTTCTCCATACCTTTTATTAGCTTCGTTGCTCGTCTCTGCACCCTCTCTCTAACAGTTTTATAATCCTTCTTTCGGTTGGGAGACCAATGTTGGACACAGTATTCCAAGTGTGGTCTGACCATTGCCCTATATAGCTGCTTTATAATTTTCTCCGATCTACTTGTGATTCCTTTCTTTATCATGCCTAACATTCTATTTGCTTTCTTTGCCACTGCCGCGCATTGTGCCGACGGTTTCAGGATCCTATCTATCAGTACACCCAGGTCCTTTTCTTGTTCGCTCTTACCCAGAGTTGCACCTGACATTCTATACTCATGTTCCTTGTTCTTTCTGCCTAAATGCATTATTTTGCACTTTTCCACATTAAACTTCATCTGCCATTTCTCTGCCCATTTCTCTAACTGACACAAGTCACTCTGGAGTTCCTTGCTATCCTTCTGCAATCTGATTGCCCGGCATAGCTTTGTGTCGTCTGAAAACTTGATGATCTCACTGGATGTTCCTTCTTCTAGGTCATTGATGAAAATATTAAATAAAATGGGCACAAGTACCAAGCCCTGGGGCACACCGCTAGTCACTTTCTCCCAGTCTGAGAACTTCCTATTTATGCCCACTCTCTGCTTTCTGTTCTCCAGCCATTTGCCTATCCATCTTAGTATATCTCCCTCTGTTCCATGGCTTTGTAGTTTCCTGAGAAGTCTTTCATGTGGAACCTTGTCGAACGCTTTCTGGAAGTCCAAGTATATTATGTCCACCGGTTCTCCACTATCAATTTGTTCACGGTCTCAAAAAATTGAAGTAAATTTGTCAAACATGATTTCCCTTTCCTGAAGCCATGTTGACTGGCTCTCATCAAGTCGTGTGTATCCAAGTGCCGGACTATGCTATCTTTAATCAGTGCTTCAACCATCTTTCCAGGGACAGATGTAAGACTCACAAGGTCTATAGTTGATCCTTTTTTGAAAATTGGCGTGATGTTCGCTATCTTCCAATTGTCTGGTATCTGTCCAGTTCTAATTGACAGGGAATCCCATCTTATCCCTCTTAGCATCTTGATGAATGCAAAGCACTGATGCTTTGAGTAATAGTCAAATTCTGATAGGAAATTCCTAGCAGTGATTGGGACAGAAACTAAATAAAATAACAGCAAGCGATGACTCTTCAGGGCAGCTGAATATCACATACAGGAATCAACTAAAAGGAAATGGAAATCAGAAGAAAATATTTAAGGAAATAAATGTACTAGAGTGAACTGCTGTTATTCTTTTCACAATGCTTAAATGATCATAATCAACTGGATCTTAGTTCCATTTTTAGGTGGAGATACTAAAATCAATCTACTGCAGTCTAGTGTACTTTCCTTCTCTGACCAGTACATGTGACAAGGATTACATTCATTCTTTAGAAAAAGTACTACCACACAGGGCAGGATTAATTCTTCGAGAGCCCCTAGGCACACAAGTACACTGGGCCCCACTGGCCCTGCCCCGCTCGTACCCCGCCCCATTTATCTGTTTTCTTATTTACGTCTTTATTTCCATCTGTATTTTCTTTTTAAAATTCAAAACAAAGATTAGCATACCAGTGCATAGTTTTTCTTCTATGAAACCCCAAACATCTCTGAACAAATCCCCTTTCCTTCCCTTCCCACCTACTTACCCAGGACATTAACTCCTGAACCCTTTCAATAAGTATATAAAAGTGTTCAAATATATTGTAAAGCAGTAATACTATCCGAAATATAAGTCTATATTAATAACCAAGTTTACAATGCCTCTCAACTGCCTCACTCTATGTTGACCAACTGTAACCCATATTTATGTATAAACAACCAAATCTGTAACTCCTCTAGTACGTTCCACTCCATGTATGTTAACTTGTAACAAAACAACAAGGCAAGCAGTCCAAAGAATCCAACATGAAACAAAAGAAGATCGACAGACAATAAGGAAATTCAAATCAGGTTTATTCAAGGTGCTCCGAAGAACCATACTCGATGCATTTCGCAAATAAGGCTAGTCAATGCTAACAGAAAACCATGTCTTTCATACACACAGAACACAGATACACCCTCACCCAGTATGGCGGGAGCCCTACCTTCATGCGAAGCAGTGTCGGGCCAGCAGCACTCTAAACAGGCTGCTTGACCTTGTCCATCGAGGATTTCACTCTGCCGCATTACTAAGTGAAATCCCCGATGGACAAGGCCAAGCAGCCTGGGGAGGGAAGGATGGAGGGTCAGTGGGGGTTCGGCTGCATAGTGGGGGTTGGAGGGTGCTCGAGGGTTCTGCTGCACAAGGGATGGGAGGGAGGGAAGGATAGAAGCTGGGCAAGGCTGCACGAGGGATGAGAGGAAAGATGCTGCACATGTGGGGGAGAGAAAGGAAAGAAGAAGAATTGGGGTGAAGGAGAGGAAGGGAGAGATAGTCATGTGCATACTGTGACAGGGAAGCTCCTGTCACAGTGAAAACTACTGCTAAAACTCCCCAGCATGCAGCACAGGTTTCTGTAAAACCCGACCTGGAGCCAGAACAGCTGGCTCAGCCCAGAGAATGCAAGAAAAGGCAGGTCCCAGCACAGCTCAAGAGACAGATAGGGAGGGCTCTGAAAACCACTAATTTCCCCTATCACTCCTTTCCCCAAGGCAGGGAGAAACTTGACACCAATTTGGAAAGGGGTGGAGTCAGCCCACGGAGTTTGCAGGCTGGGAAACCTCAAAGGCAAAGTCAGTTAGAGTGGAAAGGGGAGGACACAGCTGGTTCTGATGACAGAAGCCAAACGACTCACGTAGAGGCCAGCCCTCCCAGGTTGCCTAAGCCCCAGCAGGGATGTGTTGCAGGAGGCCAGTTCATAAGGAGAGGCAGTACAACACCTGGGAGGTACAGTGACTGGCAGCTTAAACCCCAGAGAGAAAGGCTGGAAGATTACCCCCATGGAAATGCTGCAGGGGATTTGGCAGACATGCAGGAAGGGGGATGGGATGTACAGCCGGGGAGGAATGTGGAAATGCTAAGCCAGAGTTCCCATGAGGGTGAATGGGAAATGTATAGTGACCCTGGTGATAGTATAAGTGAGGAGGACATGGACCTGGGAGGGTACTGTGTGTGAGAGTCCTCAGCGGATTGCATAAAGAAAGTTTTCCGTTGTTTTTTTTTCACACTGAAGCCAAAGTATGGCTGCAGGCAGAGCTGAGGCAGCCCTGCCTAATTAGGTGAGAAAAGCTTGTGTGAATACAAAAGAGCTGAGATGTGGAAAGGCTGGCATCAGCCAGGCTCAGCTATAAAGCAATAAGCTGCTGTAATTTTGAGAGACTGATAAATCCCAGAGGGGATATGAGACCGGGAGGGCACTGGACTAATGTAAAGTTTTGAGTTTGAATTATATTCCTTTTGATCCAGATGGGCTATCCAGTTCTTCAGTAAAGCCCATATGACTCACCTGGACTGAGCTATAACAGAGTCTAAGAAACCAATGCTGAAGATTTTTTTTTCTATTCTTATTTGGGGGACACTAATAAACTTGATACTGTTTTCTAAGAAATCCGGTATCCGGGTTTTCCTTCATACAACCACATAAAAGGTGTTTCAAAATTCTTGCTTGTGGTCCGAGCCAGGCTTTCCCACCTACTCAGGGACGGGCCCGGCCACAATACCCCGAAAATAAGACCTAGTGCCTTTTTTGGGCAACATGGTAGGTAAAACACATTAAATAGAAAACATACATATCAATAAAACTAATAAAGGCAGGGAGGGCAAAAACAAACCAGAGCCACATACAACCAGGGAAATTCTGTTAAAATTGTTTTGTTTTTATTCAAGCTAATTTTTCTAATTTTTTACATAAGGATAATCAAACTATAAATGAACCAAAACTGTTCACTAAGGAAATACTTGATAGAAACAATCAAGTTATCTCAGGCGCAGGCAGCCGGGAGGACCAGGAGGCAAGGCAGCGGAGAGGACCAGGCAGACTGAAACGGCGACGGCAGCCGTGAGGACCAGGGTACAGGCAGCGGGAAGGATGAGGTGGACCCAAGCGGCGACAGCAGTCAGGAGGTTGCAGGCGACCACGAGCGGCAAAGGCAGAGAAAGGCAGGAGCACAACATGGCAAAGCATGGTGGCCGCAAGACTTGAGGCACGTGAATCAGCTAATGCAGCAGCAGTAGACAGTGTAGTCGTGGCGGCCGCGAGAGTTGAGGGCAGCGTCGTCCGGGAGGTTCATTTTCAGAAGGGTCCAACATGGCAGCATTTCTCACAAGCTGCCAACGGCTGCTCCAAAGTTTTCTCTCTGCCGCAACTTCTTGTTTCCGACAAGGCAGATCGCTGCAGAGAGGGAAAGCTTCGGGGCAGCCACAGGCAGTTTGTGAGAAAGGCTGCCATGTCAGTCCTCCTCTGAAAAGGAAAATTTAGCTTTCTAATAAAGCACTTCGGACCACGGGGCCCCCTGAATCTGTGGGGCCCAGGGCAGCTGCCCTGTTTGCTCCCTATAACACCAGCCCTGGGGCCCCCCTGACAATGTCGGGCCCTAGACACGTGCCTCGTAGGCCTATCCTTTAATCCGGCCCTGCTACCACATATTACTATGAGAAATAAATTTGCTTCCAAGTGCAATCTAATCCTTATATTAGCTTAAGTTTTCTTAATAGTAAGTATGTACCTAGAAAAATGATGATACTGAAGAAGAACCATGGATTTCATATTGTGGCAGGGAAAATTCTGGGAACCCTGAATTACCCAAAGAGATGCTGAGGATTGAGAATGTAGCCTCTGCCATGGTGCAAAAACCCAGACTCAGCCATCCAAAGCCCAAACCTAGGTCATGTAACATGTTGCTTTTAGGCCAGAGCAGACACAGGGAAAAGGGCTTCCTAGTGCTCATGCCTATTTACCTTTTCAGAGGAAAGCTACCAGTGGGATAGAGAAGGGACAAGACACCCAAGCTCCCACTGAAAGCTCTAACAGTAGGAACAGGAACATATTCTTCCAGTCAGGAGGCTGTTTTAGACAAAACCCCCAGTGCCAGAGTTCCCCTACCAATCAGGAGATCCTGTACACCTGGGGGGGGGGGGGAGGGGAGTGGTTAAATAGTCCCAGATACAGAGGGAAGCCTTACAGCAGAGTAGGAAAGCAAGCAGGGAAGAAGCAAACCTGTGCCAGTGCCAAGAACTAGCCAGCTGGAAAAGCTAGGTGAGTCTGAATATGACTTTAACCAGGGTGAAGACCATCATCTTACATGCTTAGAAGCAGAAGCTTTAGTGGAGCAGCCCTCCATAGGTTCAGAGGAAAATGGACTATGAGGAGGGATACCCTGAAAACCCAGAAGCAGAGGATATGATCTGGGAGCCCAATGTTTGAATGAAAAAAGAGTGTTAATTTTGGTTGTAAGTCTTCTGAAGCTAGGCCTGTGTTTTAAGGCACAAAGCTATAAAGTAACTGCCAAAGAGAAGAAATGCATACAGCCCTTGAAGGGGCCATAAAGAATGAGTTATGTAGGGGCCAATTCTATAAAGGGTGTTAAAAGGCGCTCAAAATCTAATATTCCGTTACAGCAAATCTGGGCTCCTAATCAGTTATATAATACTGGTATAAGTCAGCAATTAGCTGCCACCACTTATGCTTGCTTAATCCATGGCAGATATAAATGGGTATGTCTAAATGCAGTAGTTAGGTGCCTGACAGTAGTCAAAGTATGCGCTTAAATAGTTAGAACATCCATGCCCTTCCCAGTTATGTGCAAGAACAATTAGGTATCAAGTTATAGAATAGTGCCTAAGTGTACTTAGTTGCCTAACAGCTTTTTCTCCTCCCCCCCCCACCTCACCATTTTAGTCTCTGTGTACCGCAAATGGCAAAAGACTTAAAGAAGATTAGCCAAATCCAGTATGGGGGAACTGATGTCGATACTAGACAGACTTCTACAGTCTGAGTCCTACAATGGCAAGAGACAGGTGAAGTTTTGATACCTCCATTGTGTTAGATTGTCACATACTGTCAATGGGGAGGGGAAAGCTTCCAGGATAGTCAAATTTTGCAATTTACCTATTTAAAAATGCATAATTTTCATCTTTTCATTTTTATAAAGTCATAAAAAGCAACATATGAATCACAATTAACATATTGAAGTTCTACAAAGATGACCACAAAAGATTTAGAAGTGAGTAGTTTTTTCGAGATTTGTGATTATATTGTAAGTCACTTTCGCAAATCAGCCCCAAGATGCAAGTCTCCCATCATGTTCTCATTATATTGTCCTTGGCAGTGGCGTTCAAAGTCCAGTATATCCTGGTGGAAGTGCTCACTTCACTCCTCTCTGAGTATGCTCCTGTGTTCTCCTTGAATGTTTCAAGATGAGCATCAAGGACATGGACTTTGAGAGACATCCTACAGCCCTTTTCACCAGATTTTCAAATAACACCACGTAGTTTTTGACCTTGTTATTGTATAGGAAGCCCCGACTCACTGTGAGAATGCTGTTCCAAGCCGCTTTCTCCTTCCTAGTTAGCTTCTTGGGAAATTCCTTGCTCACCAGGATCTTCTTTACCAGTGGTCTGACAAAGATGTCTTGAAGGTACCTGAAGGCTGCTGTTTCATTATGCCCAATTTGATGTACAGTGGTGGCATCAGCAGAAACAAAAAACGTGGTGGAGATGGTGATTTTCAAAATGCAGGCTTTATTAAAAGTACAATTTAAAAATCCACATAAAATATATCTAAGACCCAAAATGTTGGGAGAAATGGACCAATGTCAGACTATAATTTCCTGGATCACCTCTGGAACCCTTTTTAAAAATTGGTGTCATGTTGGCCAACCTCCAGTTTTCTGGTGCTATGCTGGATTTTAGAGAAAAATTACAAATTACTTATAATATTCTGCAAGTTTATTTTTCAATTTTATCAGCACTCTGGGATGTATACCATCCAGTCCAGGTGATTTACTACTGTTCAGTTTGTCAAACTGACTCATTACATCAGGGGTGCCCACACTTTTTTGGCTAGCGAGCTACTTTTAAAATGACCAAGTCAAAATGATCTACCAACAATAAAATTTTTAAAAAACATAAAGCACACTGTATGCAGAGAAAATGTTAATTATCATTTGTATTCGGGGTTTTTTTCAGAGGTTAAGCCAGATGACTTTAAAATATGCAACTATATAAAAATAGACAAATATCTGCTGTCTATATTTTGCACTATGGCCCCTTTTTACTAAACTGCGATACCGGATTTTAGCACAGGAAGCTGCGCTGAATGCACTGCGCTGCTCTCGATGCTCATAGGCTCCCTGCGCTAAAAACTGCTATTGTAGTTTAGTAAAAGGGGGCTATAGTGCAAAATATAGACAGCAGATATAAATTCTTAAAACGGACACATTTTCATCACTAAATTGAAAATAAAATCATTTTTCCTACCTTTTTTTCTGGTGATTTCATGAGTCTCTGGTTGCACTTCCTTCTTCTGTAAAGCCAATATTTCTTTCTTTCTGCCTTTCTTTCTCTCTCCCCCTGCCCCCTCTTTATTTCTGCCTTTCTTTCTCTCTACCCC